>NC_132933.1:14564591-15219261 GCF_047675955.1 Chlorocebus sabaeus | reverse complement strand
AATACTCTTGTTATTTACAGATTAGGTATTCCATATCCATTTGTTTTCTAAGTCTCTTTTACATCTTTTTGTATTTTCTTCTGTGTTTAGAAAGATTTCTTCTACTCCATCTTCCGGGCCCCTAATTTTTTGTCATAACAAGCTATCAGCTTATCCTTCAATATATCTACTGAATTTTTAAATTTAAAAATACGCTTTTTAGTCCAGAAAGCCTTTGTAATATTATAATTGGATTTCCTTAACTGCACATGCTTTGTTTTCTTCAAGTGATCATTTTAAGCTTTTTCTTTCGCAGAGCAGGGAACATTACTGTACATTACTGGGGAGCTGCCTGTTGGCAGTACTTCATTCGTTCACTTTCTGGCTGTTATATTTCCTTAGGTAGAGTGACAATATAATTTGTCATCCAGATTTTTGAGGACAAGGGGAGCTATTAATAATTACCAACAAATACCAATACCAACAATGAGTGTCTCATGGTAACTAGAGTGTATAGTCACCCAACCTTTATGTGCCAATTTATGGCTTGAGCCTCTGATTCAGATGCTAGAGAATGATGGGAAAGTCAGAAATCTTGGTCTCTGGAGGCAGACAATGTACTAGATGGCAAGTTGTCAGGCTCCAGTCTTCCAAGCTGTAAGGATCAGAACAGATTCTCAAGATATTTGTAATAAAGAATGTCCATGGTAGCAGAAAAATTCAATTACACAAAGGCTGGAAAATATTTACTGAATTCACAGCTAAAATATATTGGTCTCCTTATTGAGAATAATTTCAGTAGTGTAGTAAAGGGAAAAAATCATATTGTAGTACGTTTTATAGTGTCTTAAAAACATAGATGCCAAGTGTAGATTATTTATGTTTCCTTCAAAGGAGGAAGAAATGGATGAATGTTAAGAGTACAGGAATGGGAGGAGGGATACTCTATTACCTGAAAATGGAGGTAAAGAGGTAAGGATAGGTGTGGCTATAGATACTTTGTTATCAGACTTTTCATGAGTTAAGTAAGCTTACATATAAAAATGTAATTTTTTTTAAATTCAAAATTCAGAGAGTATTCACATATAGACACTGAAAGTTATGCATCCACTCAGTTCTCTTCCCTATAGGCAATGATGCTATTAATTTTTATAAAATATCTTTGGAAGAATAAACAAAAAGTAAATAGCATCATTACCTGTAGGGAAGAGAACTAAGTGGATATAAAAATTTTCCATTTTTTTTTAATGTGGCTGTACCACAGTTTATTACATTATTCCTTTACTGTTGGACATTTATATTGATAAAAAAATTTATTGTTATAATTTTTTAATATCCTGTGACAGAAATCTTCTTATATAGCTCTGATTGTTTTCATAGACTATATATCTGGATGTGTACTTACTGAATTACATGCTTTTAGGATTCTTGGTTCTTACTGACAAATTGCTTTCAAGAAAGGTTGCAGCAGTTTACATTCCTGTTAGCAGTGTATGAGTCTACAAATATGAGTGTGTCCGTCTCACTCCCTCCCTGCCAACCCTTACTAGCAGTATTGAATTTTAATAGTTTTCTTTGTTAATAGGTTGAAATTAGTATTTCAATTTTGTTTTACTATGTATTTGTTAGATTATTACTATATTTGACCATCCTTTCATGTGTGAATGTACCTTTTGAACTTATTTCAACTTTTTATGCCTTTTATTCCTTTTTAAACTGAGATATGCCCTTTTGTTGATTTGTAATGACTTTTTATATTGAAAGGATATCAATGTGAATATTATTTCTTTCTATATTATCACTTTTTAACTTTATGATTTTTTTATTTGTAAGAGATTTACGTTTTCTTAAAAGTTAAGTATATATTCTTTGTGTATGCTATCTTCTCTTGAAGGTTTCTTAGAAAGTCCTTGCCTTTCATATCAGTGAAATACTAAACAAATATTTTCATTTTTGATGCTTTCATTTTTTACCTTTTTATTCTATAATTCATTTATAATTCTTTTCGGTATGTGGTGTGGTATTAAATCCTATCTAATTTTTTGCCCCCTAAACAAATATTTTCATTTTTGATGCTTTCATTTTTTACCCTTTTATTCTATAATTCATTTATAATTCTTTTCGGTATGTGGTGTGGTATTAAATCCTATCTAATTTTTTTGCCCCCAGATAACCATAATTTTTCAATGGTTACACAAAGGCCAGGCCAACTATAGACTGAAAGTCACAGTAAAAAAATAATACATTTAAAGGATGTGATTGGTGAAGGAAAACATTCCATATGTGGAAATAGGGTGAATCTGCTGAGTGCTGATGTAGTCTCTCTAGGCTGAAATATTTAAATGGTGGTATGTGGATATTCACTCCTTTGACCTGCTATTGCTCCTACAGGTTTAACAATTTAAAAGGCAGTAAACATGAGATCTCCTCATTTGATCTGACAAATTAATCAATGCTTGTAGGCTGAATTCATTGGCTACTTCTGGAAGTGGCTAAGAAGAAAAGGAGGAACTAAAGTTAACTTCAGTTTGTGCGCATTGTTCCCTATACAAGTGTGCCCAGTAGAGGGAGCAACTGGGCGCTGAAATCCAGTCCAGGTTCACTGGTTGAAGTTGCATTACTTGGAGGAAGGGTTACCTTTTTCTACTTCGCACAGAGGTGCATTATGGGCTAGTGGTGCCTTGTGGTGGTGTGGTTCACTCATTTCTAGCCTTGATCTTGTGCATATTCTTTGGTTTTTGTTTGCTGCTTCAGTGGTAAACCAAAGTGAAAGGAAACCTAAAACAAATCAGAGTAATTATTCTTGCCAATGTTGAAGCTTAAACAGGCCTTTATGGTCTGTCTTAGCTAATTTTATAACACTATCTTTAAAAATTATCATTTCTCCCTTTGGTTCGCAATGTAAACTTTAATTATCCCTCCTCCCTCCAGAAATATCTTTATTTCATTTTCAGTTCTTGATAACACATCATTTTGAAGCATTCGAAAAATACGGAGAATTGTATCCGCCTGCCAGGAGCAGCCATTGCTAACAATTTGGTATATATACTTCACAAATCTTTCATAAGTATATAAAAAGATATTTCTTTTAATGCATATGTATCTACCTATGTCATTCTTTCTGTTTGTCTATTTCTCTATTTATCTACTTATTCTGATTGACATTGATGCTTATGTGTTTTTAGTGTTACACCTTTTTTTTTTTTTTTTTTTTTTTGAGACAGAGTTTCATTCTTCTTGTCCAGGTTGGAGTGCAGTGGCGGGATCTCAGCTCACCACAACCTCCGCCTCCCGGGTTCAAGTGATTCTCCTGCCTCAGCCTCCTCAGTAGCTGAGATTATAGGCGCCCAACACCCATGCTGGGCTAATTTTTGTATTTTTAGTATAGACGGGGTTTCTCCATGTTGGCCAGGCTGTTCTCGAACTCCTGACCTCAGGTGATCTGCCTGCCTTGGCCTACCAAAGTACTGGGATTACAGGCGTGAGCCAGCGCACCCGGCCTGTGTTTTACTATTATAAACTATTCTGCAGTGGCTATCCTTTTACTTGTAGCTTCTCATACACTGGGGCTATTACTTTCTTAGGATAAATTGTAAGACATGAAATTGCTGAATCAAGCGTATGCCATTTAAACTTATATATGTGTATATGTACATGTATATGTGTATATATGTGTGCATATATTTATATATTCCTCCAAGATGGTTACATCAATTTACACCTCACCAATACTATAAAAGAGGATTTATTTCCTTACTCTGTTGCCTCCACTGGAGAGTGACATGCTCTTTAATCTTCATCAGTCTGATAGACAAAATTTGGTGTAAACTAAGTGCTCAGTACATATTTATTGAATGACAATATTGTGGTTTAATATTGGTGAAATTAACCATCAATTCAAGAGTTCAGCAAACTTTTTCTGTAGAGGACTGGGTAGTAAATATTTTTAACTTTGCAGGCCACATAGTCTCTGTTGCGTCTACCCAACTCTGCCTCATTGTAGTAGGATAGCTACAATGCATAGACAATATGTAAGTGAAATGGTTGTGGCTGGGTTCCAATACATACGAAAACAGGCAGCAGCCAGATTTGGCCCACAGGCAATAGTTTGATGATCCCTGATTTATTGATATGTTTGAGAGCCATTTAGATTACTTTTGGAAATTGCTACCTGTATCCTTTATATCTTTTTTTAGTTGGGGGATTTGTTTTTTTCTTGCTGATTTGTAAGCGCTCTTTATTCCATCACAAAGTCACATTATTAATAGTCCTTTGTCTTACATTGCAAATATTTTCTTCCAAGCTTTTTATTTGTTTACTAACTTTTCTTATGGTTTCTTTTCCCTATAGATATTTTTATTTTGTACTGAATTAAAAATCCATCAGTCTTTTGCTTTGTGGTTTCTGGATTCATGTCTTATTAGAAAGGTCTTCCTTGCTCCAAGATTATAAAAATATTCTGTATTTTCTTCTTTTGCTTTTATTTTAATTGAAAAATATTTAAATGTTTACTATGTTTGCAATTTACTTTTATTTGGTGTAAAAAAGATCGAACTTTAATTTTGAAGTGGATAATCTATCATTTATGCCTTGACTTGAAAAATAATTTTTATTTATTTACTTTTTTATTTGTGTCATTTTAAATTTCTTTTACATGTTTTACAGTTTTCAGTATACAAATCTTTCATTTCCTTGGTTAAATTTACTCCTAAGGATTTTAATTTTATACCTATATTATAACATCACGTTGTACCCCATAAATATATACAATTATTATTTGTCAAAGTAATGATAAAAATGAAAAAGACAAAAATATTATTGTGTAAATGGAAAACAACAAATGTAGATCTTAAATCACTTTTATTGTATACTGAATTCCCATATACCCATGGATCTGTTTGTGATCTCTGATTTTCTGACTTATGCATTATGGATTTTTTTGTGCTATTTTATATGACATCTGTTTCACCACATTATCTAATGTATTATTGCTTGCATAGAAAATCTTTTGAGTTTATATATATATATAACTGAATTGTTCTTATTATTTCTAATAGTTTTTCTCTTGAATTTTCTAAGCTGTCATATCATCTGCAGACAATGATAATTTTGCCTCTTTCAAAATAAATGCCTCTTGTTGCAGTGGCTAGAATTTATATGATAATGTCGTATAATAGTGGTGATAATGGATATCCTTATTGTGTTCCTGATTTTAATAAGAGCTCTTGTGTTTCATTGCTAGGTATGCTTGATGGTAATTTTTGATAAATATTCTATCATGTTTAGAAAGATTTCTTCTTCTCCTCGTTCATTATTTTTTAAAAATAAGGATGGATTTTGAATTATCAAATGCTGTTTCAGCATCTACTGAAAAGATCGTATAATTTTTCTCCTTTAACCAGTTTATACAATAAATTATGTCAATAGATTTCCTAATATTGAGTCATCTTTTTGGTTAGAATCAAAATGCATTGTTCTTTTAGTTATGTATTATGTTCTGATATATTGTTGGGTTATATTTGCTAATGTTTTATTTAAGATTTTTACATTTGTATTTCTGGAGAGGTTTAGTCTGACAATAATTTTTTTTGTGCTGTCTTTCTCAAGTTTGGTATTAGGCATTTGCAAATTTGTGAAATAAATTGGGAACACATTTAAATACGATATAGTTAAAATGTTAAAACGACACAGAAAATATCTGTTCCTTGGGAGAATCATGAAAATTGTCTATAAACCTTTATGGATCTAGTGACCTTTAGAGAAATACATGTTTGACAACATAGCCAATTTCAAACTTAGTTTTTATTCATTGTACGTGTTTTATTCTTTGTTTAGTCAGTTGTAGTAACGGTACTTTCTTAGAAAATCATCCATTTTACCTAGATATTCAAATGTATTGGCATGAGTTCCTACATGCAATACTCTTATTTTAAGAATGTGATTGTTTCTGGCTTTCATGTCATACTCAGTGGCAAACAAGACAGATGAGATACTTGCCCCCACGGAGTCTACATTCGGTGTTGCATATTTCGCAAGCAGGCTCTGTGGCGCAATGGCTAGCGCATTAGACTTCTAGCCTAAATCAAAAGAAATTGATTGTTGTACATTTATATTTTCTTTCTTGGATGAAAGGTCAACAAGAATGAATTGGATGAAAAAACAACAATGTGTCCTGTGACTTGGCAACATTCCACAAACGACTGTATAAAATAAAGCAGAGCGCGCCATTCGAGGCGGCCACCATGTTTGTCTTGTCTTGTGTTGTCTTGTGTGTTCATTCCTTTGTTTAGGAAACACGCGGACCCCAACATCTGTTCAGTGTTTTATTTATAATCCCATAGGAAAAACATAACTTTATCATCTCTACTGTTTTATTTCTAAGACATTATTTTTAAAATTTCAGTATTTCCATAAACACATTTTTGTTATGGGAATGTTCAAATATATACAAAAATAGAAAGGATTATATAATAGACTCCCAGGTCATCAGCTATCTTCAACAATGATTAATTTATGGCCAATCTTATTTCATGTTCACTGCCAAACCTCTACATTTTTCTTTTTTTTTTTTTTTTTTTTTTTTTGAGACGGAGTCTCGCTCTGTCGCCCAGGCTGGAGTGCAGTGGCCGGATCTCAGCTCACTGCAAGCTCCGCCTCCCGGGTTTACGCCATTCTCCTGCCTCAGCCTCCCGAGTAGCTGGGACTACAGGCGCCCGCCACCTCGCCCGGCTAAACCTCTACATTTTTCAAAGCAAACCCCAAACATCTTATCACTTCATCTATAAACACTTCAGTAAGTGTCTCTAACAGGTGAGTGTTTTTTTTTAACATAACAATACCATTGTCATTCCTAAACATTGACAGTAATTTATTAATAATATTATTTGACATCAAGTCAGCATTCAAATTTCTACAATTGTCTAATAAAGTATCTTTTTACAGGTGAATCAGGACAAGCTCTACAAATTGCATTTGGTTGACATATTTCTTTCACTTTTATATTTATTTTGAAAAATCGTAAACATATATGAAAGTGGAAAGAAAAGTACAATGAAAACTTGTATACCTCCCACCAGCTTCAGTATTTGTGAATATTTTGCCAAAATTGCTTTATTTCACAGTGTTTGTTTTTGTTTTTTTGAGACAGAGTTTCGCTCTTGTTGCCCAGGCTGCAGTGCAATGGCACGATATTGGCTCACCGCAACCTCCGCCTCCCAGATTCAAGCGATTCTTCTGCCTCAGCTTCCCAAGCTCTACTAAAAATACAAAAAATTAGCCGGGTATGATGGCGCATGCCTGTAGTCCCAGCTACTCGGAAAACTGAGGCAGGAGAACCGCTTGAACCCGGGAGGTGGAGGTTACAGTGAGCTGAGATCCTGCCATTGCACTCCAGCCTGGGCAACAAGAGCGAAACTCCATCTCAAATAAAAAAAAACAAAAACAAAAAACAAAAAAAACACAAATGCACAGAAGCCAACTTGAAGGGGCTCCTACTGGTTAAGTTGGGGATAATTTCATCATCAAAATAAATCCAAAGTGTGATAAAGAATGGGATATTTACATTGTTTCAGTGTACCTCCCTAGTGAATACATACTAATTACAAGGGGATAAAGAAGAGCTTTAGAGAGACAAAGCCTGGCAAATAATACTCCAAAAAACAAGAGATTTTGATTTTAGCTGTTTTTCCTTGAATCAACATCCAATTAGTTTCACACATTGCAAATAAAATATCTCTTTAAATCTATACCAGTTTTCTTATTCCTCTTTTTGTTCTTGCAGTACATTTGTTGAAAAAGCATTTATCCTTTAGAACTTTCCACATTCTAAATTTGTCAGTCTTGTCTATTAACGTAAGCATTTTAGCTTTAATTTAATCTGTTTCTTACAGTATCTAGTCCGAAAATAGAGTTAAATTTAATACAGTTGTGTTTTAAAAATAGTTTTATAATGATAAAATTTCAAGCCTATACTAAACTGGATGGAATACCACTGTTTTAATGTAATTTTTAAAAAAAATTTTACTTATTAGGTGATTATACTTTAATATGCATAATGCGATTTTTTTAAAAAAAGTAATTGGTTATGAATAACTTCGAAGTCTTTGCTAAGAACTATCTCTAAAGTCCAACAGTTTGATTTCCAAGTCAGTTTGTGTTTAGAAATTCTCAAACCCTTAATATTTCGACTAAAGAATACTGCACTTGCCGACAATAATTGGGAAATGAATGCTGCGGACAAATGACCAGTTGTTCTCCTGTAAGCCAGTGTTTAGATTCAGCAGTCATTTATTAGATTATCCTTGCTAAAGTAATCGGTTTTAGGGATCAGGTTAACCTGGGGCACCAAGTTAACATTGGTAACAGTACACTGGTTTCCTCTCTGTCCTTTTAATGTGGACCAGAGAACTTTGTAAGCAATAGAAGAAGAACAAATAAAATCACATTTGTGTGATGTGTACTTAAAAAGTACCTTGTCTTCTTTTTACTTAGAATGTTTTTGATGACTGCCAGTGTAGTTTTTACGTCTGAAATATTCCCCAAGTTTAATTCAAGTTTAGATTGATTTAGGGTGAAAGTAAGTACTCTGATTGCATTATAGCTTTCTGTTTCTTTTAAAGTGCATTTTACACTTATTGCCACAAGTTTCTCCAATTTCTGTCATATTGAAGTTGAATGTGAGCTTTGAATACCTATAGAGAACCTTGAGGTATCGTAGATCATCATTCTCCTTAGAATGAACACAGTTAAGACGGGAGCTGATAAAATGTTGAGATGACATTGGGAAAAAAAATGAATACAAAATTACACGTAAATTAGGTATGGAATTTCTAGTTCTAGATCTTTGAGGAATCGCCACACTGTCTTCCACAATGGTTGAACTAGTTTACAGTCCCACCAACAGTGTAAAAGTGTTCCTATGTCTCCACATCCTCTCCAGCACCTGTTGTTTCCTGACGTTTTAATGATACCATTTGACCCAGCCATCCCATTACTCGGTATATACCCAAAAGGATTATAAATCATGCTGCTATAAAGACATATGCACACATATGTTTATTGTGGCACTATTCACAATAGCAAAGACTTGGAACCAACCCAAATGTCCATCAGTGACAGACTGGATTAAGAAAATGTAGCACATAGACACCATGGAATACTATGCAGCCATAAAAAAGGATGAGTTCGTGTCCTTTGTAGGGACATGGATGAAGCTAGAAACCATCATTCTTAGCAAACTATCACAAGAACAGAAAACCAAACACCGCATGTTCTCACTCACAGGTGGGAATTGAACAATGAGATCACTTGGACACAGGAAGGGGAACATCACACACTGGGGCCTATTGTGGGGAGGGGGTCGGGGGAGGGATAGCATTAGGAGATGTACCTAATGTAAGTGATGAGTTAATGGGTGCAGCACACCAACATAGCGCATGTATATATATGTAACAAACCTGCATGTTGTGCACATGCACCCTAGAACATAAAGTATAATTAAAAAATTAGGTATGGAAATGAATATTTTAGAATGCGATCTTTTTCTCAAATCTCTTCAGGCAACTTACCAGAATAGGTGACATGCCAGTGCTTTTTGACTGCACCGTTTTTGTTTGTTTGTTTGTTTGTTTGTTTGTTTTGCTATTCCTGGAATGCCCGAGAGCTTAAAGCAACTGCTAGCACTCAGGCAGGAGCCTCGTGCAAGTGCTGGGCCCTTAAGCTCAATCTACTTGTGGAGCTTCACGATAAACCTTCCTCAGTCTGAGTTGCTTAGCCTTCAAACACAGTGGACTTTCAGTCTATTTAATTTGACTTCTGCCATTGTAGTTTAGGTGAGAGGTATGCAGGGGTTTGGTTTTTGTTTTTGTTTTCATGACAGTCAAGACCATTTTTTGGGTCTGAGACAGAGCAGTCACATAGGGCCCTGGGCTCATAAGGACCCCATCCATGTTTGAGGCTTAATGCTTTGTGGTCACTATCTTGAAATTTTTAATTTTATCATTGGATGCATGTTTTGGGGGGAAGTGCGAGGGGAGAATGGAGCACATGCTGAGGCCTTTAAAAAAGCTTCCACTGGCTGGGTGCTGTGGCTCACACCCATAACCCCAGCACTTAGGGAGACCGAGGCGGGCAGATCACGAGGTCAGGAGTTCGAGGCCAGCCTGACCAACATGGAGAAACCCCGTCTCTACTAAAAATACAAAAATTAGCCGAGCGTGGTGGCGCATGCCTGTAATCCCAGCTAATCAGGAGGCCGAGGCAGGAGAATTGCTTGAACCCGGGAGGTGGAGGTTGCAGTGAGCCAAGATGGCACCATTGCACTCCAGCCTGGGGGACAGAGGGAGACTCCGTCTCAAAAAAAAAAAAAAAAAAGTTTCCACGGATGCTGGTTCCTGCCACCTACTGCATCCCTGGTATGGGTGGTCTACTCCCTAACCTCTGGTACCCTGGTCCCCCCCAGGGCTCTTCCTCGAGCTCTTCCTTGCCCACTTTGCCTAGTGACCACCATTGTCTTCTGCCTGGGGCAGCAAATGAGTTGTGTCAGCGGAAGAGGCCCAAGTTCATCCATTGCTCTTCACTCCCTGGTGCGGGCCTGGGCCGGGGTGCAGGGAGGCGATGGTTGAGTGCACACACCTGAGGTGTCTTGTCCCACTCTGTATGCAGCCCTGGGCTAGTAGAAACTTATGCACTCAGCAGGCAGCTTGGGAGGGGGTCCCTTCAGCTACCCCCAAGTCAGGTACCTAACATGTTCAAACACAGACGTTACGATGCCTTGAGGGTTGGCCATTTGTTGTGCATTGGGTCTGTGGCCCATAGAAAGGGCGGATAGGCTTCATCATCTCCAACTTGGGCCCTGCATCTTCATTTCACATTATGTTCTGCAAATTGTGCAGCTGACCCTGACAGCAGTGATTTAATACTTCCTCATCCTTAGGTACGTGACGGTGTTATCCTAAGGATATAAATGTCTGGATGGCTTTTTGCACATGTACACATATGCCCCATGTAGGTAACAGCAGCAATAATATGTAGGTGTGTGTAGGTAACAACAAGACCAAATCAATTAACTGTGATCTGCAAACAGGTAGTAGAATTCAGATGCTTGCCTGAGTTTAACCAGTTTTGAAAAAGTGTTTTGGGTGTGCTCACAAGCCCTGATTAGGGAGTTGGAATAGGTGACTTTTAAGACCTGGAAAATCTTAGATTCTAGGAAAAATAAACTAGTTCTTGGTAAAATAATTTACAATACATTCATACAAAAGCGAGGTAGATGTATATGTGCGAATATGGATTGTGTCTAAAATAAATATTAAGAGAGGAAAACGTTGCAGACAGTGGGTCGTGTATGATCTCAATGGTGTTATGGAAAGACATTCCATCACTTGTAAGATTTTTCTCATTTTAACGTCTCTGAAATCATCTTTAGCATCTCCAAACCAAAACAAGATTATGCCATCATTATTAGTGTGCCCTAGTGATACATTATAGAGTAGGACATTTTATAATCTATGGTGTCTTAGTCAAATAAAATATTTAATAATTAAAATGCAAGGTAAAACATAAAAATATATTTTGTTTATAAATAAGCTTATAGACAAAATATAAACATTTCCAGGAGGATATACAAGTTTCTGAGCTAAGCATGCAATGAATCAAAGTTGTCGGGAATTTTGACTATGCATCTAGGTGAACTATTTAAAAAAACAAGAAAATAAAATGGACTGAAAGCTCCTAACTGACTTTTTCTTGTGTGCAAGTTGTCATTTTAAAATAATGTGACTCGTCCTACATTTTTTGCCGTCACCAGTAGACTGTTGTGTTATTATTTGCATTCCTCACATATGCTGGACAGAAATTGCAAAATGGGTAGCAGCAGCATAGAAGAAAATCCCAGAGAAGCCAGTGGAGCACTTTACAAAAAAGAAATCCTGCATTGCCAATGCTTTTCAGAGCACACAAGAAAAC
The DNA here is from genome assembly GCF_047675955.1 of Chlorocebus sabaeus. Taxonomy (NCBI): domain Eukaryota; kingdom Metazoa; phylum Chordata; class Mammalia; order Primates; family Cercopithecidae; genus Chlorocebus; species Chlorocebus sabaeus. The sequence continues at coordinate 15,207,318 of NC_132933.1, read as the reverse complement.
ATGATGAGGAACACAAGATTGTGGTTATTGATGATTGAATCAAAACATGATTCTGAAAAGGAGGATCCTAAATAAGTATAATTTTTAAAATGTCACAATCAAATTACTTCATTTATTTTTTTACTTTTTATGCATGTACAAAAGAGGAAACATCTGCATCTAAATCTAAATAAGTCTAAAAATGTCTCACAATAAAAAGATTATTATATTCTATTTATTTTTCACAATAAATAAAAAGATTATGAGCAGTGACTCATGCCTGTAATCCCAGCACTTTGGGACGCTGAGGCAGGCCGATCACCTGAGGTCAGGAGTTCGAGACAAGCCTGGCTAACATGGCGAAACCCCGTCTCTCCTAAAAATACAAAAGTTAGCTGGGCGTGGTGGCAGGCGCCTGTAATCCCAGCTACTCAGGAGGCTGAGTCAGGAGAATCACTTGAACCCAGGAGCGGAGGTTGCCGTGAGCTGAGATCGTGCCACTGCACTCTAGCCTGGGTGACAACAGCAAAACTCCGTCACACACATGCACAAAAGAACCAAAACCAAACCAAAACAAAACGAGATTATGTCGTCATTATTAATGTATCCCAGTGATACATTATAGAGTAGGACATTTTATAATCTATGGTATCTTAGTCAAGTAAAATATTTAATAATTAAAATGCAAGGTAAAACATAAAAATATATTTTATTTATAAATAAGCTTATAGACAAAATATAAACATTTCCAGGAGGATATACAAGTTTCTGAGCTAAGAATGCAATGAATCAAAGTTGTCAGGAATTTTGACTATGCGTCTAGATGAATTATTGAAAAAAACAAGAAAATAAAATGGACTGAAAGCTCCTAACCGACTTTTTCTTGTGTGCAAGTTGTCATTTTAAAATAATGAGACTAGTCCCACAAGTTAAGCATTAAAATCACTTTCATCATAATGCGAAATGATAGTTTATGAAAAAGAGAAGGAAAAAGATTCAGCTTGAGGAATTACACCTCTTTTTAGAGAGACCATTGACCCTACTTGGAGATGAAACCTCACACGTGGTCTTTTCCAGCCAGTGGAACATCCTTCTACCCATCCAGGATGGAGTGTCTCAGGGACTTGTGGTTGGTTTTTAGATTGCGTTCCCTGAACCTCCCCCTTCTACCAATCAATGAGCTTGGTTTGTATTTGCTTTACGGATTGCAGTTCCACAAGAGATTTTATTTGAGAGCAAAATAAAGGTTTGACAACTACCTCTTTCATGGGTTGAGGTTGCAGATAGATGAAAGAAGGGATGATAAATGTCCGGAGGAGTCAGACTTACACCTGGGAAGGCACAGGTATTTGTCAATTCTGAAGGCTGAGGGGATTGATTAAGAGAGTAGGTAGCAAGATATGAAGCGGATACCTTCAAGGGAGAGACAAGGAAGAGGTGCTCGTCATATGTCTGGGATCAGACTGGGATCAAGCCTGTTCACACTTTTGTCTGGGGAGGTTCTTTTCAGTCCTTGTGGACTGCCACTTCAAAGAGCCACGCTGAAACTGGACAAAAGTAAACTCTCCTTGCAGTTCATGTCACGTACAGACTTTGAAGATTAAAGTCCATTTGGTTCAGCTATTACCTTTTTTCACCTTGATAGTGTGTACTTTTCAGTGAATTTACCAGTTTTCAGTCCTGAGAGCAGTGATTAAGAGCCCAGGCTCTGAAGTCACGCAGACTTGGTTTATGGTTGTGCATGTCCTTTAAGCAGATCATTTGACCTTTAAGAATTAGGTTCTACATCTGTAAATTGGTCGTGGTAATCCCAAGTTGCTAAGGTGGCTGCTGCGGTAAATTAGATAATGTTTGTAAAGTGCCTCACGTGTATTAGATAATCAAAAAATATTACTGCTCATATTGTTCAAGCAATGCACATAAATATTTGTCCGTTTAATTTCCTTGACTGTGTGGCAAACTAAATAGATAAAATAGGTGCACAAAAACTGAATAGCTTTACCTAGCATTCCTTCTTTGTCACGAACTTATTTCTTCACTCTCATGCCATTGCTATCCACTTTCATCAACTACCTGCTACATATATACTCCATCTCTTAGGATTGTAATGATGATCAAATGAGGCAATGAGCGTTTAGCATAATACTTGGCAAACAGCAACAGCTCAATAACTATTAGCTGTCATCAGTAGACAGTCTAGAGAACAGTGACTGCCTTTGGACTCAAGCAGATATGGGTTTAATTCTTAGCTCTGCTATTTATTGGCTGTGTGACATTTTGCAAGTTATTTAACCTCTCAGTTTCTTTTACAGATCATGCAAAATGAGGCTATTACTGGAACTAATGGCATAGGGATGTTGTGAGGATAAAATGATATAATATGTATAAAATCCTTAGCATTAAGACCTGGCATGCAGTAGGTGCTCAAAATGCAAACATTAACTGTAATACAGATGCTGATGGGTATAATTATGAAGTCAAGCTCACCGTTGAGAGTGCAAATGAGAGGAGATAGGGCACGTTGAGGTATTGTTGCCCATGGACTGTGCAGACAGTTCCATCTTCCTTTCTACTTCCTTCTAATCCCAATACTGTGCTTTTAGACAATATGGCCACAGGGCTATTAAGATGATATTTCAGGCTATTTGCTTCTCCCATTAAATGGCTGCCAGGATTTTTCAGTTTCTATTATTATTATTATTATTATTATTATTGTTATTATTATTAAGACAGAGTCTCACCCTGAGGCCCGGGCTGGAGTGCAATGGCGGGACCTCGGTTCACTACAACCTCCACCTCCCAGGTTCAAGCGATTCTCCAGCCTCAGTCTCCCAAGTAGCTGGGATTACGGGTGCCCGCCACCACACCTGGCTAATTTTTTGTATTTTTAGTAGAGACGGAGTTTCACCATATTGGCCAGGCTGGTCTCAAACTCCTGACCCCGTGATATGCCCGCCTCAACCTCCCAAAGTGCTGGGATTTCAGGTGTGAGCCACCACACCCGGTCAGGATTTTTCAGGTTGTATATCTGCTCTTCTTTCTGCTGTTTCTCTCACTGACTGCAGCATGTTTCCCTGCAGGCAGCTATACCTTTCAGTGATTCCTCCTCTCCAATGTCTTACTGCTAATTGTTAAGACAACCAAACCAGCTATCCCAGCTTGTTGCTGGGTTGTGTCCAAGCGCAAATCATCTGAATATACATTTCTCCAAAGAAGATACACAAATAGCCAATAAGCAGATAAAAAGAAGCTCAACGTAATTAGCTTTCAGAGAAATGAAAATCAAAATTACAAGCCACTAGGATGGCTAAAATGAAAAAGATAGATAATAACAATGTTGACAAAGATGTGGAGTAACTGAAACTCTCATGCATTGCTAATGGGAATGTAAAATGGTGCCATTCCTTCCTTTGGAAAAAACAAACTGAAGGTTTCTCAAAAGGTTAAACACAGAGTTATCATGTGTTCCACTTCTAGGTATATACCAGGAAGAAATGAACATATACATTCATAGATAAACATGTACAAAACTGTTTGTAGCAGCATTATTCATACTAGCTATAAAGTGGAAAAACCCAGATGTCTATCAATGAAGGACAGATAGACAAAATGTAACATATCCATATGATAAAGTATTATTCAGCCATATGAAGAATGAAGTACTGATACATGCTTCAACATTGTTGCACCTGGAAAACATGGTGGTAAGTGAAAGAAGCCAGTTACAAAAGACCACATCTTGTATGATTCTATTTATATAAAATATTCAGAACAGGCAATTCCATGGGAATAGAAAGCAGATTAGTGGTTGCCAGGGGCTGGGGTAAGGGGGAATGGGGCAGTGACTGCTTAATGGCTTTTGGGGTGATGAAAGAGTTCTGGAATTAGATAAAGGTGATGGTTGCACAAGCCGGTGAATATACTGGAAGCTACTGAATTGTACATCTTAAAGGAAGGAATTGTATAGTATAAATACAGCTGTTATAAAAAAAATATAAAGGATTGTTCAGGCTTTGAATGAAGGCTGGAGGAGCCCATCCTTGAGCCAAGGGCAGAGATGTGGAGCATGAACTTTGCAGCCTCATTTTGGGCCCTTCGGCGACTTTTCTCTTTTCTGATTTAAAAGTGTTTTCTAGATTGCCGATGCTGCCAGCTAAATGACTTTCTTGATCTGTACTAGAGAAGGCAAATACACATTCATGTTTGTTTTTGACATACAATTTTATAAAACATAACTGTTGCTACCATTTATGGCCCCGTTCTATTCACTTATTCCGTGCTAACTTCTGTAATCCTCACCACAACTTTTTAAGGTAGGTATTGCAATTCACCCCATTTTACTGAGGAAACTGAGACACAGAGAAGTCAAGTAACTTAACCAAGGGTACACAGCTAGTAAGTAGCACAGAATTTGAACCCTGATAGTAGCCTCCTAACCGCTACACTACATAGCCTCAAAGCCAATCTAACCTCTTGGTAAAGAGCCTCAACCCTCTATAAGCCATTGTTTTGGGTGAGGTAGAAATTATAGCTCTGTGCTGAAACTGCATGCTCATTCATAAACAACTGATGAAGTACCAAGTCACCAATTGAAATGTGATCTTGCTTATGTGCATAGCCAAGGCAGTAGCATTAATACAGTTGAGCTGGCTATTATCCCCACTAGCATACCCTTTTTAAAGATCTTTTCTTTTCCTCCTTAGGTGAGGTCTTTATTAGGTCCTGCCCACTCTGGAGGTTGCTGGCCCAAGGCCACAGCTTTCTTCCCATCCGTAGACTGCTCCACACAACAAATCTCTGTGTGAAAGGTTGCACAAAAGAGGCCTGGAAAAGAAGTGGCTTAAAATGCTCAATTGCAGTGTTCTGGCAAAAGGACTAATTGGCATTTTTATTCCAAAGGGGAAAAATTGCCTAATAGCAAGAATCAGCGAGTAGTGCCACCCATGCAAACTGTTCATTCTTGTTTCAGCTCAAAGACCTCAAGTGGGGGAAACCAGTTCTTGTTTGCTCAGTGTTTTGTGTGGTAGAATCAGACTGATGCTGTTTAAATTCGATGTACAGGCCAATTAGAATCACGAAGCAGTTCCATCTTTTTTTTTGTTATTTTTTTCCGTGGTACTTTATACTACCAAAAATATACTCTGTTAAAACTCAAACTCCCACAACCTACCTAAATTAAATGTAGAAAATAGGACACGAATTTTTTTTGCAAAGTCTTCTGTACATATATTTACTATAAACTGACTAGAAGATTTAAGAGGTTTAGACATCTATAAAAAATTGGGTGATTTTCTGAATTGAGTGGAAAGCAGATGGCTGTGATTTCTACCTTAATATCCAGTTGACTAGTTGTGAGTCAAATCCTGCAGAAGCAGAACACAGGAAGGTGGAGGTGGAGGCAAATGAAAGTAATAGAGGTAGGCTGTGAGTAGCAGAGAATTTTCTCCAGTACTCTGGGGGAAAACTGAATTTTGGATCACATATGTTATCTTTCTATTTAATTCTTTTCTAATGTATGGGGACAAAGAGAAGGTATGTTCCTGGAGGGAGTTCCCTCTGTGATGTCTCTTCCTGTAGCTCTGGCCCAGATAGAGGCCTCGTAAACGTGAAGCTTAAAGTAAAGTCTCCAGCTGGGTAGAAGATGGCAAGCAACGTGGTTTGCAGATGAGATTGTGTCCTTAGCATTCATTGTGACTTCACATATAAATCTTGTTCAAGCATTGTCATTTGTCCTGGTGCTTGGTCTTTAATTTACATGGTTCTGCATCAGTGGTGTTCCTTTCACTCAGAAGGCTCCACCTTACCTCCTTTTCATTCATATCTTCCCATGTCCAAATACCATCTGTTTGTCAAACACAGTTCAAAACACAAATACCATTGGATTCTGCAACTTGGAAATTATGTCTTTCCTTTTCTTAAACTCCTGGAATACATTGCATATGTCTCTGTCAAGGTGCTGGCCGCTTTTTACCCTGTTGCTACCATGGAGTAGACTCCTATGGCTGGTACTAGAACTACAAGTTCTGTATCCTCCATAGTGGCTGCACAAGGGCTCAGTATGTGGGTTGAACCAATGAACAAATGAATGTACTTCAGGGTTAAGAAATATGGCTTAGTCCTTGATACTGATACTCGACTAGGTTATACCCCACCAACCATTGTGAGGGTGCTGAACACCTCCCAGACTTGATTAAACTGAGCAAAGGACAATTGGAAATTTCAGCAAGATTCTCTCCCTGTTAGCATAACTTGGGACTTTCCTCTCTGTTGCCCTACACTCCTTGGCTCTTCAGTGCTCATGATCTCCTGAGAAAAGAGTGGTTTTACATAATTTATAATTTAAAAGAGTGCATTTTTCAGAGACCCTCACATAGTACCATGTGTAACTCTTACACATAGTGGGTACACATGTAACTCTTACACATAAAAGAGTTACACATGGTGCTATGTGAGAGTCTCTGAAAAAGGGCACATAGACCCAGCCCCTTCTCTCCGAACGTGGTATTGATGCAAACATACGCAGACAATATAATTAAGCCTTTCAGCTCACATGTAGGTTTATAAGAAATTGTTTGTGTCTGAGGTTGATGAGTGCCTGGATTGGGAGGAAGGAGGGAAGCAAGTCCTGAAGCTTGCATCCATGTACAGGTACTGAGTTCTGTTTTGTTTCCTACATATTCTGCCTTCTTCTCACTGAAGAAAGTACTTTCTAGTGCTAACATCTTGTGAGTTTGGCTTTCCTGAAACCCTGTCCCTGGGAACAAAAGAAAATTCCCTTACTCAAGGGCTGAGAGAAACAGGTCCAGATTAAAACCTTCTGGCTTTGGATTTGGTTGGGGGGAACCTTTGTTTAAAAATTGACATCTTTGGAATGTAATGCTGCAAAAAAAGACAGCATCTCTTCACATCGTGTCTGGTGCTTGGATTAAGGGAACTCTATGGTATAGAAGATAGCTCTCAATACAGGATATCAGGACATCTGTGTTTTAGCACTCATTATGTCATCTGCTCTCTATGGAGCAGCCAACAAATTGCTTTTACTTTCTTGGTACTCGGTGCCCTTGCCTCTAAACTGAAGAGCTGGACTTCGTCATCTGTGGGTCTCTGCATATTTAAAATGAACTAAATTTTACCTGATTGTTTTCTCATTACTTATAGAGTGTGTTTTCTTCATTCGAAGGGGTTTGGTGGGGGATATTCTCATAAATTTTGGAATGCTTGTAGGATATCTTCACTTCTTTTTACTGAGTTCATATTAAATGTTTCATAGCCCTAAAGCAATTTACTACAATTGACTTTACTATATGGGGTTTCATTTCATGTTATAAAATAGAGGGAAAAATTTTTCTGGTTTGTTGTAAGTTAGTAATATTAGACTACCTATGGCACCTTCCTTTTGAACATCATTGCTGGAAAGAGAGGCTATAAACACTATCTCGTAATGTTCAGTTCATAACAAAGAGCATTTGGAATCTTTTTCCAGGGTAGGTCTATGGGTGATGATTCTGTGCTTCTGTCCCCAGAAGGTGCTTGACCAACCATTGAGGAATTAAGACATACATAGATGCTCTTTGGGTCAACTCCCTGATCTCAAGGCCGGACACCTAGAATTCAGTCTTTATCAGGCATATCAACTGGATTTTTGTCAGAGGATTCAGTCACTCTTTTAATTGGTGACCAATTGGTATTAACTCTCCAATACTTTTGAAACTCTTGAGGATGTGAAATCCATGTTACCAATCCATCATCGGTCCATCCAACAAAAGTTTACCATGCACTACTCTGTACCAGCCACTGTTCTACTACAACTGTGAACAGAACAGATAAGAATCTGTGACCTCTATAGAGTTTATATTTTAGTGGGGCAGTAGGGTGGCAGAGTGACAGATAATGACCTAAATAAAGAAGGAAGTATATATTCATAGTATGTTAAATGATAGTAAATACTATGAGAAAATACTAAAGCCAGGGAGGTGAGTAGAGAATATTGGTAGTGAGGATAACAATTTAAATTTTCATAAACTATTTTAGAAAAAGCTAATATTTGAGACAGTACAGAGTAGTGGTTCCAAACATGGACTTTGGAGCCAGAGTTGTTGGGTTCAGATGCAGGGTCTATTATTTTTCAGTTGTGCAACTTTGGGCAAAGCTAGTGAAAATGATCTAGCCTCCAGGCTTTAGTAGGACAGTCTGGCGGAAGAGACCTGCAAATAGCTAAGAGACAGTTCAGAATGAAATGAGTGCCTCATAGAGAAATAAGCAGCAGATTGTGCGAGTTCCTTCTGGGGAATCAGAGGAGATCTCCTAGAGGAATTTGAATTGGGCCTTAAATGGCCTTGAATGGACCTTAAATTGACTGAAGTTTTAGGAAGGCAGATTGACACCTAAGGTACACATCCCTAAAAGCTGCGATTGCCCAAAGGCAGAGTGAGCTGCCTCTGGAGGTGTCACCAGTGACGTCTGAGCCCAGGGTGAGTGTTCATTGATGAGAAATGTACTAGAGAAGATTCACATATTGGATGGGCAAGTTGAACTTGGTGGTCTTGATTACCTTCCAACCTGAGATTCTGTGATTCTACAATATTGAAAGTGCTACAAGCCAGATTATTCTCTTTTATATTTGAGACATCTCATTGCCTGCCCTCTACAAAGCTGTTCACATAAACTGTAACTTCCTCTGAAGAATGCTTTACTGGGACAAGTTACATTAATCAAACCTCTGTTTGAATAATCAGAAATTCCAGATTGGCGTGCTAATATCAGTAAAGTCCTATTGTTGAGTATTTTGAACAGGTGTAACCTCCTGAATTTGGGGTGGAGTAAAGGGCCCTGCGACTGACCTTGGAAAACTCAGCTTATTTCTATCCAAATGTAGCTAAGACAGGTGAATTCCAAAGCTTGAGCTCACTTCTCCATTTTGCTCCCTAGAGTGTGATCAGTGATAAAATCACTTGTGAAATCTGTATTTCATGTATGTGATGTCTTGTCCATTATATTATTAACTATGTGTCGCAGATGGATGCATCAATTGCTACATGTTCTTTTATCCACATGGCCCATAGGCCTCTTGTATTTAGTCTGTACTTTTATGCAAACTATCATGGTCATTATTGCTGGAAACCAAAATGTATGGGCTAATCTATTCTTATTTTAAGGAGTGTTGTAAACTTTGACTTTATGGTGTGAGAAATTTACAGTCCTTAGCCTACAGAGCCCATCTTTGCTCAGCTTAACATGTAAGCATAGTTTTGCCTTCTGTCTTTCAGGAACCCTAGGCTGTTTCTATTTCTAGTACTAGAAGAAATAACATTTATTCTGCCTGTATTTAAACCTAATACTTGGGCTCTGGCTCACACTGCCTTTGTAGGTGACCTGCAGGTACCTAGCTTCTGAATATCCCAAGCTCTGTTGTTGAACTAGGCCCTCATCTTAGGTTGCCATCTTTTGATAGTTCTTTAAAATGAAATAACTTTTTTGGAGTAGTCTAGGATAGAGGACTTCATTTGCCAATTCAACTGGCACTGCCAGTAAGGATTACAGGTCAGATAAGAGAAAGCCAAACTGATCTTTATGTTAATATTTCTCATCAGCAATCAACACATGAGATATTTTATATTGTAAGTTATTTGCTTGGCTCCCCTTCCTCATCACTTCTTCTCCTTATTCCAAACAAGATGTATAATGTCGTTTTTCAATGATCGTATTTGTCTAAACAACTGTATATAAGCCCCTGAGCTTAGACTTTAAAGGTAGAACATCAAGGCCCAGAAAACTTAATAATCCAATGTTCTAAAACTTCTCAGAATAAAAATTAATTCAATAAAATATGTTAAATATCATTTGGAGTGTGTGTGTAGTGGTGAAGAGGAGTTAATGAGTAACTGACCACACAAAGATGAAGTTGTAGGGCTCCAAGACGTGAATGGTACTGAAAGACAAGAGAAGAGGAGAGTTAAGAGCTGGGGCTGGAGGGAGACATGGCCTGCTCAGAACTGAGTATTGTCAGTTAGACTTGCTTTTGGGTTGCCTTGCTTGGTTTCAGAGTCAGCCCCTGCAGGAAGCCAGATTTTTTTTTTTTTTTTTTCCAATCTTCTGCTTTGCAGTTCACCTTACTTTTTATTGCTGTTCTTTCTGATTCAGAGTTTGGAGCTGTTGACCTGGTGGCTTCTTTACCTAGGGTTGAATGTTTTGGTCACTAAAACAACACATCATAGGGGCTATTTGTGTGCCTCTCTTCATGACAGGGCATGTGGGGACAGACAGATTGGAGCTTTGGCCGAGATCTCAGAACACCTGAAAGCCCTGTCTTGCAGAAAAAAAAAAAAAAAAAAAAAAACAAGACGTGACAAAAATAAACCAAGCCAACCCAGAGCTAGATACTTGTTATTCTTTTGTGAACTCTATGGAAATGAATAAAACAGTTTATTTTTCTTCTTGTGATTAGCTGTAAGGTCTGCTTTAAAAGACAATAAATTCACTCAAAAGTTGCTTTCAAAGATTTTTTTTTTTTATTGGACAGAAAGCATCCTAATAAAAAACCGGCTATATGCAAATAAAGTCATTTCTGTTTCTGGAAATTAGGTTTATAAGCACCACAAATACATTTCAATTGATAAAGAGAGCAGAAGGTAAAAATGTGTAGTCAAATACTTCCTGTTCACTACCAACATATACATATTTTTCTAGTACATTGCTCAATTGTGAAATCAGGACGAAAGCATGCAATAAACATTTTTTTGCAGCAAATTTTAGTAAAATATCTGTAAAAAGAAGACCAAATATACCAATGTTGAATATTACAATGTATTTGATTAATTTTTTCTTCTTTTAATACAAAATTGTCAGATAATCTTGTCCTGCAAAAATACTACATTTTAAAATTCAGTGTGGTGCTATCAGGCACCCCCGGTCTCTTCGAGCTATAACTGGTACCGAGCTCGTGCTGCTTGTCAAAATTTAATGAGAGGGCCCGTTCTAAAATAATTGAATTTTCATATCAGAACGAACCAGGATTACTCAGACAATAAAATTGCTGAGTCCTGTACTGTTACCGGCAAATACCTTTTGCTTTGCTCATGAAATCAGTATGTAAATGTTCAGGGTTTGTATTTAAGGCATCTTAGGCATTTGGAGTTGTAGTACTAGCAATAATTTCAAATGGTGCCGGTGATAAGTAGCTGGTTTTTTATAATGTTCAAAGTGTAATTTGTTTGGTGAATCAGGATAAGCAGTTGGTTTATATTTTATATAAATGTTAATGCACTTGCAGTTTAATTATATTTCTTAACTTCTAACATTTCAGAAGTCAAATTTGAGGTCTAGTCCATCAGATGGTCTTGCTTTCATAACATTCTGAAAAATGGGAGCACCCCTATGCAGTGAGTTTCAAAAGTAAGAGGTGCCTGGAAAGTTCGTGATGGTATGTTTTGGAAGCTGGCAGCACTGATAATGAAGTGGGAGAAATGCCATTCCATAGGTGTGTCCTCCTGCATGATGGCGAGCTCTCTGAGACACAGCATGGAACTTGAGAGTCCTCTATCAAGAGCAAGGAAGACACCTCCAGGAAGTGAATAATTTATTTCTTTTATGATAGTTGAGTTGGAGAGCCACTATTGAATAAAGGAGTATAATTTCTAAAAATTTAACAAGAGTTTCTGTAGCATTGCAGTGATGGGGGGTATCAGGACAGAAGAGAGCTCTTTCTAATGTGTAGCGAAAGTCGGTTTAAGAAGTGTTATTTTCTATATTATTATTTTTAAAATGATTTGCAGGATTGCAGCCTTTAAGCAAATGTGTACTCAATCGAAATTAGCTATGTAATATGCAAGAGATAACAGTACTTGTCAAAATTAGGACTTTTTTTTTTTCATATCCCCTTCATGATATGACTTGGTTTGGTTGAAAGAGGATTGGATAACTTAGCTTTAGAGGTAGAAGACTTAGCTTTTTCTTTCTTTCATATCATAGAATGCAAAGGTTACCAAACTACAGCCTGTGGGCAAAATATGGCCTGCTGACTGGTTTTGTAAATAAACCTTTATTGAAACACAGCCAGTTGTCTATTGCTGCTTCTGTGCTCCATGAGCAGAGTTGAGTAATTGCAACAGAGGTCATATGGCCTGAAAAAGGCTAAAATGTTGGCTGTCTGGCCCTTTACAGGAAAAGTTTGCAGACCCCTGATTTAGTAACCTGCCTTTAGAGGGTTATTACTTCCAAGTCTTCATTGGCGATAGTAGTGGAGGTGGTGATGCTGATGATGATGATGATGATGATGATAGCTAACAAATACTAACACTCAAGTACCCTAAGCACTTTGCGTGTATACATTCATTTAACCCTCACAACAACCCTGTATTATAGCACTGTTACTATCCCAATTTTGCATATAAGGAAAAGGAAGCAGAGAGAAGGTGAGTGATATGTTCATTCTCACTTGGCCAGTGAGTGGCAGAGCCAGGCAGTCTGGCTCAAGAACTTATGTATGCTCATCTTATTTTTGTGTTTTTTTTAACTTTTAATTATGAAATTTTCAAGCATAGATAAGAAGAAGAATATAATGAATCACTAAATACTCATCGTTCAGCTTCACTAATTAATAGTATACTGCTATTTTATCTACTCACCATGTCTTCCAAATATTTTTATGCATGTAGAGCAAATTTCCAACATCATGTCATGCTATTATTTGCAAATACTTCAATGCATAGCTCCCACATATATAACAAAAATGTCATTATCATATCTAACATATTTCACAGTAATTTCATAATATCATCAATGTCCAGTTCATATTACATTTCTTCTGGTGGCCTTCAGTTTTTCTTTTGACCATTGGTTTGTTCAAATCAGAATTCAAGCAAGATCAACTCACTGCATTTGGAAATTATGTCCCTATGTTTCTCTGAATATATAATGGATCCCTACCCCTGCCATTTATTATTTAAGAAAATAGTTCATTTGACCTGTGATATGTCCCACATTCCCAATTTGATCAATTACTTCTTTTTGGTTTCATTTGCTCCTCTTTTTCCCGGTATTTTTTTTTTTATACTCCTGGCTAAGTCTAGATGATTGATTAAATTAAGAGGTATTTGTATGTGTGTGTTTGTGCCTGTGCATGCACATTTTTAGGCTCCTTTGTAGATAGTGCTGCATATTTCCTATTGTATCACATCATGAACCACACAATGTCTGGTTATCATCACTAAAAAGCGTGTAAACTTTTCTCAGTAGGTTCAAGTGATGTCAGTCTGATCCTGCCATTATGAACTTTTCCCCATCAACTTTTATCTTAATAGTTTTATCATCAGTTAGTGATTGTTGTCTAGATCCATTATTTCACTGGGAGTTGCAAAATGGTGGTTTTCAGAGGTTTTTCATTCCTTTTCTCTTTATTAGTTGCAATGGTTCTATAAAGAACTTTCCCTCATCAGCTTTGGTTACCCTGAAGTGTTATTTGTACAGAAGCAGAATAAATGCTTAATTCTTATCTTTTATTTGTGAATGTTCATTGTGATGACTTAGTGTCTCAGCAGCTTCTAGGTGCTCTGACTGCTCATTGCTACTGAGTGGTCACTGCTTCTAGGCTTGTTGGTGGGAAGATCTCGGAAATATGTACTTTATAGAAAGAGAAAAATAGATTATGATTTCATTTTGATATTTCCAATTTACTTAAGATTTCAGGATGTTTACTGAATTTCTTTGATTTTACATTTCTTTTTGTTTTATGCTGAGAATCTTGGTTCCTTGTGAGATAAGCATGGTTATATGCTTATCCTAGAATTTACATAAGGTAATTAAAAAATAACATTACCAATATTACTGTTATTAGTAAGACAGTTTATGTTTTCTACTCTCTTGACCTCTATGATAAATGGCCTCTTTGAAGAATGGAAAATATAATCCTGAATCTGCCTGAAGGTTCTTATGTGGGAGCGGATGATCTGTTGAGATCCCTCCATCTGTGAGATTTCTTATAGATCAGTATTTTTAGACAGTTTCTAAAATGCGTGAGATGGCTACAGTGCTTGGGTTTGAGCCAGAAGGTCCAAGGTTGAAATTCTTCACTGGGCTTTGATTCAGAGGTTATGATGAGTTTTTTGGCGTAAGAATATATGCCCCTCCAGATACTATAAAGTTAGTAACCATAGTACAAAACCTAAATTTGGGGATCATATAGGATAATTTATGTATCGAATATTGCTTTCTGGTATATAAAACACCTTCTAATAAGTCGTCTCATTTGACTTGATATCTCTCCTAGGTGATAGGTACTATTATTATCTCTACGTTCCAAGAGGATCAAAGTGGTTAAGTACTTTTCCCCAGTCGCACAGCCAGTAAGTAGCAGAGTAGGGATCCAAACTGAGGTCTTTGGATTCATAACCTGGCATTCCTTCCAGCATATCGACATTGTCAACATATTCTAGGATGTTGTTTGCAGCCCAATAGTGGTGACTCTTTTAACTTCTCTTGGGGGGTGATGAGGAGAGAGATGCTTTGGGACGTTTTCCTGGACCAATTGTGCTTTTCTTTGGTAACTCTTAGGTGATCAGACCCAGAGCCAAAGGTGTGAACTTGAGTGTGTCCTATTTTTATTGTTTTCATTGCTCTTCCTTTCCCACTGCAGCTTGATTATTGGAGTTGTTTGAAGGAGCAGGAGGCGATCTGGTGAAACTTCTTTCAAGTCGGAACTTAACTCTGCAGTAGCCATGCTTGTCCTGGTGTCTACTAATTAAACACTACCAGGGTCACCTTTCATTGTTGCTTCATGTGCAGGTGCCTGCATTAGTCATTATAAAAGAACATCCTACTCTTTTTTCTTCTGCTGTATTAGATGGAGATTTCAAATCATTTCATATTGGCAACTACTCTGTCAGAAAATAGCAACAGTTTTTCACTGTTACCTGCTTCTACCAAAACATTTTTCCCCTTAAAGCTTCTTGTGAATTGATTTCAACCATTGCTTCGCTGAAAATTATTAAACCTCAGGGAAATATAGGGGATTAACCACAAAATACAACCAAGTGCATGAAGTAGAGTCTGCATTCTACTAGTTTCTTCCAAGGAACTGGAGAATATTTGAATCAGACCTGAAGGGGGGAATCCTAGAATGTTTGAGGGCCTGCCATACCCATTTTGTGCCTATAATTTCAGCAAGTTAGGAGAGAGATAGGAATGTCTGCACCATGTGCACCTGCTGACCTAGGTAAGAAATCACTTTAAGGACAAGAAGTGTTTCCTTCACTGGTGCTGACATCCCTCACTCTCAGTTCTCACAAGGGATCTGAAATCGAAATGCCTGAGTTTAAATACTAACCTTATCAGTGTACATCCTTGGGAAAGTTACTTAAACTTTTTGCACTTCAGATTTCTTATTTGCCAAATAGAGACAAAACAGTACTTAGCTCATATAGTTGTAAGAATCAAAGCCATAATGTCATACAATGCTTAGCATAGATGTTGGCACATCATGTAGTTGTCACTCCAGTGCTGGATGTTATTGCTTATCATGAATGTTATTGTTATTGATCATTGTGGTTATTATTTCCTTTATCAAAATAATGTTATCCAAGCCTCAAACCATAGAGTGATATAAAGTACAAATAGCAGTTGGACTTTTTACTCCCCTATCTTGGTCACTTTCGTTAACAAGTGTGAGTGCTTCCTTAATAACAAGCATTAGCTAAAAATGTTTCCCACTCCCGCCACCAAACCTTCAAACAGCATCTAGATTATTCCCTCTGCCCCTACTCTTCAGGGCTTCAACATCATGCTCATCATCATCTTCCTTAACCTTCTTTATAGCAAAGCACCTTAAGAGAACTGTTTAAATTAATCCTCCACAATTTTTCTTCTCCACTTCTCCCTTAAACCCACTCCAGTGAGGCATTCATTCCTACCACTCCAATGAAAGTACTGTTGTTGGGAGGCAATCACCACACACCAGGGCCTGTCGGGGGATTGGGGACAAGGGGAGGGATAGCATTGGTAGAAATACCTAATGTAGATGATGGGTTGATGGGTGCAACAAACGACCATGGCACATGTATACCTATGTAACCAACTTGCACGTTCTGCACATGTATTCCAGAAGCAGAAGAAGAGGAGGAGGAGGAGGAGGAGGAGGGGGAAAGCACTGTGGTCAAGGTCATCAGCAACTTGTACATTGCTAAATCTATTGATCTCTTCTCCTTTTTGTTTTTTCCTTACAGAGTGACCTGGTAACATTTGATGTGGTTCTGGATTTTCTTCCTACCTCATTGACTCCTTTTCCTTAATCTCCTTTCCTGGCCCCACCTTCTTATAGCCATCTGTAAAAAAAAAGTGTTGGGATACCCTACACCTGCTTCTCTATCTCTATCTATATACATTAACTACATGGGTTTGAACTGCAGAAGTTCAATTGCATGTGGATTTTCTCCCACCTCTGCCACCTCTAAGACAGCAAGAACAATCCTTTCTTTTCCTCCCACTTAATGAATAGTAAACATATTTTCCCTTCCTTATGATTTTCTTAATGACATTTTCTTTTCTCTGTCTTATTTTATTATAAGAATACAGTATCAGAATATAATACATAGAACATACAAAATATGTGTTAATTGACTGTTGATGTTATTGATAAGGCTTCCAGGCAACAGTAGACTATTAGTAGTTATGTTTGACAGAGTCAACTTTTATGCAGATTTTTGACTGTGTGGGGGATCAGTGCCCCCTAACCCTTGTGTTGTTCAAGAATAAATTTAATTCGTTTATACTGACTACATGTTGAAATGATTTATATATATATAGGGTTAAAGAAAATATACTATTAATTTCATCCATTCTTTTTACTTTTTTTCCAATGCAATTACTGGAAAATTTCAGAATATATATGTGGCTTGCATTTGTAGCTTACGTTCTGTTTGATTGGACAGCACTGGCCTAGAAAGAGTGACTGCTCTGCATCCCTGGGTCCACCTCACTTCAGTGTCTGGTGAAATTCTCCTCATCCCTCAAGACCAACTGCTAATGTCTCTCTCCTCTTTCCTTGCTCTTTGCCACAAGCAGACAGAGTTAGCCATTCTTCCTAGTCTGCCCTGACTCTGTACGTAAGTTGTGCTGACTTCCATAGCCCCTGACACCTAATGAGCAATGAAAGAGGCCTGTGCCACTCCTGGGCTGTTGGTGGATTTTCTTTGTTGGTCTCCTTACAGGATTTGCTTCATCTCTCTGCTACAGCATTGCACACATTGGTTTCTAGCTATTTATTTATAGGTCTTTCTCCCTACTCTATAATGAACTCCTTGATGTTCTGCGTGGTTTCTAACTTAACTCTGATCCTCAGTGACCAGAACACCATGTTGCAGAAATTTGTGCTCATTAAGTATTACAGGAACACACAAATCACACTTAGGCTGCATTTCTTGCTGCCATTTGCCCCCAGCAATCCCACCCGATGACTTCCGATTCCCTGGTGAGATTTTCCCCATAGCTATTCCTTCCCTAGGTTGCAACCGGGCTCTCATTGTAACTAGTTTGATGACTCCTACTCTATTTGTGGTGTAGGCTGGCTAATCTGGACTACGTCAGGTCTGGCAGCAGCTCTGGTATGCACCCTGGGTGATTGGGTGTCACAGAGGGATGGGTGAGCTCCCTTGAAGGCCAGCTGGCTGTATGGCCAGTCTGTAGAGAACAGCAGTAGGCTGCTTCCTGCCTTGGTTGCAAGAGATTTTCCTGATTTGCCTTGTGGTGGGCAAGCTTTCAACTTTATGGGTGATGCTGCCATGTTATTTGTGGTGAGTTAATGATGCACGGAAAGGAGAGTGAGTAGATCTGTGGCAGATGTGGGTTTCCTAGCAACATCATTAGCTATGCTGGACCACCATTCAGTCAGCTTTGTCTCCTGTGGCCTGATACCATGGTGACACCACACTCTCTCTGGCCACTCCATAAACCTTGCACTTATGGCTCTCTGTCTTTAGAGGGACTGGGAAGAAAGATCACTTAGCAGTGTGCTGCTAAGACACTGAAATCGATGGCAACATTCCACTTTCTTTTTCCCCTGAGGCCTTTGACTGTGTACTTTGTATGATTTGTTTCCTGGGGACAGACAACCTTGTAACCTTTTTGTCTTATAAATGTAGAATCTTTGCTGAAGCATCCCATGTCTCTCTGACCACAATGGCTGAGAGTAAAGACTTGTTTACAATAATGAAAATGGTATCCTATTTATTTGGCTTAATTTCCACGCATTTTTAAACAAACCACAGTCTTCATCAGATTTCTTTTACAATATTCCAGGAATTGTAATCTGCCATTTTCTTCTGTCCTGTCCTGGTGCAGATACTGTTGTGATTACTCAGTAGCTGAAATGATTCAGTGGTCCACTGGGCCACTGCAACAAGGCCATCATTGAGGCCACCAAAGCTGTAATGGTTTCTTTGCTTCTGCACTCCAGATGAGGACTGGCTTGTTTCTGTACACACACTGATGCCTCTCTTTTGTGTTCCAGATACTTTAGGGTTCCTTCTTCTCCACCTATCTCCTCCTCTTCTCCTGCCCCCACTTTTTCTTCTCCTGTTATGGTGGTCCCATTGCTGCAGGACTCAGGTCTGTGAGACTGGAGACAATCTGAGAGACAGATATAGTGATAATCTTAGAAAATTCCCTCCTCTCCTTTTCCAAACTGACCTACTGAATGTATACCAAATTTAAACACCCCAACCCTTCTTCTAATTGAAGAGTTCTTTTTTTAAAGGGATTACTTAGCCCCTCAAGTAAATAGATCCTTGATGGCCCTGGCCCTACTGGTCTTTTAGACGGGCTAAAGCTGCCAAGCTCAAACTCTGCACCACTGACATGAAGGAAGGCCCATCAACTTCTCTACGTCTGTTTGGGCCTGTTTTAAAACATCATCAGTGTGGGCACAGAAGAATTCATGCTTCTCCCTGGGTCTCTCAGGAACTCTGCATGGAATCCACAGTTGGAATCCTTGGCTTACTGCCTCTGTGATGCCTCCTTAGAGTATGTTGTTTCCTGCTTGTTTGTGGAGCACAGTCTAAGTAGTAGGCTCTATGAGGATGCTCTGCAGAATAAGGCATGAATTCTCTTTTGAAGGAGTCTTCAGAAGAGAATTTGAGATGATGTGATTCAACAACGAAGCCAAAGTAGGACGACTACTCTCCAACAGTACTTCTGCCAGGTGCTCATATGGCCTCTGCCTGGATCTTTACCCATTTTTTCAAACATAGAGCTTTCTGCTGCAGAATAATTTGAAGTATTAGACGTTTTTCCCTATTTAAAGCTGAAATCCTTGGACGATGGGATCATAAGAAGCCTAAACCTCAGCATCATGCCATATACCCATTTAACCAACTTGCACGTATGACCCTTGAATCTAAAATAAGAGAAAAAGGAACTTAAATAAGTGGGAGAGAGAAAGTAGTAGAAAGTATGATGTGTTTAAACATTATAAAGAACTGATAAAGTGTGTGCTTATCAAATATCAACCAAGAAAAGTACCAAAGATATACTTCTTTAAAAACATTAAAGCTTAACACCAAAATAAAGGAAATGATTTAAATTCATTGAAACATAAAATGCAAATGAACTACAGAGCAACAGTAGATTTTTAGCCTATTTCTCAACATCTTCATGGAATGGATAAACCAATGGATATTGTGTTCAAAGTTCTGAGTTAAATCATAGGTGGGAAGTGAACAATGAGAACACTTGGACACAGGGTGGGGAACATCACACACCAGGGCCTGTCATGGGGTGGCGGCGTGGGGAGGGATAGCATTAGGAGAAACACCTAATGTAAATGACCAGTTAATGGGTGCAGCACACCAACATGGCACATGTATACATATGTGACAAACCTGCACGTTGTGCACATGTACCCTAGAACTTAAAGTATCAATTTGGAATTGCATTCTGAGCTAATTTTTTTCAAGATTGAGGACAAAATGTAAATTAATTCATAAAAGTAATATAAAATAACTTTTAATTATTTATATCTATAAGAAATATAACATTTAAAATAAAATGCTGTTTCTTATTTTTTAAAAAAGCCGAAATCCATTTTCATAAAACTTGTTTCTAGCTGTGTCCTCTGTAGCCATGGGAAATAAATAGAACATTTCCACTTCATGATAGCCCTTAAGATACTTGAAAAGAGCTCTCATAGCTCCTCTAAGTAATTTTTCCCTAGTTGTTGTTAAAGCCGGTTTTTTTTTTAACATGTCATTGTAATAAATAGAACATTTCTACTTCCTGATAGCCCTTCAGTTATTTGGAAACAGCTCTCATAGCCTCTCTAAGTATTTTTTCCCTAGTTGTTGCTAACGCCATTTTTTAACATGTCATTGTCATTCTCCTCTGTATATTTTATTTTACAGTGTCCTTGTTGTTTAGTGAAGCTTGGAAATAAATCCAGTACTGTAGGTGTGATCCGACCATCAAGAATCGAGCAAGAATATCTTTCCTTATGATTTGAACTCCAGACGTTAAATGCAGCACCTTTTATGTTTTAGGAGCCCTTCATTAATATTCCCTTTTCTATGATCCTGTGCCATGTAAGTAGAAGCTAAGAACACCAAACGCCAGCTACTTGTTCCCTCAATACTCCCCGCAAGGGCAGTGGGATCTCTGTGGGGTCCTGGGTGAGCTAGATGACCATGTTCTTACTGTGATGTTCAACATTCATGTAGCAGCAACAGTGTTTGTTCTGTATTTATCAGGTTTGTGGTGTGGCGTTCGCTATGGCTATAGCTACTGCGAGTTCCCTCTGTTCCTGACTATTTTATGAGCCTAGACATCCTGATGATTCTGTAACCTACCTGATGATCTTTCCAACAGATGTTAGTTTTGTTTAAATCGATCACTGTCATTTTCATTTACTTGCAACTAAGAACTCTGACTGATGCAAATTCATATTAAACATAAACTTGATTAAAATTCCATGTCTCTGACATGAATGGCCATGAAGCTAAGGCCGTCCACCATGTTAATAAATACGCATTTGGTATTTTTGAACCTAAACACAAGGGGTTTTAGTTTGCTAAGTCTGCCAGAACAAAACGTCACCGACTGAGTGGTTTACCGAGAGTTTTATTTTCTCATAGTTATGGAGACTGGAAGTCTGAGATCAAGGTGTTGGAGGGCTAGTTTCTTCTGAGGCCCCTCTCGTTTGTTTGCAGGTGGCTGCCTTCTCGCTGTGTCCTCACGTAGCCATCTGTTTGTCTGTGTAGGTATATGTCTGTGTGTCCAAATTTCCTCATAAGAACACCAATCATATTGGATTAGGATCCACCCTAAAGACCTTATACCTTATCTGTAAATACCATTACATTCTGAGGCACATGGGGTTAGGACTTCAGCGTATAAATTCTTTTGTGGGGGAGGCAATTTAACCCCATAACACAAAGCAACCCTTGGTTGTTGTTATTAAATTCACATTCTTTTGGGTATTATTTCAAACTGTGTAAAGTCTTGATTCTGCTATCATCACAGGTACAATCACTCTGATTTTGTATTATCTGTAAATTTAACAGCAAGCCTTCACTACTGTGTCTATACTGGTGATTTCAGGTTATTTTCTATGGGAGTGGGTATGAAAGGAACCTATAATTTCTACACAGAATGACAAGCAAAAGAGATAAAATCTGAACCACTCAGAAGCTGAAGTGGAAACTGAAGCAAGAGTTTCAGGTTCAACCCTCTTTGGTCCCTGAAAGGTCAAGGTCAGCGTTTCAGGGTGTGTTTTGAAAACAGTTTGAATTATTCGTAAGCTGTTGAGTGGAGCCTGGTCCCAAACAGGGTAAATCAGCATGCCTACATTACACCATTTTCTGGGTTGAGATTGGATTTCTAATAAGGAGCTTTAAAGTACAATTGTTCACATGTTACCATCCAACATACACATTCATCTTCCCTAATGTTACAGTGAAAGCTTTTGTTTAGTGCTTGGTTGAAATTCAGAGTTTTTGAGTTCATAGCTGTGGTTCCCAGATTTAGCTGCAGAGTAGAATCACCTGTTTTAACAAAACCCCAGTGCCCAGGTTGCAGCCCATAACAATTAAAGCAGAATGTCTGGAGATGGGAGACAGGTTCTTCCTTTAAGAAATCAGTATTTCTTAAAGGTTCCCCAGATGATTTCAATGTGCTGCAGAGTTTGAGAATCACTGGTCTATAGCATTTCTCATTTCTCTGATTTACTATTCTTATACCTTATTAAGTACACACAATCACACACACACATGCATACACACAGTTCATTTGGGAAGTCATGGTGACACATACAGATTATCTGCATCATTAAATTCAACTGTCTGTTTCACAATTAATTTCAGAATTTGTCAGAAGATCTAATAGTGAGCCAGCCTGTGTGGAGTTTCTAGTATCCTCCTTTTCCCCAGTGTTTGAAAATCAGTATATCTCTTTATGACTTGAAATCTTGTGGACCCCCTTCTGTTCTCTATGAATTATCAAAGTCTGCTGACTATATTTTTCAGTCAGTTTTATTGATGTATAATTTATATACAACCAAATACATGTTTTCACAGATTTTTGAGTTTTGGCAAGTATATAAATTCTTATAATCGGGATCCCAACCAAGGCGGAACATTTCTATCGTCCCAAGGATTTCCTTATCCCCCTTTGTTGTTACTTCCCACTGACAGCCTCAACCAACCATTGATTTGTTTTACAGGACTACAGATTATATTTGTCTTTTTTTTTAACCAATTCCCGAATTCAATATGCCAGGGTTTGACAAACTTTTTCTGTAAAGGGCCAGATGGAATCATGGTGTGTACTCTCGTGTCTGGCTCCTTTCGCTCAGTATAATGTACGTGAGATTCATCCTTGTTGTGTTTGTCAGTAGCTCATTCCTTTTCATTGTTGTGTAGCATTTCATTGTATGACTATACCACTTTGGATTGATACATTTATCTGTTGGTGGATATTTGAGTTGTTTTTCACTTTTTGGATATTGTGAATAATGCTGCTATGCACATTGGTGTACAAGTCTTTTTTCTGGTCACGTGTTTTCATCTTCCTTTGATAAAATACCTAGGGTTGAGATTGCTAAGTTTTATGGTAATGATATCTGTTTAACTTAAATATAGTCCCAAACTTTTTCAGAAGTGGCTGTAAATGTTCACTCCCAGCACCAGTGTATGGGAAACCAGTTGTTACACATCCTCATCAACACTTGACACTTTCAGTCTTAAATTTAATCATTTTCAAGTCTGTACCGGTATTTCATTGTGGTTTTAATTTGCAATTCCTTAATGACTAATGATGTGGATCATCATCTCATGTGCTTGTTAGCCATTCTGTATCTTTTTTGGTGAAATATATATTCACATAATTTGCCCATTTTTAAAATTAAGCTTTATGTTTTTAGATTATTGCAGATTTACATGCAGTTGTAAGAAACAATACAGCAAAAGCCCATGTACCCTTTACCCATTTTTCCCCAATAGTAACATCTTACAAAGCTACAACACACAATTATAGAATGAGAACCAGGATATTGATATCAATACAGTCAAAATACAGAACATTTACATCACTACAAGGATCTCTTATGTTTCTCTCATCCACTCACTTCCTAACTCACCCGCTACTTAACTGCTGGCAACCACTAATCTGTTCTTCATTTCTATAATTTTGTCATTTCAAAATGTCATATAATAGAATCATACAATATGTAACTTTTTTGGATTGGCTTTTTCACTCATCGTAATTCTCTGGAGATGCATCCAGGTTGTTGTGTAGATCAATAGTTCATTCTTTTGTATTGCTGAGTAGTATTCCATGGTATAGATGCACCACATTTGTTTAACCATTCACCTGTTGAAGGACATCTGGGCTGTTTCCACTTTTGACCTAGTACAAGTAAAGCTGCTATGAACATTTATGTACAAGTTTTTGTGTAAATGTAAATTTTTAATTTTCTGAGATAGTTACTGCAGGAGTACAATTGCTGGGTAGTGCAATGATTGTGTGTTTCATTTTATAGCAAACTACCATATGCTTTTCCAGAGTACTTGTGACATTTTAAATCCCTACAAGCAATGGATGAATGATCCAGTCTGTCTGCATCTTTGCAAGCATTTAACGTGGTGACTATTTTTTACTTTAGTCATTCTGATAGGTATGTAGTGATATTTCATTGTGGTTTTAATTTGCATTTCCATAACGCCTAATGATGTTGAACATCTTTTTACATGCTTATTTGCCATTTGTATATCTTCTTCAGTGAAATGTCTCTTCATGTTTTTGGTCAGTTTTCAAATTGGATTATTTATTTGTTTGTTTTCTTAACTGCTGAGTTTTGTGAGTTCTTTATATGTTCTAAATATGAGTCCTTTGTTGGAAATATGGTTTGCAATATTTTTTCCCACTCTGTAGCTTGTCTTTTCATTCTGTTCACCTGGGCATTCACTGAACAAAAGTTTTTAATTTTGGTGAAGTCCAATTTATTTAATTTTGCCTTTTTTGTATCATGTTTTTGCTGTCAAGTATAAGAATGTCTTACCTAGTCCTGGATCCTGAAGATTTTCTTCTATTTTTTTTTTTCTAGAAGTTGTGTAGTTTTACATTTTACATTTAAGTCCGTATTAGGCCTTTTGCATTATACAAAGAAATACCTGAGGATGGATAATTTATAAAGAAAAGAGATTTATTTTGGCTTACAGCCCTACAGGTTGTACAGAAAGTGTGATGCTAGCATCTACTTCTGGCAAGGGCCCCAGGGAGCTTACAATCATGGCAGAAGGTAAAGATGGAGCAGGTATATCATTTGATAAGAAAGGTAGCAAGAGAGAGAGACAATAGGGGAAGTGGCACACTTTTTAAAACTACCAGATCTCACATGAAATCAGAGTGAGAACTCACTTATTACCATGAGGAGGGCAACAAGCCATGCATGAGGGATCTGCCCCCATGACCCAAACACCTCCCACCAGGTCCCACCTCCAACATTAAGGATAACATTTCAACATGAGATTTGGAGGGGACGAAACATCCAAACCATATCAAAGTCCATGATTCCTTTTGAGGTAATTCCTGTATAAGATGTGAGATTTAGGCCAATAATATTTTTTAAAATTTTTGCCTATAAATGTCCAATGGCTCCAGCACCATTTGTGGAAAAGACTATTCTTCCTATTATACCTTTCTCAAAAATCATTTGGGCATATTTGTGTGGGTCTATTTCTGAGTTCTTTATGCTATTCCCTTGATGAATGTTTCTGTCCCTCTGCCAATACCACATTATCTTGATTAATGTAGTTACATGGTAGGTCTTAATATCAGGTAATGATTCCTTCTTCATAATTCTTTTACTTTTCACAATTGAGTTATTCTTAGGCCTATGCCTTTTCATATAAATTTTAGAATATACTTGTCAACATTTACAAAAGCCTTTGCTGGAATTTTTATAGAGATTGCATTCAACCTATATATTAATTTGAGGAGAATTGATATCTTTATTATCCAGAGTCTTCCAAATCATGAACATGGCTCATCTCTGCATTTACTTAGGTTTACCATCTTTATAGGTTGTCTTTTATCTTTAAGTCATAAGTCTTTTATATATTCTTTATAAAGTTCTGGATCAGATATATGTACTGAAAATATTTGCTTCCAGTATACAGCTTAACTTTTCATTTCCATAACAGTAGTTTTAAGAGCAGAAGATGTAAATTTTGACAGTTAATTTTATCACTTTTTTAAATTTGTAGTTTATGTTTTATATGTCCTAAGAAATCTTTGCCTACTGCAAGATCACAGATTTTCCTGTGTGATTTCTTTAAGATTTACAGTTCGAATTTTTAAATTTACAATTTTTTTTTTTTTTTTTTTTTTTGAGATGGAGTCTGACTCTGTCCCCCAGGCTGGAACGCAGCGGTATGATCTCAGCTCACCCTAACCTCCGCCTCCCAGGTTCAAGCAGTTCTCCTGCCTCAGCCTCCTGAGTAGCTGGGATTATAGGTGCGTGCCACCACACTGGCTAATTTTTGTATTTTCACTACAGATGGGGTTTCACCATGTTGGTCAGGCTGGTCTTGAACTCCTGACCTTGTGATCTGCCCGCCTCGGCCTCCCAAAGTGCTGGGATTACACGAGTGAGCCACCGTGCCCGGTGACAAAGCTAATTTTGTCACATTTTTTGTTTGTAGTTTGTGTTTTATATGCCCTAAGAAATCTTTGCCTACTGAAAGACCACATATTTTCATGTGTTATTTCTTTAAGATTTACAGTTTGAACTTTTAAATTTACTTCTATGATCCATTTTGAGTTAATTTTTGTGTGGATGTGAGACAAAGGTTGGGGTTTATAGTTTTCCATATGGATATCAAAATTTCTAGCACCGTTTGTTAAGTAGACTATACTTTCTACATTGAATACTTTGATGCCTTTGTGGAAAATCAATTACATGGGTCTATTTGTGAACTCTCTTTTTTTTACTGCTTTTAAAATTGATAGATAATATTTGTACATATTTATGGAGTACATGTGGTATTTTGATACACACATACAATGTGTAATAATCAAATCAGGGTATTTAGGATATGCATCACCTCAAATATTTATTTATTTATTTATTTGTGTTGGGAACATTTCAAATCTTCTCTTCCATTTATTTTGAAACATACAATATATTGCTGTTAATCGTAGTCACCTTACTGTGCCATTAAACACTAGATCTTATTCCTTCTATCTAACTGTATGTTTTTACCCATTAACCAACCTCTCTTCATCCCCCTGTATCCTTCCCAAGCCTCTAGTTACTATCATTCTACTCTCTACCTCCATGAGATGAAATTTTTAGGTACCATATATGAATTTTTAGCTACCATATATGAATGATAATATGTGATATTTGTCTTTCTGTGCCTGCATTATTTGACTTAACATAATGACCTGTGGATCTTCTATTAGGTTGGTGCAAAAGTAATTGCGGTTTTTGCCATTACTTTTAAACTGGCAAAAACCGCAGTTACTTTTGCACCAACCTAATATTTTGTTCTGTTGGCTTACCTGTCAATCCTTAAGCCACAACCACACTATCTTGATTACCAACTAGTGTGAGTCCTCCAGCTTTGTTCTTTTTTTCCCTGCACAAGATTATTTTGGCTACTCTGAGCACTTTGCAATTCCACATAAATTTTATGATCAATTTGTCAATTGATAAATTTGAGGAGAATTAACATAATAAGGATATTGAACTTTGTAATTCATGACTGCGGTATATCTCTCTACATATTTAAATCTTCATTTATCTTAGTTTGTGTAATTTTCAGTATGGAGATCTTGTACATCTTTTGTTAAATTGATTTCTAAACATTTAATTTTTGATGCTATTTATTTAAAATTATTTAATTTTAAATTTTATTTTCAGATTGCTGCTACTATATAAAATGCAATTGATTATTTTATATTGACCTCGTATACTCTGAACTTAATACATTTAATTATATATTTTTTGTACATTATTTAGGGTTTTCATACATTTGTTGTGTGCCATTTCTTTCTTTTGTTTGCCTGATTGTGATGGCCGGAATGTGCAATACAATATTGAATATAAGTGTTGGGAGCATACCTCCTTGTCTTGTTACTGGTATTGGGGGATCAGTGGTCAATATTTTACCATTAAATATGTCATTATATGTAGGATTTTTTTATTTATAATTTTTGTGGGTATATAGTAGTTGTATATATTTATGGGGTATATGAGATGTGTTGATACAGGCATGCAATATGAAATAAGCACGTCATGGAGAATGGGACATCCATCCTTTCAAGCATTCTTCCTTTGAGTTGCAAATAATCCAATGACATTTAAGTTATTTCAAAATATACAGTTATTATTGACTACAGTCACCCTATTGTGCTACAAATAGTAGGTCTTATTCATTCTTTTAAATTATTTTTTTGTGCCCATTATCCATTCCCAGCTCCCCCCCGCCACCAAACCTCCCACTACCCTCACTCTTCCCAGCCTCTCATAACCATCTTTCTACTCTCTATATCCATGAGTTCAACTGTTTTGATTTTTAGATCCTACAAATAAATGAGAATATGTGATGTTTGTCTTTCTGTGCCTGGCTTATTTCACTTAACATAACGATCTCCAGATTTATCAGTCTTGTTGCAAATGACTGGATCTCATTATATTCTATGACTGAATAGTACTCAATTGTATATAAGTACCACATTATCTTTATCCATTAATCTGTTGATGGACATTTAAGTTGCTTCCAAATCTTAGCTATTGTGAACCATGCTTCAACAAACATGAGAGTGCAGATATCTCTTTGATATACTGGTTTCCTTCCTTTTGGATATGTATCCAGCAGTGGGATATTGTTTATCTCAATGAAAAAGTCTAATTCCAAATTTACTGAAATTTTAAAATCATTCAAAGTGTTGACTTAGATCAAATGATTTTTTTGCAGTTATTAAGATTATCATATGTGTTTTCTCCTTTATTGTAGTGAATTATACTGTTTAATTTTTGAAGGTTATACCAAGCTTGGATTCCTAACATATACATCAATTACTGATAATGTATTATCTTTTTAATATATTACTGGATTTAATATGCCATACACCAACAAAATGTTTTCCTCTAAAGGACGAAATGTTAAATATTTTCAGTTTTACAAGCCATATGGTCTTTGTGGCAACTACTTAACTCTGCCTTTGTAACAGTAAAGCAGCCATAGACCATGCATAATTGAATGGGCATGACTGTGTTCCAATAAAACTTTTATTTACAAAAACAGGTGGCAGGCCAGATTTGGCCAGTGTGCTATAGTTTTCCAGCCTCTGTGAAATAGCAATGTTTTGTTAACGATATTTGCATCTATTTTCATGTGGAAAATTTTTCTTTCTTATAGTGATTCTGTCAAGTTTTAAAATCAGCATTATGTTAGCCTCATAAAATCAGTTCCGCAGTGTTTCTTTCTTCTCTATTTTCTGATAGAGTTTGTGTAAGATTGATATTTTCTTCCTTAAGTGTTTGATGGAATTTACTAGATAAATCATCTGGATCTGAGTTTTTATTATGGGGAGTTTTTAAAATTACAAATTCTATTTCTTTCTTAGATATAGGGCTATGCAGATTTTTGTACTTCTCAAATCAGTTTTGGAAAGTTGTGTTTTTACAGGAATTTGTCTGTTTCATCTAGGTTATTGATCTTATTGCTGATTGGTATAAAGTGATTCATAATATTGAATTATTCGTCCTTGGACATCAGTTGGTTCCATAGTGATGTCTTTCATTTCATTTCTTTGTTGGTCATTTGTGTTTTTTTTCTTTTTGACCCTGGTCACTCTTTGTTTTTAATTTTTTATTAAAAAAATTTTGGGGGGTTATGTCGTAGGTGTATATATTTATGGGGTACATGGGATGTTTTGATACAGGCATGCAATGTGACATAAGCACATCATGGAGAATGGGGTATCCATCCCCTCAAGCATTTATCCTTTGAGTTATAAATAATCCAATTATATTTTTTAAGTTATTTCAAAATATACAGTTATGTTTTTATTGACTATAGTCACCCTATTGTGCTATCAAATAGAGGATCTTATTCATTCTTTGTATTTTTTGTACCCATTAACTATTCTCACCTCCTCTCCAAATCCTACAACTCTTTCCAGCTTCTGGTAACCATCCTTCTACTCTCTATCTCCATGAGTTCAATTGATTTGATTTTTAGATTTGACAAATAAATGAGAACATGTGATGTTTGTCTTTCTGTATCTGGCATATTTCACTGAACATAATGATCTCCAGTTCCATACATATTGTTACAAATGACAGGATTTCATTATTTTTTGTGGCTGAATAGTACTCCATTGTGTGTACGTACAACATTATCTTAATCCATTCATTCCCTGATGGACACTTAAGTTGCTTCCAAATGTTAGCTATTGTAAACAGTGCTCAACAGACATAGGAGTACAGATATCTCTTTAATATACTGTTTTTCTTTCTTCAGGGTATATGGTAGCTCAATTTTTAGTTTTTTGAGGAATCTCCAAACTGTTCTCTGTAGTGGTTGTACTAATTTACATTCCCACCAACAGTGTATTAGGGTTCCCTTTCCCCACATCCTCACTAGTATTTGTTATTGCCTGTCTTTGGATAAAAGCCATTTTAACTGGGATAAGAAGATATGTCATTGTAGTTTTGATTTGAATTTCTCTGAGGATCAGTGATCTTGAGCACCATTTCATATGCCTAATTGCCATTTGTATGTCTTCTTTTGAGAAGGTCTATTCAGAACTTTAGTCCATTTAAAAAAAATCAGATTATTAGATTTTTTTTTCCTATAGGGTCATTTGAGTTCCTTATATATTCTAGTTATTAATCCATTGTCAAAGAGGTAGTTTGCACATATTTTCTTCCATTCTGTGGGTTGTCCCTTCACTTTGTTGATTGTATCCTTTGCTGCAGAGAAGCTTTCTAACTTGATGTGATCCCATTTGTTCATGTTTGCTTTGGTTGCCTGTGCTTGTGGGGTATGCCTCAAGAAGTCTTTTCCTAGACCAATGTCCTGGAGATTTTTCCCAATGTTTTCTTGTAGTAATTTCATAGTTCAAGGTCTTAGATTTCAGCCTTTAATCCATTTTGATTTTATTTTTGTATATGGTAATAGATAAGGGTCTAGTTTCATTCTTTTCCATGTGGATATCCAGTTTTCCCAGTGCCATTTACTGAAGAGACTGTTTTCCCTACTATATGTTCTTGGCAGCTTTGTCAAAAATGAGTTCACTGTAGGTATGTGGATTTTTTTCTGGGTTCTCTATTCCATTCTGTTCCTCCGGCCTATGTGTCTGTTTTTATGCCAGTACCACACTGTTTGGATTACTATAGCTCTGTAGTATAATTTGAAGTCAGGTAATGTGATTCCTCTAGTTTTGTTCTTCTTCCTCAGGACAGCTTTGGCTATTCTTGGTCTTTTGTGGTTTCATAAATTTTTTTTTTCTATTCCTGTGAAGATTGTCCTTGGTATTTTGATTACATTTAATCTGTAGTTTGCTTTGGGTAGTATGGACATTTTAACAACATTGATTCTTCCAATTCATGAACATGGAATGTTTTTCCATGGAATATCTTCCACTCTTCTGTCAAAGAGTGTCCTCTTTGATTTCCTTCATTAGTGTTTTATAGCTTTCATTATAGAGATCTTTCACTTCTTTGGTTGAGTTAATTCCTAGGTATTTAATTTTATGTGTGGTTATTGTAAATGGGATTACTTTTTTGTTATTGATACCTTTATTTTGATATTTTTCTTTTTTTTAAGTTACATTTATCTTTGCTTAATAAACACTTATACATTAATGGAAAACAAAATCAGAGTTCAGGCCTGCACTTCTCTTCAGAGTCTTATGAAAT
The DNA here is from genome assembly GCF_047675955.1 of Chlorocebus sabaeus. NCBI lineage: Eukaryota > Metazoa > Chordata > Mammalia > Primates > Cercopithecidae > Chlorocebus > Chlorocebus sabaeus. The sequence goes on along the minus strand of NC_132933.1, from coordinate 15,175,931 downwards.
ATTTACTGAGTGGAGCTCTTCTGGAGACCATTTGTTTTCTTTTTTTTTCTTTAAACTTTTATTTTAGGTTTGGGGGTTGATATGGTTTGGATTTGTATTCTCGCCCAAATTTCATGTCAAATTTTAATCCCCAATGTTGGAGGAGGGGCCTGGTGGGAGCTGATTAGATCATGAGGGCAGATTTCTCCCTTGCTGTTCTCATGATAGTGAGCGAGTTCTCAAGAGATCTGGTTGTTTAAAAGTATGTAATACCTTCTCCTTTGCCCTGGTCCTCCTGCTTTGGCCATGTAAGATGTGCCTGCTTCCCATTCAGTCATGATTTTAAGTTTCCTGAGACCTAATCAGCCATGCTGCCTGTGCAGCCTGCAGAACTGTGAGCCAATTGGTCACTTTTTCTTTATAAATTACCCAATTTCAGGCATTTCTTTACAGCAGTGCAAAAACAGACTAATACAGAAAATTGGTGTCTTGGAGTGGGGCATTGCTATAAAGATACCTGAAAATGTGGAAGTGACTTTGGAACTGGGTAAGAGGCAGATGTTGGAAGGGTTTGGCAAGCTCAGAAGAAGACAGGATGATGAGCGAGAGTTTTGAACTTCCTAGAGACTTGTTAAATTGTGACCAAAATGCTGATAGTGATAGGGACAATGAAGCCCAGGCTGAGGAGGTCTCAGGTGGAGATGAGGAACTTGTTGGGAACTGGAGCAAAGGTCACATTTGTTATGCCTTAGCAAAGAGGTTGGAAGCATTGTGTCCCTGCCCTAGGGATCTGTGAAACTTTTAACTTGAGAGTGATGATTTAGGAAATTGGCATAAGTAATTTCTAAGGAGCAAAGTGTTTAAGATGTGGCCTGCCTGCTTCTTGCAGCCTATGCTAATGTTTGTGAGCAAATAAATGACATAAAAGTAGAACTTAAAAGAAAAGCAGGGTGTAAAAGTTTGGAAATTTTGTAGCCTGGCCATGTGGTAGAAAAGAAAAACCCATTTTCACAGCAAGCATCCAGACTGCTACAGAAATTTGCATAAGTAAAGAGGAGCCAAATGTTAATAGTCAAGACAATGGGGAAAATGTCTTGAAGGCATTTCAGAGACCTTTGTGGCGGCCCCTCCCATCACAGGCCCAGAAGCCTAGGAGAGAAGAATGGTTTCATGGGCCAACCCCAGGGCCTTGGGACACTGTTTCCTGTGTTACAGCCACTCCAGCTCCAGCTGTGGCTAAAAGGGCCCCAGATATGTCTCAGGCCATTGGTCCAGAGAGTGCAAGCCATAAGCTTTGGTGGCTTCCATGTGGTCTTAAGCATGCAGGTGCACAGAGAGAAAGAATGGATTCTTGGGAGCCTCTGACTAGATTTCAGAGGTTGTTTGGAAATGCCTGCATGTCCAGGCAGATGTCTGCTGCAGGGGCGGAGCCCTCATGGAGAACCTCAGCTAGGGCAGTGGGGAGAGGAAATGTGGGTTTGGATCCCCTACACAGAGTCCCCACTGAGGCACTGCCTAAGGGAGCTGTGAAAAGAGGGCCACCATCTTCCAGACCCCAGAATGGCAGGTCCACCAACAGCTTGCACTGCACACCTGGAAAAGCCACAGGCACTCAACACCACCTCTTGAGAACAACCATGGGAGCCATGCCCTGCAGAGCCACAGGGGCAGAGCTGTCCAAGGCCCTGGGAGCCCACCCCTTGCACCCACTGTAGCCTGGATGTGAGGCATGGATTCAAAGGAGATTATTTGGGAGCTTTAAGATTCAGTGACTGCCTTGCTGGGTTTTGGACTTGAGCAGGGCCTATAGCCCTTCTCTCTTGGCTGATTTTTCTCTTTTGAAATGGGTGCATTTACCCAATGCCTGTACAACCATGGTATCTCAGAAGTAACTAAATTGGTTTTCATTTTACAGGCTTATAGGTGGAAAGGACTTGCCTTGTCTCAGATGGGACTTTGGACTGTGGACTTTTGAGTTAATGCTGAAATTAGTTAAGACTTGGGTAAATTTTGAGAAGGGATGATTGTATTTGGCAATGTAAGAAGGACATGAGATTTAAGAGGTCCCCAGGGTGGAATGATATGGGTTGTATTTGTGTCCCCACCCATATCTCATGTCGAGCTATAATCCCCAGTGTTGGAGGAGGGGCCTAGTGGGAGGTGATTGGATCATGAGGGCAGATATCCCCCTTGCTGTTCTCATGATAGTGAGTGAGTTCTTAAGAGATCTGGTTGTTTACAAGTGTGTAGCACCTACCCCTCCACTCTCTTCCTTCTACTGCAGCCATGTAAGATGTGCCTCCTTCCACGTCAGCCACAATGGAAAGTTTTCTGAGGCCTCACCAACCATGCTTCGTGTGCAGCCTGTGAAACCAATTAAACCTCTTTTCTTCATAAATTACCCAGTTTCAGGTATTTTTTTTAATCACAGTGTGAAATGGGCTAATATAATGGTACATGTGAAGGTTTGTTATGTAGGTAAACTCATGTCATGTGGGTTTGTTGTACAGATTATTTCATTACCCAGGCATTAAACCTAGTATCAAATAGTTAAACTATTGGGATTACTATTTAAAATTTCTTTTTTACATTGTTCACTGTTGACATATGGAAACACTACTGATTTATGAATTTGGATTTTGTATCCTGCAACTGTACTGAATTTGTTCCTCAGTTCTAATAGTTTTCTTGTGGAGTCTTAAGGTTTTTCTAAATATAAGATCATATTATCCTCAAACAAGGATAATTTGACGTCTTTCTTTCCACTTCAAATGCCCTTTATATCTTTCTCTTGTATGGTTGATCTAGTTATAAGCATTCAGTACTATGTATTCAACATGTACTAAATGTTCCTAACTAGCTGCAGTACAAGCATTTGGTACTATGTTGAATAACGGTGGTGACAGTGGACATCCTTTTCGTGTTCCAGATCTTAGAGGAAAGGATTTCACCTTTGTCATTCAGGATGACACTAGCCATTGGTCTGTGATATATGGCTTTTATTATGCTGAGGTATGTCCCTTCTACACCCTGTTTTTTGAAGGTTTTTATCATGAAGGGATGCTGAATTTTATGAAGTGCTTTTTCAGCATCAATTGAAATGATCATATGGTTTTTAATCCTTCATTTTGTTGATATGATGCAACATGTTGGTTGATTTGTGTATGTTGACCCATCCTTGCATCCCAGGGATAAATCCCATTTGGTCATGATGAATGATCTTTCTAATGAATTATTAAATTTGGTTTGTTAGTATTTTGTTGATTTTTGCATCAATATTCATCAGGGATATTGGCCTGTAGTTTTCTTTTTTTGATACATCTTTGTCTGGTATTGGTATGAGGATAATACTGGCCTCCCAGAATGAGTTTGGGAGTATTTCCTCCTCCTCTATTTTTAGGAATAGTTTGACTAGGATTGGTATTATTTGTTCTTTAAATGTTTAGTGAAATGTAACAGAGAAGCCATTGGGGCCTGGTAAATTGTATGTAGCTAGAAATTTGCCCATTTTTTCTGGATTTTCCAATTTACTGGCAGATAGCTGCTTATAGTATCCATTAGTAATCCTTTGAATTTTTGCAATATGAGTTATAATGCTTCCTTTTTCATTTTGGCTTTATTTATTTGGATCTTCTCTATTTTTTCTTAGTCTGGCTAAAGGTTTGTCCATTTTTTTAACTTTTTAAAAAGCCAACTTTTGTTTCATTAATAGTTTGTATTCTTTGTTATTTCAATTTTATTTATTTCTGCTCTGATCTTTATTATTAATTTTTATGTAATAATCTTAGATTTTGTTTGTTCTTGCTTTTCTAGTTCTTTAAAATGCATTGTTAGATTTTTTACTTGAAGGTTTTTCTCTTTTTTGATATAGGTGCTTATAACTGTAAACTTTCCTGTCCGTATTGCTTTTGCAATATCCCATAGGTTTTAGTATGTTTTATTTCTGTTATCATTTGTTTCAAGAAATTTTTAAATTTCCTTCTTACTTTCTTTATTGACTCACTGTTTATTCATGAGCATATTGTTTAATTTCTGTGTATTTTTATAGTTTCCAAAATTCCTTTTTAAAATTAATTTCTAGTTTTATCCCATTGTGGTCAGAGAAGATGCTTGATAGTATTTCAAGTTTGAATGTTTGTTACCTAACATGTGGTCTATCTTTTAGAATGATCCATGTGCTGAGGAAAATAATGTGTATTCTGCAGCTCTTGGATGAAATGTTCTGTAAATATCTATTAGGTACATTTGATCTATAGTGCAGATTATGTCTGACATTTCTTTGTTGACTTTGTCTGGAAGATCTGTCCAATGCTGAAAGTGGAGTGTTGAAGTCTCCAGTTATTATTGTATTGGGGCCTATCTCTCTCTCTCTCTCTCTCTCTCTCTCTTTCTTTCTCTCTCTTTCTTTAGCTCTAGTAATATCTTCTTTATATATCTGGGTGCTCCAGTGCCAGGTGCAAATATATTGAAAGTTGTTATATTCTCTTGCTGAATTGACCTCGTTATCATTATACAGTTGACCTTCTTTGTCTTTTCTTTGAGTTTTGGTCTTGAAATCTATTTTGTCTGATGAAAGTATAGTGACTCTTGCTTTTTTTTTTTTTTTTTTTTTTTGGTTTTCATTGGCATGGAATATCTCTTTTCATCCCTTTATTTTCAGTCTATGCATGTCCTTACAAGTAAAATGTGTTTCTTGTAGACAACCAATCAATGGGTTTTGTGTTTTAATCCAGCCAGCCAGTCTGTATCATTTGATTGGAGAGAGTTGAGTCCATTTACATTCAATGTTATTATTGATAACTAAGGACTTAACCCTGCTATTTTATTGTTTTCTGGTTGTTTTGTGGTCCTCTCTTCATTCTTTCTTTCCTTTCCGTCTTCTTCTAATGAAGGTGATTTTCTCTGGTGATATGATTTAGTTTGTTGTTTTGTATTTTTTGTGTTTCCATTGTATGTTTTTGGTTTGAGATTGCCATTAGGCTTGCAAATACCATCTTACAACCCATTATTTTAACCTACTAACAACTTGACACTATTTGCATAAACAAACAAATAAACTAAAAGAAAACTAATAAAAACTCTATGCCTTAACTTCATCCTCCAGCTTTTTAACTTTTTGTTGTTCCTATTTACATCTTATTGTATTGACTGTGTCTTGAAAAGCTGTTGTAGTTTGTGTTTTAGATTGGTTCATCATTTAGTCTTGCTACTTAGAATAAGAGTAGTTTATGCATCACAGTTACAGTATTATAATACTTTGTGTTTTCCTGTGTACTTACTATTACCAGTGACTTTTGTACCTTTTGGTGATTATTTATTGCTCATTAATGTCCTTTCCTTTCTAATTAAAGTACTCCCTTTAGCATTTCTTGTAGGATAGGTCTGGTATTGATGAAATCCCTCAGCTTTTGTTTGTCTGGGAAAATCGTTATTTCTTCTTGTTTGAGGGGCATTTTCACCAGCTGTACTATTCTAGGGTAAAAGTTATTTTTCTTTAGCACTTTAAATATGTCATGCCACTGTTTTCCAGGCTTTTAAGGTTTCAACTGAAAAGTCTGCTGCCATAAGTATTTGAGTTCCATTGTATGTTATTCGCTTCTTTTCTCTTGCTGCATTTAGAATTCTTTAGAATGCTTTTAGAATTCTTTATCCTTGATCTTTAGGAGTCTGATTATTAAATGCCTTGAGATAGTCTTCTTTGGGTTAAATCTTGGTGTTCTGTAACCTTCTTGTACTTGGATATTGATATCTTTCTCTAGGTTTGGGAAGTTCTGAGTTATCGTTCCTTGAATAAACTTTCTACTCTTACCGCTTTTTCTACCTCCTCTTTCACGCTAATAACTCTTATATTTGCCCTTTTAAGGCTTTCTTCTAGATCCTGTAGGTGTGCTTCATTGTTTTTAAATTTTTTTCTTTTGTATTCTCTATGTACTTACAATTAGCCTATCTTAAAGCCCACTAATTTTTTTCTTCTGCTTGATCAATTCTGCTATTAAAGTACTTCTGATGCATTCTTCAGTATGCCAACTGCATTTTTTAGCTTCAGAATTTTTGTTTGATTCTTATTATTTTGATCTCTTTGTTATATTTATCTGATATAATTCTGAATTCTTTCTCTCCATGATCTTGAATTTCTTAGAATTTTCTCAAAGCAATCATTTTGAATTTTCTGTCTGAATGGTCACACATCTCTGTTTCTCAAGGATTGGTCCGTGGTGCCTTATTTTGTTCATTTAGTGAGGTCATGTTTTCCTGGATAATGTTGATGCTAGTAGATGTTCTTCAGTGTCTGGGCATTGAAGGCTTAAGTATTTATTGCAGTCTTCACTGTCTGAGCTTACTTGTAGCTGTCCTTGGGAATGCTTTTCAGTATTTGAATGGACTTGGGTGTGATCTACACTGTATCTTCCTTAGAGGGTACCCCAAGCCCAGTAACCCTGTGGTTCTTGCAGACTCATAGAGGTACCACTTTGATGGTCTTGGACAAGATCCCAGAGAATTCTCTGGATTGCCAGGCAGAGACTCTTGTTCTTTTTTATTACTTTCTCCCAAACATAGAGTGTCTCTCTCTGTTCTGAATCTCCTAACATTGAGGGTGGACTGACACAAGCACCCCTGTGGCCACCATTATGACTGTGCTGAGTCATATCTGAAGCCAGCACAGCCATAGATCTCACCCAGGGCCTGCTGTAACCGTGCCCTGTCCACTGCCTATGTTCTCTCATAGGCCCTGGGGTTCTATAATCAACTGGTGGCAAAGCCAACCAGGCCTGCGTTTTTCCCTTCAAGGCAGCAAGGTCCCCCTAGCCCCAGGTGGGTCCAAAAGTGCCATCCGGGAGTTTTGGACTAGAGGCAAAACCTTAGAAATGTTCTATTGTCTTGTGGCTGAGCTGGCACTCAGACCACAAGGTGCAGTCCTTCCCAGTCTTCCCTCTTTCCAAAGGGAGAGGAGCCTCACCCCATAGTCACCACCACCACAGACCACATGGAGTACTGCCAGACTACCACTGATGTTCCCTTAAGGCCAAAAGGCTCTTAAGTCAGCTTGTGGTGAATGCTGCCTGTCCTGGGATTCACCTTTTAGGGCAGTAGGCTCCCCTCTGGCCCAGGTCGGTTCAGAAATACAGTCCAGGAGTCACGTCCTAGAACTGGGGACTGCAAGAGACTACTTGGTACTCTACCCCGCTTTGGCTGAGATGGACCTAGAGTGGAAGACAAAGTCCCCTTTACTTTTCCCTACTTTTCTCAAGCAGAAGGAGTTTTGCCTCTCGTAGCCACCATAGCTGGTTATGTGCTGAGTCTCACCTAAAGTCAGCAAGTCTCAGTGGCTCACCCAAGACCCTTGAGGTAGTACCTGGATATCACTGCTGGTTATTCAGGGCACAAAGGCTCTTCAGTTAGCTGGTAATAAATGCTGCCAGGACTTGGCCCTTTCCTTCAAGGAAGTGGGTTCCCTTCTGGCCCAAGGTGTGTCTAGAAATGTTGTCTGGGAGCTAGAGCCTGGGATGGGGCTCTCACAGCTGCAACTGGTGCCCTATCTGCTGTGGCTGAACTGGCATTCTAGATGCAAGACAAAGTCTTACCCAGTCTTCTCTGTCCTCTCCTCAAGGGGAAGGAAGGGGTCTCATTTGGAACCACAAGCTGTGCAGCCTGGGGTTAAGGGAGTGGTTATGCTAGCACTCCCTTGGCTGCCCCAGCTGGTGTCTTAGGAGGTTGCATGCCCTGCCAGTCCACTGTCTCAGGGCCCACTTCAGCCCTAGGACTCACCTATGAATTGCAGTCCTTATGGCCTTGACTGCCTTTCAGGTTTACTTGGCAACACAGAGTGCTGTAACCCTCAGTGGTGAGGTTTGCAAGAAATCAAGTCCTGACCACTGGGATCCACAATTCCCGTCTGGCTAGGGCTGTTTTACATGCTCCCTCCACGAGCAGGCATTGGCTTAGTTTGGTGTGGCTTTCCTTTGTGCTCTAAGAGAATAGCACTGAGTTCAGTGTTTCCCAGTTGCTGTGTTCTTGCTACCCCAGTGCCCAGAGAGGCTCTCTGCACCATGCCACTGCTGCCTTGGGTTGGGGGAGGGGTGGTATCAGTGATTTTTGGACTGTTTTTTTTTCTATCTCTTCAGTGCCTCTTTCAGCTATATGAAATTAAAACCAGGACTGTAAGTGCTCTCCTGATTTTTGGTTCTCATTTGTGTGTGTGTGTGTGCGCGCGCGTGTAGCTATTGCTAGTTGTTAAATTGTTGTCCTTTGATCCTGATCACTCTTGATAAATACCTATCCATTTAAGTATTTGCGAAAGATCAACTTTTTGCCTTCCTTATTTTCTCCTTTTTTCTTTTTATGATTTTCTATTTCATAGATTTGTACACTTATTATTATCTGTTTGATTTTACTTAATTTTGATTTAACTTGCTCTTCTTTTACTACCTTCTTAAGTTCAAAATTGAGATCAGTGATTTTTAACCTTTTTTATTTTCTATTATAAACATTTAAAGCTATACATTCTCCACCAAACTCTTTCTTAGTTCCAACTCATAGATTTTAATTTGTTGTGTTTTCCTTTTCATTCAGCTCAAATATTTTCTAATTTATGTTGGAATTTCTTTTTTGACTTATGAATTATTAAATCTGTGTTAATTTCTGAATATGTAGTGTTCTACATAATTTTTTGTTTTTTATTTCAAATTTAAATTCATTTTGGTTAGAGAAAAAAATTTTGAAATTGATTGGTAATTGTTTTATGGTCTACAATATGGCCCATCATGATGAATGTTTCTGGTGTATTAGGAAAATTTTCATTTTATGCAGTTGTTGGGTGGAATTTTCTACAAATGGTTATTATATTATTTAGTTGATAGTGATACTCAAATATTATATAGCCTCATTAATTTTCTGCTTGTCCTTTTAATTCATGAAAGGGAAGAATGTTGAAGTTTCCAACTATAATGTGGATTTGCCTATTTCTCCTTTCATTTCTTTTGGTTTTATCTTCCTTACTTTGAAGCACTCTTGTTAGATGCATAGGATTTGGGATTTAGGATTTTTAGGTCTACTTGATAATGTGACCTTTTAATCCCTATGAAATGCCCTTTTAAATTTCTGGTAATATTTTTTGTTTTGAAGTCTACATTGTGTAATGTTACTGTAGCCTCTCTAGCTGTCTTATGATTAATGCTTACATGGTATAGTTTATTCTTCATATTCAAAATAGGTGTTTTGTAGACAGTGTTTCTCTTTTCATTCAGTCTGATATGCCCTGCCTGTATGTAATGTAATTATCAATGGTATCTACTAACTTGCTGGTTGCTTTCTGCTTGTTCCATCTTTGTTACATTTTTTTCTAAAAGAAAACATATGTTTCTTTTGGAAAACATATCTTTGTTTCCTACTTTCCTTTTTTTTTTTTAAGGATTTCATATTATCTCCATTATTTGACTATTAGCTGGACTTTAAACAATGGTTTTGCTAGAGTTTATAATGTGTATCTTAACTTATTACAGTGTACCTTTAAATGATACAATACAATTTTACATATAAGAACTTTTGACCAATATGCTTCCATTTGTCTCTTTTATCTGTTTTAGTCCATTCAGGCTGCTATAACAAAATATCTTAGACTGGGTAGTTTGTTAACAACAGAAATTTATTGCTCATAGTTCTAGAGGCTGAGAAGTTGAAGATCAAGGTGCCAGCAAGCCCAGTGTCTGGGGAAACCTAGCTCTCTGTTTCCTAAATGGTGCCTTCTAGCTGTGTCCTTACATGGTGGCGGTGGCAAACAAGCTCCCTTTATCCTCTTTTATGAGGGCACTAATACAATCCTTGAGGGCTTTACCCTGATGACCTAATGACCTCCCAAAGGCCCTACCTTTTAATATCATTGCATTGAGGATCAAGTTTCAACATATGAATTTGGAGGGGACAAAAATATTCAGACCCAGCCTGGGCAACACAGCGAGACCCCATCTCTATAAAAATTTTTTTTTTAATTATCCTGGCATGGTGGCTCATGGCTGTGGCACCAGCTACTGGGAGGCTGAGGTGGGAGGATCACTTGAGCCCAGGAGTTCAAAGCTGCAGTGAGACATGTTTGCACCACTGCACTCCAGCCTGGATGACTGAGTCAAACAAACAAACAAACAAACATTCAATCCATAACACATCCTTTCTACTGTGTTGTCTTGGATTTTATTTCTAAATGTGTTATATGTTTTTCCTTTAGTTAGTCAACTATCTTTTTTTTAAAACTTATTGAGATCATTTTGGACTTATAGAAGAATTTCAGAAATAGTACACAGGGTTTTTGTATATGCTTTATTCAGCTCCTCTAATGTTAAACTCTTACATATCCATAATACAATTATCAAAATAATAAGTTAACATTGATATAATACAATTAACCAAACCATAAACTTTCTTCAAATTCCATTAATTTTTCCACTTTTTTTTTTTCTGTTCTAAGATGTAATCTGAGATCCCACATTTTATTTAGTCATGTCTTTTTAGTTTCCACCAAACTGTGAAAATATCTCATCCTTGCCTCTCATTCCATGACTTTGACACTTTCAAAGGACACTGGCCAGTTATTTTATAAAATGTCATGCATTTGGAGTTTGTCCAAATTTTTCTCATGATTAGACTGATGTTATGCGTTATGGGAAAGGATACAACGTAAGTGTTATACCCTTCTCAGCGCATCATATTAGGGGTACATGATGTTGGTTGATCATATTATTGATCAAATATTTTTAAAGCAATTTTTAAAAAAGTGAATGAGGAAAATAGTCTTTCTTATTACCCACATATTCAATACTTGTAGTACTCTTCACTCCTTTTTATAGATCCGTATTTCCATCTATTATTTTTTCTGCTTGAGGACTATCTTTAACCTATCTTAAAATGTAGTTCTGCTAGAAACAAATTCCGATGTTTGTCTGAAAAATTTTTATTTTGCCTTAAATTTTGAAAGATGTCTTCATTGATTACAGAACTCAAAGTTTACGTTGTCTTTTTTTTAGAATGTTAAAGAACGTATTTTGCTGAGATCTGACTTATATACTTTATGATGAGAAGTTCATGTTTATTCTGATTTTTGTTTCTCGACACCAATATATTGTATTCCTGGCTGCTTATACTTATTTTTTCTCTATCACTGTTTTTTAAGAATTCTATTATGATGTGTTCAGTGTGGCTTTGTTTGTGTTTGTCCTACTTGTATTCATTGACTTTATTGAATTTATGGATTTGTAGTTTTTATCAAATTTAGATAATTTTGGGGCATTATTTCTTTAAATATTTTTTGCTGTTGTTCACCAGCTTTCTGGGACTACAATTATACATATACCAGGACTGTTTGATTTTGTTCCATACGTTACTGAGATTCTGCTAATGTTTTGGTCTTTTTTGTCTTTATGCTTTATTTTGGATAGTTTTTGTTTTGTTTTGTTTTTTGATGTTTCGCTCTTGTTGCCCAGGCTGGAGTTCAATGGCGCAATCTCTGCTCACTGCAGCCTCCGCCTCCCGAGTTCAAACGATTCTCCTGCCTCAGCCTCCCGAGGAGCTAGGATTACAGACGCACACCACCATGCCCGGCTAATTTTTGTATTTTTGGTAGAGATGGGGTTCCACCATCTTGGCCAGGCTGGTCTTGAACTCCTAACCTCGTGATCCACCTGCCTCGGCCTCCTAAAGTGCTGGGATTACAGGTGTGAGCCACTGCACCTGGCCTATTTTGGTTAGTTTCTGTTGCTGTGTCTTCAAGTTCACTATGTTTTTTTCTTCTCAGGTGTCTAATCTGCTCTTAATTTCAAGTGTATTTTTTTTCCATATATTTTATTTTTCTTTTAGGAAGTTACCTTTGACTATTTCTCATAACCATTTTTCCTCTCTTCTCACTATGTTCATTTTCCTTTGAATTCTTTAATACTTTTAACACGAATACCAAATGATTGCATTATTGTTGTGAAATATTTTTAGAAATTATATAAGTATATACATTAAAAATAGAAAAAATTATATTTGATCCTTCCTCATCCCTCATCTCTATCCTCCTAAATCTACCCCTGTCGGAGGTTGTTGGTAGCAGTAACATTTTGATGTGCATGCCTAAAACTGTTTTCTATGCATTAACATACATATAAATGTTCTCAGTCAAATATATAATTACATAAAACATAAACGTGATCATCCTATATGCATATTACTTTTCAGTTTGCTTTCATTTTTGCTCAAAAATATATTGTGAGGATCTCTTCTCCTCCTCCTCCTCCTCCTCCTCCTCCTCCTCCTCCTCCTCCTCCTCCTCCTCCTCCTTCTTCTTCTTCTTCTTCTTCTTCTTCTTCTTCTTCTTCTTCTTTTTTAGAGATGAAATCTCACTTTGTTGCCCAGGCTGGACTGTAGTGGCACCACCAAAGCTCACTGCAGCTTCAGTCTCTCAGGTTCATGCAATCCTCCTGCCTCAGCCTCCTGAGTAGCTAGGACCACAGGTGTGTGCTACCATGCTTGGATAATATAAAAAAATTTTTGGAGAGATAGGGTCTTACTATGTTGCCCAGACTTTTTCATGTTAATGTATGTAGATCAATTTTAACTACATTACCAATTTGTGTTTCCAGTTTTAAAAGTCATAATTTATTTAACCATTTACTTATTTAGATTATTTTCAAGTTTTCGCTCTTTCAAACAGTAATATACTGCCTTGTAAAATATCTTTGTAAATAGTTGCTACTATTATTTCCATTATAGTCCTAATAGTTAGCATTTCTTGTGTGGTTAGTATTTGCCAAGTGCTATGCATAGGGCTTTATATAAACAATCTCATTTAATATTTACATGGTTCAGTAGGTTCTACTGTTATTATTACTACTATTATTTCCATATTGCAATGAAGTAGCTGATGCTTAGATTTAACTCAGTGCTACATATCTGGAAAATATTGGAATCAAGATGCAAACCCAGAAAGACTTGATAATTTTTTCTTAATTAATAAACTCTAACTTGTTTAGAATATTTTTTGGAAGCATAGATTCAAATAAGTGAAATTGCTGGATATGTATATTTTAAATTTTGCTAGTTATTTCCATATTTCCCTCCATAAAGACTAAGCCAGTGTTTATCCTCTCAAGCTAGTCAACCCTACCGTCTCTGTAAATGTATTGTAAGTTCCACTCCACTCCACCATCTCTCCCAAATCTATCCTTTTCTTCAGAGGAAACTACGCACAGCAGTTTCATGTTCATTCTTCAAATTTTTAAATTTACATTTACATGTATATATGTGTAATTTTATCGTTTTTTCAAATATAAACACATACTATTTTACAACTTAAATTCCTCATTTTAGAGCTATTTCTGTATTAGTGCCTATAGTCCTTTATCATTCTTTTTAGCAGCTGTTTAGTGTTTCATTACATAGCTATACCATAACTTATTTTACCATTGCAATATTTAAGTAATATTTACACATTTAAGTAATTTCCAGTTTTTCAATATTATAAACACTGTAAGAGTTAACATACTATACGTTTATTCAATGAGTATTTATTGAGCTTTTGCTATTCAAGAGACACTGTTCCACATGGTAGAGATGCAGAAATGAATTAAACATTAAAAACTCATCGCCGGGCGCGGTGGCTCAAGCCTGTAATCCCAGCACTTTGGGAGGCCGAGACGGGTGGATCACGAGGTCAGGAGATCGAGACCATCCTGGCTAACACAGTGAAACCCCGTCTCTACTAAAAAAAGTACAAAAAACTAGCCGGGCGAGGTGGCGGGTGCCTGTAGTCCCAGCTACTCGGGAGGCTGAGGCAGGAGAATGGCGTAAACCCGGGAGGCGGAGCTTGCAGTGAGCTGAGATCCGGCCATTGCACTCCAGCCTGGGCGACAGAGCGAGACTCCGTCTCAAAAAAAAAAAAAAAAAAAAAAAACTCATCATCCACAGAGTTTTAATTTAAATAAAAGGGCAAAATACAATAAAAAACTAATTAAAATATTTATATAGGATAGTAGATGGAATAAATATTGTAAAAAATCAAAGAATTCTATGAGTGGAGGCTGAGAGTTTTAAATAGACATCAGGGCAGTGATCACTCAGAAGGTAAGATTTGAGAGCAAAGTCTTGAAGGAGCTAAGTGTAGGAGCCATGTCTATAGCTTGAGAAAGAGCATTTCAGGCAGAGAGAAGAACAGATGCTAGGACTTGAGAGGAAATCATGTATCAGTTCACTGTTGCACTGCTGTAAAGAAATACCGGAAACTGGGTAACTTACAAAGAAAAAAGTTTTAATTGGATCATGGTTTTGCAGGCTGTACAGAAAGCATGGCTGGTGAGTCCTCAGGAAACTTTCTATCATGGCAGAAGGGGAAGAGAAGGAGGAGCATCCTACATGGCCAAAGCAGGAGGAAGAGAGTGAAGGGGGAGGTGCTACAAACTTTTAAACAACCAGATCTTACAAGAATGCATTTATTATCATGAGAACAGCAAGGGGAAATCGGTCCTGATGATCTAATCGCCTCCCACCAAGCCCCTCCTCCAACACTGAGGGTTAAATTCCACATGAGGTTTGGGCAGGGACACAAATCCAAACCATATCAGATCATGTGTAGCATTTGCAAAGAAAAAAGAAAAAGAAAAAGAAGAAGAAGAAAGATGAAGGTGAGTGTGCCTGGAGGAGAGTGAAAAACAGAAACCAAGAGATGGAAAGAAGTGATGAGGTCAGAGAGGTTACATGGGTCCAGGCTCTTAGAAGCTGTTGTAGGGACCGGGCAGGATGGCTTACACCTGCAATCCTAGCACTTTGGGAGGCTGAGGTGGGTGGATCACTTGAGGTCAGGAGTTTGAGACCAGCCTGGCCAACATGGTGAAACGCCGTCTCTACTAAAAATACAAAAATTAGCCTGGTGAGGTGGTGGGAGTCTGTAATCCCAGCTACTCAGGAGGCTGAGGCACGAGAATCTCTTGATCCTGGGAGGCAGAGGTTGCAGTGAGCCGAGATTGTGCCATTTTACTCCAGCCTGGGTGAAAGAGCAAAACTACATCTTAAAAAGAAGAAGTTGTAAAGTTGTAAGGATGTTAGCTTTACCCTCAGTTTGATGGGAAGCCACTGGAGGACATTAAAGCAGAGGTATGTGACGTGATCTTTCTTAGGTTTTCAAAGGATCAATCTGGCTACCATTTGAAAGAGATTAGGGAGCCCGAGTGCAACTAGGGAGAGGAGATAGGAGGTTATTACAATACTTAAGCTGAAGGATGATGAAAGTTTGAACCATGGTGGAATAATGGAGACAATGAGAAGTGTTTGGACCATACATATACAAGCATACCTAATTTTATTGTGCTTCACTTTATTGTGCTTTGCATATATATATATATATATATATATATATATATATTTTTTTTTTTTTTTACAAAGTGAAGGTTTGTGGCAACCCTATGTTGAGCAAGTCTATCAGCACTATTTTTCCAAGAGTGTGTGCTCACTTTGTGTCTCTGGGTCATGTTTTGAAAATTCCCACAATATTTCAAACTTTATTATTATTGCATCTGCTATGGCAATCTATGATCAATGATCTTTGATGTTGCTATCTAATTGTTTTGAGGCGTCACAAACTGAGTCCATATAAGATGACAATGTTAATTGAGAAACGTGTGTGTTCTGACTATTCCACCAACCAGTTGGTCTCTCTCCCTCTGAGGGAACCTCTCTGTTCCCTGAGACACAATGATACTGAAATTAGACCAAGTAATTACCTTAACAATGGCCTCTAAGTGTTTAAGTGAAAGAAAGTGTCCCATGTCTCTCACTTTAAATCAAAATCTAGAAATGATTACGTTTAGGGATGAAGGCCTGTCAAAAGACAAGATGGGCCAAAAGCCAGGCCTCTGGCATGCAACAGTTAGTCACATAGTGAACGCAAAGGAAACATTCTTGAAGGAAATTAAAAGTGCTGCTCCAATGAACACACAATTAAAAATGCAAAACAGCCTTATTGCTAATATGAAGAAAATTTGAGTGATTTGGGCAGAAGATCAAATCAGCCCCCAAATTCTCTTAAGTTAAAGTTTAATCCAGAGTAAGGCCCTAACTCTCTTTAATTCTCTAAAGGCTGAGAGAGGCAAGGAAGCTAGGTTGCAAAAGAAAAGTTTGATGCTAGCAGAGGTCCCTCCCCCAACACATGGGGATTATCATTCAGATTACAATTCAAGATGAGATTTGGGTGGGGACACAGAGTCAGACCATATCAGTAGGTAAAGAGGAGAAGTCAGTGTCTGACTTCAAAGGTCAAATGACAGGCTGAATTGCTTGTTAGGGGTTAATGCAGCTTGTGACTTTAACTTAAAGCCAGGGGTTTAAAGAAAATAGCTGTATCCACAACATAAAAGTACAAGGTGATGCAGCAAGTATAATGTAGAAGCTGCAGCACATTATCCAGATGTAGCTTAGATCATTGATGAAAGTGGTTACACTAAACAACAGATTTTTTATGTAGATGAAATGACCAACTATTGGAAGAAGATAGCATCTAGGACCTTCATGGATGTACTAGTGCGTTCTCACACTGATAATAAAGACATATCTGAGACTGGGCAATGTATAAAGTAAAGAGGTTTAGTTGACTCACCATTCAGCATGGCTGGAGAGGCCTCAGGAAATTTATAATCATGGCACAAGGAGAAGCAAACATGTCCTTCTTCACATGGTAGCAGGAAGGAGAAGTACAGAGTGAAGAGGGGAAAAACCCCTTATAAAACCATCAGATCTTGTGAGAACTCACTCACTATTACAAAAAGAGCATGGGGGGACTGCCCCCATGATCTAATCACCTCCCACGAGGTCCCTCCCCCAACACATGGGGATTATCATTCAGATTACAATTCAAGATGAGATTTGGGTGGGGACACAGAGTCAGACCATATCAGTAGGTAAAGAGGAGAAGTCAGTGTCTGACTTCAAAGGTCAAATGACAGGCTGAATTGCTTGTTAGGGGTTAATGCAGCTTGTGACTTTAACTTAAAGCCAGTGTTTGTTTACCATTCCAAAAATCGTAGGCCTCTTAAGAATGATGCGAAATCTGCTCTGCGTAGGTACTATAAATGGAGCAACAAAGTCTGAGTGACAGCACATCTGTTTACAGCATGGTTTACTAAATATTTAAACCCACTCTTGAGACATACTTTTCAGAAAAAAAAGATTCCTTTCAAAATATTGCTGTTCATTATATTCCCAATAGCCAAGACATGGAATCAACCTAAATGCCCATCAGTGGTAGACTGGATAAAGAAAATGTGGTCCATATACACCATGGGACACTGTGTAGCCATAAAAAAGAATGAGATCATGTCCTTTGTAGGACCATGGATGGAACTGGAAGCCATTATTCTAAGCAAACTAACGCAGGAACAGAAAACCAAATACTGTATGTTCTCACTTATAAGTGGGAGCTAAATGATGAGAACACATGGACACAAAGAGAGGAACAACAGGCACTGGGGCCTACCTGAGGGTGGAGGGTAGGCGGAGAAAGAGTGTCAGAAAAAAAAAATAACTATTGGGTACAAGGCTTAGTACCTAGATGACAAAATAATCTGTATAACAAACCCCTGTGGCATGAGTTTACATACATAACAAACCTACACATGTACCCATGAACCTAAAATAAAAGTTCTAAAAATACATATTAATACTCATTGACAGTGTACCTTGTCACCCAAGAGTTCTGATGAAGGTGGACCAGGAATTTGTGTTTTAATGCCTGCTAGTACAACATCTATTCTGCAGCCAAGGGATCAAACAGTAATTTCAGTTTCTAAGCCTTACTATTTAATAAATATATTTCATAAAACTATATAGCTGCCAATTCCTCTTAACAGGATTTTGGAAGAAGTTAATTCCAACCTTCATGGATGACTTTGAGGGGTTCAAGAGTTTAAAAAAGAAAGTAACACAGATGTGGTGAAAATAGCATGAGAACTAGAATTAGAAGTGAAGCCTGAAGATGTAACTGAACTGATGCAATCTCATGATATATCTTGAATAAATGAGGAGTTGCTGCTTACAAATGACCAAAGAAAATGGTCTCTTGAGATGCAATCTACTTGTGATGAAGATGCTGTTAACATTATTGAAATGACAACAGGGGACTTAGAATATTCTATAAATTTAGTCGATAAAGCAGTGGCAGAATTTGAGAGGAATTTCTCAAATTTTGAAAGACTTTCTAGTGTGAATAAAATGCTATCAAACAGTGTCACATGCTACAGGGAAATATTTCATGAAAGGAAGAGTCCATCGATGAAGTAAACTTCATTTTTTTTTCTTCTTTTTTAAAATTGCCGCAGCCACATCCACCTTCAGCAACCAACATCTTTATAAGTTACGAGGCACCAACACTGAGGGAAGCCCCTCCACTAACAAAAAGGTTACGACTGACTAAAGACTCAGATGATTGTTAGCATTCGTATCAATAAAGTATTTTTCAATTAGGACACGTAAATGTTTTAGACATATAATGCTGTTGCATAGTTAATAGACTGCAGTATAATGTAAGCATAATTTTTATATGTATCAGGAAGCCAAAAAATTCATGTGACTTTCTTTATGGTGATATTTGGTTTATTGAAGTGGTCCGGAACTGAATCTACATGCCTGTACTTTGAAGGTAGTACCAATAGGATTTACTGCTGAAGTAGATATGAAGTGTGAGAGAAAGCAAGGAATAAAGAATGACTCCAGTGTTTCTGATGAAATTTCCATTCCTACGGTCTAAATGTTTGTGTCCCCCAAAATGTATATGTTGAAGCCTAATCCCCAATGCAATCGTATTAAGAAATGGGGCCTTTGGGAGGTTAGCAGGTCATGAGGGCAGAGCCCTTATGAGCAGAATTGGCACCCTTGTAAAGAAAGGTCCAATGGAGTTTGTCTTTTCTACCATATGAGGATGCAGTGAGAAGGCAACATCTGTGAATCAGAGAGTGAGCCCTTACCGGATGCCAAGGATACTGGTGCCTTGTTTGTGGACTTTCAAACAAAATAAATAGCTGTTGTTTATAAGCTACCCAGTTTAATGATTTTGTTATAGCAGCCTGAATGGACTAAGATACCCATTAGCTGAGATATGGAAGACCATTGGGAAGAACAGCTTTGGGGATGTAAGTTTGATTTTTGAATGATAAATATGAGATGAGTATTACTCATATAATTAGAGCTGTTATAAATATAAATATGGAGTTTAGGCAAGAAGTATGTACTGGAAGTTGTCAAAATGTATTTATTTTTTGTATATGCATGTCTAATTGTTCCAAACTCAATTGTTGAAAAGGCTATATTTTGTCATATAATGTTTCCTTACATTTTGATCTATAATCAGTTGTCTATATAGGCATGTATGTGTGGATCTCTTTCTGAACTCTATTCTGTTCCATAGATATAGTTCTATCAATGGAATAGAAATGCCAATACCACACTTTCTTAATTATATTAAGTAAGAGTAGCTGTTATTAAGCAAGAATCGTATTAATTTCACACAAAGAAGACTTCAAAGCAAGAACAGTTATTAGGGAAAAAGAGGGACATTATATAATGATAAACAGATCAATTCTCCAAGATAATATAACAATCCTTAATGTGTATGCATGCATCTAATGACAGAGCATCAAAATATGTGAGGCAAAAACTGGTAGAACTGCCAGGAGAAATAGATGAATTTACTATTATACTCGGAGGCTTCAACACCCCTTTGGGAAAAATGGACAGATATAGCAGGCAGAAAAACAGTAAGAATATAGTTGAACTCCACAAAACTATTAATCAAGTGAATATAATTGATGTCTATAACTACTTCATTCAAAAACAGAAGAATACACATTCTTTTTAAGTTTACGTGGAAATTTCACCAAGATAGATCACATTCTGGGCCATAAAACACACCTCGACTGATTTAAAAATAATAGAACTCATACAATGTTTTCCCTCAGGCTACAAAGAGACCAAAGTACATTTTTTTTTTTTTTTTTAGACGAAGTCTTGCTCTGTCACCAGGCTGGAGTGCAGTGATGCGATCTCGGCTCACTGCAACCTCCGCCTCCCGGGTTCAGGCAATTCTCCTGCCTCAGCCTCCCGAGTAGCTGGGACTACGGGTGCGACACCACACCCAGCTAATTTTTGTATTTTTAGTAGAGATGGGTTTTCACCGTGTTGGCCAGGATAGTGTTAATCTCTTGACCTCGTGATCTGCCTGCCTCGGCCTCCCAAAGTGCTGGGATTATAGGCATGAGCCATTGCGCCCAGCCTAAACTATAATTTAATAACAGAAAGATAACTGGAAAATCCCAAAATACAGAGAGAGTAAGCAAAACACTTCTAAATAACACATGGGTCAGAGAAAAAAATCTCAAGAGAAATTTAAAAACATTTTGAACTAAATGAAAATGGAACCACAATTTATCAAAATTTGTGGGATTCAGTGAAAGCAGTGCTTAGAGCAAAACTTATAGCATACATTTGAAAAGTAGAAAGATCTAAAATCAATCATTTATGTTTTCACCATAGGAAACTAGAAAAAAAGAGCAAATTAAATTCAAAGCAAGCAGAAAAGTAATAATAAAAATCAGAATATAAATCAATGAAATTGAAAATAGGAAATTAATAGAAAAAAATCAGTGAAACCAAAAACTGATTCTTTGAAAAGAGCAATGTAATTGATAAGCCTCTAGTCATGCTCACTGAGACAAAAGAGAGGACACAAATTACCAATATCAGAAATGAAACAGGATCCCTACAGACCCTATGGTCATTAAATGGATAATCCAGTAGGTCATTAAATGGATAATCAAGGAATACTATGAACAACTCTCTGCTCACAAAATTGATAACCTAGATGAAATGGACCAATTTCTTAAAAGACACAATCTGCCAAAACTTACACAAGAAGAAATAGTCTGAATTAGCCTATAGCTACTAAAGAAATGGTGTCAAGAATTAATAACCTTCCGAAACAGAAATCACTAGGCTCAAATGGGTTCACTGGTGAGCTCTACAAAACATTTAAGGAAGAAGTTATACCAATTCTTTGCAATCTCAGATGATAGAGGTAGAGGGAATACTCTCTAACTTATTCTATGAGGCCAATATTACGCTAATACCAAACCAGACAAAAACATCACCAGAAAAAAGAACTACAAATATTTCTCATGAACATAGACACAAAAAGCTTGAAGAAAATATCAACAAATCAAATCATACGATGTATAAAAATAATACACCATGACCAAGTAGGATTTGTCCTAGGACTGCATGGTTGGTTCAACATTTGAAAATCAATTAATGTAATCCATTACGTCAACAGGCTAAAACAGAAATACCATATGATTATATCAATAGACGCAGAAAAAGCATTTGACAAATCCAACACCCATTCATTATAAAATCTCTCATTAACTAGGAATAGAGGGAAACTTCTTCAACTTCATAAAGTATATCCACAAAATGCTTAGAAGTAGCATCGTATTTGATGGTGAGAAAATAGAAACTTTTCCAGTACAATCAGGAACAGAGCGAGCATGTTTCACCCTTCCTTTTCAGTATCTTCCTAGAAGTCTAAACCAATGCAACAAGATGAGAAAAGGAAATAAAACTTATATAAATTGGGAAGGAAGAAATAAAACTGTCTTTCAAGACTCCATAATCATCTATGTAGAAAATCAAGAATCGACAAAAAAATTCCTGGAACTAAGCAATGATAGCAAGGTTGCCATAAACTTTGGCTGGGGATCTTGATAATGGAACATGCTATGCCTGTATAGAGGCAAAGGTAACATGGAAAATTTCTGTACTTTCCTCTTACTTTTGTTGTGAACCTAAAACCACTCTAAGTCTTTAATTGAAAAAAGTTGACAACTGCACCACCAATGACTGAAATAACTATGTTTGGAGACCACATACCCAAAGCATTGTATGCAGATATTTGTTTCACTTTTATTGAGGTCTAATTGACAAATAAAAATTGTATATTTTAGCTCTACAACATGGTGTTTTGATGTACATATACATAGTGAAGTGATTACCATAATCAAGCTAATTAACATATACATCTCCTCACATAGTTACCTTTTTAAATTTTTTTTTTTTGCTTGTGGTGAAAACACTTCAGATCTACTCTCAGCAAATTTCAAGTTTATTATTATTATTATTATTGTTAATTTCTTTTTAAGACAGGATCTCACTTTGTTGCCCAGGATGGAGTAGAGTGGCGAGATCACAGCTCACAGCAGCCTCAACCTCCCAGTCTCAAGTGATTCTCCTACCTTAGCCTCCTGAGTAGCTGGGACTACAGGTGTGCACCACTACGTACTCAGCTAATTTTTTAAAAAAATTTATTTTGTAGAAATGGGGTCTCACTATGTGGCCCAGACTGGTTTCAAACTCCTGACCTCAAGCAATGCTCCTGCTTCAGCCTCCCAAAGTGCTGGGATTACAGGACTGAGCAACTGTGCCCGGCATGTAATTATTATTAACTGTAATCACCATGCTGTACATTAGATCTCTGGAACTTACTCATCTTTAATAACTGAAACTTTGTACCCTTTGGTCAACAGCTCCCTACTTCCCCCACTCTCCAATCCCCTGGGCAACCATATTCTACTCTCTGCTTACTTGAGTTCTAGTTTTTAAACTCCACATATATGTGAGATAATGCAGTTTTCTTCCTTCTACATCTGGCTTATTTCACTTAACGTGATGTTCTCCAGATTTATTCACATTTTCTCAAATGGCAGAATTTCCTTCATCTTTTTTTAAGCTGAAAATTTCTATACAAAAGGATTAAACCAAGTAAAAACCAGTCCTGCTTGTATTATTACGTATATACTAGAGTCTTTCTCAATAAAGTCAGTATTTATTGCATTTTTTGATGGCTAATGATGTTGAACAATTTTCATTGCTTTTGCCATCTTCAGTTAAATATATGTTCATGTCTTGCCTATTTTCTAATTGGATTTTTGAGAGTCCTATGTATATTTTGTATACACGTATTCGTGTATGCTATATATATTCTGTGTATACATATGAATGTATGTATATTTATAAAAATCCTTTGTTGGATAAGTGGTTTACAAAATTTTTTCAATGTGTAGCTTGCATTTTTATTGCCTTCTCAGGGATTTTTAAGCACAAAAGTCGTAAATTTTGATGAAGTAAAAATTGTTAACTTTTTCTTTTGTGAATCGTGCTTTTGGTGTCAAATTTAGGAACTGTTTGCCAAGCCCTGTGTACCAATGTTTTTATTCTATGTTTTTGTCTTAAAGTTTATAAAATTTTCCATGTTCATTTAAGAGTGTGATCAGTTTTGAGTTAATGTTTGCAAAAAATGTGAACTTTAGGTCAAAGTTTAATTTTCCTATGGAAGATAACTTTGAGGGAGCTTTTAAATTAGGAATCTAATTTCTTTAATGGATTATAAGACTATTCAGATTGTTTATTTCAACTCAACTCATTGATTGAATTTTTGATATTTTGTAGTTTTCAAGGAATTAGTCCATTTGGTTTAAGTTGTCAAATTTATGAGTGTAAAGTTGTTTATATTCCCTTATTATCTTGGCTTCAGGATCTGTAGTGATATACCCTGTTTTATTATTGATAGTTGTAATTTGTGTGTTTTGTTTTTTATTCTTCATCAATCTTGTTAGAGGTTTTTTTAAAGAACTGGTTTTTTCATAAATAATTGTTTTCTTCTTTTCAATTTCATTGATTTCTGTTGTTTCATTCTTTATGTTTGTGCTGGATTTATTTTGCTATTTTTTTTCTAGTTTCATGAAGTAGGAGCCTAAATTATTGATTTAAGACCTTTATTGTTTCTAGCAAAAATATCTAGTTCTCTAAGTTGCCTTCTCAGTACTGCTTCAGCTGTTTCCTACAAATTTTGATATATTGCATTTTCAATTTTATTCACTTTTATAGGCCACCATTACACTGATACAACAATTACACAAAAAGTACAAAAAAACCCCTGCACCAAAACTGTAAGTGTATCACAGATTATTAGCAAACTGTGTCCATCATGTAAAAAAATAATTATAAATCATGACCATGTAACATTTACTCTAGGCATAAAAGATGTACTCAAAATTCAAAAATCAATCAATGTAATCTACCATATCAGCAGGTCAGAGAAGAAATATATAATTTAAGAAACACATGAGTAAACAAGATAGTCTATTATGTTCACCCATTCTGATATTCTTTTCTTTCAGAAGTTTAAACTCTCTTATACCACAATTTCTTTCTGTTTAGATATCTTCATAAAACCATTTCTAATGGTAACTTTTTTTGGGTGGGGACCAGATTCTTAGCTTTCCTGACTGTGAATGTCTTTATTTCACCTGTATTTCTAAAGAGTATTTTCATGTGATACTGAATTTGTGGATAACTGGCCCCTTCTGGCACTGTTAGGTGGGAGTGGAGGCTCTAATCACTGCCAAACCCTGCTGATGTTACCCTGATAGGGGATGTGAGCACTGCCTGCCTGTGCCGAGCAGAGGATGAAATAACAGCTTCCTGCTCAGGCCCCACTGAAATCAGGGTGGGGATGCAGATTTTCCACTGTGAAGATTAGTGGGATTGCTGGATCGTATGGTAAGATTATGATTAACTTTATAAGAAACTGCCAAAGTGTTTTATAAAGTACTTGTGCTCTTTTGCATTTCCACCTGCCCAGCATGAGAGTTTTGGTAGCTCCACATTCTCACCAACACTTGCAATACCACTTGGATTTCTGTATACTAGATTTAAAAATAAGTTACAATGTTACTCTTAAAATTAAATGTTAAAATTAATTAACATTTCAACAATAAGAAACTAAAAAAAGCAATACTTGATCTCTGTAATGCCTTCTAGTGTCCCTTGGTAGTAGTATTCTTTCAGAGAAAAAAGAAATAAAAACAAACAGGAAGAAATCTCTTAGACATATTTTCATAACACCTGTCCCCCTTTTTAAACACAATCAGGGAGCTCTCAGAGCCACGATGGCCAAATAGGAACAGCTCCAGTTTACAGCTCCCAGCGTGAGTGACTCAGAAGATGGGTAATTTCTGCATTTCCAACTGAGGTACCAGATTCATCTCACTGGGACTTGTTGGACAGTGGGTGCAGCCCACAGAGTGTGAGCCGAAGCAGGGTGGGGCATTGCCTCACCTGGGAAGCACAAGTGGTGAGGGAATTCCCTTTCCTAGCCAAAGGAAGTCATGTCAGATGGTACCTGAAAAATTGGGATGCTCCCACCCTAATACTGTGCTTTTCCAATGGTCTTAGCCAACAGCACACCAGGAGATTATATCCCGTGCCTGGCTCAGTGGGTCTCACACCCACAGAACCTTGCTCACTGCTAGCACAGCAGTCCAAGATTGGACTATGAGGTGGCAGTGAGGCTGGGAGAGGGGCACCTGCCATTTCTGAGGCTTGACAAGGTAAACAAAGCATCCAGGAAGCTCGAACTGGGTGGAACCCACCATAGCTCAAGGAGGCCTGCCTGCCTTTGTAGACTTCACATCTGGGGGCAGGGCATAGCTGAACAAAAGGCAGCAGAAACTTCTGCAGACTGAAACACCCCTGTCTGACAGCTTTGAAGAGAGTAGTGGTTCTACCAGCACAGAGTTTGAGATCTGAGAATGGACAGACTGACTCCTCAAGTGAGTCCCTGACCACCGAGTAGCCTAACTGGGAGACACCTCCCAGTAGGGGCTGACTGACACCTCATACAGCCAGGGGCCCCTCTGAGACGAAGCTTCCAAAGGAAGGATCAGGTAGCAACATTTGCTGTTCTGCAATATTTACCATTCTGTAGCCTCCGCTGGTGATACCCAGGCAAGCAGGGTCAGGAGAAGACCTCCAGCAAATGCCAACAGATCTGCAGCTGAGGGTTCTGACTGTTAAAAGGAAAATTAACAAACAGAAAGAAATAGCATCAACATCAACAAAAAGGACATGCACACCTAAACCCCATCTGCAGGTCACCATCCTCAAAGACCAAAGGTAGATAAAACCACAAAGATGGGGAGAAACCAGAGCAGAAAATCTGAAAATTCTAAAAATCAGAATGCCTCTTCTCCTCCAAAGGATTGCAGCTCCTCACCAGCAACGGAACAAAGCTGGATGGAGAATTACTTTGACAAATTGACAGAAGTAGGCTTCAGAAGATCAGTACTAACAAACTTCTCCGAGCTAAAGGAGCATGTTTGAACCCATCGCAAAGAAGCTAAAAACCTTGAAAAAAGATTAGACAAATGGCTAACTAGAATAAACAGCATAGAGAAGACATTAAATGACCTGATGGAGCTGAAGACCATGGCACGAGAACTATGTGATGCATGCACAAGCTTTGGTAGCTGATTCAATCAAGTGGAAGAAAGGGTATCAGTAATTGAAGATCAAATGAATGAAATGAAGTGAGAAGAGAAGTTTAGAGAAAAAAGAGTAAAAAGAAACAAACGAAGCCTCCAAGAAATTTGGGACTAGGTGAAAAGAGCAAATCTACATTTGATTGGTGTACCTGAAAGTGATGGGAAAATGGAACCAAGTTGGAAAACATTCTTCAGCATATTATCCCGAAGAACTTCCCCAACCTAGTAAGGTGGGCTAACATTCAAATTCAGGAAATACAGAGAACATCACAAAGATATTCCTCAAGAAGAGCAACCCCAAGACACATAATTGTCAGATTCACCAAGGTTGAAATGAAGGAAAAGATGTTAAGGGCAGTCAGAGAGAAAGGTCGGGTTACCCACAAAGGGAAGCCCATCAGACTAACAGCGGATCTCTCAGCAGAAACTCTACAAGCCAGAAGAGAGTGGGGGCCAATATTCAACAGTCTTAAAGAAAAGAATTTTCAACCCAGAATTTCATATCAAGCCAAACTAAGTTTCGTAAGTGAAGGAGAAATAAAATCCTTTACAGACAAGCAAATGCTGAGAGATTTTGTTACACCAGGCCTGCCTTACAAGAGCTCCTGAAGGAAGCACTAAACATGGAAAGGAACAACCAGTACCAGCCACTGCAAAAACATGCCAAATTGTAGAGACCATAAATGCTAGGAAGAAACTACATCAACTAACGAGCAAAATAAGCAGCCAACATCATAATGACGGGATCAAATTCACACATAACAATATTAACCTTAACTGTTAATGGGCTAAATGCCCCAAATAAAAGACAGACTGGCAAATTGGATAAAGAGTCAAGACCCATCAGTGTACCATATTCAGGAGACCCATCTCACGTTCAGAGACACACATAGGCTCAAAATGAAGGGAGGAAGGAAGATCTACCAAGCAAATGGAAAACAACAACAACAAAAAGCAGGGTTTGCAATCCTAGTCTCTGATAAAACAGAGTTTAAAGCAACAAAGATCAAAAGAGACAAAGAAAGCCATTACGTAATGGTGAAGGGATCAATTCAACAAGAAGAGCTAACTATCCTAAATATATATGCACCCAATACAGGAGCACCCAGATTCATAAAGCAAGTCCTTAGAAACTTACAAAGAGAGTTGGGCTCCCACACTATAATAATGGGAGACTTTAGCACCCCTCTGTCAACATTGGACGCAGCAATGAGACAGAAAGTTAACAAGGATATCCAGGACTTGAACTCAGCTCTCCACCAAGTGGACCTAATAGACATCTACAGGAATCTCCACCCCAAATCAACAGAATGTACATTCTTCTCAGCACCACATCACACTTATTCCAAAATTGACCACATAATTGGAAGTAAACCGTTCCTCAGCAAATGTGAAAGAACAGAAATTATAACAAACTGTCTCTCAGACCACAGTGCAATCAAACTAGAACTCAGAATTAAGAAACTCACTCAGAACCTCACAACTCCATGAAAACTGCACAACTTGCTCCTGAATGACTACTGGGTAAATAACGAAATGAAGGCAGAAATAAAGATATTCTTTGAAACCAATGAGAACAAAAGTACAACATACCAGAATCTCTGGGACATATTTAAAGCAGTGTGTAGAGGGAAATTTATAGCACTAAATGCCCACAAGAGAAAGCAAGAAAGATCTAAAATCGGCACCCTAACTTCACAATTAAAAGAACAAGAGAAGCAAGAGCAAGCACATTCAAAAGCTAGCAGAAGGCAAGAAACAACTAAGATCAGAGCAGAACTGAAGGAGATAGAGACACACACACACAAAAAAAAACCCTTCAAAAAAGTCAGTGAATCCAGGAGCTAGTTTTTTGAAAGGATCAACAAAATAGATAGACTGCTAGCAAGACTAATAAAGAAGAAAAGAGAGAAGAATCAAACAGATGCAATAAAAAATTATAAAGGGGATATCACCACCAATCCCACAGAAATGCAAACTACCATCAGAGAATACTATAAACACCTCTATGAAAATAAGCTACAAAATCTAGAAGAAATAGATAAATTCATGGACACATACACCCTCCCAAGACTAAACCAGGAAGAAGTTTAATCCCTGAATAGACCAATAGCAGACTCTGAAATTGAGGCAATAATTAATAGCCTACCCACCAAAAAAAGTCCAGGACCAGACAGATTCACAGCCGAATTCTACCAGAGGTATAAAGAGAAGCTGGTACCATTCTTTCTGAAACTATTCCAATCAATAGACAAAGAGGGAGTCCTCCCTAACTCATTTTATGAGGCCAGCGTCACCCTGATTCCAAAGCCTGGCAGAGACACAACAAAAAAAGAGAATTTTAGACCAATATCCCTGATGAACATCAATGCAAAAATCCTCAATTAAAATACTGGCAAACCAAATCCAGCAGCACATCAAACAGCTTATCCACCACGATCAAGTTGACTTCATCCCTGGGATGCAAGGCTGGTTCAAAATACGCAAATCAATAAACATAATCCATCATATAAACAGAACCAAAGACAAAAACCACATGACTATCTCAATAGATGTACAAAAGGCCTTTGACAAAATTCAGCAGCGCTTCATGCTAAGAACTCTCAATAAACTAGGTATTGATGGAATATTTCTCAAAATAATAAGAGCTATTTATGACAAACCCACAGCCAATATCATGCTGAATGGGCAAAAATTGGAAGCATTCCCTTTGAAAACTGGCAGAAGACAGAGATGCCCTCTCTCACCACTCCTATTCAACATAGTGTTGGAAGTTCTGGCCAGGGCAATCAGGCAGGAGACAGAAATAAAGGGTATTCAAGTAGGAAAAGAGGAAGTCAAATTGTCCCTGTTTGCAGATGACATGATTGTATATTTAGAAAACCCCATCATCTCAGCCCAAAATCTCCTTAAACTGATAAGCAACTTCAGCAGTCTCAGGATACAAAATCAATGTGCAAAAATCACAAGCATTCTTATACATCAATAACACACAAACAGGGAGCCAAATAATGAGTGAACTCCCATTCACAATAGCTTCGAAGAGCATAAAATACCTAGGAATCCAACTTACAGGGGATGTGAAGGACCTCTTCAAGGAGAACTACAAACCACTGCTCAATGAAACAAAAGAGGACACAAACAAATAGAAGTACATTCCATGCTCATGGATAGGAAGAATCAATATCATGAAAATGGCCATACTGTCCAAGGTAATCTATAGATTCAATGGCATCCCCATTAAGCTACCAATGACTTTCTCCACAGAATTGGAAAAAAACTACTTTAAAATTCATATGGAACCAAAAAAGAGCCAACATTGCCAAGACAATCCTAAGCAAAAAGAACAAAGCTGGAGGCATCACACTACCTGACTTCAAACTATACTACAAGGCCACAGTAACCAAAACAGCATGGTACTGGTACCAAAACAGAGATATAGACCAATGGAACAGAACAGAGCCCTCAGAAATAATACCACACATCTATAACCATCTGATTTTTGACAAACCTGACAAAAACAAGAAATGGGGAAAGGATTCCCTATTTAATAAATGGTGCTGGGAAAACTGGCTAGCCATATGTAGAAAGCTGAAACTGGATCCCTTCCTTATACCTTATACAAAAATTAATTCAAGATGGATTAGAGACTTAAATGTTAGACCTAAAACCATAAAAATCCTAGAAGAAAGCCTAGCAATACCATTCAGGACATAGGCATGGGCAAGGACTTCATGACTAAAACACCAAAAGCAATGGCAACAAAAGCCAAAATTGACAAATAGGATCTAATTAAACTAAAGAGCTTCTGCACAGCCAAAGAAACTACCATCAGAGTGAACAGGCAACCTACAGAATGGGAGAAAATTTTTGCTGTCCACCCATTGGACAAAGGGCTAATATCCAGAATCTACAAAGAACTTAAATAAATGTACAAGAAAAAATCAAACGACCCCATCAAAAAGTGGGCAAAGGATATGAACAGACACTTCTCAAAAGAAGACATTTATGCAGCCAACAGACACATGAAAAAATGCTCATCATCACTCGCCATCAGAGAAATGCAAATCAAAACTACAATGAGATACCATCTCACACCAGTTAGAATACCAATCATTAAAAAGTCAGGAAACAACAGGTGTTGGAGAGAATGTGGAGAAATAGGAACACTTTTACACTGTTGGTGGGAGTGTAAACTAGTCCAACCATTGTGGAAGACAGTGTGGCGACTCCTCAGGGATCTAGAACTGGAAATACCATTTGACCCAGCCATCCCTTTACTGGGTATATACCCAAAGGATTATAAATCATGCTACTATAAAGACACATGCACACGTATGTTTATTGTAGCACTATTCACAATAGCAAAGACATGGAACCAACCCAGCTGTCCATCAGTGACAGACTGGATTAAGAAAATGTGGCACATATACACCATGGAATACTATGCAGCCATAAAAAAGGATGAGTTCGTGTCCTTTGTAGGGACATGGATAAAGCTGGAAACCATCATTCTGAGCAAACTATCGTAAGGACAGAAAACCAAACACCACATGTTCTCACTCATAGGTGGGAACTGAACAATGAGAACACTTGGACACAGGGTGGGGAACATTACACACCAGGGCCTGTCGTGGGGTTGGGGGAGGGGGGAGGGATAGAATTAGGAGAAGTAGCTAATGTAAATGACGGGTTAATGCGTGCAGCACACCAACATGGCACATGTATACATATGTAACAAACCTGCACATTGTGCACATGTACCCTAGAACTTAAAGTAAAGTAAAATAAATAAGTAAATAAATAAATAAATAAAAAGAAAGAAAACACAATGAGGTCCAGAGAAAGGACCTGAGGGCATAATTACCTAAGATTACTGAGTTGACTCAGTTATATTTTGATATTCTGGAGAGCTACTTTTGAGTACGATATGGGAAGAAATCCAATTCTAATTCATAAAATCAAATGCTGTTCTCTCACAGTTTATCACATAGACAGTTCTTACATCCCATGTCTTATGTATTTGGCAAAATATTTAGTGAGGACATCCTTTAACATCCCGTTCAGAGTAAGTTTAGGAAAAAACATGGAAGCTACCATCTCTGTTTATGTCTGTAAAGAAAATATATTATTCCTTACAAACAATTTTTCTTTTCTTTCTTTTTTTTTTTTTTTTTTTTTGAGACAGAATCTTGCTCTGTCACCCAGACTGGACTGCAGTGGTGCGATCTCGGCTCACTGCAACTTCTGCCTCCCGGGTTCAAGCAATTCTCCTGTCTCAGCCTCCCAAGTAGCCAGGACTACAGGCATATGCCACCATACCCAGCTAATTTTTGTATTTTTGGTAAAGAAGTGGTTTTACGACGTTGACCAGGCTGGTCTTGAACTCTTGACCTCAAGCGATCCACCTACCTGTACCTCCCAAAGTGCTGGGATTACAGGTATGAGCCACTGTGCCCGGCCCAGACAAACTTCTTTAACCTGTGTGAAGTCAAATTTGGTATCCATTTCTCTTATAATGAAATTAGCAAAATCTGGAGATACAAAATGTTGAATTCTGATCCTCTTATGAAACTACAGTGTCAAGGATTCATGTGCCACCTCTTTCTGGAGAATATTTCACAGAAATATTCTGATCAGGGACCAATGGGATTACCATCCAGGAGAGTGGATTAGTGAGGAAGATTGAAAAACCAAAGAGTACAAACCGAATTTTCCAACATAGCCTGCGTTTGAGGATTCAGATCCTAAGGCACCACCATCTGAGTCACCTCAGACAAATCATTTTCACTCTCAGAGATTCAGAAAAGAGTTTAGTGCTCTTTTTTTTCATTTGTAAAATGGGATGATAGTACTTGCCTTGCCTTCATGGGATTATTGTTGGGAGCAAAACCATATAACTGAAGTGAAATGTTTGCGTGTGTGTTTTAAAATGCTCTCCATGTGATATCCATGTGGTGTGTCCTCTCATATGTCTACATCTAGAGTGTAATTGTTATATTCAGATTCCATACCAGGGCTTTCTGATACATGAGCTTCATGTCACAGAAGGTACCAATTGGCCATAACAGGTACTAGTGGTTGATATATCCCTGTGAAAGAGACAGGCCAGTCAACAGCCTCATTTTCCCATGGGGACTGCAGGACGTTTTCTCTGCTCCTCCAGCTAGTGCATAAGATCTCCACGAATGCACTGAAAGTTCTTCTGAGAGCACTTGAATACATCCTTACTTCATTCTCTGGGTACATAATTGTGTCATCCATTTCTTCTTTCTTTCTTTCTTTTTATTTTTTGTTTTGTTTTGTTTTTTTAGACGGAGTCTCACTCTGTCACCCGGGCTGGAGTGCAGTGGCGGGATCTTGGCTCACTGCAACCTTCGCCTCCCAGCTTCAAGTGATTCTCCTGCCTCAGCCTCCCAAGTAGCTGGGATTATAGGCACCCGCCACCACGCCCGGCTAATTTTTGTATTTTTAGTAGAGACGGGATTTCACCTCATTGGCCAGGCTGGTCTCAAACTCCTGACCTCAGGTGATCCACCTGCCTGGGCCTCCCAAAGTGCTGGGATTACAGGTGTGAGCCACCACGCCCGGCCTGTGTCATCCATTTTTTCACAGAGGCTTTGTGGATGTGGACTGTGCATGTTGCAAAAATATCTTCCCCTCCAAGTCTGCTTTCTGATTTCTTTTGGATACATGCAACCCCTCACTGAGAGTTTCCTTTGGTCCACTTTATGGTTGTCTGCTTTGAGTCAAAGGATCCATTACTTATGGCTCTTCTTTTGTATGTATTTATTCTCAGGGCTGGGGCTATTTGTGGATGACATCTGAAGTCTTTCAATTGCCATGGTACAGGAGGAATGACTCTCAAGGCTGATTGCTTTGGGGAACTGATACGGATTATTTCTGGTGCATTGCTTTGCCATATAACAAGTTTTGTGGAGATATGCCATTTGCTGAAATTCGTTCTGACCTGGGCCTCGAGTTTCTCAACCCTGCCTTCCTCTGCCCATGTTTTTACTGCCTGGGAAGCTGAACTCCAGATATAATGTGCTCTACTTTGGTAGCACCAAAGAGATCTGGAGAGAACCTGGAAAGACTCAGAAACAAGATGATTGGGAGACAGAACCCCTAGCCTTGCCCAGGCTCAACAAAGTCTTTTATGCACCTGTTATGGTTTCAGGGACATCCGGCAGTGCCATCAGTCATTATCTTCTCTCTTCTTCCGGGTACCAACATCTTTCCACTTTAAGGGCACTAACAGAGAGCTTGCCGACATGGAAGACTGTACTCCAGCTTTTAATCTATATAACCTAGTTCTGAATAGGAATGTAGGTGATAAAGAACACTTTTCCCACCAGCACCTTCAAGCTCATCATTTCCTCTGTATCCAGAAGTGTTCCTCTTATCAACTTACCCTAGTAAACTGTGTGGGGTCATCACAATTCTCTCTTGTATCATTTAAGATTATGAATTTTGAAAAGTGTTTTCATTTACATGAGCTCATCTGATTCTTACCCCAGAATTGATATGGTTGTTCCTGTTTTATGTACAAGGAAACAGTTTTCGAACATTTTAAAAGAATTGCTCAAGGTAACACAAGTAAAAAGTGAGAGAGGAAAGGGAATTCACATCTTGCTCTTGTGTGGTCAGAGATTCTCCCACTCTGAGATCCCACCTTCCTTCATTCCCATGGCCAATCTGTCTCTAGATCCCATCATTTCTTCTTTTGCTATAACTATTGGATTTGTCCCTTCCTGTCCATTCCCCATGGCCACTCCTTTTCCCAGGTCTTTATCACCTCAGCTGGAGAGAGTGGCCTCTTAGGGAGGCCATTGACAACTAAGTTGTTGCCATTCTGCTCTGAAATCTGAATTTTAGCTATATCTGAAATCATGTCACCTATTTAGAGGCATACAAACTTAAAAGTCTGGTTGCCTTTTTCTTCCCTCTAGTATTGCTGATACTTAATAAATAATTTATAATATTATATGTGTATATACACACTCATACATATAAATCCAAGCCTGAAATTTATATATAGACACACACACACGCACATATGTGTACTCTATCTGTATACATATATATGTATATGTGATATACATGTATGTATACCGTATATCATACTTATATATGTTATATGTATACATAGTATACTTATCATATATGCTATATGTATACATAGTATATACATATAGCATATATGATACATGTATCTATACATGTATAACATATAATATAGTATATATGTTATATATGTGTTATGTTCATATATACACACATATACAAGTGTATATATACTATATATGCTGTGTATATACACTATATGGTATATATACTATGTATGGTGTATATATATATACTATATATGTGTATATATATACTATATACACACACACACACACACCAGGTATCTATACAGAGATTCTTTGATTATAGAAATGAGAAAGGACCAAATGGCTAAGTGACTACTACAAAGGTTCAGTGGGGAATGTTTTGTCATTTTGTTTTCAGTTGAGTTACTCTGAACCTTTGGCCTCTGATGGCAGTTCAGTAAGTTAGCCTTATGCTTGGTTTTGTTTCAGTTTTGAATTTTCTTAGTATCACTTGACTCACCTCCTTTTAAAAGCTATTTTGTAGTAATATGTCACTTATATGTAAACTTACGGCCTCTTCTTGTTTGCCATAAAAGAATTATCATTGGTATGTATCAGCTGAAATATGTGTTTTGTCATTCTACTAAGAGGTAAAGAGTCACCAATATGATCTCTTAGCCCTAAAGGACTTCAATACTTCTTTGCTTATCTTTGATCAACTTGGGTATAGAACTCTAATTATATAAAAAATGTAACTATCATAATGTCAACCACATTTAACCTTCTTGATATCCCATAATTCTTTGCACTAAGGGCGCAAGGCCAGGTCTTTGCTGACTGCTTGATAACTGAATGAGTGATTATTCTCCTTGTTAATGGACAATGATATAGAAAACTCTTCCATATGTACAGAATATTAATGAGAAGCTGCACAAGCTGAGATAAGACTATAAGATGCTGCAAGCAATCACTTATAAGAACATTATAAAAAATATTACTCGTCAGGGATGTAGCCAGAAGGGGTCTCCGTGTGACAAATGAGGAGGAAAAAGACAAGACACTCTTTCCCACATGAATGACTGAGTAATTCACAAACAAAAATGTTGCCTTCATGGTTTCTAATATTGAGTTTTCCATTTAAATTTTTCAAAAAATAACTTTATCAGAAGGCGTTGCAGATTTTGAAACAGGAAGGGGAAAACTCCTGCCTCCTTCTCTGCCTCTTTAATGCTTTCTGTGCCAGGTGCAGTGTGTCAAGCGTTTGTCCTTGATGAAAAATGACACCCAGATGACTGCTAAAGAAATTTCAACCAACTCTAAAAACTGACCCATCCATAACACTGCTATTTTCCCAGTTTTGTTTGTACTTTTAGGTATTGTCTCTAATTGGAAAACTTGGAAAAGCCATTCTTCTAGTCTGCATTTTTGGATGATATACTAAAAGAGGGGGAATGTTAATTGGATATTGCTTAATTCTCCAATTTGATTCACTTGGGCTCTGTAAATAAGATCTCCGAGTCAGTTCTCCTAATAGACTCATGGAACGTCACAGCCACAAGAGGCTGAGAGATCGTCTAAGCCTGTTTTTCTCAATTGAGTAATGTAGAAACCTCTTTTAAAGGGGAAAAAGAAATCTTATTGATCTCCACTGTAGACTTGAATTATATTTAGAATGCTATCAAAATCAGAATATAAAGTTACATAATGAAATGTGTAATGTAAAATGTAAGATATTTGTGTATGTATTTATTTTAAGTAATACACAAAAAACTAGTTATAAACTCCTTAGAACACATGTGATAATTCCCTTCTTCCACATTTTTCTTTGAGTCAAAGGGTACCTGCATTGTGTACAGGGTCTTTGTTTCGCAGGAACACAACTTTCGTCTAACATGTCCACCTTCGTGGGATTTTTTTGGTCTAGTTTCTAACAATTACAACAACACGCTACTTGGAGTCAATTCAACTGTTAATGCAAACATAAAAGTGGGCAGAAAAATAGCATGGTAGTACTTGATTATAAAAATATACCTTTGGAAAATTTTAAGTAAATTATTATAGAAATGAAAATACAAAATTAGAAGATTCTAATAATAACAGACAAACCATGTCCTCTAATGCATCTGCAGCAGCTAGTTTGAAAAACATCAGTTTAGACCAACCTTCTCATTTTACAAGAGTAAAACTGTTAATCAAGGTCATAAACAAGCCAGATGTAGAGCTGTAACCAGAATCCAGAATTGAGATCAGTTTCTTTTTTTCTTTTTTTTTAAAATTTCATATTTACTGAACTTAAAATGCAATTTGGAAGAATAGTACAGGCAATTTTATGAAAACATTAAAAATGATCAAATTATTAATTCTTTAGGAATACCCTTGACATTGTACAAGAGACAGATATCATTAAGAAATTGATTGGCCGGGTGCGGTGGCTCAAGCCTGTAATCCCAGCACTTTGGGAGGCCGAGACGGGTGGATCACGAGGTCAGGAGATCGAGACCATCCTGGCTAACACGGTGAAACCCCGTCTCTACTAAAAAAATACAAAAAACTAGCCGGGTGAGGTGGCGGGCTCCTGTAGTCCCAGCTACTCGGGAGGCTGAGGCAGGAGAACGGCGTAAACCCGGGAGGCGGAGCTTGCAGTGAGCTGAGATCCGGCCACTGCACTCCAGCCTGGGCGACAGAGTGAGACTCCGTCTCAAATAAAAAAAAAAAAGAAAAAAAAATTGATTGAAGTATTTAATGGTGTATGAAGAAAAATTATTCTGCTTTTTATGTTTAGTAGTTAGAAAATCAACATAAAGAATATCCCCCATTTTATTCTAATGGTCATGCATACGTTTTATTTTTTCAAACAAAATTTTTTGAAAACAGGTTTGAATAGAACTATTTTATAGGCCCACTAATTTAATAAAATCAATTGGTTGGTCAGTAAATACATATTTCAAAAATTATATAATTATAATTTTTAAAAATTACTCTAAAAATGTCCCAGTTTGAAGATAAGTTATACGGTTATTCTAGAGATGAGAATGGCCAGTCCCACTGGAAATCCACGAGCTGAGAGTGAGGGACGAGGGACTTGCCAAAGGGAAGTTAAAAGGATGGAATGGCTTCCGTGTTGGCAAAACCAACTCTGTGCACTATACACAAGTACCAGATCAGGACTTAGGTTTGCTGACCCAACCTCTGATGCTCCAGTACTGAATTTCATTTTCCATTGTCCCCCACTCTCTTAAGTTATAACACTTCTTCCCCTTGCTCCTCAGGTAGCCAATTTCTCCATGAAGCTCCAAAGAGCACAGCTTCTCTAATTCCCTGACAACAGCCAAGAGAGGTTTCTTCTGTAAACATTTTTTGAAACTGCAACAAGCTCAATTCACTGCAAAACAAATTCAAAGCTTAAATCATTGTGAAACCGGTTTCTTGATCTTTAGTACGGTAAATGCTTTGCAAACCATACTGCTTTTGCTTGTATAATTTAAATTTACCCGCACCCGAGACTAAAATCAGAGTAAGGCCACTTTGTGTTGTCTTCCATAAGGCTTGGAGTTTTGTATCGTTGGGGACCTGGGAAGCTTTTGTCTGTTCGCTGTTGTTAGCTGCTTTTTACTTATTAGCTGCTTTACTCTTATTTGTTTTTATATTAGTGTAATGTCTTATTTCTGTTGTTGCCATCAGTGTTCAAAGTATGAGAAACAGGAGTGAATAGGAAAAGTTTCTGGAAAGGAGCGGGGAAGCATGTTAGGAAAAAAGATCAAGGTTCCTGGAAGCCGTGCATTTGGCCAAAGCAAACTGAATTTAGATAGCTGGAGCAGTAACAAAAATCTCAGATTTATAGGTAGCTGCTATCCTTGAGGTCATAAATCCCACCTTTGGTGTCAAAAATAAAATAAAAGGGACAAAAAAATAAGGGCCACTGGATGAGGCATTAACTACATTGCCTTCCTGAACCTCGGTTTCCCATATGTATGATGGGGCAGTGGGTGAAGTGATCTCTACAAACTTTCAGCTCTGATGTTATGGCTGTCATAAGTCATCAGTTTAATTGTTGCTCTACACTTTTCACTGTACTTCCTCCTATAATTTGGCTCCAAGTTTTGACTGAAATACCATATAACCAAATGAAATATAGTTTGCTCTGAGCCTTTTTTGATGCCCTTAACCTCAGAGAGACATTAGCTGTTTTATGTTATATTATTAGGTAGATTGATAACAACTTCACTGGATTCTCATTTTACTTGATATCCCTTCTATTTTATTTTTAATTCTAAATTAAATTTAAGCTAATAGGTTTTGAGCAGAGTTTTGCACCATGTTGTACATGTATAAAGGCAGAGATTATATAAATAATTTTTGTAGGTGATGCCATCGAATGAACATACAGTGATGTTTATATGACACCTTGAAGGATGGGCAATAAATAAAAAATGAAGGAGGTTTCAGGTTGGGGAAGAGGCTGGCTGGATGAGCCTGGCTTGTTCACGGAACACTAAAGAGCAAGGGAGCGGTGGGGAGTAGGGAGAATTGCAGCAAGACTTTCCCAGAGTTGCCAGACCATGAAGGACCTTGAATGATAGGGCAGGGGAGCTTGATAAGCGAACCAAAAAATCCATCAGAGCATTCTGTTGTTTGTGTATAGGTGTTCGCAGCTAAGCATTAAATAATAAGTCCTAATTAGTGTCTGCTTTCAGGTCAGTTGGTTTTGTCTGTCCTTTGGGGATGATGTGTTCTCTTCCTCTTGCAAATCTCTCTGAGCACTTCGTCTCCTCTTAGAGATTTCTTTGAGTGGCCTTGAAGAACTCACTTGGCCTTCAGTTTCCTCATCTGTTAAATGAGGCAATGGAACTAGACTGGGGGGTCATGATTCATTCTCAGTCTCTCTGTCTTCCCTGATACACTCCAGGGATGGTACATTCTCATCAGGGAAGAGTCTTACTACAGCAGTGATTATCTACTTATGTGGAGGGGAGGGGGTGGGGATGTATGTAGCTTAGCAAAATAAATCTCACAGATGATTCTTCCGCCAACTTTAAAATCATCGGATCTGATAATTTCTAAAAGTTTTTCCCAGACATGACCTTCTGATTTACAGTCCCAGTTCATGAAAAAAAAAATCAATCTGGTCGCTTTGCAGAATATATAGGAAAAAGTAATCATATTTTCAACATTTTGTATTATTTTGTTACAAGTAACAGAATACCCAACTAAAAGTGGCTGTATAACAAGAATATTTTATACCTCACATCCAGAGGTATGGTAGTTGGATTACTTAATTCAGTGGCTCAATAGTGTTCTCAGAACTATGATTTTTTGTTTGTTTGTTTTTCTCTTCTGTTATCCTCAGTATGTTGATCGTATCTCTCCTCTTGTTTGTGAGATGGTTGCAGCAGCTCCAGACATCATATGCAGAAAAACCATGTTAGATGAAGAGGAAGACGGGACATTTCTTCTTCTTTTTTTTTTTTTTTTTTTTATTATGAAGGAAAATCTTCCCCAGCCAACTTCCCTCAGCTTCCATTGGCCACATAAGCAATGGTCACATAGCCCCTTCCTAGCTGCAAGAGAGGATTAGAATGGGAGAATCTGGCACATTCAACTTATAGAGTGGGAGGTGGTTCTTTCCAAATGGGAGGGAGGGGGAGGGGAATGGGTGCTGGGATAGCAACTGATAGCGCTGCCCCATAGGTCCTTTTTCCAACACTCATCTTAAGACCCCCCTTTTCCTTTATGTAGCTGATGGCTAATTAAAGCTAAGTATTTAGCATAAATCAGGGCTTTTGTGAATTATCTGAATAATTAGACTCATTGTACATGCAGGGCCCTTATTTTACTTCATCTAAAAGTTTAATGATAAATGGGCTTCCATTGACCAAAATGAGCTTCTCTGGTACTGAAACTGGATGTAATTTTTTATTGAATTGGGCTTTAGGAAAATAACTTAAAATGTACATGGGATTGTGATAAAGAGCAGCTTAAATTCCCGATTTTTTTTTTTTTTTTTTTGCTTTTTGCTTTACAAATCGACATCAGCTACCAAAAATAAGACCAGATTAAATGGGTATGTGAATATTTAATGTAAAATTAGGAATATGTTGCTAAAAATCAGGAGAGAGTTTAGAGATATAACCGTGAATAAATTGTGAAATATCAGCTTACTTCTCTGCTACAACACTGGCCTAAAGAAGCTTTTCTGTTTCCCCAGCAACCTCGCATGGCATTAGCTTGCTTCCCTCAGAGTAAATTAAATGTGATTTTCAAGTACTACACTTCATTATTTCTGAAATCACAATACCTTGCAGAAATAAGAACATTTCATAAATCACATTGGAGTTTATTTTTTAAGCCAGAGCAGAGAAAGTATTTATTTGGATTTTCTTTTTTCTTTAAAATCTACTAAATTTCCAAGGGCTTATAAATTATCTCTCTGATGAGGTGGTAAATGGGACATAGCATGCTTTATTTACTTACAATGTGTTAGTAATTGCCCAATCATATTTTTAAAAGAGTTTTAGTTACCAATGATGTGAAAAAGATAAAAGCCACATCTCAAATGAACTGTATAATTTTATGATCAAAAGTTCCAGAGGACTGAAAAAATCATATTAATACTAACAATCATTTTCTAAAGGAAAACTCTCACATTCATGCATCTGATCACTTGTAAACAATGCGCTCCCAAAGTTGTAGCATATCTTATTTATTATACACACATGCACACACCCACATATCTATATCGCATGCTGTATTTACCCAAAACTGGTCTATTTTAAATTTTGGATAAACGATTATTTTAAAACCTGACCTATCTGCATCCATATCATTTCTGGTGTTTAAAAAATATCTTATATCTGAAATTGACATAACTTGATTTTTCAAACTATTTAGTAACAGGTTGTTAAAGTGCTTTTGAAGCTAACCTGTGTCTCCATTATATTACTTAGCAGAGTTGGCCTGAGATAGGAGTTATTCAGGTAAGTGACTGACTGACTTCAGGTGCTGTCAGGTGAGTGACTTGACAGCAGGAAGGATATTCGGTTTATCTGAGTTATCATCCACAGGGGCTAGAAAGATGGCTGTGTGGATTCATTAATAATGGTTCTTCGACCAAATAGGTTAATTTTTGAATAGAGCCAAGGTTTGCTTTTCTCCAGAGAAAGTAAGAATAGAGTACTTTCACTCCTCAGGGAGTGTAAGGTGATCCATCAGGAAGTAGAAAGGAAATATTAAAACTTATATTTATTTTGATTAAAAAAGAATAGTAAAAGTTAATATGTGATTTGCTAGTAGTCTAAGCCTAAAATGCAGTACATATAATTAAATACGCACATAGTAGGAGTGCATGCGCAGATTTTATCACTGGTAGGGGTAAAGATTACAGAGGTTTGGAGATGACGATTTCAGTTAGAGAATGTCCAGGTAGGCTGATTTCTGCTGCCCTTCAAGCTGCCTTGAAGTGCTGATGGATGCCCCAAATTGTACCACATGGCCTCGTTCTTTATCAGGAGTTTAGACTTGGGAGTCATTCAGATCTGAATTTGAATCTCAGCACTCCCACTAATTGTGTGACCTTGGATAAAACAGTTCCTTTCTCAGTTTTCTTATCTTTAAAATGAGGATTAAAATGCATACGGAGTATTGTGAGCATTAATAGAGATATAAAGCAATTGATAGATGGTTGAAATTCAGCAAATATTAGCTGCTTTCAAAGTATGTTAACATTTTAAACATGTGAGCTGTTATTTGTCATCAGTACTTTTGCATAAAGGAGTATGAGATTCTTTTTTCTCTTTTACTGTGGCAAAATACAAATAAATTTGACCATTTTAACCATTTTAAAGTGAGCGATTCAGTGGTGTTTAGGACATTCACAAGTTGTGCAAACAGCACCACTATCAAATTCCAGAACTTTTTCATCACCCCCACATGAAAACCCCATACTGATTAAGCAGTTACTCACTAATTTCTCCTTCCCCCAGCCCTTGGAAGCCACTAATCTGCTTTGGGTCTTTATTGTGTTTGCCTATTCTGAACATTTCATGTAAGTGGGATCATAATATGTGCTGTCTTTTGTGTGAATGGCTTTGGCACAGTCTCGGCTCACTGGAACCTCCTCCTCCCAGGTTCAAGCAATTCTCCTGCCTCAGCCTCCCAAGTAGCTGAGACTACAGGCACCCGCCACCATGCCTGGCTAATTTTTGTAATTTTAGTAGAGACAAGCGTTCACCATGTTGGCCAGGCTGGTTTCGAACTCCTGACCTGCCACGGCTTCCCAAAGTGCAGGAATTACAGGCGTGAGCCACCGCGCTTGACCGTGAATGGCTTCTTTTACTTAGCATCATGTTTTCTAGTTTCACCCACATTGTGGCACATATCAATACTTAATTCCCTCCTTTTTTTTTTTTTTAATTTATTTTTAAGTCAAGGTCTCACCCTGGCACTTATGTTGGAGTGCAGTGGCATGCTCATGGCTCACCACAGCCTCGACCTCTCGGGCTACAAGCAATCTTCCCACCTTAGCCTTCCGAGTATCTGGGACTACAGGTGTGCACCACCATGCATGGCGAATATTTCTGTACTTTTTTGTAAAACCAGGATTTTGTCATGTTGCCCAGGTTGGTCTCGAACACCAGGGCTTAAGCTGTTCACCCACCTTGGCCTCCCAGTGTTCTGGGAGTAACATTTCTTTGTATGAATACATCACAGTTCACTTATCTAACCATCAGCTGATGGACATTTGAGTTGTTTCCACTTTTTGGCTACTGTGAATAGTACTGCTATGAACATTTGTGTATCTTTCTTTGTGTGGCCATATACTTTCAATTCCATCATGTATAGGAATAGAATTGCTGGATCATAGGCCGGGCGCAGTGGCTCACTCTTGTAATCCCAGCACTGTCAGAGGTTGAGGCAGGCAGATCATGAGGTCAGAAGTTTGAGACCAGCCTGACCAACATGGTAAAACCCCCGTCTCTACTAAAAATACAAAAATTAACCAGACGTGGTGGCGGGTGCCTGTAGTCCCAGCTACTTGGGAGGCTGAGGCAGGAGAATGGCATGAACCCAGGAGATGAAGGTTGCAGTGAGCCGAGATCATGCCACTGCACTCCAGCCTGGGTGACAGAGCAAGACTCCATCTCACCAAAAAAAAAAAAAAAGAAAGAAAGAAATTGCTGGGTCATATGGTAATTTTATGTTTCACCTTGTGAGGATCTTGGGATTCTTTTCTCAAACCCATGCTTTGTCAAATCTGTATTTCAGAGAAGATCCTGCCTGCATGCAGTCAAAATTAATCCAAATATGTCTTATGATGCAGATGATAACTACTTTGTCCTTACACTCCTTAGTGTTCTCTAGTGCTCCCTAGTGCCTAGGCTATCTCCTGATAGTTTGAGTTGCCACATTGGCTACTGAAGAATAATATCAATTTGTAGGATGGCAAACTCATATCTATTCCTCTAGCCCATACTGCTGTGGGATCCCTGAAAGGGGGGCTCCTGTCTTGGCATCATTCTTGGCGAAACTCCACGCTGACCCTCTTTTGCCTGTACTCCCCTTATGGGGCAAGAAGATTCTGAGGGATGAAGAGATGAGCACCCCTAGAGCCCATGCCTCTCCTATACTCCACTCCAGGTACCTAGGACACAGAAATTCTCCTCCCAAACAGCCCTGAGCCTGCCTCCAGGGCCTACATGAGCCTCATCCCGGGCCGTATTCTCCCACTGGTGGACCATGACACTGGCATATGTACCGCTAGACCTTGGCGGTAGTCAAGGGCTGCTTGAACCTGCAGGCTATGATGCAAATATGTCTGCATCATAAGACATATCTGGATTAATTTTGGCTGCATGCAGGCAGGGTCTCTGCACGTAAGAATCCTCATGTAAGTGTAGAGCCCACGTAGGAGTGGGAAGCGAAGAGGGGGTGGTCTGGGTAGTTGGTGTTCCCTTCATTACCACATTCTGACCCCACCCTCCTAGGAACCTGAGAATTCTCTGTTTGAAACTGGCCTTCCTCAGTGCTGCGGGTGTCGTTATTTCATTTCATTTTACCAAAATTCTCAAGAGTAGTTTGCCTCAGGCACATCTTTAAGGAGTACACGTGTTTTTCCTGCTAGGTCCTATTCTCACAAAATCCTCCTAATTCTGGGAAGGGTTTACCCAATGTTCATATTACTAGAAGAAAGGGCAGCATCATGTGGTTGGACGGTAGCACCGCCAAGAAGAGACTCGTGTCTCTGCCTCCTCCTTCAGTGAGTTAGCCATTTGATAGCATATGCCGTTCTCCCTGTCCAAGCGCATATGCCTTAAATCACAAGTTCTCTTGAATTGCAGCCCCAGGGCTATTTTTCAGTGACTGGTAGATAAGTTGGACCATTCTGCCTTGTTTTCCAGAAAACAATGTAATTTTCCTATTTGCATAAAA
Organism: Chlorocebus sabaeus; assembly: GCF_047675955.1. Lineage (NCBI taxonomy): Eukaryota > Metazoa > Chordata > Mammalia > Primates > Cercopithecidae > Chlorocebus > Chlorocebus sabaeus. The sequence goes on along the minus strand of NC_132933.1, from coordinate 15,131,047 downwards.
CTGAAAGTCCCGGCTGGGCGCGGTGGCTCAAGCCTGTAATCCCAGCACTTTGGGAGGCCGAGTCGGGCGGATCACGAGGTCAGGAGATCGAGACCATCCTAGCTAATCCGGTGAAACCCCGTCTCTACTAAAAAATACAAAGGACTAGCTGGGTGAGGTGGCGGGCGCCTGTAGTCCCAGCAACTCGGGAGGCTGAGGCAGGAGAATGGCGTAAACCCGGGGGGCGGAGCTTGCAGTGAGCCAAGATCGCGCCACTGCACTCCAGCCTGGGCGACAGAGCGAGACTCCGTCTCAAAAAAAAAAAACAAAAAAACTGAAAGTCCCATTCTAGCTATTATAAAATTAGAACTCTGCCCTGATCATTTTAAGCTAATATTCAACATTTGGCAAAAAAGATATGGGACAGAAGAGGACTTAGTTTGTTCTTTAATATTCTTGAGTCTCCTTTCTGTTTTTAGCGGCACTCCCACTTAGGGTTACCGAAATCGCAGATAACTTTTGGCCATTTGTAGATATTTTCCATTACACATTAAGCCCATACTCATGGATTTGTGAATTCGTTAGTGTAAAATAATATTCCCTTTGACCCACTCAGTACTCTTGCTGAGCACCCGCTCTTCCTCTGTGACCTAGAGGAATAACAGAGTTCCTTGGTTGGTGAAGAGATGACTTCTTCACAAATCAGCTGAGTCTGCGTGAGTCCTTCATGAGACCTGAACCTAACTAGCCTAAGCTGGCCTTGAATGATCCTCTGTCCATGTCCCTGCCACTTTTTTTTTTGAAACAGAGTTTCACTCTTGTTGCCCAGGCTGTAGTGCAATGATGTGATCTCAGCTCACTACAACCTGCGCTTCTCGGGTTCAAGCGATTCTCCTGTCTCAGACTCTCGAGTAGCTGGGATTACAGGCATCTGCCACCATACCCAGCTAATTTTTGTATTTTTAGTAGAGATTAAGTTTCACCATGTTGGCCAGGCTGGTCTCAAACTCCTGTCCTCAGGTGATCCACCTGATTCAGCCTCCCAAAGTGTTGGGATTTACAGGCATGAGCCACTGCGCCCAGCCGTCCCTGACACTTTCAAAAAGACAGTTTGAATGAATGTTATTAATGCCAAAGTCGTATGACTTATAAAAAAAGGTCAAATACAAAATAAATCACTTCATTTATGTATTCATCTTCTGTGTGTTCAGCTCTTCATCTTCTGTGTGTTCAGCTCAAGCCCTCTGCTAGGATATAGGGATCTGGAGATGAATGTATGAGTCTGTGCTATAGACTCATAGGCTGCCCAGACTAGGAGGGCACTTTAAGATTATGTCGTCTAGGGCCGGGCAGGGTGGCTCATGCCTGTAATCCCAGCACTTTGGGAGGCTCAGGCAGGCAGATCACTTGAGACCAGGAGTTCAAGACCAGTCTAGCCAACATGGTGAAACCCTGTCTCTCTGCTAAAATTACAAAACATTAGCTGGGTGTGGTGGCTCGTGCCTGTAGTCCCAGCTACTCAGGAGCTGAGGCAGGAGAATCGCTTGAACCCGGGAGGTGGAGGTTGCAGTGAGCCAAGATCACACCACTGCACTCCAGCCTGGTGACAGAGTGAGACTCCATCTCAAAAAAAAAAAAAAAAAGATTATGTCATCTTACAGATAAGGGGACTGCTACTGATTTTCTGGGCTCTCGTAACTTGTACGTCTTTAATGCTCTTGTTATCATATGACTACCCTGATCCTGGCGCATGGATGTAACTCAAGGGGTTAAAACTGCTCACCTGAGATGCCTTCAGTTATTTGCATATGCCTTGGGAAGCTGGGAGCTCCATGCCTAAGTATGGGAGCAGACACATATTCTCAGCTTGTTGAGGTCAGTGGCATTCCTCCTCATCAAACAGGCTGTGAATTTGGTGAGCTATGTGTATTCTCTGTCACACTGAATCTCACCGGGTGCCGTGGCACACTGGTTTACTGCACGTCCGTTACAGCTACATGATCAACATGTGACTTATTGACTTATTTTTTTTCCTTTTTTCAAATTTTATTGAAGTATAATTGACAAAAATTACGTATTTAAGGTGTACAGGGCCAGGCATAAGGGCTTATACCTGTAATTCTGGCACTTTGGGAGGCCGAGGTGGGAGAATTGCTTGAGTTCAGGAGTTCGAGACTGGCCTGGGCAACATAGGGAGATCCTGTCTCTACAAAATAATAATAACAAAAATAGCCAGGTATGTTGGCATGTACCTGTAGTCCTGGCTACTTGGGAGGCTGAAGCAGGAGGATGTCATGAGCCCAGAAGTTGGAGGTTGCTGTGAGCTATGATTTCACAACTGCACTCCAGCCTGGGTAACAGAGATTCTGTTTCAAAAAAAAAAAAAAAAAGCAACGTTTTGATATACATATACATTGTAAAATAATTACTACAATCAAGCTAATTAACATATCCATCACCTCACATAGTTAACATTAGCATGCCATTTATTTTTACTATGACTGAGGCTCCACACTGCTGGGAATGGTTTTCCAGATGAGGCATGAACTGGATTAGTAAGGCGTTGTGGGTACCAGTGGCCATGAACAGAAGTAACAGGCAGAACTTAATTCAGGCCAGCACCAAGGGAAACATAGTGCAGAGCTTGGCATATGTTAAGAATCTGTCTGAGGCATGTTTGAGAGAGCACTGCTATCAGAGCAGTAAATAGTTCCATCCAGACAGCCAGATGGCTGTGCAATAAGTGTGGATGTATACCTAAACATAGAGAAATAGTCATTGTAAGGCCATTATCATTCACATGCTTTGGGCTGTTCTGAATCCTTTGATCTCTTTACATGTGTCGTCTAAGATGTAGTATTTGTTGGTGTGCCTTGCTCACAGAACAGCTGAGAAACACTATTCTAGTGAAACCTGCTTCTGCTTGCTGATGAACTATTATTGAAGCCCCGTGGAAAACGTTAGGAGTAAATTCAGGGAAGAGACAGGTCCTATCTGACTGGGATAACTAGGAAAGGTTTCATAGGCAGATTTTGTATTTGAGCTAGACCTTCAAACCACTTGCACAAGTACAGGATGGAAGATATGGACTTAGCAGTGACCGTGTGAAAAAAGACTTGGAGTTTTAATCAACAGTGAGACCATAAATTAAACGTCGTCTTTAAAACGTTATCAATCCCTCCTTTGTGTGGGAAATTAGCTAGGTGCTAGAGACAGGGAGTTCCATCAGGCTTTTGTCATGCTCTGGAGTTTACTTGGGGAAGATATGCTAATAGACAGCTATTATAGATGTGAAACTACCTGCCCATTTGGCACCTGAAAGCAATTTGGAGGGCCTGGCGCACAGGGCTCAAGCAGTCTGCAGTACGAATTGAGGCCGAGGCCATGAGCAGAGGTCTTATCATTGAGGGCCTTGTCAAACATTTTAAAGAGTTTGTGCTTGATCATGTATGAATCAAGAATGCAAGATGTGATTGCCCAAGAATTTACCAATTTTCACCATCTAATATGCCATTGATTGCAATCTGCATCATTGATCTAAAATGATCTTTGTTGGAAAACGTAAAGTGTGCCGGGCGCGGTGGCTCAAGCCTGTAATCCCAGCACTTTGAGAGGCCGAGACGGGCGGATCACGAGGTCAGGAGATCGAGACCATCCTGGCTAACACGGTGAAACCCCATCTCTACTAAAAAAATACAAAAAACTAGCCGGGCGTGGTGGCGGGCGCCTGTAGTCCTAGCTACTTGGGAGGCTGAGGCAGGAGAATGGTGTAAACCCTGGAGGTGGAGCTTGCAGTGAGCTGAGATCCAGCCCCTGTACTCCAGCCTGGGTGACAGAGCGAGACTCCATCTCAAAAAAAAAAGAAAAGAAAAGAAAACAAAAAGTGTTACACATTAAATAGATGCAGTTATTGCTCACTTCCAGATACATTAAAATGTAAAAAATAATGACCTTCAACATTAAATATGATTATTTGATGTTAGGCTGTGTTAATTGAAGTTTAGGATCTGCAGTGATGGAGATGTTACTTGCATTGCCGATCACAGTGAACCTATGTGAATTTATGGTTCATTTTAAAAGAAACAACTAGGCTGGGTTTGGTGGCTCAAGCCTGTAATTCCAGCACTTTGGGAGGCTGAGGTGGGAGGATCACCTGAGGTCAGAAGTTTGAGGCTGCAGCGAGCTAGGATTGCGCCACTGCATTCCAGCCTGGATGACGGAGTGAGAGCCTGTCTCTAAATAAGTAAATAAATAAACAAACACCTACACAAACCAAGTGCATTAGAAGAAAAATGACTAAGCTAGAGAATGACTCCACCATTCCCTATGCAGAAAAAATGCAGGAATCATGTGAGCTCTTGTAGTACTCCACACTTCATCTGTCCCTGGAACTTTCTTCCCACACTCAAGACCAGGATTTATCTGTCTTCCTCACTAGACACTTAAGTTTCATGAGGCAGGGAGTGCTGTTCCCTACCGTATCCCTAGCACTAGCACAATGCTTGTCTTATATTTGACACTTAATATATGTTGAATGAATGAATGAGTGAATGAGAGGCTAAGGGTTGGGGGTGGAGGTGGCGAGAGAGATTACTGTTAAATCTTAGGAAGCATAGTATGTGGAAGTGGTAACATGCTTTTTTTCCATATAGTTGCCTTCATAACATGAGGCCCGGTGGGAAACAGAACTCTTATCCCTTCTAGTTGCCCCAAACTACAAAATGAGTAGTTTATGTACTGTAGCAATGTAACTTTATTTGGGGCAATCTGACGATTACTATAGTCATTCTTTCCTGAAAATATTGCATATATACGCATACAAGCAAAGCTTGAAGACAATATCAAGGGGTTCAATAAACCTTCGACAGCCCATTTGTTGACCCCAGGTAAGAACCTCAATTCTGGCACTTTGCAGTTAACAGAGCACATTATCTCCGGAGTAGCAACACTGTGGAGACAGCAAGGCCACGCTATGGAACCCATCGTTCAGGTGAAGAAAATGAAGTTGAGAGAAGTGAAGTCATTTGCCCAAGGTCACACAGCTAATAAATACTGAAGCTGCGATGTGAGTCCAGTTGTGTCTGACTCCGGATTCCAGAGGCTCCACAGTGCACCGCTGTGAGTTTGGTGTCCCAGGTGCTCAAACAGGCTGTGTTACCTCTTGGCAGGCATACAGAGGTGACATGAACATTAAAACAGTGGATGTCGGCCGGGCACGGTGGCTCACGCCTGTAATCCCAGCACTTTGGGAAGCTGAAGTGGGTGGATCACGAGGTCAGGAGTTCGAGACCATCCTGGCCAAGATGGTGAAACCCCATCTCTACCAAAAATTAGCTGAGTGCTGTGGCGGGCTAATGCCAGCTACTCGGGAAGCTGAGGCAGGAGAATCGCTTGAACTCGGGAGGCAGAGATTGCAGTGAGCCGAGATGGCGCCACTGCACACCATCCTTGGCAACAGAATGAGACTCCGTCTCAAAAAAAAAAAAAAAAAAAAAAAAAAAAAAGGCATTTAGGCTGGGCATGGTGGCATGTACCTGTAATCCTAGTTCTTTGGGAGGATCCCTTGAGCCTAGGAGTTCCAAGACTGAAGTGTGATCAGGCCACTGAGCCCCACACAGGGTAGCAGAGTGAGACCCTGATTCAGCAAAAAAAAGAAAGGAAAAATAGACTTTCCATCCAATTGACTAAATTTTTAAAATATCTATAGAAGGCATGGAGGTATTCATAGCGTAAGTGAAGAATTCTCCATTTTGGAATGCTGGGCATCAGGGAGATAAGAGTGAAGTGACAGCTAGTGTGCTGGGAATTGTACAAAACCAGTACTGACAACTTCTGACATCCTACGGTAAAACAGAAGCAGTATTCAATTTTCCTATGTTGCCACTAATATCTGTGAATTATCAGTTTTGGCAAATAGTTGTTCAATTAGGAAGACAGTTGACAAATACTTCCCTTTTAGATTTGAATGGCAGATAGCATTTACATTGAAAGTGGCACATTGATATTTTGACAAAATGATGTCAGGAGGGTTTATCCCAGTTCAATTTTTCTAAGCTTTTTTCCTTTCCTCCAAGTGAAAGCAGCTGGAATGCAGTCTGGTTATGTGTCATATCTTTCATTTCAGCCTACTCTATATGTTTTTGTACACTATTGAATTGCCAATTTCAGGAAATATACTGGCAAAATCCATTTGTCTTAAGTTTTAACTGTCTTTACTTTTATAGGATTTGAGAACAATTCTTTTAGGCTTTGAATAATGTGAACTACCAACCAAGATGCCAAATTCATCACTGATGCTTTATTTTTTTCCTTCCAAAATGCAAGGTTTTTGTTGTTGTTGTTGTTGTTGTTGTTGTTTTGGTTTTGTTTTGTTTTGTTTAGATTTGCAAACTTTCTATGGCTCTTGCAAGGGAGAGCATCAGATGCAGAAAATTAACTCATGTTTTTATAGAAGCAAAAAAATGCGGGGCGGGAAGACTTGGAACTTTACAAGTGCTGGCAATTAAAATGATCACATAGTTTTTATCTTTGCATTTAAAGTGGAGAGTTGAGGCAACTATCTAAAAGGGAGGAAAGTCTTATATTTATATCAATTATTTGGTTTAAAGGCTTGCTTACTCCCCTCCTTGAATGTTATGGACAGGGTCTTCCTTTGGTCAAGGCCAAGTTTGCATTTGCTGAGCTATAAAGGGAAGTACCCAGCTATGGTCTTTCTATTCAGTGTCCTTCCTACCTTTATTGCAATATTTCATCTATATAATAGGAATATCAGCAAAGCTCAAAATAACTGGCTGTATTCCTTGGAAATTAGCAGACATATAGTATGAGAAAGCAACCTATACAAGTGATGCCTTAAAATGTAGGGTGCTAGTATTTATTTCTGTTTGTTTTGATTCTATTCCCCATCACACAAAAGAGGGAAGATATTTGGCATTAAAAGTATCTGACTTTGGCCTGTGTTTGAATAATCCTTGAGGCATTATTATAATTAAGGGGACTGCCCTTTGATTCTTCTCTATTACTATCACTTTTCCAAATGGTTTTTTTTTTTTTTTTTTTTTTTTTGCATCACAGAAGAAAGCGAAAGTGTTAGAAATTAGTAAGGATTAACATACACACTTCTTCCTGCCATTTCTTATGCCTGTCTGCCAAAGCTCTGCACTGAGTAAAACAGAAAAATATTGTCAAAAAGATACAAATGTTGAAGTCTGTAATAAAATATAGAGTCTATATTACACATAGGCAGGCAGTAGCTTTTGGAAGAGAGCTATCAGCTCACGTCGACTTAGGAGGAATTTCCTCATGTTATTTTAATATGAAAGGGTGTGAGTGACTATTTAGAATAGAGAAGGGACTACCACTGAGGAGATTCCAGTACTACAAACAGATACTCTGCTATTGTTGCTTGCAATTATTTCTTTTTATAGGGGATTGTACTTTTTCAATGTGATGATGAATGGTGTTCTAGAAATGTATTGATTGAGTGTATTAAAAATAAGATCTTCTATTTTTGCATGAAATAACAGGTGAAAAGAGGAGTACTCAGTGATGAATGGACCCCGTGCTTGTCGAGTAGAATAGTGTTTTGTTACCTGGACCTATTTAATTTTTCTGTCTCTGTTGCAATCATTAAAGAGCACAATCATCGTCTTGTTCCTTTTTCTTTCCACTTTTTTAAAATTTGGTCTATCATGGGTTGGTTCTTTATCAAGACAGCAAAACTCTGTTGAGTGATAGGGATGAGTTTTCTTCTACCACATGCCTTTAGGAGAATGTAGATAGGGACTTAAATGGTGATTTCCTTTCTCTTCTATTTGCGGGGAGAGATGTAGACTTGGTTACTTTGGTCCTGTAGCTGGGAATCTTGTGGTCTGCTGTGCCATCCACTCTGGAATTCAGTTTGATTCACTTCATTTTCATATCAAGCAATTTGGGAGAGTGCTGGGCTATGCCCCAAACAGCTCTGACCCCTAAGAGGTGAGGAAATCAGTCAGTCCAATAGTTACCTGCCTCCCCTCCTCACTTCCCAAACAGAGTTTGAACAATAGTGCCTCTTCCCATCCTAGATGCAAAAACAACAACAACAACAATAACAAAAACCCTGCTTGCCACTTGCAGGGAGAGGGCTAGAGTTGGTGGTGGGGGGGGAGCGAGTTGTCCTTAAGTCAAGACCACCCAAGCATTCTTAGTAGTTTTGGGACCCAGCCTAGGATGTGGATAAGAAGGAGGAAACTGTGGAAGAAATGCTGTGAGGGATTTCAGAATGTCAACCTGCACTGACTTAGGCTTTCCCACGGCAGTGGATTGCAGTCTGGCTGAGCTCTCAGTTACTTGATGTTGGAAGAAAGCAGCATGAAGGAGTGGAAAGAGCCTGGAATTTGGAGTCAGTGAGCCAGTACCTGAGCCCCTGCTCTGTGACTCAAGCAAGTCATTGCACCTCTCTGAGCCCTACCAACTTGAGTGTCTAATCCAACAAGAAACTTCAAAGCACTTTCTAAAACCACAAAACACTAAATCTGTGTTGCTTATTTGTGTGAGAGCTCAGGAGTAGAAATGTAGATCTGAGCCATCAATAGAAATGTGAGAATGAAAGGCTGAGAGAAGTCTTACGAGATTTTTCTGACAATTCAACTCTTTAAAATGATCAGATGCGATAAACCCAGTTTTTCTCATATCAGTTTTGCTTCTCCTGTTGTTGACTTTCCTTAACAATCTTTCCCGTTGACAGTGAATTTTAGACCTTCCCTTATAAAGCTACAAGCCTGGCAGGTAGACTTCTCCCACAGTTTCAGTTACATGTATCTATTCAAAAAGAGACTTTTGCGGATCAGCCTTGCCACGTTGTCCATTTATTTTATGGGACATCACTTCCTGAGCCTCCAAAGTTAAGCCGAGGGACCTCTTTGCCCCAGCACCTGAGAGGACTTGCCCACCATTGTGGGGCTCCCAGCAGTTGGAGAGGAGGTAGAGGGTGGGGGTACAGCCCCTTGCTCTCTAGCTGGGGAAGAAGAATAAAGATGAAAATGGAGAATTAAAAATTTATTTCCAAAGCTCTAAACTTTAGATATTGGCTCTTCCTTACTTGAGAGGTAAATCCTATGAATTTTTGTGATTCAGTGGGTTTAATAAATGATTGGAGGGAGGGTCAGGGTAGGAGGCACTGAAAATTGTGAACTGCAGCTAGATTAAATTATCTACAATACATAACTCCGAACAGCCATTTCACCGCAGGCTAAGGCTTTCGTCACAAAGCATACAATGATTTGTTTTGTTATTTTAATGACAGTTTTCAGAAAACATCATAAATTCATAATGTAAATGAAGTAAAATTGCCAAGCAGGGAGAGTCTCCTGTACAACAAACAAAACCTGGAACATACTAGTGAATAGTAATAAAAGCTATAGCTGTAAGTATAGATATATAGAAATACATTAAGAGGAATAGCTGCTTTATTCCCTGTCATTTTGCATACTATGAAGATTCAGAGTGTTATTATTTGGTAGGTGGTATTATTTGGAAGCAGGTGTTAGACATGCAATTATCATAAAGACTCTGTGCGGTGGATGAGCACATCATACAAATCTATCTTTATTCTAATATAGTTTACAGAGTTTTTTCTGCCAAATTACACTACACTTTATGGAAATATAACATTTTGTATGAATGGAAAGGATAAGCCTGGTTGCATGCTAATGAGGGAGACAAAGTAGCCTCACTCTTATTTGCAACTGGCCCAGACCTTTCCATTAGCAAATTAAAATCTGTTCAAATTTATTTACTAATATATTAGGAGAAGCTTCTGGCTAACCCCTTGACCTATATTATAGAGCAAACAGCTATAGCAGTGAAAATAATTAATAGCATGTAATGCACCTCCTGCTTATTTCTTCTTCATGCCCAGGGGTCAGCTGTATAGTGGGTTTGCCATCTGCATTTGGTTACTAGGGTATATTTACGTAAAAATTATCAATTATAGTTTTAAATGGCTTTCCTTAATTGTGTTCTTCCTATTGAAGTGTGATACGTATATATATACTTTGTGTTTATTTGTATATTATATCACCTGCTCCTGACCAATTCTGGGAGGAGCCTATTCATTTGAAAATTATGTCTCCTGAAGTCTGTTACATTGTTTGTGTTTACTGCATAATCACAAGAGCCATGGCTTTGTTCATCCTCATTATACTAATACTGAAACGATTAGTGTTCCATCTCTGTATCTAGGAGAAACCTCTCAATTATCTTGCACATCCTTGTAAGGGAGGTTGGGTTGCTAATGGGCCTGAAATTTGCAATATGGAAGTCGGTCATCCAGGCTGTGCAGGAGTAGATGAATGGACTGGGCTTTGCTGACCTCTGCTGTCTACTTTAAAAGGCAGTGATTTTTTTTTTTTTTTTTTCCTCAAGGCAGAGTTGTTTTGAGGTGTTTTTGAATGTCTCATTTATGGAAGAGTTTATCATAATTTTGAGCAACAGAAGTGAAAAAGTTCTGTTGGGATAGCAGATGTACATAGATAGTACCAGAAGAATATGGTCTATGCCTGTCTCATCCGAGAGCCAAGCCCGTGCCTCTTTCACAGATATAATTCAAAATTGGAGGCCAGGAATTTTCACACATGTCATGATATCCCTTTGTTGCAATTTTTCAAAATCTTTGTCAGAAAATTCTCCAGTATTCCAGTGGGTTCTGAATAATACCTGTTGTTGGATGGCTTTATGATAAGAAGGTCTTCCAGGTAAAAGTAAGGCTCAAAGAGAAGAGGTGGAAATTGAATTATAAATTATGGAATTGGTTTGGGGTACAGAAGTGCAGAGGAGCTGGGTGAAAGGGAGACAACTAACTTCCTCAGGAGAGAGTTTTTTTTTTTTTTTTTCCTGGCTCAAGTCTACCTGCCTGTGAACTTCAGAAGCAATCATAAATTGGGGTGATGGAAAGTCAGGACAGATTCTTGGATGAACTATCTGAGCATCCATTATGCCAGCCTCCCCACATTTCTACACCAAAAACTAGGGCCAAGAAGGGTTCTTTTCCTTGGCTACTCCAGCATAATCCAGCATAATGCAAGGATAGTTGTGGCTCTATTTCCTGTTTCTTTCTAACCCAGGCTAGGCAGATGCTGTGAATCACAGCAGTCCGTTCTATTTGTGTGGCACTCTAGGACTGTACATCTCTTAGATAACCTGTGAGGTGGAGGAAGTGGTTTTTCCCATTTTGCAGATGAGCAAACAGGTATGGAAATTAAATGACATGATAAAAGTCACTATTGGATTGATATGATACATGAGAGCAGTTAAATAGAACCAGAACCCAAAACTTCAGAGACTTCAAAAAGGCATTTATCTCTGGAAGGATTCTCAAGTAAGAAATTCTCATGAAATATACATCATGCACAGCACCACCTCTTTCCCTGAAATGCTCATCGCTTCCTTGCTTTCTCCCCTTTCTACCCTCCTACTCCTGTCTCTAAATTCTTGGCCAGTGCCTTTCCTCTTCTTCCCTGCTTCTCCTGTGGCCACTGCCAAGTCTTCCTTTGACTCTACACAAAGTTCAAGGAGCCACGTCACGCCCTTTTCCAGGTTGGGACCCATATTCCTCTTCTGAAGAAAAATTAAGACTTGTTATCCTACGAGAAATCAATGTTTTGCTAATTAGAGTAAATTGCCGTGTTGATGCCATAAGTGGAACTACTTTGGCCTGTAAGATTTTTCCCAAATGGTTATCAGCTTCCTTTTTATGTATAGGATTATGATCTCTACTGAGAGGCAGCACAGCACTGTAGACTCACGCAGCTGTTCCGTGACAGGTTGCAATCGGTCTTTTGATTTTGCGGATTGTGTGCTTTCTCTGCAGTAGCAAAATGAAGCATTGTCCATAGTTCGGTTATTCTTACCCTAGGGGCTATAGCAGGCATTTACTATGGACTAAATAATAACATCTCAGGAACATAAACATACTGTAGTTTTTGGGGGAAAAAGTACATAAATGTTATGTTTAGAGAAATATAAATTGATTTTAAAGCATTGCTAAGTGTGTAGTAGCAATATATCAGTAAAGAGTTTTTAACGGTCAGATACAACTATCATGTGGAAGTCAATGAAACATTTCAGTGTTAAAATGATCTTCTAATATTTACAAAAATTGAGAACCTACAGCAAAAAGAACCAAGCTGAAACAGAGGACCCAGGTTCTAACGGTGGCTCAGTTACAAATTCTGGATCCGTTATATACTGAGTGATTTGGAGGAAGTGAGATATTCTTCAGTCCTGTATTTTCCCAGTCTAATAAAAAAGTATTTGCTTTACTAAATATTTATTGAGATTCTATTATACTGTTAAATATTACTAATATATTTAGCGATATGCCATTCATCAGCCTTTCTAACACTGATAATGGCCCTGTGAGGAAGGTATTATTATCTCCTTTACAGAAAATTTATTCATATGTTTATAAAGAAAAGGAAACTGAAGCACATATAAGGAATATTTACTCTTTCCTAATATTACGAACTTTTTCTTTTTTAAAGATCTTTACTTCGTGTGGAGTTCACTATAGAATGCTGTTCAGATTTTAATTAAGTTAAGTTTTCCAAATAATGTTGATTCTCTAATTGCTATTTACTGAATCCTTTCATCTCTTATTTTAAATGGAAGCTTTATCACATACTGGATTTCCATATATAAAGGATCTGCTTCTAGACCCTATTCTGGAGCCAGGCGCAGTGGCTCATGCCTGTAATCCCAACACTTTGGGAGGCCGAGGCAGGTGGATCACTTGAGGCCAGGCATTCAAGACAAGCCTGACCAATATGGTGAAACCCCATCTCTACTAAAAATACAAACATTAGCCGGGCATGGTGGTGCACGCCTGTAATCCCAGCTACTTGGGAGACTGAGGCACGAGAATGACTTTAACTCGGGAGGTGGAGGTTGCAGTGAGCCAAGATCGCACCATTGCAATCCAGCCTGGGTAACAGAGTGAGACTTTGTCTCAAGAAAAAAAAAAGTCTATTCTGATTCATTGATCTATCTACCTAGTTCTATGCCATTTTATTGTTATAATGACTGCAATTTAAAATGTTTTGATATTTTTGTAGAACATGTCCATTGCTTATTTTTTGTTAATATTTTCTAGAGGCTAAAAAGTCCAGGCCATCCTTGATATTTTTTTCTGGATGTGTGATTAGATGGATATTTTCAGGTTTTGTTGGAAAAAATTCCATTAGTTTAAAATTAATCTGTAGAGAAGTAACTTTTCCAGACCATGGTCTATCTCTCCATTTATCATCACCATCTTTCATATCCTTCAGGAAAGTAACATAGTTGCATTCTTACATGTAATTATTATTATTGCTACTGTGAATAGGTAGAGATAGCTTTTAAATAATGGATAAAATTTGGATTTGGGAAACAAAAAGAGTACAAAGACTTAGTAAACAAAATAGGCATGTAGTGTCTGAGAGAAACTAAGGGTTAATCATTGTGCAGGCAAGCTATATGGGTGGCTCCTTATTATCTCCAGAATACATTTTGCTTGCCTTACCTTTTTGATAGGGCTATTATGAGGGTACTTGAAACGTGTGAAATGTATGAAAATTAGTCTTCTAGTCTGATGCAAAATAAGCTGAATTGTTGAGAACTGTTTAAGTGTTAGATGAACACATTCTGACACCTTGTGGTCATTTAAGGGTATGTGTGATATTGTAATTCCATTGGTTGACCTGAGAGCGTATGTGTTGTACACAGAATCATATTCAGAGTTAAAAGAGGATTTAGGGATGATCTAATCCAACTTTCTTGTTTTGCACATGAGGAAAATGAGGCCCCGAAAGTACATGAACCCTGCCCAAGCTCACATAGCCGCTTACTAAAAGAGGTGGAATTTTTCTGGCCTGTTATTTTTTGTGTGTATCATGTCCAATTTCTATAATTTTATAATTACAGAGAAAAAGAAATTTAAAAGTGTTATAACTTTAGATCCCAGAGAACCATCTCTACATAGTTGTTATCTCAGAAAAATGTAAATCATTTATGTGGTGGGGGGCGGTGGTCGTGCTGTTTTCTTCAGATGGGAAGGAGGAGTTGGTCTGGTTTCTGAGTGTCCTTAAAACTGGCAAAATAATGAACCCTGAAAGATTTGGTCATCCTGACTCAGTGCAGTAGTGCTACACAACTCTTTGGGCATCAGGAAACTAGAATGTTTTCCAAGCCATTCACAGGGTTTTCGTAGCCCAAGGAGGCCTGTATCTTCCAAGAATGGGTGTATACGCTTCAGTATGCCTCCTGCTCTCAGTCTTTAGAAGTGTAGCCCCAGCCTTGATGTAGAGATGGATTCAGAGCACAGCAGCTGGAGAGATGGATTCAGAGCACAGCAGCTGGGTCTATTGGTTATTCTCACTCTCTGCTGATGAGGATCTGAAAGGTGCATTCTCATGACTGCAGTAGTCCTTCTATTGTTTTGCACAGATCCACCTCTCCACTACAGGTTCGGGGAGCAGCTGTTCCATGGTTCCTGTGCACTTTTTTTTTTCTGAGTAGAAATCAGAAGAGAGAGATTAGTGGGATGACCTACAACCCTACTCACTGCAGTTGGTCTTGGGGCCAGAAGGGGTCCTCATCCTCTCCCTCTTCCGCTATCCATTCTAAATTCACCGCTTCCTTCGCTATCTCCTCAGCAGGTCTCGCTGACTTACCTGGTGGTGTGACCTAAACCTTCCTTCTTGAGTGGTCTGAGATCTTCCCAGTCTGGAATTGCTATACTTCCCTATTCAGTTAGAATGGAGCAAGGGAATACCAGGAGGTACCCGGCTGGAGGATGCAGCCTCATATTGAGGTCTTTAGTACATACACCGCATTTCTCAGGATGACACCCCATCCTTTCAGAGCATTGCCTTCAAACTGGTGCTTCAGCTGGGTCTCTAAAAAGACTGAGTCTGGCTTCTTTTGAATGGTGTAGTGTATAATATATCCAGTAGGTCCCGTGGTCACGGTTCCACCCCCACATCCTTCTTACTGTGAATCGAGTGGTCTGGTTGCATGCTCTACTGTGTGGAATTCCATGCCTGTGCATTCTGTAAGGCCCAGAATGGTGGTGCTGGCTGAGGCTTTGCTGGGGGAAAAGAAAACCTATTGCCAGGATAGGTATCTATCCCTGTCAATATGAATTGCTGCCCCATCCCAGATAGGAGGGCCCAATTAAAGTCATTTCCAAGGAATAGTATCATATCGGGAGCATAGAGTTGGTCTCTTTTGCTGACAGTTTGGACATTGAGAGGCAATAGCTAGTTTGGCCTTGGCGAGTGGGAGTTCTTGCTGCTGGGCCCACATGCAGCCTCTATCTTTGACAATGTGATTGTTCCATTCATGTGCCCATCTTGAGAGTTCTAAACTGGCCAGTGAGAAAGATAGCTATTACTAACTGGCCAGCTTATTTTTCTCCTTGATAACGGTGGCTTCACAGTAAATGTTTAGATTAGGAAGTGTAAGTCCTCTAATTTTGTTCTTTTTCAAGATTGTTTTGCCTGTTAGAGTTCTATTGCATTTTTATGTAAATTTTAGGGTCAGTGTCTCAGTTTCCGCAAAAAAAATAAATAAATAAAATAAAGGCCTGCTGATATTTTGACAGAGATTGCATTTAGTCAATTTGGGGACAATTTCTGTTTAATAATATTGAGTCTTTCGATCCACAAAAGTAGAAAATTTCTCCATTTGTTTAAATCTTCTGTAATTTCCCTCAGCATCATTTTGTACTTTTTCAGTGCACATGCGTTGCACTTGTACAAGTGTATATATTGAGTGTTTTTTCAAAATAATGAAAGGATATTGGATATTGTCAAATGTTTTTCCTATGTCTATTGATATGAGGATTTTTTCTTTATTCAACTAATATGGTATATTACATTGACTGATTTTTGTGTTTTGAACCAACTTTGCATTTCTGTGATAAATTCTGTTGGCTGCATCCTTTTTGTCTGCTGCTAAATACTCACCAGAGTATTTTGTTGAGAATTTTGCGTCTATATTCATAAATCATATTGGTCTGTAGTACTATTTTCTTATAATGCTTTTGGTTTTGGTATCAGAGTAATACTAGCCTCATAAAATGTGTTAGGAAATATTCCCTCTTCTTCCATTTTTTGGAAGGGTTTGTGTATAATTAATGTTAATTCTTCTTCAAATGTTTGGCACAATTCCCAAGTGGAGTCATTCGGGCCTGGACTTCTCTTTGTGGGAAGTTTTAAAATGACTAATTCAATCTCATTACTGGCTATAGGTCAATTCAGATTTTCTATTTTTATTTTAGTCAATTCCAGTAGTTTGAATTTTTCTAGGAATTTTTCCTTCTTTAATTTTTGAGACAGAGTCTCACTCCATCACCCAGGCCAGAGTGCAGTGGCAATCTTGGCTCACAGCAACCTCAACCTCCCAGGCTCAAGCAATCCTCCAACCTCAGCCTCCCAAGTAGCTGGGGCTACAGACATACACCACCATGCCTGGCTAATTTTTGTACTTTTGTAGAGACAGGTTTTTGCCATGTTGCCCAGGCTGGTGTCTAACTGCTGGGCTCAAGTGATCCTCCTGCCTCAGCCACCCAAAATGCTGGGATTACAGGCATGAGTCACTGCCCCCAGCAATTTTTCCTTTTTGTTTTCTAATTTGTTTGCACACAGTTGTTCATAGTAGTCCCTCATAATCCTTTCATTTTATTTTATTTTATTTTGAGACGGAGTTTTACTCTGCTGCCCAGGCTGGAGTGCAGTGGCGTGATCTCTGCTCACTGCAACCTCTGCCTCCTGAGTTCAAGTGATTATCCTGCCTCAGCCTCCCGAGTAGCAAGGATTACAGGCTCCCACTACCAAATCCAGCTAATTTTTGTATTTCTAGTAGCACAGGGTTTCACTATGTTGGTCAGGCTGGTCTCGAACTCCCAACTTCAGGTGATTCACCCGCCTTGGCCTCCCAAAGTGCTGGGATTACAGGCATGAGCCACTATGCCCAGCCAATCCTTTTGATTTTTTAAAAAATTATTTATTTAGTTTTTGAGACAAAGTCTCACTCTGTCACCCAGGCTGGAGTGCAGTGGTCAGATCTCTGCTCATTGCAACCTCTGCCTCCTGGGCTCAAGGGCTTTTCCTACCTCAGCTGCCCAAGTAGATAGGACCACAAGCATGTGTCACCACATCCAGTTAATTTTTGCATTTTGTTGCAGAGACAGAGTTTCGCCATGTTGCCCAGGCTGGTCTCGAACTCCTGGGTTCAAGTGATCCTCCGGCGTTGGCCTCCCAAAGTGCTGGGATTAGGTGGCTCCCACTGAGCCCGACCTATCCTTTGAATTTTTGGAAAGTAAGTGATGATGTCTCCTCTTTCATTCCTGACTGGTAATCCATGTGTTCTTTTTGACTAGGTTGGTTTTGCTAAAGGTTGTCAATTATTATTCAATCATTTCAAAGAACCAATTTTGATTTCATTCATTGTATTTATTTTTCTCTTTCTAGTTCACTGATCTCCACTTTTATCTTTATTATTTTCTTCGTACTGCATTCTTGTTTGTGTTTAGTTTGCTCTTTTTCTAGTTTCTTAAGGTGAAGTTAGGTTGATAGCTTGAGATATGTTTCCTTTTCTAATACAGATGCCCTAAGCTATAGATTACCCTCTAAGCACTACTTTACTACATCCCATACATTTGTTATGTTGTGTTTTTGTTCTTGTACAACTCAAAATATACCCAATGTTCCCTTGTGATTTGTTATCTGACATTTGACCCATGAATTATTTGTAAGTGCATTATTCATTTTCCACATATTTGGCAATTCCCCAAATTTCCTTCTGTTGTTGATTTCTTATTTACTTCCATTTTGATTCGAGAACATACTTTGTATAATTTCAGTCCTTTTAAATGTATTGAGATTTCCTGCATGACCTATCCTGGAGGATGCACCATGTGTATTCTGCTGTTAGTGCCTGGGGGTTCTACAGATGCCAGGTTTAGCTTGTCGGTAGTTTTGTTCTAGTCTTCTATATCCTGGCTGATTTTCTGCGCAGCAATTACTGAGAAGAGGATATTAAAGTCTTTGACTATTACTGTTGAATTGTCTGTTTTTCCCTTCAATTCTATCAGCTCTTTTTTCCATGTATTTTGGAATTGTGTTATTAGGTGTGTATTTTTCATTGTTACAGCTTCCCAATTAATTATTTTTATTATCACAAAATTTTTATCACAAAATTTTATTATTTGTGATTTTTTTTGTGAAATTTTATTATCACAAAACATTCCTTTGTCTCTAGTAATTTTTGTATTAAATTTACTATAATCAAAAGTGTGTTTCTTGGACTGGCGCAGTGGCTCACGCCTGTAATCCCAGCACTTTGGGAGACTGAGGCGGGTGGATCACCTGAGGTCATGAATTAGAGAACAGCCTGGCCAACATGATGAAACCCCATTTCTACTAAAAATACAAAAATTAGCCAGGTGTGGTCGCGGGCGCCTGTAATAGCTACTCGGGAGGCTGAGGCAGGAGAATTGCTTGAACCCGGGAGGCGGAGGTTGCGGCCAGCCGAGATTGCACCATTTGCACTCCAGCCTGGGCAAAAGAGTGACTCTGTCTTTAAAAAAAAAAAAAAAAAAAGTGTTTCTTATGAACAGCCCAGAGTTGGATTGTGTTTTTTAAATTCAATCTGAGAGTTTGCCTTTTGATTTATGTTTAGTCCTTTAACACTTAATGTAATTATTCATATGATTGAACTTGCGTCTGCCATTTTGTTACTTGTTTTCTATACGTCATATGTTTGTCTTATTTCTGTGTTCCTCCTCTACTACTTTGTTTTGTGATAGATATTTTCTAGTATAACATTTCAATTCATTTGTTGATTGAAAAAATATATATATATATAATTATTTTCTTAATGGTTTCTCTGGGCATTAGAGTATGCGTCTTAACTTATCACAACCTAATTCAATTAATACTAACTTAGTTCCAGTAAAATATAGAAATTTTCTTTAATATTGTTCTCTTCCCTCACTACACATTTTTGGTATTATTTTCGTATATCTTATGCATCTTTATATGTTATAAGCCCAGACATATAACTTGATGATTATTATTGTGTGCAATTGTATCATAAATAAGGTAAGAGAAGGAAAGTGAAAAGCATATTTATATTTATACGGTCTTTATAATTACTTACATCATTGCCTTTACTGGAGAATTGTTTTCTCATGTGAATTCAACTCACCATCTGGCATTACTTCCTTTCAGCTTGAGAGACTTACTTCTTATTTCTCGTTGGTCAGATGTGCTAGTGATGAATTCTCTCAGTTTTTGTGCTTTTAGGAATATCTTTGTTTCTCCATATTTGAAAGATAGTTTTGCTGGATATGCGCTTATTGTTTGGTGGAGATTTTCTTTTCCTGTCTTTCTGGTATTTGAGTATATCTCCCATTGCCTTCTCTCTGCCGTTGCTTTTGATGCAAATTCAACTGGTAATCAGATTGTAGTTCTCTTTTCCATGATTAGGTTTTTTTTTAATGCTTTTGACATTTTCATTATGAAGTACCTAGGTGTGGATCTCTGTGTCTATCCCCTTTAGAGATCATTGAGATTTTTGTATATACAGATTAATGTTTTTCAGCAAATATGGGATTTTCAGCCATTATTTCTTTATGTATTTTTCTTCTAATTTCTCTTCTCCTTCTGAGACTCTCCTTCTACCTACTTTGGTGGCTTGATAATGACTCTTAGGTCTCTAAGGCTGTGTTCTTTATTCTTCATTCTTATTTCTGTTCTTCAGACTGGATAATCTCTACTGATCTACTTTTAGATTTGCAGATTCTCTCTTCTGCCATCTCAAATCTGCCACTGAACGCGTCTAGTAAATTATTTACTTCAGTTATTATACTTTGCAACTTGGTTCTTTGGCAAATTTTTATCTCTCTATTGATATTTTTAATTGGATGAGTTATTATAATCATTTTCATTAATTTTTAAGAAGTGTTTCCTTTAATTTTTTATGAAAGTATTTATAACCATGGCTTTGAAATTTTGTTCAACTTCATGGCCCATTTGACACATTTTCTATAGACTGCTTTTCTTCCTATTTATGGGCCAGTCTTCTCTGTTTCCTTTCTATGTTCTGTAATATTTTGATGAAAACTAGACAATCTAGATATAATATTGTGGAAAATACAGATTCTCATCCTACTCTCCTTGGAGTATGTTGTTGTTGCTTTTTCTTACTTTTTCAGTTTAGTAACTTGCCTGAACTAATTTTTAAAGAGATTATCTTCTCTGTAGTGTCTTTATTGATTGTTTAAATTCTTGTTTTACAGTATTTTTAAATTTGGCTCCCTAGGAGCTATGACTGGATCAATAAGCATAGTGGACAGTCGGTTATTATTCAGAGGTTTTGCTTAAACGACTTGAGCCAGTAAGGCTTCCACCCTTGCAAATTGATATACGGGGATTGCTTTCAAAATTCAGACAGTTTATAAGTCGGCCCCAAGTTTTACTTTCTGCTGGGTCTTCTCCTGTCTTCTCTGCATATGTGCAAGATCTTAGATTCAATCAGGCCTACTAGTAGATCTCTGGGATCTTCTCCTGTGTCTTCTAAGTAAAAGCAGCCTTACACATTTGCAGAGCCTTCCAAAACACCGGAGATATCTGGTAGCTTGTCAAGGCCCACTGTGGCTGTCATTTTCCTGTTAAATTTCAGGCTGTTTTGTTGATCACCTCAAGCAGTATTGCAGCCTCAAGCAGCTGTGACATTGGCCCTCTCTGACACTGAAAGCCATTATTTTTGACAATGCTCCTGGGTTTGGAGCTTTTTCTCTACTCCAAATCAAATCAGTACCCTCTGGCAGTAGAGCTCCTGGTTTCACAGCTTGCCTTGCTCTGGTAGAATTACTGTGATGGGAGCTGGGTGGTTGAGAGGTCAACACCAGAGACCCCCACTGTTCTTACCAAAGGTCAGTACTTTTTCTTATGTAAATGCTTTTCAATCTGTGGGATGCCTCTGGTCAATAGACAGAGTCCTGAAATAGCTATTTTTGAAAACTTTTTCAGTTTCATTTATTGCCTTTGAGGAAGGGATTTGCTGAGCTCCTCACTCTATCATTCCCTCATTCCTGCTCCCTCCCACAGTTCTTTAATTTCTACCTCTGCCGTCTGCTAGGACAAGTCAAGTATTTCCTCATTGGTGAATACTGGCCATGGCTTTTTCCAGGCTTCTAAGATACTCCCAGTAACATATATGCCTGCACTCATGAGGTTCTTCTTGGTGTTAAATGTCATGGTAAGAAAGTGCTCCCTGGTCAATGAACTCTTTATTATACAATTTTACACTCTAGCTCCCCAGAACAGTCTCAATATTCAATCCCAGGCATACTCATATGGGTCCCCTGGATCCTGAAGATACACACAGGCTAATCTTTGCAGTGTAGTGTCTAGCCAGGTTGTCTGCTTATCAGGCCCAGCACATCCTCATCTGGGTGATGCTTGGATTGAACCTTTGTTATTGGTCTGGCAGTTAGGAGAGAAGGTGAAGGTAGTTCTTTAGTGGGACGTCTGTTTTCTTGCAAGGGAGAAGCCTCTGTAGTACCTTCTAAGCACAACCAAAGCACTGGCACTTATTGAGGAAGGCGGGGCTTGCTCTGCAATCCCAGAGTGTTCAAGGTGTGTGTATGGTTGGGGGTGGTGGTGGTGATGGAGAGGAGTGCAGAGTCAACATCTTCTGGGATTTTATTTAGATCTTCTCGTTGCTTAGTTCAAGGGACCAGGCTTCCTTTCCCAGGGTCCTAGCATTCACATAGCTGATTTTTGCCTTGGCTGATCACTCAGATATCTCTGACTCAGCAACTCAAACAATTAGGCCTTTAGTTTTGTTTGCAATTCACTGCAAGAGATAAGAGCCTCTTTGTAAGCTACCACCAAGGCCTTGTTTTCACACTTAGCTATTAACTGCTTGTTAGAGGCCCACAACCTCCCATTATCTCTCTAAAGAGAGAGCATATATATAGCTTATCAGTAACCAGCCAACTCTTCTGTTTTTTAGGCATTGTTACACCCATACCTTGCAAATGTTACACCCATACCTTGCAAATCATCACACCTGCAACAGCATTGCCCTCCACTAGGACATTTTCCAGGTCAGCACTGGGGAAACCTGTAGCAATTGAGCCACCACCTTGTGCCCGTGTTCCATCTACTATGCAGGATGGTGTCCTCTTCCCTCCTGGGCAGTGAGCGAGCCAGTCTAACATCCACATTTTACTGCCTTTTCTCCACCCTCGTGCCACTCTTGGTACTGTTTGTGCTATTTCAGGTACTCAAGAAGCAGATGCCAACATGGGATTTGACATGCAAGAGAGTTATTAGGGAAAATACCTATAAAGGAAAATGTGGAGGTTGTCAGAGGAAGTGGGCAGAGCTGAAAGATCACGATGCAGGTTGACCCTTGTGAAGGAGCAAGAGAAGAAGGTTGAGTGGAGGAATCTGAGACTCAGTGCAAAGGATCCTTGAGCCAAAGCCAGGTGTCAGAGGAGTCCTGCCTCTCCCAGAAATGACTTGCATTAGTATGCCTGTCACAGGAGGTAGCTAGTCAGACATGAGCAGGGCAGGAGAGGACTCCCCTATGCCAGGAATGTCAGGGGAACATCAGGTGATGGTCAGGCAGTTGTTAAGCTGACGCTCTAAAATAATTATTAGTCGCAGCTGGCACCAGGGAAAGGAGGTCTCCCAATAGATAGAAAACGCCTGAAACTGGTGATCAGCAGCTTCCCAATAAGATCTCAGGAGTTGGTCAGTTGGGCTCAAGCATGTGCACTAAGAGGCAAAATGGCAAAGTTTATCCGGTATAAGACGTTCTTCTAAGAACATTCTACTGATAAGGGAAGAATGCCTCAAGTGAGCATGTGTACACCTCCAGTAAACGCATTGCTCATGCAACCCCTCCCAAGGGCTGGCAGGCCACTGTGCGTGCGGACAGCCCATTCCAAGGGAAGAATCAGAGGAGAAGAAATTCAGACCCTGGGCCGGGCGCGGTGGCTCAAGCCTGTAATCCCAGCACTTTGGGAGGCCGAGACGGGCGGATCACGAGGTCAGGAGATCGAGACCATCCTGGCTAACACGGTGAAACCCCGTCTCTACTAAAAATACAAAAAAAAAAAAAACTAGCCGGGCGAGGTGGCGGGCGCCTGTAGTCCCAGCTACTCCGGAGGCTGAGGCAGGAGAATGGCGTAAACCCGGGAGGCGGAGCTTGCAGTGAGCTGAGATCCGGCCACTGCAGTCCAGCCCGGGCTACAGAGCAAGACTCCGTCTCAAAAAAAAAAAAAAAAAAAAAGAAATTCAGACCCTGAAAGAATCCCAATGAATAAAACCCCAAGTCAAAGGTCAAGCTGTGCACTTGACCGCGCAAGTCACCTGCTTGGCCCTCCTTCAAGTGTACTTCCTTTCACTGCTACTCCAAAGCTTTTCATTAAACTCTCACTCCTGCTCTAAAACTTGCCTCTGCCTTATGCCCCTTGGTCAAATTATTTCTTCTGAGGAGGCAAGAATTGAGGTTGCTGCAGACCCATATGGATTCACTGCTGGTAACATCCCTGCCTCATTCAGTTACTGTCTAGGAGCAGCTAATGATAAGTGTGGCTTCGGTGCAAATACCGTGATAGATTTCAGAGCCCAGCAGCTGTGTGAGTGAAATATACTCCCCGTAGTGTGAATTCTGAGAGGCACAGAAAAAAAGAGGAGATTTCATGGCTACCACAAGTATTCTTTATTTTCTTTTCTTTAATAGCTTTTCCAACTTTTCATTTTCACTTAATCTCTTCTTTTCCCTACTGATCTTCCTTTTGTATTTTATTGCCAGCACTTATACAAAATATGATTGAGCTAATAATTGTTGAGGAGTAAAAATAGGTACGAAAAGGGCAAGAGAAAAGTAGGGAAATATAAAAATATTAACAGTGGAATTTTGAGGGAATAATATGTGCCAATTGTCTAAAAAATGATGTGGAAAATAGAATTTTACGCTCAGCATCCCTAGTCACTAGAGAAACGTGAAACAAAATGACAATGAGATACCATCGCACACCAGTCAGAATGACTATTACTGAAAAGTCAAAAACTAACAGATGCTGGTGAGGGTGTAGAGAAAAGGGAGCTTATACATTGCTGATGGGAATGTAAATTAATCCAGCCATTATGGAAAGCAGTTCTCAAGGAACGTAAAACACAACTATCAGTCGACCCAGCGATCCTATATACCCAAAGGAATATAAAATCCTATATACCCAAAGGAATATAAATTGTTCTACCATAAGGACACATGCATGTGTATGTTCATTGCAGCAATATTCACCATAGCACAGACATGGAATCAACCTAAATGTACATCAGCAGTAGACTGGATAAAGAAAATGTGATGCATATACACCATAGAATACTATGCAGTCATAAAAGTGAACAAAATCATGTCCTTTGCAGCAACGTGGATGGAGCTGGAGGCCACTATCCTAAACAAACTAATGCAAGAACAGAAAATCAAATACCGCATGTTGTCACTTGTAAGTGGGAGTTAAAAGTTGAGTGCACGTGGACACGAAGAAGGGAACAGTAGGTACCTACCGGGGCCTACTTCAGGGTGGAGGGTGAGAAGAAAATGAGGATCTAAGTATAATAAGTATAATAAGTATAGTACCTATCAGGTGCTATATGTATTACCTGGGTGATGAAATAATCTATACTCCAAACCCCTGTGACATGCAATTTACCTTTATAACAATTCTGCACATGTACCTCTGAAACTCAAATGAAAGTCAGAAAAATAAAAATTGAATTTTAAAGCTGGGGCTGAGCATGGTGGCTCACACCTAGAATCCCAGCATTTTGGGAGGCTGAGGCAAGAGAATCGCTTGAGGCCAAGAGTTCGAGACCAGCCTGGGCAACAATACCTTATCTCTACAAAAAATAAAAATTAAAAATAAATAAATTTGGTTTTCCACTTTCCTAAAAATTTATTAAGTATATAAATAAGTTCTTAACTTATACTAGAAACAATAGTAAATTTTTTATTTCCTATGGAGTATGACAAGGGCCATCTACTTCAGTAAACGTCTATTATCTCTTTGTCTCTTGGGCCTTTTATCCATGCCTTTGAATGATTTTCTGTGTATGTATTCGATTGTCAAAGATGTAAACTATGCATGCCTTAATTAATGTATCTTAAAAGTGCACTTTGCTATGGAAATGTTTTCGCTTTAGATTTTCTGAAACAAGTATCCTGAAATTTTAGAACTTTTAAACCAGGTTTATATGATCATACCTGTTGTACTCTTATTACTATTACACGCAGAGTATTTTTTAATCACAGGCATGTCTCCAAAATAGGGATAAATATCCCTGGGGATGAATGTTTTCCCTAATATTCTCTAAGGTTTGTTCAAGGATACACTTAAGTGGGCATGGATCATGTTTTTTTATATCAGATTGAGGCAGTTGGCATGGGTGGAAGAGGTACCATCTGTGTTCTAACAGCAGGAGGAGCACCACATCAATGTGTATGTCTGTTGGAAATGCTTTGCCTAAGAAAACAGTTTGTTCAGTGAACTCTGCTTTAGATGCTTGGAATTTCCCTGCAAAATGAAGCAAGCAACCGAATAAGCTGTCTCTGAGCATAACCTGATGAAAACTCCTTCATTTCTGTAGCTGTGGCCTTGATGTTAATCTTTATTACCTCTAACTGCATGAAGTCCCATGTAGCTTTCACGTAACCAGGGATCTGACAAATTGAACTGATAGATTTCCTGCCTGAGAAAAAGAACATTTCTAGTAGCTTTTTAATTTCTGTGGACACAGCTTTGTCCTCCTAGCTCACTTTTCCCACTACTAATAATAGTATTTTAACATTTTGATAAGCTAATTGAGATCTTTTCTTAAACTGTTCCAGACAACTAGACATATTAACATATAGGAATATAAGAATAAATTGTAACTGAGAACTATCATGTCTTAATCATGTGACTATTTTATTGGAAAGCTATAAAAACATTTGTGTGAGTCTCTTGTGCGTTGAGGTTAGTGGGAGAGAAAGGCGGAAATGGACTTTTGAATCATTATAGTCAGGTCTCAGATTTCTTTTTTCTGTTCTTTTTTTTTTTTTTTTTTTTTGAGACAGAGTTTCACTCTGTCACCCAGGCTAGAATGCAGTGGCCCAGTCGCAGCTCACCGTAACCTCTGCCTCCTTGGTTCAAGCGATTCTCCTGCCTCAGCCTCCCAAGTAACTGGGATTACAGGTGCCCACCACCATGCCTGGCAAATTTTTGTATTTTTAGTAGAGATGGGGTTTCACCATGTTTGTCCAGGCTGTTCTCGAACTCCCAACCTCAGGTGATCCACCATCAGATTTCTGTGTTGATAAGTAGGAAAGGCATGTCTTTGATAATACCAAAGAGTGGATCATCCAACAGCTGTTTCTCTTTGATGTGAAAATGTATAACAGAAAATTTTACTTTTCCTAACCTACTGACTTTCTTAATTCTCTTTGGCTTATGTAACGAAAAGTAATTTTTTTGACTTAGCTTATTTGTATTCAAAGAGCCAGAGATGAGAAGAGAGAGGGCACTCCAGAAGCATACTGGTTGCTTGGGAAGAATTTGGCCTCTACTAAACATTATTAAAGATGTTCAAGAAATTGGGTAAGCCAAATATGAAAACTATGAGAGATTACATTAACTCAGCTTTTTAATTGAGCAGTGAATCTTCAGGGGGATATTCTATTTAATTTTTAGAGAATTACTTTGGAAACTTCATGCCTGTGTTGATATTTATATGTACTAATGAAATACACAAAAATTTGCAGCTTTGACTAAATTGGATCAATGTAGATTTAGTTAACCCAGATATCTAAATAACCAAACTAGGTAACCCAGAGACAAACATTCTGTCTTTTATCAGCAGCAAGATTCCTTTGATTTTTGTTTTCCATCTCATTTTGCCTACATTTGCTTATGACAAAGTGATCCTAAAATGGTTACCTGAAAATAAACAAAATAAACACACTTACATGGCAATATACTCTCTCTCTCTTCCTTTTTTTTTTGAGAGGGAGTCTCCCTCTATTGCCCAGGCTGGAATGCAGTGGTGCGATCTCGGCTCACTGCAACCTCCACCTCCAGGGTTCCAGCGATTCTCCTGCCTCAGCTTCCCAAGTAGCTGGGATTACAGACATGCACCACCGCGCCCGGCTGCTTCTTTTGTACTTTTAGTAGAGACAGGGTTTCACCATATTGACCAGGCTGGTCTCGAACTCCTGACCTCAGGTAATCTGCCCACCTCAGCCTCCCAAAATGCTGGGATTACAGGCGTGAGCCATCGCTCCCAGCCTATACTCCTTTATTTTTTTTTTTAACTTAATTTTAGTAGAACAAATACGTTTGTACTTCTTCAAACTTGTCATGATGTTATATATTTGAATAAGCAGTATAAGAAACTTATGTGGGTCTTGTTCACAGTCTACTTTTTCTGCTAATAATATGATGATACTTTGTGGCTCACTTTGTCTAATATAATTTGAACGTGATAATACCCTTTGAAAGGAATTGAGCTTCAGCACCAGCTTGATATGTGCAAACAGGGTGATCTATATGCAACAACAACAACAACAACAACGAAAACGTGATATTGTCATAGGCTGAGCTGATAAGGATAGGAGTCTGGGGCAAAAGAGAGGTAGTTGTCCTTCTCTGCTCTGTACTGCTAAGACTTCAACTGGAGTATGTTTCTTTTATGGCACTGTATTTCAGGTGGGATGTTGGGGTGATGGCCAGCAACTTAAACAGTGGCTTTCAAAACTTTTGACCACATACATTTGGCATCACAACCAAGTATTTGCATTGGTGTGTGTGTAACTGAAAAGTTTTACAAAACATGTATTACATGTGATGGACCAAAATATTTTCTATTCTCAGTTATATTAAGTTGTGATTTAGTTTTGAAAAATTAATATCATGGTGCAACTCAGGAGTAAATCCCCACATTTTGAAAAACACCGATCTGAAACACTTATTTTACCATAATAATTTAGTGGTTGTTATCATCATTATCAGCATTATTTGACAACAAATAAAACCTTAGTTGAGGTGTAGTTGCTTACTCAATGGATAGTGCATGCTGTTTAGTATATACAGTCATTTGACGGGGGTATGCGTGTGAAAAATGCATTAATTGATTTCGTTGTTATGTTAACATCATGATGTACTTACACAAACTCAGATGGTATAGCCTACTACACACCTAGGCTATATCGTGTAGCCTGTTGTTCCTAGGCTGCAAACCTGTCTAGCGTGTGACTGTACTGAATGCTGGAGGCGGTTGTAACAAGATGATACATATCTGTGTATCTAAACATAAAAAGGGTACTATAGGCTGGCTGCAGTGGCTCATGCCTGTAATCCTAGTACTTTGGGAGGCCAAGGCAGGCAGATCACTTGAAGCCAGGAGTTCGAGACTAGACTGGCCAACCTAGTGAAACCCCATCTCTACTAAAAATACAAAAACTAGCCAGATGCGGTGGCAGGTGCCTGTCATCCCAGCTACTCAGGAGGCTGAGGCAGGAGAATCGCTTGAACCCGGGAGGCAGAGGTTGCAGTGAGCTGAGCTGGTGCCACTGCATTCCAGCCTGGGCAACAAAGTGAGACTCTGTTTCCAAAAAAAAGAAAAAGGAAGAAAGAAAAAGAAGAAGGTACTGTAAAAATGTGTTATTATAATCTTATGGAATCACTGTTCTATATGTAGTCTGCCATTGACTGAAATGTCATTATATGGCACATGACTGTGCTTACATGTTGCCAAAAACAGTCATTCCGTGTTTCAGGGAAATGCGGTGGCTGGCTATGTATACAATAAAAATTTCTTAAGCAAGGGCTTGTCTATGTGCAATCACTGCTAAAAATGAAGTCCCCATGATGAATTTAACTTTGTCTATCAGTAACATATTTGTTCATCATATTGTTATTAGAAAATCAGATATACCGAAAGAAGATATATCACCTTAAATAAATATAGAACTGAGACTACATTGCACAGCCTTGTCTAAGCAAATACAAATTAAATTCCTACTGAATGCCTGACTCTCTTACTCCATCTGCCCTTGTCTCTAGTCAAAACACTTCTTTCCTGCCTCGTAGAATCTGAATTCTAATGACATTTGCAATCTATCTGGTTAAAAGACGAGTGGCCATACTTTTTTGATCAAATATGCATTTATTGCCTCAATTTGTGTGGTACTGTAATGAAAAGGCATTATAGGACAATCGTAAATTAAATTTCATCAATTCCAATATTCAATATTCCCAATATCCTGTTTGATGTATCTTTTAGGTATAGCATATGCTATATCTTCATCCCTCTCAGTTGTAATTTCTGAGATAATACTTCCATTTTTCACTGTACCTGGAATAAAACAATAAAAACGTTATAGTTGGCATAAATTAAAGTACAAGAGGTGACATAAATACATTATTCATTCCTTAAATCTGTTAATTTGGGTTGACTGTCATTAGTCCCACCCTTCGCCTTCCCTCTCATTCTGTCTCTTCATTGGTAAAGGATGAGCTAGCTTAGCCTACTAGAGCTGAAAAAAACCCTGAGGTTCGTGACATCAAACAGAAAGGGAGAATGGTATGATAAAAATAACATGGGCTATACAAAGTAAATATACTAAAATGTTTAATTTCAGGATCTAGGTGATGGGTGTGTTCAGTGTACAATTCTTTTAATTTTTCTGTATATTTAAAAATTGTCATTAAAAATGTTAGAAAACACTGGGTGCGATGGCTCACGCCTGTAATCCTAGCACTTTCGGAGGCCAAGGCAGTCAGATCACTTGAGATCAGGAGTTCAAAACCAGCCTGGCCAACATGGTGAAACCCTGTCTCTACCCGTGTTGGCTCACACCTGTAATCCCAGCACTTTGGGACCACAATCCACGACTTCTGACATGTGGCCAGGACTCTGTGCTCGACGCTTGGGTAGGACAAAGATTTTGAAGCCGGCAAGTGATGAAACATTCATACCTGAGCTTTAGAAAGGTGAATAAACCCATGTGTTTTACAATGAGTGAGAATGGGTGAGGAGCAGTGGCTTGCTCATAGCGGGCATTTGGTAAACATAAAAGAAAACGAAAAAGGGTCCGATCTAGGAAGGGAGAAACCTTGCAAGACACAATTGTGTCCCACTGGCCCAAAGAACTCTGAATCAAGTGGCCTTATAGGGTTCCAGGAGAGAAAGCCAAGACAGAAGAAACAAAAAGGTCAGAAAGCTGCTCACAGGACTGCTGTATATGATTGCATAATTTGCATTGCACAAAGGTACCTGGTGGGTAAGAGTAGGCAGTAAGGCCTGGAATTAAGCCTGTATTGTGTTTGCTATGCCATGAGCCCACAGAGCTACGTAAGCCCACAGAGGGTCCTCATTCTTAATATGTCCCACAAGAGAGAGTGCTTTACCGATCTGTTAATCCAGAGAGGTGTCTTTTTCCAATCTATCTGTCGAGAGGGAGCACCTTTCTCTAATTTGCATAAATGTGCTCTATGTATGCTAGTGGTGACCACACTGGTCCCTCTTGGAGTCATGTAGCACAATGCCCGTGGCAATGGCTATGGTTCCCCACCCATCCTCCAGGTTTTCCACCTTCTGTACTGCTCCAGCAATTGTATAAAATGGCTGGATGCAGGGATCCCAATTAGAAAGCTGTTGAGGGAAATCAGAGAGTGGACAAAGGATAGAGATAGATTTAAGAAGATAAGGAAATAATTTGATATTATACAAGGATCATAAAATGTGGTTTTCAAATAGCAAAAATGCTAAATGTTAATAAACGTAATGTAATGTATTCCAATGTTCAGTAGAATAATTTTGCTGCACTTGCAAAATTATGAGGGCATGTTCATATTGAATATTTGTCATCAGTAATATGGAACATTAACAACTGAATCAATTTGATTTCCGGTCTGCTCCTGTTACAGTATACATTGGGAAACATCTTCCTGGGTTGAGGACCTGGAGGGAAGCTTGTGTTTTCATCAGAAGGTCAGAAAGCCAGTGTCAGGGAGGGATCAGGAGTATCACTAATTAAATGATATATTGTATAGATTTCACTTTCTTTGTAATAAATTGAATCGTTTTTGCATACCACATAACTCCAACAAAGATCTCTTTCCTGACTTTTCCAATTATCAAGTGTTGACTCCTGTCTTTTGAGATAAACAAAATACCAACTAGCAGTCAAGCAAAAAAGCAGCAAGTATGGTAGTGCCTGCCTATAGTCCCAGCTGTTCCTTGTAGTCCCAGTTACTTGCGAGGCTGAAGCAGGAGGAGCACTTGAACCCAGGAGTTTTGAGTCCAGCCTGAGCAGCAGCAAGAACCTGTCTCTAAAAAAAGAACAAAACAAAACAAACAAAAACCTAAAAATGCAAAGCAGAAGACAAATAACTTTGAAGAAACAATAGATGCTGGAAAGGCTTTGGAGAAATAGGAATGCTTTTACACTGTTGGTGGGAGTGTAAATTAGTTCAACTAATGTGGAATACAGTGTGGCAACTCCTCAAGGATCTAGAATCAGAAATACCACTTGACCCAGCCACCCCGTTACTGGGTATTTACCCAGAGGATTGTAAGTCATTCTGCCATAAAGACACATGCACACGTATGTTTAGTGCAACACTGTTTACAATCGCAAAGACTTGGAACCAACCCAAATGCCCATCAATGATAGATTGGATAAAGAAAATGTGGTACATATACACCATTGACTACTATGCAGCCAGAAAAAAGAATGAGTTCAAGGCTGGGAGTGGTGGCTCATGCCTGTAATCCCAGCACTTTGGGAGGATGAGGCAGTTGGATAACGAGGTCAGGAGTTCAAGACCAACCTGGTCAAGATGGTGAAACCCCATCTGTACTAAAAATGCAAAAAAAATTAGCTGGGCATGGTGGCAGGCGCTTGTAATCTCAGCTACTCAGAGGCTGAGGCAGATAATTGCTTGAACCCGGGAGGCAGGAGTTGCAGTTAGCCAAGATTGCACCACTACATTCCAGCCTGGGCAACAGAGCAAGACTCAGTCTCAAAAAAAAAAAAAAAAAAAAGAAAGAAAGAAAGAAAGAAGAGAAAAGAATGAGTTCATGTTCTTTGCAGGTACATGGATGAAGCTAGAAGCCATCATTCTCAGTAAACTAACACAGGAACAGAAAACCAACCACCACATGTTCTCACTCATAAGTGGAAGTTGAACAATGAGAACACATGGACACAGGGAGGGGGGAGAAAGGGGAGGGAAAGCATTAGGACAAATACCTGATGCATGTGGGGCTTAAAACCTAGATGAAGGGTTGATGGCTGCAGCAAACCACCATGGCACATGTATACCTATGTGACAAACCTGCACATTCTACACATGTATCCCAGAACTTAAAGTAAAATTTTAAAAAAAGAAAGCTGTACACTTGCAAATTGTCTACATCTGGATTAATATGCCCTGCCAATTAAAGCACATAAAACACATATGTCAAATTACAATTAAAGTCATATAGCCATGTTCATATAATCTGCTTGTAAACAAGGTTTTTTTGTTTTTTTTTTTTTTTTTTTTTTTTTTTTTTTCGGTGTTAAGCAAAAACAAGTGAAAGAGAACAAAGCAGGAATCCCTAAAGAGAATGGTCAGTTTATAGACATGAAAGATGACAATATTTAATATCTGAGCAAATACTCATCCAATTATTGTATTTTATGTACAGTACTGTGAACCTAAACACAGATAAAGAAAGAATTACACAGCGTACGAAAGAAGCCTTAACCTATCTTTTGAAATAACTGTAATCTCACTGAATGTGAAGAATGCATTAATTTACCTGAATAGTTTGAAGAAAATTCATTATCTTGATGTGTTCTGTTTTTATCCTTTTGTCTGGATGGTGGTCCATTGAATTTTATGGGTGCTGCAAAATATTTGTGAGAATTTACTGTCTTGAGAATACTTCACAGTGAAATATAATTACCTCCAGGAATAACTTTTGCTTCCCCAATGTTTAATGTTATTTTTTAAGCCTGTTAGTTGTCCTGTCGACTTTCACTCACCTGAATAAGCCAGGTGTACATGAAGTTGGTATTCCACTAAAAATACAAAAATAAGAAAATAAAAGAACATTGGAATTTTGTTTATTATTTAAATATATTTATTTTTTGCCCTATGGACAAAAGGAGAAGTTTAACTCTAGTCCAGTTTATCTGCCCTTTCTGTCTCCTTCGGATGAAAATGATCTCCTTTCAGGATTATGAAGTGAAACCACCAATATGAAGTCAGCATACGTCATCATAATGATGATGATAATGATCATCATTGATGATGGCTTGGTCATAGAACCAAGCCAGCTAATGGAGTAACTAAGAGAATGAGGAGGTGGGCCTAGATGGTTGCTTAGGGATTTTAGTTGGCTTGTGGAATTAGGGGTGAATGATACGAGGTCCCTGTCCTCAGGGAAGTTGTGGTTCAGTAACAGAAGGCAGTCACCTAATTCAGAGTGGCACACATCACCAGAAGGAAATAGAGAAGGCAGGAGAAGAGAAATAGGAGGGATTCTGTGGTCAAAATGCCTGGATTCTAATCCTGCTCCTTCACTTACTAGTTGTTGATTTCAAGAAAGTTCCCTGCACACTGAACCTCAGTTTTCTCGTCTGTGAAATGGAGATAATAAATAGTACTTTTCTCATAGGGTTACTGTGATGGTTAAATAAGACAATCAGTATATCAGTGTCCATATAGCAGTAACTGTCACTGAACAAATTTCAGTTATTATATATGATTATCTATACCAGATAATAAATATATCAACAATTATATATCTCTATATAAAAATGCCAGATATTATTTATGATAACATCTATTTCAGTTTATTCAGTTAATCAACAACTTAGTATACCTCAATCCTCTAGGATAATATTCAGAGACTTAGACCCAAGTAGCTGTCTCCCAGTTTCCTCTGGGAGACAAACTGAATAATCCTGTTTTATAGTTTCCTCCCGTAAATCTGTTTCTCTTGTCCCCCGTCAATTACCTGTTACCACCATCCACCTAGTCACTTATGTCCATAAACTAACAATCATCCTAGGTTTCTTTCCCCCTTATTGCAGCAATAATATCCTGCTGACTGTACCTCTAAAATGTGATCTGAATTAGAACCCTTGGCACCACCTATTCTGCTTTCACCTAAATCAATCCATCAACATCTTTTGCTTGGACCACTGCAAAAAGCCTTTGTAGAGCTTTCCCTGCTTCCACACTTGCCAGGTTACAATTCATTCTCAACACAGTAGCCAAAGCTACAATTAAAAAATATATATATACACACACATATATATACACATATATATACACACACTATATATAGAGAGAGTGTATGTATATATATACACACGCATATATATACACACACACATATATATATATACACACACACACACACACACACACACACACACACACACATATATATATAGGCCGAGTGTGGTGGCTCACGCCTGTAATCCCAGCACTTTGGGAGTCCAAGGCAGGTAGATCACAAGGTCAGGAGTTCAAGACCAGCCTGGCCAAGATGGTGAAACCACATCTCTACTAAAAATACAAAAATTAGCTGGGTGTGGTGGTGGGTGCCTGTAGCCCCAGCTACTCCGGAGGCTGAGGCAGAAAATTACTTGAACCAGGGAGGCGGAGGTTGCAGTGAGCCGAGATCGTGCCACCGCACTCCGGCCTGGGCAACAGAGCGAGACTCCGTCTCAAAAATATATATATATAGTCATTTCTTTGCTAAAGACCTCGCAGTAGCCTTGCATTTTGTGACCAACCCAACCTGGGCCCATCCTCCTGCCTGTCACCACAAAGTCAAACACTGACATTGGAATTTGCAATGAAAAAAAGGGAGGCATTTATTGCAGGGCCCCAAGCAAGGAGAAATAGGCAACTTATGGTTAAGACACAAACTCCCTGATAGCTTAAGGGTTTTTAAAGCCAGGGAGGCAGAGATCACAAAGCAAAAAATCGATACATGAAAGCTATACATTGCTTTGACCTCAAAAGGTGGGACACCTTAAAGCAGGGGCCCACAGGTGGATTCAAAGATTTTCTGATTTGCAATTGCTTAAGGAGGCGAAGTTTTGTCAAAAATTTGGCTGGATGCGGTGACTCATGCCTATAATTCCAGCATTTTGGGAGGCCGAGGTGGGCGGATCACAAGGTCAAGAGATCGAGACCATCCTGGGCAACTTGGTGAAACCCCGTCTCTACTAAAAATACAAAAATTACCCGGCCATGGTGGTGGGCGCCTGTAGTCCCAGCTACTCAGGAGGCTGGGGCAGGAGAATCGCTTGAACCCAGGAGGTGGAAGTTGCAATGAGCCAAGATCGTACCACTGCACTCCAGCCTGGCAACAGAGCGAGGCTCCGTCTCAAAAAAGAAAAAAAAACAAGAAAATAAAATTTGGCAACAGCAGAAAGGAATGTTGAGCTCTGGCCTGTGAGTGTGACTTCCTCCAGGCCCTACAGGAAGAGACTCAGAACACAGAATGGGCATCAGAGTTCAGTCCTCAGTTCCCTCATCTGAGGTCTACCTGCCAGCAGATGGCATTTTTCCACCGGTGGGGGGTCCACTTTTCTGAAGAACAACTCAGGGACATATGTTAAGATATTATGTTTAGGCCAGGCACAGTGGCTCATGCCTGTAATTCCAACACTTTGGGAGGCCGAGGCGGGTGGATCACCTGAGGTCAGGAGTTCGAGACCAGCCTGAGCAACATGGAGAAACCCCGTCTCTACTAAAAATACAAAATTAGCCCAGCATGGTGGCGCATGCCTTTAATCCTAGCTACTCAGGAGGCTGAGGCAGGAGAACCACTTGAACCCAGGAGGCAGAGGTTGCGGTGAGCCAAGATCTCGCCATTGCGTTCTGGCCTGGGCCACAAGCATGAAACTCCTTCCCCCCAGCCAAAAAAAAAAAAAAAGATATTATCTTTGGTTTCTATACAGAAGTAAACACATTATGACTTGAACTTCCTTGGCTACTATTATAGGCTACTATAGGCTACTATTACCTTCTTGCTTATCAGGTTGCTAATTTACTTCTCAAGGCTAGCTAGGTGCCTGGAATTTCCCTTGAAGGAACTCAAGATTTTCCTTTTATTTCCATTCTTGGGTTGGGAAGGTGCCTGGCAGGCCCCTAAGAGGGGTCCCTACTCCATCTCAAATGAAATTAGATATCCAAGCTCATTTCTATTGCTAGTAGAGCCCTACATGACGTGGCCCTTGCTCATCGTTATCGTCTTATCTCCTATCATTTTCCATCTTTTGGTCCCTGGATATGTCAAGCTCATTCAGTCTCAGGATCTTTGCATTAGTTTTTCCTTCAGCCCAGAAGTACTTCCACATGTAAGTTTCTTGGTTCACTCTTGTCGTTAGGACTCACTTCAAATGTCACTCTCTGGCCTTTCCTGACTACCTAGGCTACATATATCACTCTGCTTTATTTTATTTGTAGTGCTTATTGTTATCTTACATTTTTGTTTGTTTGTTTGTTTGTTTTTTGAGAGAGAATCTCGTACCATTGCCCTGGCTGGGGTGCAGTGGTGCGATCTTAGTTCACTGCAACCTCTGCCTTTTGGGTTCAAGCAATTCTTGTGCCTCAGCCACCTAAGTAGCTGGGATTACAGGTGTGCGGCACCGCACCTGACTAACTTTTGTATTTTTGGTAGAGACAAGGTTTCACCATGTTGACCAGGCTGGTCTCGAACTCCTGGCCTCAGGTGATCTGCCCATCTCCACCTCCCAAGGTGCTGGGATTACAGGTGTGAGCCACCACACCCAGCTTGTTATCTTACATTCTTATTATTTGTTTGATTCCTTGTCAAACTCATAAACTCTTTCAAGGCATGGACCTTGTCTGTCTTTTTTGCTGTTATATGTCAGCATCTAATACAGTGCCAGGTTTTCCCCATTACCTCATGCTTTGCTATACGGTGTCTAGAAGTGTTCTTGATTGATGGATGTAACAACACTAGTCTTTTCTGTGTTTTTCAGCCAAATGCTGGATTATTTTGGTGAATTTTTAGCATAATTCTCTGGAGGACACACTAGACAATCTCCAGAGGAGGATATTAAAAATGGTGAGAACTTTGAAACTTTATCATAGAAGAAACAGTTCATGAATTTATATGTTTAATCTGGAGAAGGGCTGGGCATGGTGGCTCATGCCTGTAATCTCAGCCCCTTGAGAGGCCGAGGAGGGCAGATCATGAGGTCAGGAGTTTGAGACCAGCCTGGCCAACATGGTGAAATGCGGTCTCTACTAAAAATACAAAAATTAGCTGGGCATGGTGGCGCATGCCTGTAATTCCAGCTATTCGGGAGGCTGAGGCAGGAGAATCACTTGAATCCGGGAGGCAGAGGTTGCAGTGAGTTGAGATCGTGCCATTGCACTCCAGCCTGGGCAAGAGAGCGAGACTCCATCTAAACAAACAAACAAACAAAAAACAAAACCTTAATCTGGAGAAGGGCAGACTAAAGACAGCCATCTCACTTTCATCACCGTTTCTCATTCTTCTCTTGCTCATTTGTGCTCTCTCACTCTTCCCAATTTTTTAGTCATGACTGCGTCTAGTTGTGTTAAGGATAAGTCCTAATTCTGGACCTTCTTTTCTCTTTGAATCCAGATGGAAATTAAAGTTTCATCCAAATTATCAGCAGAAAAGTTGAGCTACCTAGGTGACCTGTGATTTTACTCATGCTGTACTGACATGGGTACGATGCTTTGCTAGAAGATACGTTCTAATAAATGCAGATGGCTGGAACATTCAATGGACTCATCTTTAATGTAAAGTACTTAAATGCATTATATTCTTAGAGTTTGTATGCATTAGATTGAAAACACCACCGTCTTCCCTTTTATCAACTGATTTAAAATAAATTAGTTTGTTTTGTTTTGTTTTGTTTTTTCTCTAAGCAACACTAGGCATGGGTACATCAACAGCTCAGGATAAAACCACAGTGGAATGTGGTTCCAATTCTGTTTTCCTGAATGAACTCTTGCTTTTGTGAGTCCTTCTCTGGAGACTAGATACTATTTCTCCAATGAAATAGGTCTTGAATATTTTACTTTGCTGTAGAAGTAGCAAGTCTGCTGTTGAATCTGCCAGTGTGCCTGCCGTGGCTCAGTGGTACTGTTCTCCTTATGCCAAATGGGGACCCAAGGATCAGCTCCAGTGTCCCAGGCATCTCACACAAACAGTACCACTGATGACCTGCCTTTGAGGATCCTCCCTAAATAGTTCATTTAATTTCAAATATTTTATTTAAAGTGGATTGCACTTTAATCCAGGAATAATTTAGGTCAAGCCTAGAATAGAGTCATTTCTTTGGTATAAATATTCTTTCCAGAACTCTCCAAGAAAAATGCTTGGCTGGGCGTGGTGGCTCATGCCTGTAATCCCAACACTTTGGGAGGCCGAGGTGGCTGGATCACTTGAGGTCAGGAGTTTGAGACCAGCCTGGCCAAAATGGCGAAACCCCGTCTCTACTAAAAATGCAAAATTTAGCCATGCATGGTGGCGGGCGCCTGTAATCCCGACTATTTAGGAGGCTAAGGCAGGAGAATTGCTTGAACCCAGGAGGTAGAGATTGCAGTGAGCCGAGATTACACCACTGCACTCCAGCCTGGGCAACAGAGCAAGACTTGCTCTCAAAAAAAGAAGGAAGGAAGGAAGGGAGGGAGGGAGGGAGGGAGGGAGGGAGGGAGGGAGGGAAGGAAGGAAAAGAAAAATTCTTATATTTTTGTTTCTAATTATTTATTTATTTTTGAGATAGAGTCTCACTCTGTCACCCTGGCTGGAGCGTAGTGGTGCAATCTTGGCTCACTGCAACCTCTGCCTCTCGGGTTCAGGGGATTCTCCTGCCTCAGCCTCCCGAGTAGCTGGAATTACAGGCACCTACCACCATGCCCAGCTAATTTTTGTATTTTTAGTAGAGACGAGGTTTCACTGTGTTGGCCAGGCTGGTCTTGAACTCCATCTGCCTTGGCCTCTCAAAGTGCTGGGATTACAGGCGTGAGCCACTGCGCCTGGCCCCAGAATTGAGTCTAGGAGCAGATCGTTTGTACATGGGAATTCAGTATGTGATAAAGGTTCCATTTAAAATAAGTGATGATAGAATTCAGTAAATAGCAATTTGGAGAATCAACATTATTTGGAAAATTTAATTAAAATCCTCACAGCATGCTACAGTGAATTCCAAATGAAGTAAAGATCTTTAAAAAAAAAAATTCATAGTAATAGGAAAGAAAAATATTCTATGTGTAAGGAGAAGTGCAGAACGAAGTGGGGAAAAGCCCCTTATAAAACCACCAGATCTTGTGAGAACTCAGTTACTATCATGAGAACAGCAACATAGGGGTAATCACCCCCATGATTCAAATACCTTCCACAGGATCCCTGCCACAACACGTGGACATTATGGGAACTACAATTCAAGATGAGATTTTGGTTGGGACAGAGCCTAACCATATCATTGCCCCCCAACCCCTCCCAAATCTCATGTTCTTACATTTCAAAACACAATCATGCCTTCTCAACAGCCCCCCAAAGTCTTAACTTATTCCAGCATTAACTCAAAAGTGCAAGTCCAAAGTCTCATCTAAGACAAGACAAGTCCCTTCTGCCTATGAGCCTGTGAAATGAAAAGCAGGTTAGTTACTTTCTAGATAGAATGGGGGTACAGGAATTGGGTAAATACACCCATTCCAAATGGGAGAAATTGGCCAAAACGAAGGGGCTACAGGCCCCATGCAAGTCTGAAATCCAATAGGGCAGTCATTAAACCTTAAAATTCCAAACTGATCTCCTTTGACTTCACATCTCACATTCAGGTCACGCTGATGCAAGAGGTGGGCTCCCACTGCCTTGGGGAGCTCCATGCTTGTGGCTTTGCAGGGTACAGGCCTACTCCTGGTACCAATTTACTGTATTAATTCATTCTCACGCTGCTTATAAAGACATACACAAGACTGGGTAATTTATAAAGAAAAGAGGTTTAATTAACTCACACTTCAGCATGGCTGCAGAGGCCTTAGGAAGCTTACAGTAAGGGCAGAAGGGGAAGCAAACATGTCCTTCTTTACACGGCAGCAACAAGGAGAAATGGTGAGCAAAAGGGGGGAAAGCCCCTTATAAAACTCACTATCATAAGAACAACACGGGGGTAACTGCCCCCATGATTTAACTACCTTCCACTGGGTCCCTCCCATGACATGCGAGGATTATGAGAACTACAATTCAGATGAGATTTGGGTGAGGACACAGCCAAACCATATCAGTGTGGGAGGGTGCAGAGCAAACAGAAAGTCCTAGGCTCACCAGAACCAGGGAGGTGATTGAGAAACTGCCTCCTGACAGCTTCCTCCTAGATAGGGAAATGGGCAAGACATGGCTTTGTGACAACTCCTCACAAGACTGCCTATTTTGCTGTGCTTTTGAGAGCATCAAAGGATATTCCACCAAGAGTTCCATCAGACTGTGGTTGAGTCTTGCCTAGGTGGCCTATGTGGAGATACATAACATTGCCAGAGTTTCCTGACACCCTTTATCAGATTAAGGAAGTTTCTTGCTATACCTAATTTTCTTTTTCCTTTTCTTTTTTTCTTTCTTTCTTTTTTTTTTTTTTTTTTTTTTGAGACAGTGTTTTGCTCTTGTTGTTCCCCAGGCTGGAGTGCAGTGGCGCGATCTCGGCTCACTGCAACCTCTGCCTCCCGGGTTCAAGCAATTCTCCCACCTCAGCCTCCTGAGTAGCTGAGATTACAGGACTGCGCCACCATGCCCAGCTAATTTTTTGTATTTTAGTAGAGACGGGTTTTCATCATGTTGGCCAGGCTGGTCTTGAACTCCTGACCTCAGGTGATCCACCCTCCTTGGCCTCCTAAAGCGCAGGGATTACAGGCGTGAGCCACCGTGCCTGACCTGCTATACCTAATTTTCTAAGAGTTTTAACGTGAATAAATATTGAATTTTATCAAATAGCACTTTTTTCTTCTATTGACAAGAGCATTTTTTTCTCGTTGAACTTGCTGCTCTGTCTGAAATGCTGTCCTTCCTCCTCAACTTTTCTGACGAACATCCATTCATCTTTCAATATTCAACTTGGATTTTGCCTCTAGTCTGGAAGCCTTCTCAGGTATATCTTCCCCACTTAGGTACCTCTTATCTCGCTCCTCCACAATCTTCACCATACCTCTATATGAGTATTTACTACACTGTATTATTTAATTTGTTTTATTTCTCTGTCTTGTCCAGTTAACTTCGAGCTCTTCAAAGGCAGGGACTGTGTCTTTTTCTTTTCTATATCCCTAATACAAGGATTGTCTTATAAGAATCATGCAACCAATGTTTGTGCAATATATTTACTGCTCATTCGTTCAACAAATAGTTATTAATCATCCTGCGTTCTAGGATTTGTGAATGAACATGACAAGAGAGGGGATGAATAAGCCTGTAGGTGGCAGTATTAGTGACAGCCACTGAGTAGAACTGGAGAAGGAAGAGGCTGACATGAAGATGACTCCCCTAAGTCTTTTCATTTCTTCTGTTCAGCATATTCCTGTTGGGAGATGAGGGGTAGAATTTGGACAGGTAGAGCTATTATGTGGGAGCATGGAGCCAGATTTCCAATGCAAACCTGAGCCCCAAATTCATGTTCTTTATGACTTGATTCCTCTCTTGCCCTTAGGAATGATTGCATAGTTCTGGCTCTGAAATGTCATAAAGAAGACGTCTCAATGAAGGTGAAAGAAACTCATCCAGATGCAT
Source organism: Chlorocebus sabaeus (assembly GCF_047675955.1). NCBI lineage: Eukaryota > Metazoa > Chordata > Mammalia > Primates > Cercopithecidae > Chlorocebus > Chlorocebus sabaeus. Next base: position 15,089,189 of record NC_132933.1, on the reverse strand, counting down.
ATATAATAAATAAATCGTCGACCACAGGTAATAACACATAACTGCCAATTTACCTTTTGTGAAGGCTGGCACTTTTCTAAGGCATGATTTTTTAGAGATTACTTTCCTTTAGGTTACTTGCCACTTAATTGTGTGCCCCTGAGAATGTTATTTTCCTTTTGAAATGAAAGTTATTTTATTTTATTTTATTATTTTTACTTTTTTGAGATGGAGTCTCACTCTGTCACCCAGGCTGGAGTGCAGTGGTGCCATCTCGGTTCACTGCAACCTCCACCTCCCAGGTTCAAGTGATTCTTCTGCCCCAGCCTCCCAAGTATGGGACCACAGGTGCCCGCCACCAAGCCCAGCTAATTTTTGTAATTTTAGTAGAGATCAGGTTTCACTGTGCTGGCCAGGCTGGTCTCAAACTCCTGACCTCAGGTGATCCACCTGCCTTGGCCTCCCAAACTGCTAGGATTACAGGCGTGAGCCACCGCGCCTGGCTGAAATGAAAGTTATTTTAAATTTGAGACGTCCATTAAAAGAAAACTTGAAAGCAACTGGAATTTGATGAAAGTTACTTCATAAAGTAATTGAAAGGACTGAAAATGAGACAATGCATACGAAATAACCTAGCATAGTGACTGACACTAGGTGGGAACTGCAGAGGTGTTTACTTTAGTTGATTGTAAGCATTTTATTTGAGGTCTCACTCCCGTGTGACTACACTCTGTTGCATGTCTTGTTTGATACATTATACCTAAGTATTTCATACATGAAGATGAAAGGAAGCAAGAATTAGTGGAAAGAATATGGTTTTGGAATAAAAGCAGATCTTGCTTTGACTGCTGTTTCTGTCATTTCTTGGGTGTCCTATGCAGGTCACTTACTTTCGCTTAGCTTCAGTTTCCCAATATGAAAAAATAGGGTGAGTGCTCGCTTCGGCAGCACATATACTAAAATTGGAACGATACAGAGAAGATTAGCATGGCCCCTGCGCAAGGATGACACGCAAATTCGTGAAGCGTTCCATATTTTTGAATTGCACTGGGAGTTACACCTGATGTAAATGACGAGTTGATGGGTGCTGACGAGTTGATGGGTGCAGCACACCAACATGGCACAAGTATACATATGTAACAAACCTGCACGTGATGCACATGTACCCTAGAACTGAAAGTACAATAATAATAAAAAAAAAAAAAGAAAGAAAAAATAGGGTGAGTAGGAATTGCCTTCCATGGTTGTGATGAAGATTAAATGAGGTAATGTCTATAAATTGTGAAGTTTGGTACATTATAGCATTATTAATATGGGACTGACATAGCAACCTTAGTTGTTATGTGCTTCAATTCTTTTTCAAATAATAAGGAGCTTCCCTTGTGTTCCTCAATGGGCTAGAATTTAGTGTGTGGAATATATGTCCCTGGACAAAGTTAACCGGTAAGTATAGAGATCAAATTCATGATGGATTATCTTTGAGTGCCTCAAGAGCTGGCCAACCCAGGTGTTTTTGTGTCCTTCAAAAAACAGTAGTGAAGAGTGGAGTAGTGTTCAAGAAACATGAATTCCCCTTCAAAAAGCATTAAGATTTCTCTCTATTAATTTAGAATATTTTTACTTTTCTTTCTTTTTTTTTTTTTTTTTTTTGAGACGGAGTCTCACTCTGTCACCCAGGCTGGAGCACAATGGGGCATGGTCTTGGCTCACTGCAATCTCCACCTCCCAGATTCAAATGATTCTCCCACCTCAGCCTCCCGAGTAGCTGGGACTACAGACGCGTGCCACTACACCCAGCTAATTTTTGTATTTTTAGTAGAAACAGGGTTTCACTGTGCTGGCCAGGCTGGTCTGAAACTCCTGACCTCGTGATCTGCCCACCTTGGCCTCCCAAAGTGCTGGGATTACAGGCCTTTTTTACTTTTCAAAACTGTTCATTGTATAAGTAAAAAATAGTAATTTGCAAGTGGGCACCTAAATTTGGTGTTCAAATGATGTGATTCAGATCAATCTTGCTGAAAACAATTAAAAATGCTAGACTATAGGTAACAGTAATATATAGTTTCAAATAGCTATGGGGATATTGTACATTCCTAACAGAAAGAAAAAGAAGTGATAAATGTGTGAGATGATGGATATGCTAATTACCCTGATCTGATCACTATAATATGTTATATGTATTTAAGGACTACTATGTATCCCATGAATATATACAAATTATTATTCATCAATTTAACAAAATTAGAAAGAAAAAAATTTGCAGTGTGCCTTTTTTTTTTTTCTTTGAGACGGAGTCTTGCTCTATCACCCAGGCCAGAGTGCAGGGGCACGATCATAGCTCAGTGCAGTCTTGACCTCTCAGGCCCAAGCAGTTCTCCCACCTCAGCCTCCTTAGTAGCTGGGACTAGGTGCCACCTCATCTGGCTAATTTTTTTTTTTTATTTTTTTAGAGTCAGAGTTTTGCTATGTGACCCAGGATGGTCTTGAACTCCTGTGTTCCAGTGATTTTCCTACTTCGGCCTCCTAAAGTGCTGGAATTACAAGCATGAGTGATTATGCCTGGCCTGCCTTTTTGAAAGTATCGAAAAGTTGGCTAGAGAGTAAGGAACTACAAGGCAAAACATCTAAGTGAAAGTGAGAACTTGAAAAGAAAAGGAAACACTGAAACTCTCCTTGCCCTGAGAATAGCTGTCAAACTCAGCTCCAGTCTTCATGGCCTTACAAAGCTTGTTTCAAATGAATTTGAGCTTCAGTTTTCATGGCCTTACAAAGTGATGGGGACAGAAGTCAAGCAAATTTCAACAATGTTTGAAGGATTGAAATAACGTAAAGTTGTTTTCTTTTTTCTGATTACAATTCAATTAATCCAGAAACCAATAACAAAAGTGGGAAAAATCTGTGAATCTGGAAATTAAGAATTACATTTCTAGGCTGGGCGCGGTGGCTCATGCCTGTAATCCCAGCACTTTGGGAGGCCAAGGTGGGCGGATCACGAGGTCGGGAGTTCAAGACCAGCCTGGCCAAGATGGTGAAACCCTGTCTCTACTAAAAATACAAAAATTAGCCGGTCACGGTGGCAGGTGCCTGTAATCCCAGCTACTCGGGAGGCCGAGGCAGGAGAATCACTTGAACCCGGGTGGCAGAGGTTGCAGTGAGCCAAGATCGTGCCACTACACTCCGGCCTGGGTGATACTGTGAGACTCCATTTCAAAAAAAAAAAAAAAAAAAAAAGAGTCTAAATGGATACAGACAGTTTATTACTAACATAGACAGCATAAACAAGAATATTATGGTGTCAGCTCCCCATATCCTTAGTCCCACAGGATTACAGTGAACCAGAGGCTTCAGATGACAGATGGCATGAGCAGTGGGTTACTCTGTCATGGAAGAACTATTCCTATACTATGTCAAAGTGGTTCTATAGCCTGAAGTCGCACCATAAGAGAAGCAGCAAGATAGAAAATCCTGTGCCTCAGCAGAATAAGGAAGGTGGATGAGAACTGTCTTTTGGCAGCCTCCCATAAGATAGGGAGACAGAAAGAAACAGTCCTCACAAGACCACTTACCTTATATCCCAGGGAGAATTACAAGCCACTTAACCAAGATTTAGGTCAGCTTCCAGTTGAGCCTTGCCTATATAGCCTATGGAAAGATGGAAAAGATTATCAGGATGTCTCAGCAGAGGCATTCCCCTATAATCAAGAACAAATACTGAAAATTAAGGGAAATACCTTTGAACTCTATTTATACACAATAATACAAAAATTTTTTATTTTATTTATGACAATAACATTATAGTAATATTTAATAGGTCATTTGTCAAATTCGGTGTTATTAGAAATCTTTCAGGCGCGGTAAATTAGCACTTTACCACTAGATGGCACATGACAAATACAGTTGTCCCGTGTATCTGTGGAGGATTGGTTCCAGAACCTCCCACGGTTACCGAAGTCTGCATATGCTCAAGTCTGTGATAGAAAATGGCGTAGTGTCTGCATATGTCCTACGGATTTCCTCCGGTATAATTTCAGTGATCTCTAGATTACGTATTAGAGCTAAGATAATGTAAATGCCATGTAAATAGTTGTTACATAGGCATAACTTGCTGATATCCCAGGTTCAGTTCAATATCCACACCATTGCAATAAAGCAAATATCGCAGTAAAGCAAATCACACAAATGTTTTGATTTCCCAGTGCATATAAAAGGTATGTTTACACTGTACTGTGGTCTATTAAATATGCAATGGCACTATGCGTAAAAAAAAGTACATACCGTAACTTAAAAAATACTTTCTTGATAAAAATGCTAACAATCATCTGAGCCTTTAGTGAGTCGCAATCATTTTGCTGGTGGAAGGTGGGTCTTGACTGATGTTGATTGCTGATGACTGATCAGGGTGGTGATTACTGGAGGGTGATGTGGCTGTGGCAATACCTTAAAATAAGAACAACGAGGCCAGGTGCAGTGGCTTACATCTAAAATCCGAGCACTTTGGGAAGCCAAGGTGGGCAGATCGTTTGAGCTCAGGAGTTCGAGACCAGCCCGAGCAACATGGTAAAACCCCATCTCTACAAAAAATACAAAAAGAATTAGCCAGGCGTGGTGGCACAAGCCTGCAGTCCCAGGTACTCAGGAGGCTGAGGTTGGTGGATCTCTTGAGCCTAGGAGGTAGAGGTTGCAGTGAGCGGAGATCATGCCACTGCACTCAAGGCTGGGTGACAGAGGGAGACCCTTTTTCTAAAAAAAAAAAAAAAAAAAAAAAAAAGAACAATGAACTTTGCCACATTTATTGCTCTTCCTTTCACAAAAGATTTCTTTGTACAACGTGATGCTATTTGATCACATTTTACCCACAGTAAAACTTCTTTCATGGCTCATGCCCATAATCCAGCACTTTGGGAGTCCGAGGTGGGTGAATCACAAGGTCAGGAGTTCAAAACCAGCCTGGCCAACATGGTGAAACCCTGTCTCTACTGAAAATACAAAACTTACCCGGGTGCAGTGGCGAGCACCTATAATCCCAGCTACTTGGGAGGCTGAGGCAGGAGAATTGCTTGAACCTGGGAGGCAGAGGTTTCAGTGAGGCTGACTCCCGAGTAGCTGGGATTACAGGTGTGCACCACCACGCCTAGCTAATTTTTATACTTTTTAATAGAGATGGGGTTTCACCATGTTGGCGGGGCTGGTCTTAAACTCCTGACCTCAATTGATCTACCCGCCTCAGCCTCCCAAAGTGTTGGGATTACAGGCGTGAGCCACCGCGCCCAGCCACAAATGTTCTTAATAGCATGAATCACAAATGTTGATAATGGCTTCTAGAATGGTGATTTATTTCCAGAAGGTTTTCAATTGACTTTGCTCAGCTCCATCGAAGGATAACTATCTATGACATCTATAAACTTATGAAATTTATTTGTTAAATTATAAGACTTGAAAGTCAAAATTACTTCTTGATCCATGCATGGGCTGCAAAATGGATATTGTGTTAGCAGGCATGAACACAACATTCATCTCCTTGGACACCTTCATTAGCGCTCTTGGATGGATAGGTGCATTGTCATTGAGCAGCGACATTTTGAAAAGAATCTTACTTTTTCTGAGCAGTGTGTTTCAATAGTTGGCTTAAAATATTCAGTAAACCATGCTGTAAATAGACGTGATGTCATCCAGGCTTTGTTTTTCCATTTACAGAGCACAGGCAGAGTGGATGTGGCATAATTACTAAGAGCCCTAGGGTTATCAGAATGGTAAATGAACATTGGCTTCAACTTAAAGTCACCAGCTGCATTAATCCCTAACAAGAGATCCAGTCTGTCATTTCAAGATCTGAAGCCAGGTATCGATTTATTCTCTCTAGCTATTGAAGTCCCAGATGACATCTTCTTTTAATAGAAGGTTGTTACATCCACACTGAAAATCTGTTCTTCAGTGTAGCTACTTTATCAATGATCTTAGCTAGATCTTCTGGATAACTTGCTACAGCTTCTCCATCAGCACTTGCTGCTTCACCTTGCACCTTTATGCTATAGAGACAGCTTCTTTCCTTCAACTTTGTGAACCAACCTTTGCTACCTTCAAATTTTCCTTCTATAGCTTCCTCACCTCTTAGGATACGAAGGCTAGGGCCTTCATAGAGTTGAAGAGAATTAGGGCCTTGCTCTGGATTAGGATTTGGCTTAAAGGAATATTGTGGCTAGTTTGATCTATCCAGACCACTCAAACTTTGTCTATATCAACAATAAGGCTGTTTCACTTTCTTATCTTTCGTGTATTCACTGGAGTAGCACTTTTAATTTCCTTCAGGAGTGTCTCCTTTGTATTCACTATTTGGCTGTTTGGTGCCAGAGTCCTTGCTCTCAGCCTGTCTCGGCTTTTCATGTGCCCTTTTCACTAAGCTTATTCATTTTTGGCTTTAGATTTAGAGTGAGAGATGTGGGAGGACTCTTTCACTCGAACATTCAAAGGTCATTGTTGGATTATTAATTGGCCTAATTTCATTATTGTTTTGTCTCAGGGAATAGGAAATCTAGAAGAGAGGGAGAGAGACGGGAAAACAGCAGGGTGGTAGAGCAGTCAGAACACACACAACATTGATCAATTAAGTTCCCCCCTTTATTTGATTTTCTGAGATGGAGTCTCACTCTTTTGCCCAGGCTGTAGTGCAGTGGCACGATCTCAGCTCACGGCAACCTCTGCCTTCCGGGATCAACCAATTCTCCTGCCTCAGCCTTCTGAGTAGCTGGGATTACAGGCACACACCACCATACCCGCTAGTTTTTTTTAATTTTTTTTTTTTTAATTTTAGTAGAGACAGGGTTTCACTCTGTTGGCCAGGCTGGTCTTGAACTCCTGACCTCGTGATCCGCCTGCCTTGGTCTCCCAAAGTGCTGGGTCCTGACTTCATGATCCACCTGCCTTGGCCTCCCAAAGTGCTAGGATCACAGGTGTGAGCCACCGCACCTGGCCTAAGTTCCCCTTTTATATGGGCACAGTTTATGGCGCCCCAAAATAATTACAATAGTAACATCGAAGATCACTAATCACAGATCATCATAACAGATATAATGATAATGAAAAAGTTTGAAATAAAGCAAGAATTACCAAAATGTGACAGAGACACCAAGTGAGCACATGTTGGAAAAATGGCACCAATAGCCTTGCTAGATGCAGGGTTGCCACAAACATTAAATTTGTAAAAAATGCAAGATTTATGAAGTGCAATAAAGTGATGTGCAACAAAATGAGATATGCCTATATTGTATTATTTAGGGAATAATGACACAGAAAAAAAAAAGCTATACATGTCCAGTGCAGATGGATTTTTAAAAAATCTTTTCAACTTTGAATTCACAGATGAAGAACTCATGGATACGGAAGCCCAGTTGTATTCATCCTCCATCTGGTCAGTATGGGAAGTTCTTTCTCTAACTTCAGAATTTAAAACCTGATTATCATTAATTCCAAAATGTATATGGATTTTAACTTTAAATATGATTACTGTGCAATAATTCTTTTTCTGAAAGTATTTTCCTCTTTGTTTGCTAAATTTACCTTTTAGTACTTTTTTCTTTTCTTTCTTTTTACTTTTTTTTTTTGAGATGAGGTCTCACTTTGTCACCCAGGCTGGAGTGCAGTGGCGTGATCTCAGCTCACTGCAAACTCTGCCTCTCAAGTTCAAGTGATTCTCCCACCTCAGCCTCCTCAATAGCTGGGATTACAGGCACATGCCTGCCACCACGCCCAGCTAATTTTGTTGCTGTTGTTCTTTTGTTTTTGAGACAGAGTCTCGCTCTGTCACCCAGGCTGGAATGCAGTGGCTCCATCTTGGCTAACTGCAGCCTCTGCCTCTTGGGTTCAAGCGGGTGCAAGCAATTCTCCTGTCTAGGCCTCCTGAGTAGCTGGGACTACAGGGGCACACCACTACACTCAGCTAATTTTTGTATTTTTTAGTAGAGATGAGGTGTCACCATATCAGTCAGGCTGGTCTCGAACTCCTGACCTCAGGTCATCCACACGCCTCAGCCTCCGAAAGTGCAGGGATTACCGATGTGAGCCGCCACACCCGGCCCTAATTTTTGTATTTTTAGTAGAGATGGGGTTTCACCATGTTGGCCAGACTGGTCTTGAACTCCTAACCTCAGGTGATCCAGCCGCCTTGGCCTCCCAGGTGCTGAGATTACGGACATAAGCCACTGTGCCCGGCCAATAATTTTTTTTTTCATTTAAAATGACTTGAAGCCTACAGAAAAGCTCAAAAAAACCCCACAGTGAACACCTGTGTATACTTGACCTAGATTTACCAATGATTAACCTATTGTTACATTGCATTCGGTATTGTATCTTTTTAATCTTCATTAATCTAGGATAGTTTCCCTGCCCACCCCACCCCCCGCTTTTTAAAAATAGTTAGATGGGTTCAGGCCTGCTGTCTTCTAGATTGTTCCACAATCTGGATTTAATGATTGATTCTTCAGATAAAATATTTTTGGCTAGTACTTAAATAGATGACGTGTGCTTCCCATTTCATCACATCAAAAGGCACATTTCAGTTTGTTTGTGCTATTATCGTGACATGAAGTTTAATCAGTTAAGGCAGAAGTATTTCAAATCACTCCATTGAAAATGCACATTTTTCTCTTTTATATTTAATTAGTAGCCTATGGGCAATACTTCAAAGTCCTGTGAATATTCTCTTCCCCAGTGTTTTGCCTAATGGTTTTGGTAGGCATTGATGATTCTTGCCTAAATCTGTTATTATACTGATGGTTTCTTTCTTTTCTTTCTTTCTTTCTTATTTATTTATTTATTTATTTATTTGGAGATGGAGTCTCGCTGTGTCACCCAGGCTGGAGTGTAGTGGCACGATCTCGGCTCACTGCAACCTCCACCTCTAGAGTTCAAGCAATTCTCCTGCCTCAGCCTCCCAAGTAGCTGGGATTACAGGCACCTGTCACCATGACCAGCTAATTTTTGTATTTTTAGTAGAGACGAAGTTTCACCATATTGGCCAGGCTGGTCTCAAACTCCTGACCTCAGGAGATCCACCTGTGTCGGCCTCCCAAAGTTCTGGGATTACAGGCAAAGTGCTGGGATTACAGGCGTGAGTCACCGTGCCCGGCCTGTACTGATGGCTTCTAAATGGTCAGTTACAAATTCTTTCATTCTTTACACATGTATATTCTTTTAGAAAAAAGCAGTTTCTTTTCTGTTATTCTTCTGGAACAAAGCAGTTACCCTCTCCATTACCACTTTTTGTTTTTTATTATCACTGTGGACTCATGGATTTTTTTGTTCTATGTTTTATAGTCAACGACCATTATTATTCCTTTTGATGTTCAAATTGTACCAGATTTAGCCAGTGAGAGCCCTTTCAAGCCATCTCCTGTGTCTTTTTGATGTGTTCTCATCGTTCTTCAAGTGCTTTTGGGCTTATAATACAAGATACTTCAAGCTCACTTGTATTTTTCCTGCCCCTTATATAGCGTCAGCTCTTTTTCCAGTAAAACTTGGTTTCTTTTAGTAGGTAACAATATTTAGACACTAATAGCTGGGCATTAGTTGTACTCATTGCAGCTGGCGTATCATAATTGCTACTGGGATGCCATTGCCTCCTTTCTGTTGACGGACCTAGGAAGATTTGTCTTAGGAAATCATGAGTTCATACTAAAACTTCCAATTCAAATCTGTCACCACAGGTTTCTCTAGGATTCTCTTCACTTTCTGAGATTCATATTTGTATCTCCTTTCTCCTATAGTGAGAACTTTGGTTCCAAAAAAAACACACACAAAAAATGCATTTACTCCTTTGTTCTAACCATGGCAAACATTATTTACTTCTACTCCTCATACATTTCTTGTATTTCCCTCTTATGTCATTCTAGAAAATTCCAGGAACTGAGTGGAGGCAAGTTTAACTCACTGAGTATCTGAAGAGTAAGAAAAAGAGGTTGAAGGAGGAACTTTAACCCCGGGGGCATTTTTTAAACACACAATTGGGATATCAGGTGTGCCCAAGAGGAATAGCACACCTGAAACTGTGGTTTCCTGTATTTGGATTCCTTAATTTTAATTTGCAACAAGAATGTGACAAACGTAACATAGTTAAAATGAAAAAAAATCCTGCTTAAAATACTGCCCTAATCTGCATGTGCCTAGGATTTTTGAAAGGCACGTGCACAAACATGGTGCTCTAGTATGCTGTCAGAAGCTGCAGGAAGGTAGGAGTACTATTGTGAAATGTAACCATCTTGGGTAAAGAGAAAATGGCCGACCTGTGGAAAGCTACACCCTATCTAATGGAAAAACAGTTGTTGCGTTGTATTATTCAATAAGTGATGCTGAAACAATCGGTGACCTATTGGGGGAAAAAAAATTTAATCCTACTGTATACCATATATCAAAATGAATTCTAGGTGGATTAAAGAGTTAATTGTAAAAAAATGAATATACACACGTGGTGTGTGTGTGTGTGTATGTATGTGTCATAGTTTTAGAATTTACTTCTCCAATAACATTACCAATAATAAAGATTCTATTTAAGTTTTCTGGTCAGAACCAAATGATGACGTTTGTTAAAAATACAGATTTCTGGGCTTGCCCCTAGCCTGCCAAAACAGAATACTTGGGAACAGGTCCCCTCTAGTCCTCATTTAAAAAAATGAACACTCCAGGTGATTTAGAAGAACTCCGATGTTTGTGATTCAATGATGTTGTGATGAGGAGCTTGAGCTCTGGGTAAGAAAGGTTGGTGTCCTTGTTCCATTACTTTATCTCTTCAGTTTCTTCATCTGTGCAACGTGATGATAACAGTCTTTTCAGGTTCATCACCTGGTACTTAGAAAAGTGCCTGGCCTATAGTAAATACATAGTAAAGGTACTGATCTTTTTTATTATAAGATATTGAACTGAATTGCCACATACTTCCTATCTGGCAAAAATTAAATTAGTTTTAAAAGCAGTTTATGTCATGATGTAACGTTGTAAAGTTTTTCTGAAGTGAATACATTTGTGAAAATAGAAGTAAACATTTTCTGAAAGCTACACTGTACGGATAAATGTGCATGATCAGTTGAGATATACGAATATATGTTTATATATTTTACAATTAAGTATGTATTTCTTTACTTCTTCCACCCATTGGGAGTCCAGTATTTTGGGGCAGATCAGGTAACAACTCTAATGATAATGTTACCCAAAACTGATGGAAAAAAGAAGAATAACTTCGACAAAATACTTCTATTTTTGCAGCCTGTGCATATTATTACATTATGAACTTTTAAAGGGAGGATGGACTATTTTTTATTCACTTTTATAATCCCTGTCTCCAGCACCATATTTTGACTGTGGTGATACAGGCATACCTCACTTTGTGGCACGACACATATTTGTGGGATGAATGAATCGTTCTTTCTCTCTTTTTTATTGTAGGAAAAAATATGTAATAAAAAATTTCCACTTGATTTTAACTGTACAGTTTGGTATCATTGAGCAGATTCATATTAGAACAGGGTTCTACTGACAGCATTGTACCAAGTGAGGGGACCAGAAAAATTTCTGCTTTTCACTGCGGAATGTCATTTGAATCAGAAATCTTCTTCTGGGGACTTTGTTATTTGAATTTCTAACTTTCCTTATTACTTGGCTGGGGAAAAACGCATACTGAACAACAAAATGGTAATGATCATCCTCAGAGACTAGACCTTGTCAATGTTCTCTGATGCCTAGTAGGACCACTGCAGGGAAAAAAAAGTTAATGGGACTGTTGCTAGGAGACGGGAGAGCCAAAAGCTCATAGTCTTGTAGGGGTTCCTCTGGAAATCAAGGCAACTTCAGTGTGTTTTGGATTAGAGGTTTAGCTATTAAAATCTGCCCTTTGATGAGCATGCACATTTTAGCATATAATGTTTAGTATGATTTCATGTTTTTGGAGAATTCTTGAGGATAATCTCAAGGCCTTTCATTTCTTTCCATAGGGATAATCCCTTTTTCAGAGCACATCTCATTTGCAAGTGGCTGTTGCGTTGCTGTTTGCCCCCACTCCTTCAGTGCGACAGACAGCCTCAGAGCTGGTGGGGAGAGAGCATGCCGCTGGTAAGTCGCTGAGAAATATTTTGTAAAATAGATATCCAGACTAAGATTTTTAAAGCGAGTGACATGTTTTGATGGAAGAGAATAATGCAGAACTGTGTAGGAATCCCTGATTCTAATCGGCAGCATTGGGAAATGGATTAATTAAATTCTAAATATCACCTGGTCATTTTTCGAGTTTAAAGCTTGTTTCTGAAATGACGGAGTTGCTAGGAGGAAATATAGAAACTTCCCCCTTGTGATTCTTGTAAAATATTTCCTAAAATAAGATTTAATGAAGATGTTACGAAATTGGAAAATTGCTTTCAGAATTGTACCTCAGCTTTATGATATTTGTATTTGACGTGATGAAATGGGTTAAGATTCAAGATGTTTTCAAACCTGGTTTATTTTCTCAGTGCTGGGAGACCATAAGAAAAATGTTATTTTGCAATGCAGGAAAGGATACGATGCCTTATTTTTTAAATTAAGAAAGTCGTGTGACGGGATGTCTGTACTAGAGAAAAAATGAGGAAGGGGGCAGCTTGTAATAATGTTCAGATTGATTGCTTCATGTGAGATATGAACGTGTATTCAATGAGAAACATTAAAATTTGGCTTTAGGATGAAAAAATCATGAAAAAGTAATAATGAATATTATGATTGTGCCTTCACTGGAAAAAATTCATTTGTATTTTTGGACAGCAATTTATACAGTAAAGACAGAGTGTTCTCAGTGCTTCTTTTTTTGAAAAGGGATGTGAGACAGATAGCAGAGATTCTTATCAACAAAGCTTTTGTTTGTTTCTGAAACATTCCTGAAAATGTCTATGCTTTTGTAGCTCTGTTTCTGCAAGAAAAATGGGGGAAAAAAAAAAAAAACAAGTGAAGTGGGGGTTTATTTCTTTGAAATTAAAATTGACCCTTGAACATGAGGAAAAGAAAAATGATAGATAAATAGATTCGATTTTTAGTTAGATGACAAAACAGCAGCAATCAAAGAGGAAAAATAAGAATGAAAAAGCTTAAAAGAAAGTCCTCAAGATGGGCCATTTCCCAAGTTGAACATGTCTGCTGGTAGCATGTTTTGCAGAGGGAAAGGGAGAGAACATACTGGAGGCAAAGGGAGGGGGTGTTGAACAGAGCACTGCGGCAAAGAGAGTGACTGACGCATCCAGGGACATGTGACCATTCTCTGGTGTAGCGAAGAAAATTTGCCAGGACTCCATCTTGTATAAGAAATTCTATACATCCTGACATGCAAATAATGCTATAATCTTCCTGTAGTACATAATGAGCTCGTTTTGCGTGATCCTCTGCTGGCCTATACTGGTATTTTGTCTTTGCTTCTACACCCTCCTCTCTGTGCTTCCGGTGCTTTTACATACTCACTAAAATATTAAAAATGATGTTTTCCCCTTTATTATAAAAATATCATAGTCATTGTAGTAAATTTTGAATAATTTAAAGATGACTATAAAAATTACCCATAATCCCATAACTTTAGAGATAATTACTGTTAATCTTATTACTGTCAGTCTCTTTTCTCTGAATATATGCAAATAAATGCATAGAAATATATATTTTATAAAAATGAAGATCACATGTACATACAATTTTTAGCCTGTTTTATCCATTAAATATATATTGGGAGCAATTCCCCATATTTTAAAATATTTCACAAGAATGTGATGTTTTGTGGATGTATAATTTTCTATCATATAGATGTCCCACTAAATGTCTGATTATTGAATGTTTATATGTACATTATTTTTGCTGTTATAAATAACTGAAGGAATATCTTTCCATATAAATCTCTATGTGCTTTTCTGGTTTTTTCTCCCTAGGAAAAATTCATAGACATGGAATTCCTGGATCAAATGGTATGAATCAGTTTGAGGTTTCTTCCTCCCAACACCTATCATCTAATTCATTTATTATATGTGGTATAAACATTATTTTCCAGCCATTGTTTTCCCATTAATTTTTACCATTTATGGTGGTGATTTTTTTGATATTTTACAGTTTTACATGTTAGATTTCCATATCTGACCATTTTAAGTGTTGTGATTTTTTTTCTTTCCTTTGATTAGTGTATTCACCTGTATTTTTTCTAGTTATTTAATTGCTTCATTTTTTTACAATTAACTCTTTAATCCACCTAGAATTCATTTTGATATATGGTATACAGTAGGATTAAATTTTTTTTCCCCCAATAGGTCACCGATTGTTTCAGCATCACTTATTGAATAATACAACGCAACAACTGTTTTTCCATTAGATAGGGTGTAGCTTTTCACAGGTCGGCCATTTTCTCTTTACCCAAGATGGTTACATTTCGCAATAGTACTCCTACCTTCCTGCAGCTTCTGACAGCATACTAGAGCACCATGTTTGTGCACGTGCCTTTCAAAAATCCTAGGCACATGCAGATTAGGGCAGTATTTTAAGCAGGATTTTTTTTTCATTTTAACTATGTTACGTTTGTCACATTCTTGTTGCAAATTAAAATTAAGGAATCCAAATACAGGAAACCACGGTTTCAGGTGTGCTATTACTCTTGGGCACACCTGATATCCCAATTGTGTGTTAAAAAAAAATGCCCCCGGGGTTAAAGTTCCTCCTTCAACCTCTTTTTTTTACTCTTCAGATACTCAGTGAGTTAAACTTGCCTCCACTCAGTTCCTGGAATTTTCTAGAATGATATAAGAGGGAAATACAAGAAATGTATGAGGAGTAGAAGTAAATAATGTTTGCCAGCCTGTTGCTGGTCGCAGTTTCACGTAGGGTTTTAAAGGAGCTAGGGTGAGTCCTAATCCATGCCACCACTGCCATTACCTCTCCTAGACAGGGACACACCCCAGTGGGCCACGTCTTTTTACTGCAGGTGTAAGGCTCAAGACATAAAGCAAGGAGTTTTTTAGTAGGAGATGGGTTAAATATTGCCCAGAGAGATCTGACAATTAAAATCACTTGCTGCCTATTACCAACCTTCTCCTGGGCCCCCAACGAAGCTTTCTTTCTCTGTTGACTTCTGCTCCGGGCCTCTAGCTTTACTAATTCTGGAAGAAAAAAAAAGGGTGGGGCGGGGGCGCGTGAGTGGGAGGCTGCCTTGCCCGCGGTTATTGCAAGGGGCTCCTTTGGCTGACAGCCTCAGTCCCAGTAGTTTCCTGACTTGCCGCATTAGACTGTGTTTTGTTTATGAGGAGGTTGGTTTCCCTGGCAATGGCAGCTCGCCAGGGCATGCGCATTTGCTCCACTGCAGTAGCAGAATGCGGCTGTGAGGCCAGGGGAGGGGTCCTGAGGGCCGCAGTGGCTGGAGTTATTTGGCAGACATGACGTCAGTTTTTCTGAGTTAAGCTGCCATCGTTATTGTATATGGAGCATTTTTTTTTTTTTAAATAAAGCTTAGAAGGCTTTTAGCCGCTCCTTTTCTTTCCTCCCAAATTAACGGCTCTCTATATGCTCACCAGTGACTTTTTAAGGTTTGAGGCCACCGATGCCTCAGGGCCCCGAGGGGAATCATAATAGTATGAGAACAGGAAACAGACTGCCTGGTTTCAAGCCCCGGCTGCTTGCTCGCTGCATGGCTGTGGGACGGTTACTTAAATCTCTCGGGTTCCTCAGATGTAAAACGGGGATGCTAACAGCATGTTTAGAACAGCGCCTGGCACGTAGTAACCATTATGTAAGTGTTGTCTATTATTGTTTGTAGATACTAAGGGAGACTTGCCTGGAAGCAGACTTTTGTATCCGCAGTGTACAAACTCATCCTTTAATGCGCACACTGGCCGGATAACACACACATTTACTCCCACAGCACACAGACTCTTCACAGTACACACACTTGCCTTCCAGTACACAGACATATCCAAAGGCACACCGACAAGCACCACAGCAGAAAGATTTTCCCCAGAACACACGGACACCCCACTCCCCGTATCACTAGACTCTCCCAGAGGCACATATGTACTCCTTCATGCAGAGACTCACCTAAGGCACACTGACGCACCCCACGTGACACAGACTTGCCCCCCCCCACACACATAAGGACTCTACTATGACACACAGACAATCCCAGCATCACGCACTGTTCCCACATCACACGAACCCTTTCTAGGAGACACACAGCATGCAGACTTACCCCATAGAACATGGCTTCCCCGACAAGCACACATACTCTCAAGGCCAGTAGCCTCACCCCAGAGCACATAGACTTTCTCCAGAGTATACAGCTTCTTCCCACAGGAAACAGACTCTCCCCGGGGCACACAGACACCCCTGAGGTCACACACTCTCACCACAGATCATAGACTCATCTTAGAGCACAGGGACTCTTGCCAAGAAATAGACTTTTCCGAGAACAGACTCATGAGACAGCTTGAAGCCCCGCATTGCAACGCAGACTCTCCCACAACAGACAGACTCACCCCATTGTGTACAGACAAGCACCACAGGCCACAGACCATCACATCAGGACACAGACTTGCCCAGCACTACACAGACACTCCCCAGAGCACGTAGAATCACCCCACAAAGCACAGACTAAACCCATACTACAGAGACTCCCCCTATAGCTTTCAGACAAGTCCCACCACGAAGACATGTGACAGTACGTCTTACAACATCTATCACTCCTTGATGCACAGGATTGGGCCACAGCACACAAACTTGTCCTACAGTGCACAGATTCCTGTCACAAAAGACACACTCACCACACAATACAAATACTTGCTCCAGCCGGGCGTGGTGACTCACGCCTGTAATCCCAGCACCTTGGGATTACAAAGTAGCACAAGCTGCTGCCTACAAAACAGGAGATGCTGAGCCATGCACAGAAATTCACCAAAATGCACAGATTCACCCATCAATATAAATACTTGCCTCACAACTCACGCAAACACCATCGAGCACTGAGACTCACCCTAAGTGTACACAGAAGCCCTTCGGGGCACAGACTTACTCCGGAACATACCACAGACTTACTCTGTAACATACTGAATCATATCCGCCACACTTAGATGTGCCTTATGATTCACAGTGATGCGTGTAAACGCATAGATTGCTTCCACAATGCACAGAATTGCATCATAACACAGACTGAACTCCACAGTGCAAAACCGACGGTGCACATAAACATTTCCCAGTCGGTAGACATACAACACACATATTGCCCCTCCAATGTAAAGATTTCCATCATGGTGGACAGATGTGCTTTTCCATGCTGTTGAGCTACAACTCTGGCCTACGACAACAGAAATACAGCTTGTGTAATAGTTACCAGCAAGGCCTCTAGACCCATACTAACTGGGTTTGAATCAAGGTCCCATCCCTTGCTGATTGTATCACCTCGGGTAAGTATATTTCTTTGTTCTTTAGTTTGTGCAACTGTAAAACAAAGATAACAGTAGTGCCTACTTCAGAGAGTTGTTGTGAATAATAAATACATTAAGATTTGTTAAGTGCTTAGTACACTGCCTGGCACATACTGACAGTTAGAATTGTTAATTTATATTACAGCCATCACTGTCATTACTACCAAAACAAAAAAAGGCCTACCCCAGACGTCTAGAATCATCTGACAACACGAAGGCTCACCATATACTCTATAGATTAGCTCTAGAACATCTAGAAACACTCGACAGCACACAGACACCCCGCCATAGTACCCACATACCCTACAGACCGGAACCCTAACCAGACATCACTCACAACACACAGAATTGCATCACAAGTAAGAACTTTGTGCACAGGCTTGCTCTATAACACATCCCACAATACCCAGACTGGAAGCCAGGCTGTGTGTTGTACCCAGCCTTGCCCCACAAGGCACAGGCCCACAACACACACACACACATACACACACACACCCTAACCTCATAGATATGCCCTACATCACACAAACACACCTTATCACACACATATTTTTGTTTCACAACATGTGGATACCCCTGCTCTTCACAAACATGTTCCAAAATACATGCTCCTAAAATTGGCAGCATCACATGATAATACAGAGCCCCCATTCCACAACACATTTTTTTTGTTTGGTTTTGTTTTTGTTTTTGAGACGGCGGCTCACTGTGTCGCCCAGGCTGGAGTGCAGTGGCGCAATCTCGGCTCACTGCAGCCTCTGCCTCCCAGGTTCAATCAGTTCTCCTGCCTCAGCCTCCCGAGTAGCTGGGACTACAGGCACGTCCACGCCTGGCTAATTTTTTATATTTTTAGTAGAGATGGGGTTTCACCATGTTGGCCCGAATAGTCTTGATCTCCTGACCTCAGATGATCTGCCCACCTCAACCTCCCAAAGTGCTGGGATTACAGGCGGGAGCCACCATGCCCGGCCACAACACATTTTACACTTATCTCATACTTGTCTCATAAAGAACTACATGCCCCACATCACCTAAGCTGCCCGTAAATCTGACTTGCCGAACACTACCACACATATGACCAGGCCCCACACTACACAGATTTGCTCTGTAATCCCTAGATAAGTCCTACCATGCAGAGATAGCCCCCTAAACAGAAAACCATCCTAAATGCACAGTGTCACATCACAACAGACACACAAACTCATCCCATAACATGCAGACTTGCACGAAAACGCGCAGACTCCCACAAAGCAAACCCATGCCCACAATGCTAAAACCTACCACACAGTGCCCAGATTGGCACAAGACAAAGACTAGGCTCAACTCATCTAGTCTCAACCCACATGATACAAAACTTGCTCTACAATGGTTAAAAGCTTATACTCAGGTCTCGGACTGCCTGAGTTCCAATCCCACATGCATCACTTATTAGTTGTGTGACCTTGGAAAGATTTCTGGAACTCTCTGTGCCCTAGTTTTCTCAACTATTTGTTAGGAATAATTATGTAATAGGGGTACTTATCTCTTATAGCTGTTAAGAGGAATAAACGGGCTGGGTGTGGTGGCTCACACCTATAATCCCAGCACTTTGGGAGGCCGAGACGGGCGGATTACCTGAGGTCGGGAGTTCGAGACCAGCCTGAGCAACATGGAGAAACCCCGTCTCTACTAAAAATACAAAATTAGTTGGGCGTGGTGGCGCATGCCTGTAATCCCAGCTACTCAGGAGGCCGAGGCAGGAGAATCGCTTGAACCAGGGAGGCAGAGGTTTCGGTGAGCTGAGATCATGCCATTGCACTCCAGCCTGGGCAACAAGTGTGAAACTCCGTCTCAAAGGAAAAAAAAAAAGAGGAATAAATGAGTTAATGCCTATAAAGTGTTTAGAGCAATGCTTAGTAAAGAGTTAACATTACTGGTGTTAGCTGATCAGGTTGTCATTGTTACTCCACACGGAACTGGAGCATAAAGGTAAGACTCAATCTAAAACAACTCGAATCAACCCACAATGCATCGAATATCCCTCAGAAAGCACAGAATCGCATCACAATGAATACTCTCACCACTCTTTTCCTATAACACCCATACTGAGTGCACCTATTTTTTTTTTTTTTTTTCCGGATGGAGTCTGCTCTTGTCGCCCAGGTTGGTGTGCAGTGGCGTGATTTCAGCTCACTGCAACCTCCACCTTCTGGGTTCAAGCAATTCTCCTGCATCAGTCTCCCAACTAGCTGGGATTACAGGCCCACCACCACACGTGGCTAATTTTTGTACTTTTAGTAGAGACGGGGTTTCGCCATGTTGGCCAGGCTGGTCTCGAACTCTTGACCTCAGGTGATCCACCCATCTCTGTCTCCCAAAGTGCTGGGATTACAGGCATAAGCCACCGCGCCCAGCCTGACTGCACCTATTCTGTAATGCCCAGAAGCATCTATTGTATAGAGTTTCTACATAGCACCTAGACTTGTCACACAACACCTAGACACACTACAGTGCGCAACATACCCATGAAACAAAAACTCATTCATGCAGAGTCATCTCAGTTTAAGCAAATGCACCGTATCATACACATACATGCCCTCCAATACACATACTCACCCCAGAACACCACGTTGGCTCCACAACGCAAGGAACTCACTTCAAAATCTCTAGAAACAATCCACAAGCCATAGACTTCTCCAATATTCAGAACAGCATCTCACCACGTAAACGTGACTACAATTAACAGACAAGAAACCAGGACGTGCCCCATAACACATACATTATCCCCATGACATAAATGCTGGTCCAGCAAAATGCTGTCTTGCCTATACAACACTAAGATGTGCTTCGTAAAATACAAACTTGTTTGACAACACAAATTAAAATATTTCAACATGCACATATATACTCCATAACACACAGACTTGCTCTACAACACATCGACACACCCCATATCACCTAGACTTGACCCAAAACACATGGCAATACCCGATAAACAGTCACTCCTGTTTTTTTTTTTTTTTTTTTTTTGAGATGGAGTCTTGCTCTGTTGCCCAAGCTGGAGTGTAATGGCGCGATCTTGGATCACTGCAACCTCCACTTTTCAGGTTCTAGCGATTCTCCTGCCACATCCTCCCTAGCAGCTGGGACTACAGGTGTGCACCACCATGCCCAGCTAATTTTTGTATTTTTAGTAGAGACTAGGTTTCATTTTGTCCAGGCTGGTCTCGAACTCGTGACCTCAGGTGATCCACCTGCCTTAGCCTCGCAAAGTGCTGGGATTACAGGCATGAGCCACTGCGCCTGGCCTCAGTCTCTCCCTTTAACACACAGACTGGCCACACAAAATAGCCTCTTCCTGCTACAACTTCCCTCACAGCAGCACATCCCACAAAGGATGGTCCACATACAGAGAAACACAGTATGCAGATATGTTCTGCAACACACAGCCTTCCTGGACAGGACCTAGGCTCGTCTGGAAACACCCAGATCCATTTTACATCTTAAAGACTCACATCCCAGGCCAGGTGTGGTGGCTCATGCCTGTAATCCCAGCACTTTGGGAAGCCGAGGTGGGCAGATCACGAGGTTAGGAGTTCGAGACCAGCCTGGCCAACATGGCGAAACCCCGACTCTACTAAAAATACAAAAATTAGCCAGGCATGGTGGCAGGCACCTGTAATCGCAGCTACTCAAGAGGCTGAGGCAGGAGAATCGCTTGAACCTGGGAGGCGGAGTTTGCAGTGAGCCAAGACCACACCATTGCACTCCAGCCTGGGTGATAGAGCGAGACTCCATCTCAGAAAAAAAAAAAAAAAGACTCAAATGCCAGATTAGTTTGCCAACCCATGGACATGCTCCACAATGCATAGACAGAACCACAATGCATGGACATGCGTTACCACACATGGAACTACACAGACTCTACCTTTAACACACAAATGGTCTCCATAAAAAACTTAACTTGTCTCTTCAAAACTTAGCTTAATATCAGAAGAAATGCTCAAAAATACACATAGACTCAACAAGGCATAGACATACCCCCTTCAACTAGCCTTGTCCCTTAACACCGAGACTCATCTGAAACATAGATTCATTATGCCACACCTAGAATGGCCCCCCAGAACCCAGACTAATTCCAGAACACCCAAATAGGAGCCACAGTGTATGGACATAACTCTACATATACAAATCCTTCCTACAACATAACAACTAATCCCACACAACAGTTTCTTGCTCCACAACACCAACACTGACCTCCCTGTGCGTAGAATTGCTGAACAATACAGGCACTTCTACAATTACAGATATGATTCACAATACTAAGACTTGCTGTAACACATGCCAACTTATCCAAGCCACACAGAATCACAACATTATATGTATTATCAGACATGTCCATATATTTTGGGGACAACTGAATTTACCCCATGACACCCAGCCTTCCCCAAAATACATGGACATGTCCCATAATACATATAATTTTGAGACAACAAAGACTGGTCCTGAAAAATAGGTTTTTTATTTCATAACACCAACACTTAGCTGAGAGCACACAGAAATGCTGAGCAAAACATGCATAAAACCCTATGATGCATAGACATGCCCTACAACATGCAAAGTCACTTCATAACACACAATCTCACTGCAACACTCCAACCCGGGGACTCACCCTGAGACGCTCGGACTAACACATCACATCCAGATCTACCCTCACCTAACCCTAATTGCCCCATGTCACCAGACTTACATTGCAATAGCCAGACTTGACCTGCAATAGTCTGATTTGCCCCATAACAGCTAGACAAGACTATCCACACAATACATACAAAGACCCCCAAAATGTTTGCTTGTCTCCACAACACTGACAGTTTCTTTCTTTTTTTTTTTTTTTTTTTTTTGAGACAGAGTCTCACTCTGTCGCCCAGGCTGGAGTGCAGTGGCCGGATATCAGCTCACTGCAAGCTCTGCCTCCCAGATTCCCACCATTCTCCTGCCTCAGCCTCCCGAGTAGCTGGGACTACAGGCGCCCGCCACCTCGCCCGGCTAGTTTTTTGTATTTTTTAGTAGAGACGGGGTTTCACCGTGTTAGCCAGGATGGTCTCGATCTCCTGACCTTGTGATCCACCCGTCTCGGCCTCCCAAAGTGCTGGGATTACAGGCTTGAGCCACCGCGCCCGGCCTAACACTGACAGTTTCTTAAGAACACATGCAGATGCTGGAAAATACACAACCAAGTCCTGCAGGACCAAGATATGCGCCTGTAACACCCAGATTTGCCACACAACACCCAGAATGGCTCTGCGAAACTCCAGAATGCACCACAACAAGAATACATGCCTTGCAACACCAGATCATGCCTTACACCAGCAGTCCCCAACCCATTTGGCACCAGGGACCACTTTTGTGGAAGACAGTTTTTCCACGGACTGAGAGTGAGGTGGGAGGGGTGGTTTCGGGATGAAACTGTTCTGCCTCAGATCATCAGGCATTAGATTCTCATAAGCAGTACACAACCTTGATCCCTCTCATGCACGGTTCACAGTCGGGTTCACACTCTTAGAGAATCTAATGCTGTAGCTGATCTGACAGGAGGCAGAGCGCAGGTGGTAATGCTTGTTCACTCACTGCTTGCCTCCTGCTGTGTGGCCTGATTGCTAGCAGGCCATGGAGTGGTACTGGTCCGTGGCCCAGGGGTTGGGGATCCCTGCCTTACACCACGTGTTGTGCTCCGTAATACACAAACTGTCCTAATAACATAGACTAACTCTGTACTTACTTGCCTCAATAACATTAAGACATGCCTTAGAAAACATAGAAATGTTGGATAACATACAGAAAAAAACAAATAAATAACAGATATACCCTATACCACTTACCCTCGCCTCATAGCACTCAGGTTCACCTGTGACAGCTACTTTTACCCCCAAAATACTTAGACCTACCCCACAGCACCCAGACATGCCCCACATAACCAGAAACATCACATATCACTCAAACGCTTTCCAACAATCAGACTTGCCTGGCAACCCAGACTGTCCTACAATCCATAGTAATGGCCCACAGCCAAGAGACTTCTCACAACTTACAGACTGGCCACAAAAAGCATCTTTTTGCTTTCACAACATCCAGACTGTCCACACAGCACATAGAAACAAAGTTCAGAAAACCCCAGAGTGTACTGGTATGCCTCATAACATCCAGAGTGACCCGATAACATAAAATTAATACCGGTGATAAACAGACATGCCCTCTAATATATGAATTCATCACGCAACATGCACGCTGTCCCCACAAACACCTTTTTGGTATCAAGAAGAAAAAGACTAGCTTCACAGAATGGAGAAATGCTGGACAGTGCACCTGCAGTTAAAAAAACCAACCTCACAGACATAGCATTCATTACCCGAATGTGTTACATGATAACAGGCATCACCTTATGACACACCTATCTACCCCCCAGCACCAGAGTAGCTCCATAAAATACCTTCTTGCTTTTACAGTGCGAAGACTCGCCTCATAGCACAAGTCTGACATGCTGGAGAACACTCAGACAAAACCCTTAACATACATAAATATCACCCAGATTCACTCCACAACATGAAATCTAATCGTGTGAAGCCCATGCTAGTCCCTAAAACCAGACTCGCCTTATATCACCCAGTCTAGCTTCACAACAACCAGACATAATGCAAACCAGCCCCACAACTCCTGAAAATACTCCACACCCAACAAATCTTCCAACACAGAAACTTGCCGGGCAAAACAAACGCAATGGCTCACGCCTGTAATCCCAGCACTTTGGGAGGCTGAGGCGGGCAGATCACTTGAGGTTGGGAGTTTGAGACCAGTCTGACCAACATGGAGAAATCCCATCTCTACTAAAAATGCAAAATTAGTCGGGCGTAGTGGCGCATCCCTGTAATCCCAGCTACGCCGGAGGCTGAGGCGGGAGAATCGCTTGAAGCCAGGAGGCAGAGGTTGCAGTGTTGCACCATTACACTCCAGCCTGGGTAACAGAAACTCCATCTCAAAAAAAAAAAAGAAAAAAGAAAAAAAGAAAAAAACTTCTTGACACTCTCACACCAAGACTTGCTTCAAAGCACACGAAAAGGATATAAAAGGATTGAAAACATACAGAACAACTTTGCAATGTGCAGATATACAACAGTGCTCACCTCACATTACAAAGAGTCATATAACAAGATCCATGCTGGTTCCACGATACACAGACGCATTCCATATGCAGACACAGACACATTCCATACACACACATGCACATTCCATACACGCACATTCCATACACATACACACACATGCACATTCCACACACACACACAGTCCATATACACATACACATTCCATACACATACACAGACACATTCCATACACACACATTCCATACACACAGACACACATTCCATACACACACAGGTTCCATATGCACAGGCAGACACATTCCACACACACACTCCATACGCACATACATTGCATACACACATACATTCCATACACAGACACATTCCATACAGAGATACATTCCATACACACACAGACACATTCCATATGCACACACAGACACACACACATTCCATACACACAGACATACATTCCATACACAGACACATATTCCATACATACACACAGACACATTCCATACACACACAGACACATTCTATACACACACACATTCCATACACACACCCATTCCATTCACACACACATTCCACACACACACACAGACTCATTCCAAACACACAGACTCATTCCATACACAGAGACACATTCCACACACACACACATTCCATACACAAACACAGACACATTCCTCACACACACAGACACATTCCATACACACACACACTCCATACACACACACACACACTCCATACACAAACACAGACACATTCCTCACACACACACAGACACATTCCATACACACACACAGACACATTCCACACACACACACATTCCATACACACACACAGCCTCATTCCATACACACACACAGACTCATTCCACACACACACACAGACACATTCCACACACACACACATTCCATACACACATACATTCCATACACACACACATTCCATACACACACACAGACTCATTCCACACACACACACATTCCATACACACATACATTCCATACACACACACATTCCATACACACACACAGACACATTCCATACACGCAGACACATTCCACACACACACACATTCCATACACACACACAGCCTCATTCCATACACACACAGACACATTCCACACACACACACTCCATACACACACACAGACACATTCCACACACACACACAGACACATTCCATACACACACAGACACATTCCATACACACACACAGACACATTCCATACACACAGACACATTCTACACACACGCACACATTCCATACACACACCCACACATTTCACACACACACTCCACACACACACACAGACTCATTCCATACACAGACACATTCCTCACACACACACACATTCCACACACACACACATACCATACACACACATACACACATTCCATACACACACACAGACACATTCCTCACACACACACACATTCCACACACACACAGACACATTCCACACACACACAGACACATTCCACACACGCACACATTCCATACACACACACACACATTTCACACACACATTCAATACACACACACAGACACATTCCACACACACACACAGACACATTCCATACACACAGACACATTCGACACACACACAGACACATTCCACACACACACACAGACACATTCCACACACACACACAGACACATTCCACACACACACAGACACATTCCATACACACAGACACATTCCACACACACACACAGACACATTCCACACACACACACAGACACATTGCACACACACAGACACATTCCTTACACACAGACACATTCCACACACACACAGACACATTCCACACACACACACAGACATTCCACACACACACACAGACACATTCCACACACACACAGACACATTGCATACACACAGACACATTCCACACACACACACAGACACATTCCACACACACACACAGACACATTCCATACACACACACAGACACATTACACACACACACACAGACACATTCCACACACACACACAGACACATTCCACACACACACAGACACATTCCATACACAGACACATTCCACACACACACACAGACACATTCCACACACACACACAGACACATTGCACACACACAGACACATTCCTTACACACAGACACATTCCACACACACACAGACACATTCCACACACACACACAGACATTCCACACACACACACAGACACATTCCACACACACACAGACACATTGCATACACACAGACACATTCCACACACACACACAGACACATTCCACACACACACACAGACACATTCCATACACACACACAGACACATTACACACACACACACAGACACATTCCACACACACAGACACGTTCCATACACACAGACACATTCCTCACACACACACACATTCCACACACACAGACACATTCCACACACGCACACATTCCATACACACACACACACATTTCACACACACACACATTCCATACACACACACAGACACATTCCACACACACACAGACACATTCCATACACACAGACACATTCGACACACACACACAGACACATTCCACACACACACACAGACACATTCCACACACAGACACATTCCACACACACACAGACACATTCCACACACACACACAGACACATTCCACACACAGACACATTCCTTACACACAGACACATTCCACACACACACAGACACATTCCACACACACACACAGACACGTTCCATACACACAGACACATTCCACACACACACACACATTCCACACACAAACACAGACACATTCCAAACACATACCCCGACATATTCCATACACACACAGACACATTCCTTATACACACACAAGACACATTCCACACACATACACACATTCCATACACACACACATTCCATATACACACACAAGACACATTCCACACACATACACACATTCCATACACACACACATTCCATACACACACACAAGACACATTCCACACACACACACAGACATATTCCACACACTCACACATTCCATACACACACAGACACATTCCATACACACACACACAGACACATTCCACACACACGCACACATTCCATACACACACACACAGATTTCACACACACACACATTCCATACACACACACATTCCACACACACACAGACTCATTCCATACACACACACAGACACATTCCACACACACACACATTCCATACACACACACATTCCACACAGACTCATTCCATACTCACACACATTCCATACACACACACAGACACATTCCATACACACACAGACACATTCCTCACACACACACATTCCACACACACACACATTCCATACACACACACATTCCATACACACACAGACACATTCCATACACACACACATTCCATACACACACACAGACACATTCCATACACACAGACACATTCCTCACACACACACACAGACACATTCCATACACACACACATTCCATACACACATACAGACTCATTCGATACACACACACTCCATACACGCACACATTCCATACACACGCACACATTCCATACACACACACACACACACGCTACACACACACTCCATACACACACACTCATTCCATATACACACACAGACACATTCCACACACACACACATTCCATACACACACACAGACACATTCCATACACACACACAGACACACACACAGACACATTACACACACACACATTCCATACACACACACAAACTCATTCCATATACACACACAGATTCCATACACACGCACAGACACATTCCACAGAGACACACATTCCATACACACACACAGACTCATTCCATACACTCACACATTTCACACACACACACATTCCATACACACACATTCCATACACACACACAGACTCATTCCATACACACACACAGACACACACACATACATTCCATACACACACACAGACTCATTCCCTACACACAGACACATTCCACACACACACATATTCCATACACACACACAGACACATTCCATACACCCACACAGACTCATTCCATATACACACACAGATTCCATACACACGCACAGACACATTCCACAGAGACACACATTCGATACACACACACAGACTCATTCCATACACACACACATTTCACACACACACACATTCCATACACACACACATTCCATACACACACACAGACTCATTCCATACACACACACAGACACACACACATACATTCCATACACACACACAGACTCATTCCATACACACAGACACATTCCACACACACACATATTCCATACACACACACAGACACCTTCCATACACACACACAGACACATTCCATACACACACACAGACTCATTACACACACACAGACACATTCCACACACACACACATTCCATACATACACGCAGACTCATTCCACACACACACACATTCCATACACACACACAGACACATTCCACACACACACACATTGCATGCATACACACATTCCATAGACACACACACACACACACACATTCCATACACACACACAGACACATTCCACACACACACACAGACACATTCCATACACACACACAGACACATTCCATACACACACACAGACTCATTCCATACACACACAGATTCCATACACACAGACAGAGACGTTCCACGCACACACATACCACACACACACACATTCCATACACACATACAGACACATTCCACACACACACACAGACTCATCCCATACACACAGACACATTCCATACACACACACATTCCATACACAGACACATTCCACACACACACACAGACACATTCCATACACACACACAGACACATTCCACACACACACACAGACACATTCCATACACACACACAGACACATTCCATACACACAGACACATTCCATACACACACACAGACACATTCCACACACACACACAGACACATTCCACACACACACACATTCCATACACACACAGACACATTCCACACACACACACAGACACATTCCACACACACACACATTCCATACACACACACACATTCCATACACACACACAGACACACACACACACAGACACATTACACACACACACATTCCATACACACACACAGACTCATTCCATATACACACACAGATTCCATACACACGCACAGACACATTCCACAGAGACACACATTCCATACACACACACAGACTCATTCCATACACACACACATTTCACACACACACACATTCCATACACACACACATTCCATACACACACACATTCCATACACACACACAGACTCATTCCATACACACAGACACATTCCACACACACACATATTCCATACACACACACAGACACGTTCCAAACACACACACATTCCATACACACACACAGTCACATTCCATACACACACACAGACACATTCCATACACACACACAGACTCATTTCATACACACACACAGACACATTCCACACACACACATTCCATACATACACGCAGACTCATTCCATACACACACACACATTCCATACACACGCACAGACACATTCCACACACACACAGACACATTCCATACACACACAGACACATTCCACACACACACAGACACATTCCATACACACACACAGACACATTCCACACACACACAGACACATTCCACACACACACAGACACATTCCATACACATACACAGACACATTCCACAGACACACACATTCCATACACACACACAGACACATTCCATACACACACACATTCCACACACACACACAGACACATTCCATACACACACACAGACACATTCCACACACACACAGACACATTCCATACACACACACACACATTCCATACAGAACACAGACACATTCCATACACACACACAGACACATTCCACACACACACAGACACATTCCATACACACACACAGACACATTCCACACACACAGACACATTCCACACACAGACACATTCCACACACACACACAGACACATTCCATACACACACACATTCCATACACACACACAGACACATTCCACACACACACACAGACACATTCCACACACACACACATTCCACACACACACACAGACACATTCCATACACACACACAGACACATTCCACACACACACAGACACATTCCATACACACACACACATTCCATACACACACACAGACACATTCCATACACACACACACATTCCATACACACACACAGACACATTCCACACACACACACAGACACATTCCACACACACACACATTCCACACACACACACAGACACATTCCATACACACACACAGACACATTCCACACACAGACAGACACATTCCATACACACACACAGACACATTCCATACACACACACAGACACATTCCACACACACACAGACACATTCCATACACACACACAGACACATTCCATACACACGCACACATATTCCATACACAACACAGACACATTCCATACACACACACAGACACATTCCCCACACACACAGACACATTCCACACACACACACAGACACATTCCACACACACACACAGACACATTCCATACACACACTCCATACACAAACACAGAGACATTCCTCACACACAGACACAGACACATTCCATACACACACAAAGACACATTACACACACACACATTCCATACACACACGCAGACACATTCCATACACACACAGACTCATTTCATACACACACACAGACACATTCCACACACACACAGACTCATTCCACACACACACACACATTCCATACACACACACAGACTCATTCCACACACACACACACATTCCATACACACATACCTTCCATACACACACACATTCCATACACACACACATTCCATACACACACACAGCCTCATTCCATACACACACACACTCCATACACACACACACACACATTCCACACACACACACACATTCCATACACACATACATTCCATACACACACACAGACACATTCCACACACACACACAGACACATTCCATATGCAGACACAGATACATTCCGTATGCAAACACAGATATGTCCCCCCAAAATAGATTGTCTCCATTATATGCATATTAACCCAACGAACTATTTTTGGAAGTCTGTAACACCCAAACTTGACTGACAACACACCTTAATACTGAACCACACAAACGAAACATGTACTACCCACACATACGCATTGTTTGAAGGCTTGCTGCAAAATACCCAGACTTAGGCCCTGATACACAGACTTGGCCCATTAACCTATACCTACTTTGAATCACAGGGACTAACAGAGCAACACTCAGGCGTGGCCCACAGCCACAGACATGCCCTACCAAACAACTTTTTGCCTTCATAAATGAAGGCTTACCTCACAGGACACAGAAAGGATGAATAACACAGACAAATCAGACAACACAGAAACATGTCCCATGACACCCAGACTTGCTGTACAACATTCGGACTCACACTGTGACACTCACACTCAATAAGACTGATTACTTCACAACGTACACACATAGCCCAAAACACGCAAACATGATCCATAACTGACAGACATGTCCTACAATACAGGGACATGCCGCACAATTTACAAACTTTTTCTGCACTGCCAACAATTGTCTCACAATACAAAGACATTCTGGATAACACACAAATAAAAAACCACAAAGATGTGCTTCATAACACGCAGACTTGCCTCACTACTTTCAGACTTACTTTATGGCTCCCAGGCGTACCTTATATCCTACGCATTTACCCTGCAACACTCAGCCTGGCCACAGAGTATATTTACATGTCCATGCCTCACACCATATGCACATGCCTTCCAACACATGGACACACCCACAATACACAAACGTTTTACACAACATAGGCCGACCCCAAAGAATGGCATCATGATGCACAATTACAGCCAACTCAGATCTAGCCTACAGAACCAAGACTCACCTCCCATACTTTCCACACAATTCTGAAATTTACACCAAACATTCACTCTCATCGCAAACTAACTCACCCCAGAACTGACGCAGCACAACGCATAGATTTGCCCTCACTTAGAATAAACTGACAGCTCACGCCTGTCACCCAATGCCCAGACACACCTTATAATGTACAGATGATGCTTTCACAACGTAGACATTGCCTAAGCAATGCACAGAATTCCATAGCATCACAGAGCTCTTCCTACAATGTCGACTTATCTTACAGCACCCAAGGTTGCATCAGAACAGACCCTCCACTCAAAATATATGGCTTCTTCCACACCTCCTGGATGCACCTCACAATACACAAAGATGCCTGGTAAGATACAGACTCCTCAGACACATGAAGTATTGCATAGGAACTTACAAGCATTTCTCAAAACATACACTGCATAATTAATGGATACACAGCATCTGCTCACAATCTCAAACACACAGACTTGCCTACCTCCCCATCACGCCCTGCCAGCATAGGCTTCTACAGCAGGTCTAAGATGTACTGCAGAAAACAGACTTGCCCCACTCTGTATGGAGTTCTACCCAACTTTCAAATTCATTCTATAATGTACAGACTTTCTCTCTTACCTATAGCATTATCCCACAATGCAGAGACTTACTCACAAAGCAAATGATTACCTCAAAATGCACAGAGCCACCAGATATGCACCCAAACACACAGACATGTATGACAACACCAAGAAACACTCTACAACGTGCATATGAGCCCACATTGGTCTCTTCCATAACTTCCACACTAACCACTCAACACCTAGACCAACTTACTATATCACACATGTTCCATGTCAAGAAAATGACTTGCCCTATATTGCTCATACTCACACCAGTGAGTGAGCTGAGATCACACCATTGCACTCAAGCCTGGGGGACAGAGCTAGACTCTGTCTCAAAAAACAAAAATAAAAAAATAAAAAAGACATGTCTTACAATGCACAAACTAACTTCACAATACTTACATACAACTTACAGTGGACACATATACCCTATGACAGAAAGCATTTCCTGCAAACACAAAATTGCATTCTGATGCACAGATTTACCCCCTAATGTACACAATCACTCTGCAATGCAGATGCCCCACCAAAAAACCATATGACCCCCAACACCCAAAATTACCCCAGGACTCACAGACTTGCACCACAGGATCAAGACCTACCCCATATTGTACAGATATGCTCCTCACCAAGCATGCCTCATACGATACAGCCTCACCCCATGAGGTACCCTTGACTGAAACCCGAGATATGGGCTACAGTGTACTTACCACAGTGTACTTACCCCCACAACAACGTGGAAAACTCTCTAGTGAAAGGTGTGTCCTCCAGTGTACAAAATATCTTGCAAATTCATAGACATTCCCCACAGTCTCACAATTGCCATATCATTTTCAGACTTTCTTCCAAATGCAGACTTACTCTAAAACACTTAGAATTAGACATACAGACTCAACCCATATGAGATTCTCCCCACAGTGCACTCACGTGCTCCACAACACTCAGACTCTTCTAGAACACACAGAATCTCATCACAACCTCACATCACCCCGCAACGTTAATGTGTGACCTACAAAACATAAAAGTGTACGTGACAATTCACAATAAGCATCAGAATGTACAGACTCGCCCCATAACACTGAGACACACACCCTGTGATCCACAGACACATCCTATCACATGAAATCACCCCACAAAACAAGCCATCACACAACATAAAAACCCACAATTCAAAACATGCTTAATTATAACTTGACATACCCCACAACACACAAAATTGCATTATAATGCAGGCTGACCTGATAGCACACAGAGTAGTCCTATAGTGTTATGCAAACACAAACTTCACCACACCCCAGAATTGCCCCTAACCACCCACATTCTCTTTGCAACCCCAAGACATACCTCATATCACATCAAGAATCAGCCTATATTGTATAGATTTGCCCGAAAAATGCACAGAATTGGACCACAAGTTCCAGAAATGCCACACTAGGTGCAGACAGAGCCTGATTCCTAAGGGACTATAACTCTCAGGAAAACACATACACACACACACACACGCACGCACGCACACAGATTTCCTGTAAGGAATATAAATGCAAAGATTTATATTCTTTATATATAATATACAATATAAAATGCAAAGATTGCCCCATCACATGGAGATTGACTATAGCTGTCCAGAATCAACCCATGAAATATATAGTCTCACCCCATGACTTCAAGACACGTCCCACAATATACAGACTGTCATGCATAGACCACAACACCTGGACATGTCTTACAATGTGAGGACATGATCCACACTCTGTAGACTACCGTAGCATTGCATATAATTGAATCCAGAAAATCATAATCATAAAAGTCACAGCACCTAGAATCAGTCCCACAAAGCATGCTCACCCCAAACCAGATGCCCATGACTGACTGGGTCCACACTTTATAGAGATAGCCTATGGTAAAAAGGAATTTGAGGACAAAAAAGAAAAAAATATAGAGAGATCTATGACAACCCACAACTTCCCCGTGTGCCATTTATATACGTCTCTCTTTTTTTGTTTTTTGAGACAGAGTCTTGCTCTGTCACCAGGCTGGAGTGCAGTGGCACAATCTTGGCTCACTGCAACCTCTGCCTCCCGGGTTCAAGTGATTCTCCTGCCTCACCCTCCTGAGTAGCTGAGACTACAGGCGCACGCCACCATTCCTAGCTAATTTTTGTATTTTTAGTAGAGATGGAGTTTCACTATGTTGGCCAGGATGGTCTCCATCTCTTGACCTCATGATCCACCCACCTCAGTCTCCCAAAGTGCTGGGATTACAGGCATGAGCCACCGCCCCCGGCCTTTATGTATCTCTTTTAATGTAGAGAACAGCCTCACAGGACAGACATGTATCCCACTTGGCACAGATCGGCACCACAAGAAACTCCCTCACAGGACCTACACTTCCCTATACTTTGAATAACCCACATACTTGATCACAACCCACTTTCCTATCAGAAAGACTCATGCCACAACATAAAGCTCATTATTCCAAAATACATAGAACCAACTCCCAATGCAAAGAGACTTCCCTTGTAACAAAAAGATGTTCTCTGCCACACTCAGACTTACCTCGCCTCACCAGGCTTGACCCACAACATCTAGCCTTGCACCACTGCACAGAGACATGTCATTTCACCCAGAAAATAGCCCCAGAACACTCAGGCTTGCCTCGTGGTCTTTATACACTCAGACTCATCTCATGATGCAGAAGAGGCATATACAGCGAAAATGTGATCCACAATGCGCATACTCAGTCCACAACGCATAGACTTACTCCATATTTCACAGCTGGTTCTCATAATTCCCAGACTTGCTACACAATACTCGGAAGGCCTTACAACACCTAGAAAAAGTAGCATGATATGTATGCTCACTCTAGAACATTCAGATTCACTTCATAAGGGACAAACTCAGTCAGTTACATTGAATACCCAACAACATATTGTTTGCTCCACAGATTTTGAGGAGAGGGCCTACATGCTCACACAGAGCTTTGACAAGTGACTTCATTTCTTTCTTTTTTTTTTTTTTTTGAGATGGAGTCTTGCTCTGTTGCCCAGGCTGGAGTGCAGTGGCACAATTTCAGCTCACTGCAACCTCCATCTCCCGGGTTCAAGCACTTCTCCTGCCTCAGCATCCCAAGTAGCTGGGATTACAGGTGCGTGCCACCACAGCTGGCTAATTTTTTTATATTTCTGGTAGAGACGGAGTTTCATCATGTTGGCCAGGCTGGTCTCGAACTCCTGACCTGGTGATCCGCCTGCCTCAGCCTCCCAAAGTGCTGGGATTACAGGCATTAGCTAGCGTGCCCAGCCGACTTCATGTCTTTGAGTCTGTTTACCTATTTGTAAACATGGATGCAATATCTACTTTTAGACTATTCCAAGGATGAAATGAGATAACTTCAGGAAAGAATCAAGGTTCAGAACATAGAATTTAGAGGCAGACTTACCTGCTTCCAATCCTAGCTCCACCACTCCCTGGTGCTATTACGTGGGCACATTAGATATTGAAATGCTCTGTGGTAGAGTACAAGGAATATAAGTTTGGTGTCTGTCAGACCTGGTTTTGAATTCTGTCTCTGCCACTTACTGGCCATATGACCTTAGGCAAGGTACTTTAATTCACCAATCTTCAGCTCCTCACTTACAAATTGGGGAAGATGGTGTTCCCTGCCTTCGAGGCTGTTGTAAGGACTAAATGATGCCTGGCATCTTAATCTAACAAGCAAGAATGTACAGGCACAGACACCGACTCACACCCAATGCATGAGTATATGTATATTATGTACACATGGATACATAGACACGCAGAAGCTCACACAGATGAATATTTGCAAGCAGTAAACATAAGGACAAAACATGTCCACATGGACACAGACATTATCTTATATGGCTGGACTCATGCAGAGATAAATACAGGTGAATACAGATATAGTCCCACAGATTTACATATGTACACCTAGACATGGCTACTGCCCCTGAACAAGACAGGATTTCACCCATTTAAATGATGACACACTCAAAACCCCCATTATAAGCCAGGTGTGGCAGCTCATGCCTGTAATCTCATCACTTTGGGAGGCTGAGGCGGTTGGATCACCTGAGGTCAAGAGTTTGAGACCAGCGTGGCCAACATGGTGAAACCCCGTCTCCACTAAAAATACAAAAATTAGCCGGGCGTGGTGGCAGGTGCCTATAATCCCAGCTACTCGGGAGGCTGAGGCAGGAGAATCGCTTGAACCCGGGAGGCAGAGGTTGCAGTGAGCCGAGATTGAGCCATTGCACTCCAGCCTGGGTGACAAAAGTGAAACTCCACCTCACAAAACAACAACAACAAAAAACAAACACAAAAAAACCATTACAGGCCCATGCATAAAGAGCTCTATAAATGTACTTGCATGTACAGACATTTAAATGCACAGGCAGATGTACACTCAGATGCCATGTATACCCACACAGAAATACCCAAGCAGACTACATCATAAGCATGTAAGAGACATATACATATATCTTTAGATAATACCTATCTAAACACACTTTAGACATGCATATGTACATATAGACATACACAGGCACACAAATGCACAGATATACAGACATGCACCCTCACGTGTCAACATATGCACACATTGGCATGCACATATCCACACACACTGTTCTACAAATGTACTCCTAGGTTCATGACATACAAGTCCTAAATGCACATCGAATACATGGATATACACATATACATATGCCAATGCCAATGTAGGTTATATGGATGCATTTATAGACTTAATCATGCCACAAACAGAAACACAGATTTACACATGCACAGACATTAGAGACACATGCAATTTATGCAAATGAAAAACAGAGACACCTAACCACAAAGAAGCACTTTTACAAAGGTGGCTGTGACTTTTTTTTTTTTTTTTGAGACAAAGTCTTGTTCTGTCGCCCAGGCTGGAGTGCAGTGGTGTGATCACAGCTCACTGCAACCTCCATCTCTCAGGTTCAAGCAATTCTCTGCCTCAGCCTCCCAAGTAGCTGGGATTACTGGCACCCACCACCACGCCTGGCTAATTTTTGTATTTTTAGTAGAGACAAGGTTTCACCATCTTAGCTAGGCTGGTCTCAAACTCCTGAGCTCAGGTGATCCACCCGTCTTGGTCTCCCAAAGTGCTGGGATTACAGGCATGAGCCACCGCGCCCGGCCGAGGCTGTGACTTTTATTCTATTTTATTTTATTTTTTATTATACTTAAGTTTTAGGGTACATGTGCTCAACATGCAGGTTTGTTACATATGGATACATGTGCCATGTTGGTGTGCTGCACCCATTAACTCGTCATTTACATTAGGTATATCTCCTAATGCTATCCCTCCCCCCTCCCCCCACCCCGTAATAGGCCCCGGTGTGTGATGTTCCCCTTCCTGTGTCCAAGTGATCTCATTGTTCAATTCCCACCTATGAGTGAGAACATGCGGTGTTTGGTTTTCTGTTCGTGCCTTTGTCTTAGTCTTTTCAAGAGAAAATGAAAAATTATCAAGCTCCTTCTGCTAAATATGCTGTATAAAAGTAGATGTGGACTTTTACCAGAAGGATCTCTAGAAGATCTTGAGTTCACATGCGAGTATGCACACACCTCACAAACCCATGTGCACAGAATCAGAGACATAAAATCACATGGAATCACAGAAATAGAAACATGTGCATAGCCACATATAGAAAGATACACGGACAGACACACACCCCACTGAAATGTCAAACTGTAATATTTAAATGCATGTCTATTGAAGTTAAAAAAAAAAAAACAAACCTGCATTTTAATCCCAGCTCCATCACTTACTAGTTCAATGA
Organism: Chlorocebus sabaeus; assembly: GCF_047675955.1. Classification (NCBI taxonomy): domain Eukaryota; kingdom Metazoa; phylum Chordata; class Mammalia; order Primates; family Cercopithecidae; genus Chlorocebus; species Chlorocebus sabaeus. The sequence continues at coordinate 15,050,320 of NC_132933.1, read as the reverse complement.
TTTGGGGCCATTTTCTTGCCTTCTCACCTGTAACACGGGAGTAATATTAGCACCTATCTTTTAGAGCTCTTTGAAGATGTAGTGAAATGAAGGGCTTAGCCCAGTGCTTAGAACGTCATAGATGTTGCTGCTATTGCTGTTATCTTTTGGTTTTGGTCCAAAGTGCTTAGCTAGATAGGGTTTGGTTTTTGTGGTCAAACTGCATGATTATATCATAGAGATGTATTAATCAACTTTTTTTGTAAATGTATTAATAAAGAATAGTTTATTAATGTAGTAATATGGATTATGTCCACAAACAAGGTCATTTCTGAAATTCTCAGCAATAATAAGGGATTATTATTGTCTTTGGCAAATGAAAAGACCTGAAACAAATATTTCCTGCTAGTGTAGTTTGTTGTTGTTATTATTGTCATTAGTGTTCTTTTCCTCTTTTCAGGAGGAGATGGAAGATTGAGAGACAGAGGAGTGGAAGAATGGGAAGAGGGCTTCGCGCCCAGTGCACATTTGCCACCTAGTGACTAAACTGAGTAAGTACCGTATTTGTGGACTGCTCAGACAAGTCCCTAAAACTTTGCTCATTGCAAGGTTGTGTAATCACCCTGGTGAATAAGCAAGTATACATCAAGTTATAGCGATTTCCGCTACATATCTAGAAATTTTTAAAAAGTCATAAAATAAAAACAAATCTTTCTCTTTAACTTTTCCCCCTGCCATCCCAAATTTCCCTGTGGAATTCACTGAGACCGTGTTCTATAGCAGTGATCTTCATACTTTCTAATTATTTACCACCTAACATCATTTTGGAAAACGGTCCACTCCATCACACATCTTGAAGTGAACACCTGAAATTTCTTATCATAAGTTTAAGTATTTGTAGCATATTTCCAGCGTATTGTGAATACTCAGACTTTTAAATAAATTATTTCATCAAATTTTTGCATGCAAAAATAAATGAAATAAAAATACCATACTCATTTGATATTCATAATTGTTGATTTAAAAAAACATGAACAAGGTCTTCTTTAGCATCAGAAATTTTACATAGTATTCCTGTCTCCTTGAACTTGCCATTCCATTCAACTTCCCTCAGATAATGTATAATAATGTATATATTTTAAATGGTTAAAGGCCCCTTATTGGTCACCTTACCATACATGCCTGCAAAAAGTATATAAGAATTGAAATAAATTTTCTGTGACTCTAAACCTCAAAAGATTAAAATTTTTATCATAAATTTATTAGTAGTACAACACAATCAGAAGAACATAAAATATTACACATTTGGTAAGTAAAATTGGTTGAAAAATACATCCCTTTTTTTTTTTTTTTTTTTTTTTTTCCTTGAACAGAGTCTTGCTTTGTTGCCAAGGCTGGAGTGCAGTGACGTGATTTCAGCTCACTGTAAACTCCACCTTCCAGGTTCAAGCAATTCTCATGCCTCAGCCTCCTGAGAAGCTGGGATTACAGGCACGCGCCACCATGCCCGGCTAATTTTTTTGTGTTTTTAGTAGAGACAGGGTTTCGCCATGTTGGCCAGGCTGGTCTCAAACTCCCGATCTCAGGTGATTCGCATGCTCGGCCTCCCAAAGTGCTGGGATTACAGGCGTGAGCCACCCCGCCTGGCCAAAAATACCTCTCTTAAGTGAATATGATTTTATTTTCCCCAAACTAATTTTTGAATCTGAGGATGACCCTTACTTATTTCTAATGAGACAGACTTCAGCTCCTGTCTTTCATTTTTATAGATAAAAGAACTCAGAAAATTTCATTCCCATAAATAATCATGTAGTGACCTGTCATCAAAGATAATTTTTAATGATTAAAAATATTTTAACTAAATTTTTGAGTTTTAACAGACAACTTGATTAGACCCATCTTTAATTCTGTGAAAGCAAAGAAACCTTCTGATTTACTAAAGGATTTGTTGTTCAGTCACTTTTTCAGTTTCCGGGAAGTTTACTAAAATGGCTTTCCCCAAATTTATTACATAACTATTACATCTGTCATATTTTCATTTGTGGCATTATTTAAAATTCATTATACATATAAAAGGTTGTGAAAATCAAAGTACTTAGATCAATATGTCTTTGCCAATACAATAATTTTGATAAAATGCTATTGATTGATTGATTGATTGATTGAGACGGAGTTTCGCTCTTGTTGTCCAGGCTGGAGTGTAATGGCTCGATCTCGGCTCTCTGCAGCCTCCTAGTGACCAAACTGAGTAAGTACCATATTTGTGGTCTTGAAGCCTCCCGGGTTCAAGCGATTCTCCTGCCTCAGCCTCCCAAGTAGCTGGGATTCCAGGCATGCGCCACCACGCCCAAGTAGTTTTTGTATATTTAGTAGAGATGGGGTTTTCCATGTTTGTCAGGCTGGTCTCAATCTCCCAACCTCAGATGATCCACTGACCTCGGCCTCCCAAAGTGCTGGGATTACAGGCATGAGCTACTGCACCCAGCCTTTAATTTATTATATTCTATAAATATAAGAACTTGAGGCTACAGATTTGAATTAACAATTTTATAGAAAATATTCATAATATAATTTAATTGGCAAAGGCAGTATTCATATAAAAAAACAATCAACAAAATCAGATTTACTTTCAGAAAGAATGTCTGACTTCATTTTTCAAGGAAAAAATATTAATATACATTTTGAGGTGCATTATTCAAACCATGGATAAATCAATTATGAAGCACCCTGTTAAACAGATAACTAGCAAAGTAAATATCATATTAAAATAAAAATGAGGTTTTTATCCACTTCAAAATAAATTAAGAAATTAAATAATAACTTTGTTTCTGATATATAATTTTAAATTAAATAATGTAGTATGTAGTTACCATTGGACGTCATACATGAAACAAGGTATCTGAATGTAGGCAGAATTTCTCATGTAAATATGTATGCATGTGTTTTTAGAACATTGGAGTTGAATTTCTGGGAATAATTAACTAAGAATAGCATATACATTTTTTTTTCCTCAAATCCATAAATTTAATTAGACCATAGAATTAAACTTTTCTTTTTTTCTTTTCTTTTTTTTTTTTTTTTTTTTTTGAGACAGAGACTCGCTCTGTTGCCAGGCTGGAGTGCAGTGGGGTGATCTCGGCTCACTGCAACCTCCCCCTCCCAGGTTCAAGCGATTCTCCTGCCTCAGCCTCCTGAGTAGCTGGGATTACAGGCGCCCGCCATCACGCCCAGCTAATTTTTGTGTGTTTAGTAGAGACGGGGTTTCACCATGTTGGCCAGGATGGTCTCGATCTCCTGACCTCATGATCCGTCCACCTCGGCCTCCCAAAGTGCTGGGATTACAGGCGTGAGCCACTGCACTCAGCCTAGAATCAAACTTTTTTACGATATTTTATGAAAGAGTCTGAAAAATAATTGCTAAATATAAAACTCGTATGTCATTTTATTTTTGATAATAGGAAGTAGAAAGTATAAAGATTATTTATAAAATGAATTTATTTATTTATTTTTTTGGAGTCAGAGTCTCACTCTTTTGCCCAGGCTGGAGTGCAGTGGTGCAATCTTGGCTCACTGCAACCTCCACCTCCCAGATTCAAGTGATTCTCATGCCTCAGCCTCCCGAGTAGCTGTGATTATAGGTGTGAGTCACGACACCTGGTTAATTTTTGTCTTTTTAGTAGAGGCAGGGTTTCACCACGTTGCCCAGGCTGGTCTCGAGCTCCTACGCTCAAGCAATCCACTTGCCTTGGCCTCCCAAAGTGCTGAGATTACAAGCTTTAGCCACCGCAGTAGGCTGAGGATTGATTTTAATTGGAAAAGATATTTTACAATACAGTCTGAGAAACCAGGTTCTAATAAGTTGAATACAATGATCACATAATTTCTGAAATAAATCACATAATTTCTTCTTTAATTTTTAACTTTTTAAATATTCTTGATACATTTGTACATACTTATGAGGTACATGTGAAATTTTTTCACATGCCTAGAATTTGTAATGTTCAAGTCAAGGTATTTAAGGTAACTGTCACCTGAGTATTTATCATTTCTCTGTGTTAGGTACATTTCAGCTCCTCTCGTCTAGCTATTCCGAAAAACACAATGCGTTGTTGTTACCTACAGTTACCTTACTATGCTATCAAACACTAGAACTTATTCCTTCTATTTAACTGTATGTTTGTGTCAATTAATGAGCCTCTCTTCATCCCTCCCATCCTGCCTATACAGCATTCCCAGTCTCTGGTGTCTATTATTCTACTATCTACCTCCATGAGATCAACTTTTTTAGCTCCCACATATGAGTGAGAATATGTGCTATTTGTCTTTTTGTGCCTGGTTTATTTTACTTAAGATAATGACTTCCAGTTCCATCCATGTTGCTGCAAATGGTAAGATTTCATTCTTTTTTATGACCCAGTAGTATTCCATGGTTTATATGTAACACATTTTCCTTATCCATCCATCTGTGGATGGACACTTAGGTTGATTACATAGCTTTGCTATTGTGTATAGTGCTGCAATAAACATGGGAGCACATGTATCCCTTTGATATATTAGTTTCTGTTCTTTTAGATAAATACCCAGTAGTGGCATTGCCAGTTTTCTATACATAAGTTTTACCAAAGTCTAAATATTTTTTAGCATTAGAAAACAGTCCAATTATGTTGAAAAGAATCAGTGTCAGCAATATCTACTGTAACTAGTTAGGAGATGCTTCCCCCCCCCCCCCCCCGGTTGATGACATATGTTAGTGATTAATATTGAGACTAGCTGGAAAAGAATGCTTAATTTTAAGCATGTGGGAAAAAATGGTGTTCTTAGGCAGTTTCATTTTAAGAGAGAATACAGGTAAGAGTTGAGAACCTGAAAGTAGATTCATGGATACTGTTCCTACTCAGGTACTTCTTGAAAAGAATTTGTGTAACAGTAGCCTAGTTTGAAGACCACTGTTCTAGTCTGTCTCCTGCAAGATTGTTCCAGAACAATACATTGTTGTAATTCTTGGAATAACCCATTTATTGTAGTTTATGTTCACTACTGTGCAATGGGAGTAGCTGTCACTTTTGGATTTCTGCTGGATGCTTCTGTGAGTGATCATGTTTGAGCAAAATGTCCTGGAAGGGATTTTTTGGTTTTGTTGATACATGCACATTTTGACTAAACCTGTTTTGTCCAGTTTGGGAGCCACAATCACATGTGGCTAACATTTAAAATGTGGCTAGCACAAACAGATATGCTGTAAGCATAAAATACACACTGGATTTCAAGGACAGGACAAACACAGATAAAGTATTTCACTAGTATTTTATGTTAACTACATGTTGAAATAATATTTTGATGATATAGAATTACATAGTGCATTTCACGAGAATTAATTTTACTTGATTTTTAAACTTTTAAAAAATGTTGCAACATGAAAATTTAAAGTTACTTGTGAAGCTCACATTATATATATTTATATGACAGTGCTGGTCTAAAGTTTATGTTGGAAATCTCTCTAAGTTTCCCTAAAACCACTTCTATGGAAAAAATTGATTTTCCACTAATCTGGTTCAGTATATTGCTATTCTGATGTTACCTGTGCCTTTTACTAGTTTTTGGGTTTCCATGTTGGGGGATTTTTGGTATTAAGCAGGAAAAAGTAAAAAAAAGTAATATTCCAGTAAGAATATTGGGAAAAAAGTCTTCTATTAGTACCCACTTTCCCATATGAACTTTGAAAGGCTTCTTAGTGGTTACATGTGAAGCTTTTTAGACTCTTCATAATTCCAGTGGTGGATAATGCATTCCATTGAAGACATGAAGTATTTAATCACATCTGATTTTTTTTTTTTTTTTTTTTTTTGGAGACGGAGTTTCGCTCTTGTTTCCCAGGCTGGAGTGCAATGATGCAGTCTCGGATCACCACAACTTCCGCCTCCCGGGTTCAAGCGATTCTCCTGCCTCAGCCTCCTGAGTAGCTGGGATTACAGGCATGCGCCACCACGCCTGGCTAATTTTTTGTAGTTTTAGTAGAGATGGGGATTTCTCCATGTTGGTCAGGATAGTCTCAACTCCTGACCTCAGGTGATCTGCCTGCCTTGGCCTCCCAAAATGCTGGGATCACAGGCGTGAGCCACCACCCCCATCAACATCTGAAACTTTTTAATGTAATTATTTCTTATGTAATATTAAGAGAAAAATATACTTCCAGATGAACTATGATGTAATGCTTTCATATTCATTAGAATTTTAATTTCATACTTACTAATGAGCTCTTTTAGACTTATTTAGATATATATTTTTATTATGTATCATGATATAACAACAGCTGTGACCAAATTTGAGCATACGTGGACAATGTGTACCCCTATTCAACTGCTTTCTGGCCCACAGTGACTGTAAAATGCCATTGATTATAAGATCCATTCTGATTTCAGTGATGTAAAGTGTGATAAAAAAAATATGCATCCGCCGGCCGGGCGCGGTGGCTCAAGCCTGTAATCCCAGCACTTTGGGAGGCCGAGACGGGCGGATCACGAGGTCAGGAAATCAAGACCATCCTGGCTAACCCGGTGAAACCCCGTCTCTACTAAAAATACAAAAAACTAGCCGGGCGAGGTGGCGGGCGCCTGTAGTCCCAGCTACTCGGGAGGCTGAGGCAGGAGAATGGCGTAAACCCGGGAGGCGGAGCTTGCAGTGAGCTGAGATCCGGCCACTGCACTCCAGCCTGGGTGACAGAGCGAGACTTGTCTCAAAAAAAAAAAAAAAAAAAAAAAAAATGCATCCTAGAATTGATTAAATACACCAAGTTATTTATCAAGAGAAAAAGATCATGGAGGGCAGAAAGTCAAACTCGAAGACATTGGCCTAATGAAAACACCTTTTCTATGTATTATTGTATTTACAAAACTTAAAATGTGATTCTCTTTAAAATTTTATCAGAGTCCTTTTAAATAACATTTCATTATACATCTCATCGTAGTTAGTATTTCATGGTTTTTCTGGCATTCTGTTCTTTGTTTCCTGGTTTGGAAGTGGGAGGGCTAGGGTAGAATGGTGACATGTGGGGTCAGGGCTGGGACAGACCGGATCTCTCCAGACTGAAAAGGTCTAGTACCTCCATTGGGAGAACTGCTTAGCACAGTCTTGTGTGAAGCTATGACTTCAATGACTCTGTTTTTCTTCATAAGTAGGCTGACAGGTGGACTTCTCGTCAAGGCTTAGTTTAGTCTTAACATAATCAGTATATCCTTTCTTCACTGAAGGGTCTAAGAAGGGAAAGAATGAAGATTGGGCAGCTTCCTAGTTTTTGTTTTATATTATATTCAGGAGGTCACTAGGATGCATGAAAATTTCACACGAAGTATATTATCTCAAGAATCAAAGTAAAAATGAGATTTGTCAACCAGGAATTATGGCACATCCCTGATTCTAATGATACTCTTGATGATATGAGATATCAATCTCATCAATCAATCAATCAAGAAGTAACAAAGTGAATGTTTTTTTGCAATGGGAAGAATAAGAGAACCAATGACATGTTTTCTCTCTTGTCCCTACAGTGAAACCTTACATTAAGACTTCTTGGATATTTCTTGAGGGTTTAGAAGCCCAACTTCATGGGCAAAAGGGGCTTTTGCACAAGGCCCCTTGCTTGCAAAGGTTCCATACTTGGCTTAATGCTCTGCTGTCACCGTCTTGAAATTCTTAATACATTTTGAAAAAGGGGCCCCACATTTTCATTTTGCACTAGGCCCTACCAATTATGTAGTTGATTCCATTCAAAAGGGGATACTTGCCAGTGAATAATTAACTGAAGATGCAAAATAAAATTAGAAGCATTCCTAATGTGCACTCAATTCTTGCTGTCAGCTCATAACATAGGATTCATAAGCTATTATTGCTGCTATTGTGTTGTTAGGAATCATAGCTGCAGAACAGGGGTAGTTCGTACTACTCAACAGTACCTCATATTGACTCCTCATTTTTCCATGATACAACCTGGGGCATCTTCTGTGTCTCTATTTTCTCATCTATAAAATGTCTGTGACATAACACTTGCCCTACTTAACCCCAGGTAAGGCAATTGTTAGAATCAAATTGAAATTCCAGTGAAAGTACATTGTGACGTGCAGTGGTTGAAACAGTAAAGGTTGAAACAGATGTAAAAGATGATTTATTCCTCTCCAGAGCTTGCAGCCTAGGTGACAAGCACCAGCCAGGGGCTCTAGAGATCTGAGTTAGACTCAGTAGTGAGGCTGCTCTGACCCATGAATACAGAGTAAGTATTCCAGTGGGTACTAGAGCCAGGAAATCATATCTTTGAAATCTCAAGAGTCCAACCAGGGCATCCCACTGCTGTCAAAAGGGCTGGGTTGAGGCACCTGGATGCAAATCGCAGAAATGCAAATAGGGTTAGAGGGTTTGGAAGCGAGAAGAGGAAATGTGCTTGAAGAGATCCTCTGAGCCACTGGGGCACAGTCACAAGCACTTGTCTTGGACACAGGATTGAGGAGGGAATGGCCAAGGGTGCCAGCCATCTCAGACTAACAGAAGTTTTCTCGTTACCCAGAAGAGAATTGTATTCAGAGTTGCCATTATCTGAGTAAGGAAAAGACTCTTATCTCTATTGTATGAGGGAACTCATTTTCTTGGTTGTAAAAAGGGATAGCTCATAATAGAAACCTTAGGGAAGTCTGGAAATACGAGATGACTCCAAATGCAAGAATGCTTGTAGATGATTGCCTTCTGTAGTACATCCCGAGGGTCTTAATTACAGCATCTTGCTATGAAATGCAATAGACAGAGGTGAAAGTAGCAGTTCAAATGAGGCCACGGAAAATGCCAATTGAAAGATGATTTACAAATAATCTTGGCAATGCTTTTTCTCACTGATGGGAGATGGCGAACAACAGTTTGCTTTATTTCACACTGTCCCTTCGGCATTGCTGGCAAAACGGCCAGTGTGCTCCTCCCTGTCTCTCAGCTTTGATCAGTCCCAGGGAATCAACTTAATTTAACCTCACTATATCTTTTTAGGGAACTTCTAATCTGTCTTTACGGTAAATAGACTGAATATATTGGTTACATCTTACCTAAAGCAAGCTTTCCCAGGGGCACTTTTTTTTGCAAAAGTTTACCGGAAAATTTTTGTGTAAGTTGGATTATGGTTAAAATTATTGAGTGGAGCTTATTAAAAGTTTTTGTGCTGAATATCTTGAAAAACCACCAATTACACCTGATATATATATTTTAATATGTAGGGCTCTTAGCTTGATTAGTGTAGGGTACACTCTTGGGATTTCTATGAGAGAGAAAGGTCAAAATCTTCAAGTAAGTGACTTTCCTATTGGCAGAGTGAGGATTATTAATCCACGGTTAATTTGAGCTTTGCTCTTAGATTTGTACATTGAATCCAGGGTACTCAAAAGTAGGACAGAAACACTTTTATTTTTCCTGCATCCCACCAGGTAGATCCAAGTAGACAACTTTTTAACGTTCCTTTTTCTGTACTATATTTTGCCCTGCTGAAATGTGGTCTCTTTTGCAAGTACATAAAAAAAATCAAACTACTTAAGTCCCCTAAAGAAAGAGGATGCATTCAAGCAACGGTTCTATATCCTGAGATTTGTTCATATTCATGTAGGCAGAAAATTCCAGCAAAAAGGTGTCCCTCTAAAATACTTATATGGAAAGCAATTAGTGTGACTTTGAGCTGACAAAACACTCGGTGAATAGCAGAAAGAATATTTCTTAGTAAGGTCTTATAGTAGAAGGCTATATATGGAGAGAGAGAGAGAGAAAGAAAGAGAGAGAAAGAAAGAGAAAGAAAGAAAGAAAGAAAGAAAGAAAAAGAAGGAAAGAAGGAAAGAAAGGAAAGAAAGGAAAGAAAGAAAGAAAGAGGCAAGCAAAAATAGTGGCCAGGCATGCGTTGGCTCACACCTGTAATCCCGGCACTTTGGGAGGCCACGGAGAGTGGATCATCAGAGGTCAGGAGTTCGAGACCAGGCTAACATGGTGAAACCCGGTCTCTACTAAAAACACAAAAATCAGCTGGGCATAGTGGCGGGCACCTGTAATTCCAGCTATTTGGGAGGCTGAAGCAGGAAAATTGCTTGAACCCAGGAGACAGAGATTGCAATGAACTGAGACTGCACCACTGCACTCCAGCCTGGGTGACAGAGCAAGACTCTGTCTCAAAAAAAAAAAAAAAAAAGAGAGAGAGAGAGAAAATAGAAATAGAGATTTATATCTGATAAAATGCCAGGTATTTGTTATTAGGTCATTTTGATTAGACACGGACACACAGATGAGAGATGGAGAAGTAACAGGAAGTTTTGACAAACTTCAACACTTGGAATCAGGGCTTAAGGATGATAGCTACAAGCTTATCAGCTTCTGCAGTAGGAGAGATTTTTTTTTCTGTTTATTCTGCTTTAATTGCACAGTAGTGAGACAATCCCTTTCTACCCTGAAAAGTAATGCATTTCAATTGTCCCACTTTATATTACCCAATATGATTTGGGTGTGAATTTTTACCAAAAAAAGGTAAAGACAGCCTTCCCAACTAATGATACAGTTACAAGACATTAAAACATTTGCACGGAGAAAGCAAGAAAACCTTTATTATGGGACTTGCCCAGAGTCTAGTTAATCTGGCAGTATTCATGCACCATATTGTGAAGATACAAGCACATAACGCTGCGAGCAGTTACATCAGTAGACATTTTGAAGGAGTTTTGATGTTAGATACAGGGAAGCCATTCCCCAAAAGAAAGTCGAGAGGCTTTCCCTCCACCTCCTCCTCTTGACCTTGGAGCTGGTAAAATTTTTAGGTGTTGCTACTGCCTGTGCAGACCTGGGAATATCAGAAATTGCTGAAATTGTTTCTTGTACATGCAGAAAGAAGGATAGGAATGTAGTATTTTAGGAATGAGCATTCATGAAAAGACTGTTTCCTGGCTAAAATGATACAGTATATTTGGTTGCATATTTCTATTGGGAAGTGAGGAAGAGGGGTTTATTGTGTTGTGTCAAAATGCAAGGGTAAGGTAGGTAGGAGTATTTGCATCATTTTGATTTTTTTGCACCTGAGTTTGTACACTAGGTTTGGCTGCCACAAGGGCTGCAAACCTGGTAACACCAATAGCAAAGAGCCAACCTCTGATCTGTTATTGGTTCTGATCAAAGACTTCCAGCTGCTTCACAACTTGTCTGGGGGAGGATGAGTCACAGTCTAGATCAGTTAGGAAGATAGGACGTAAAGATGTGGTTGGACATCTGCATCTGTGCTAAAGAGAGGTCGAGCATTACTACTAAACCTGTGCGTTCTGAGAGGCTTTCATCATAAAGGAGCTGACAGAGGAGAGTTGATTGTTGTGCAGAGATCTGGGTTCAAGCATAAAGATGCTTGTATACGAGAAGCTGGTAGTGGGGAACGTTCTCTGGGGGCTTCCTGAACAAGATGGATAGGTGTCATCTGTGCAGGTACCTATTTTTTTTTCTTTTTTGAGACGGAGTCTTGCTCTGTCGCCCAGGCTGGAGGGTAGTGGTGCGATCTCGACTCACTGCAACCTCTGTCTCCCAGGTTCAAGTGATTCTTCTGCGTCAGCCTCCCGAGTAGCTGGGACTACAGATGCACGCCACCATGCCCGGCAATTTTTTGTATTTTTAGTAGAGACAGGGTTTCACCATATTGACCAGGCTGGTCTTGAACTCCTGACCTCGTGACCCGCCTCCCTCGGCCTCCCAAAGTGTTGGGATTACAGGCATGAGCCACCGCACCTAGCTGGACCAGAGCTTTTTTAAGCTACCTGCAGCATTGTCTAAAATCCCTACTGTGTTCCCAGAGGCCACACCTATCAGTGAAGGTAGGTTGAAAGCTAAGCAATGACCTCATTTATGACATAGGAAAAATTTCCAGTGCTTCCCCTAGACCCCAGTTGAGACTGAGGACAAGACAAGGGAAGGTGATGATATAGTCATAGAGTTGCAAACAACCCTTAAAGGCCATTTAGTGTAATCCCTATATCTCAGTTTTGAAATTCCCAATAAATTATCTCTCCTACCTCTGCTTGAACATCTCCAGTACTGGGAAGCTTGGTGTTTTCTAAGGTAGCCCATTCAGTCTTTGGCCATCTTCATTAGATAACTCCTCCTCATATTGAACTGAAATCTGCCTCCTTTGATAGAGGTTCTGATCTCTTGAGCAAGTCACCTCCCACTGATACATGACCCTTTTGATAATTGAAGACAGCACCTGTGTTTCCTTTAATTTTTTGCCTAGCTAAGTTTTTCTCAATCTTCATTTGACAATTTTGAGACTTCTGTTATCCATGCTTTCTCCTCTCAACAGTCCATAGGACAGGGTACCAAAGTCTTACATAGTATTCCTGGTGAGTCTGACCATTCATATCCTAAGTTGAGCATCATTTCTCTATTGACCACATGACATGGTCAGATTGCATTGTCGACTCAGCCATAGTTTCCAGACAGTCTAAACCCAGCTGGAAGATGCCCCAGTGCTGCTTCACTAAGAACTATAGGGATAGCCGATGCTTCCAACCAAAAGTATTTCACTACTGAATATAGGTCTTGGTAACACAGAAAGTAATAAAGTGGAGGGTAGAAAGTTATCTGGTAATATTTTTTGTTGATAACTTTAGTGTCTATTTTTCTTCTATATGTTATCCCTAGTTTATTCACTGGTCATTTCATATGCTGTCTGGGACCAGGCCCAAGAAAATATGGAAAAGTGAAACTTACATAAGATTGAGGAATTTTATTAGTCATATACATTGCTTACAATAAATCAGGAGTGAACTTGAAACTGCCTTTCTCTCTTCACGCCTCCCTCCCCGACCACAGTGTTAGGAATGAATGACACTGCCTGCAAATAGAGGATAAGAGAACTTGGTCATTTAAAAATATAGCATTTTAATTTTTTCTTCCACTAGATTAGAAAATATTTATTTGATTAACAAACTGTAGTTGTATATATTTATGGAGTACCATGTGATGTTTTGATACATGTTGACATTGTGGAATGATTAACTCAAACTGACAAATCCATTACCTCACATACTTAATCTTCTTTGTGTTGAAAACATTTAAAATCTACTCTTTTAGCTACTTAACTTTTTGTGGTGAAACATTTAAAATATACAATGCGTAATTATTGATTACAGTCACCATGTTGTGAAATAGATCACTAAAACTTATTCCTCCTGTCTAACTGAAACTTTGTATCCTTTGATCAACATCCCTCCTTCCCCCATTCCTCTAGATTTTAACTAAGTTTGTTCACTACGTGGGCTAAAACGTGTGATATATTCTTTATGTAATTAACTAAATAATAATCCCCAGTAGAATGTAAAGAAAATGTGATTTGGCAGATTTATGCTTCATATAGTTGGATGAGAGACGGATCCAGTGTGAAGTTACATTTTGAGAATATTCACATTCCTGATGGATTTGTACAATTAGCACATATCACAATGATCACTCACTTAGAATTACGTAATCAACGCTTCATACAAGGGCTAAACTAAAAACTATAAGATAGGTGACAGCTACTAATGTATTTACGGAGACAATAGAACAAACTATTTGGTATTAGAAATGTGTTGAGTAAAAAGAGCCGTGTGCTTGCTGGGAGCAACTAATGAAGAGTTTGCTTACATTGTCCCATATTTATGTTTAGGTGTTCTACCACCCTCCCGCTCCACCCTTGACATTTACTATATTTACTGTTCTAACTCCCTTCCTGGGACTGGAGCTCCTTCAGTATCTACCTTACAAACTGCATTTCGTCACACACACTGATTCACTCCAAAGCCAGTTTCAAATATGGTTCCTTCTTTTGGTCCTAAGATTTGAAAGACAGGGCACGTAAGTTTCTAAAGCACAAGTGATTTCATCTTAACAAGGAAAGATAAATACATTTTCCCTGCAGTTTCAAAATTTTCCACAATAAATGCGTAGGAGTTTTCTTAGTAGGAAAAATAATAAATGCAACAAAAACTTTGTTTATTTGGAAGTGTTCTGAAAAAAACATTTAGGTATGGGGTAAAATGGGCTGGAATTGCATTTTTTTCAAAGTTTGGAAATCTCTGGGCTGATGAATAAAGAATTACTTTGGGTTGGGCACGGTGGCTCACGCCTGTGATACCAGCACTTTGGGAGGCCAAGGCAAGTAGATTTCCTGAGGTCAGGAGTTTGAGACCAGCCTGGCCAACATGGTGAAACCCCGTCTCTACTAAAAATACAAAAATTAGCTGGGCGTGGTGGCTGGCACCTGTAATCCCAGCTACTCAGGAGATTGAGGCAGGAGAATCGCTTGAACCTGGGAAAAGGAGGTTGCAGTGAGCTGAGATCACACCATTGCACTCCAGCCTGGGCAAGAAGAGCAAAACTCCATCCGAAAAAAAAAAAAAAGAATTACATTGGCCTTCATTGAATCCTGGCCTGGCTTTTCATGCAGAACAGCACAGGCATTGTAAACATGTGAAGTCAGGTGTACTGGCTTTGATTTTTGTTTTCTTCCAGCTGGCAGTGGGCTAGGATGACTGTGCCCAACTGTCTTCACTAAGAGCTGCCTTATTTTTGAAGATGTGGAATTGGCTATGGAAAGCACAATTCCTCTGGCTGTGCCTCTGGTGCCTTGACCTGTCTGGCCACATGCCATCCCTGCCCTGCACTCTTCTCTCCTATTTGTCCAACAGGTTTTTTTTTTTTTTTTTGGAGACGGAATCTCACTCTGTCACCCAGGCTGGAGTGCAATGGCGCGTGGTCTTGGCTCACTGCAATCTCTACCTCCTGGATTCAAGCAATTCTCCCACCTCAGCTTCCCGAGTAGCTGGGACTACAGACGTGTGCCACCATGCCCAGCTAATTTTTGTATTTTTAGTAGAGACAGGATTTTGCCATGTTGGCCAGGCTGGTCTCGAACTGCCCGCCTCGGCCTCTCCAAGTGCTGGAATTACAGGCGTGAGCCACTGCACCTGGCCTGTCCAACAGTTTATAAGGAGGAGAGTACACAGTGGATGACAACATCTTATGCAGTTAAAGGGCATTTCATGATCCTTTACAGATAAACAAACTGGGATAGAAGAATATAAAATATTAATTTCCACCCCAGAAGAAGCCACCTCATTTTTGTTTTAATGAAAGTTTGTTAAAGTTATGAGGTTACAAATTAATTTAAATGTTTGGGAAAATATGCTTCTTGTTTAGAGAAATAGGACCATAAACCAGCAAAAATATTTCACTGAATTTTACTTTAATGGCTGCAGGTGAACACTTGATCTGAGAGTGGTACAGATCTCTTTGTCTTTCTATCCACCCTCTTTCTCTTCCCTCAACCTAATCAGTTTGTGGGTAACTACTTGAAAAGTATTTTAAGTTTTGCAGTTTTAATTTAGTTTAATTTAATTTTTGAGACAGGGTCTTGCTCTGTCTCCCAGGCTGGGGTACAATGGCATAGTCAAGGCTCACTGCAGTCTTGACTTCCTGGGCTCAAGTGATTTTCCCACTTTAGCTGCCTGAGTAGCTAGGACCACAAGCTCCCGTCACCTTGATTGGTTAATTTTTAAACATTTTTTGGAAAGTTTTTTGTAGAGATGAGGCCTCCCTATGTTGCCCAGGCTGGTCTCAAACTCCTGGGCGCAAGTGATCCTCCTGCTTTCACCTCCTCAAAGTGTTGGTATTACAGGTGTGAGACACCACGCCTGGCCAAGTTTTGAAGTTTTTAAAACATGTTCTACAAGTCCATCAATGAATGAATAAAGAAAATCTGGTATATATACACAATAGAATACAATTCAGCCATAAAAAAGAAGGAAATCTTGTCCTTTGGGACAACATGGATGAACCTGGAGAACATTATGTTAAATAAAATAAGCCAGACACAGAAGACAAATGCTGTTTTGTCCTCATATGTGGAGTGTAAAAAAGTTGAACTCATGGAAGCAGAGAGTAGAATGATGTTTGCCAGGGGCTGGGGTAAGGAGGAGGGGACATGGGGAGACGTTTGACAAAGGATCCAAAATTTCAGTTAGACAGGAGGAGTAAGTTCAGGAGATCTATTGTACAACATGGTGAATAAGGTGAATAACAATATATTGTATTCTTGACAATTGTCAAGAGAGTAGATTTTAAGTGTTGTCACCACAAAAATAACTATGTGAGGTCATACATATGTTAATTAGTTTGACTTAGCCATTTCACACTGTATACGTGTTTCAATAACGCATCATATACACGATAAATATATACCATTTTTGGTCTACTAAAAATAAGTGAATTTTTAAAAACCATGTCTATTGATAGAGGACTATTTTTTTATTTCAATAGTTTTTTGGGTACAGGTGGTTTTTGGTTACATGGAAAAGTTATTTAGTGGTGATTTCTGAGATTTTGGTGCACCCGTCACCTGAGCAGTATACACTGCACCTAATATGTAGTCTTTTATTGCTCACTCTCCACACATCCTTTTCCCCCGAGTCTCCAAAGTCCACTATATCATTCTTATGCCTTTTCATCCTCATAGCGTAGCTCCCACGTATTAGTGGGAAAATACAATATTAGGTTTTCCATTCCTGAGTTACTTCACTTAGAATAATGGCCTCCAGCTCCATCCAAGTTGCTGCAAAAGACATTCTTTCATTCTTTTTATGGCTGAGTAGTATTCCATGGTGCATAGATACCACATGTTCTTTATGCATTCATTGGTTGATGGGGACTTAGGCTGGTTTCATATTTTTGCAATTGTGAATTGTACTGCTATTAATATAAACGTGTGTGCATGTGTCTATATAATTGCTTCTTTTGTTTTGGGTAGATGCCCAGTTGTGGGATTGTTGGATCAAATGGGAGTTCTACTTTCAGTTCTGTAAGGAATATCAATACCATTTTCCATAGCGGTTGTACTAGTTTACATTCCCACCAGCAGTGTCAAAGTTTTCCCTTTTTACCATATCCATGCCAACATCTATTTTTAAAAAAATTTTAAAATTATGGCCATTTTTGCAGAAGTAAGGTGGTGTTTCATGGTGATTTTAATTTGCATTTCCCTGATAATTGGAGATGTTGAGCATTTTTTCATATGTTTGTTGGCTGTTTGTATATCCGATAGAGGACTATTTAATCTGGGAAATAATCACTGTGAGACCAAAGCAAGACGCATGTGATATAAAATAAGACTTGACAACCTAAACCAATCTGCCAGTGGGAAGAATACATTTTGAAGAGGCTTCAGTGTCTTTCCTGGCTGGATGAACAATATGCTGAGGTAGAATTTCAGAGGAAACAAGAATAGTCTTGTAGTCAATGCAGGGTATTAAGGGCTTCCTAAACAGATTACATGAAATCCTTATTATAGTCCACTAATACTTTATTAATGTAGCAGGCATATTTTGCTCTTCAAATTTTTCATTTAATCTTGTATTTGTGAATATTACTAAATGTCTTGGGATTAAGGACTTTTAAAGAGCCTTGTTTACAAAGCCGCATTATTCAGTTCCCTGCAGCAACTCAGAAAGGAGTCTACATATCTACCCCACAGCCCTCCTTATTACATAGGAATTTCAAAAGGATAAAGGAGAGCTGGAAGAGTTTTAGGAGGAACTTGGCCAAAAGGAAGGGAGATGTTTGCAATCGCTCCTTCACCTTTGCCTCAATCGTTTTCTTATGCCCTCCCTTGATCCCTTGGTGATGGTTATCTTAGGGACAGGACATAGTAGTAGCTCCCCCTTGCTCTGGCTTCTTCCAGTTCTTTAGGCTTTTCCCCCACTCTCTCTGCCACTGCCTTTGCTGCTAGTGCCGCTTTTCCTCCATTCGGCTGTTTAAAACTCATCCCGTCTGTTAAAGCTCATCTCAAATACATCCCTGTCATCCCTTCCACCATGAGCAAGAAAAAAAGTTTTCAGCAATCTCTGGTATTTCCACATCTGAATAGTCAGTAGCAACATCACAAAATCCTATCAACTCCAAGGTCTCAAGGAGGAGGGAGAGGGAACAAAGCCCCTAGAAGTTTTGTGAGGAAGGGTCTGTCTGTCTCTAACATCAACAATACTTCACTTGTCTGTTGGGTCCAACCACCAGGCATAGTCATTTGCTTGTATCTTCACAATATGGTACATGAATATTGCCAGGTTAACTGGGCTCTGTGCAAGCCCCATAGTAAAGATCCCCTGGCTTTCTCTGTATGAATAGCTTGTAAAAGTATCATTGATTATGAGGCTATTTTTCACTTTTGTTGTAAAAAATTCATGCCCAAATCATATCAGGTAATGTAAACTTGGACAAGCAAGAATGCATTACTCTTCTAGGGGAATGGAAATTTTCTCACCGCTGTGCAATGAAAGCAGAATAAAGAGAAAATGCTCTTGCTGCAGAAACTGCTAAGACCTTAGCTTTCATTCTTAGCCCGATTTCAAGAGTTTGAGTTTGTCAAAACTGCCTGCCACTTGTCCTTCCCTCATCTGTGTGTCCCTTTCTCACATACGCCTACTCAAAATGATATAATAACAAATTATGCAGATACACAGCTGTAAAAATATGTGATATATCCCATAATATTGCACAATTCATGTCTGTGAGCACAAAGATGGTGTCATTTGTTTCAGTTGTTTCTATGTTCCCTCTACATGCACCTAAGCATCTTAAGGGTAGATGTATCTTCTTTATGTCCCATAAAGGGCCTAGCACAGTGCCTTCTATAGAGATGCTCAGCCAATGAATGAATGCATGAAGAATAGAATCAGTATGTATGTGTTGGTATGTATCCATGTGTTGGTTATTTGCACAGTTATGTGGTGTAACAGTGACAAGCCATAGACAAGCCAACACTGAGTGGGGCAGAACTGTCTCCAGGTTAACACCAACACAAATCACCGAGGAGAATAATTAAAAGAACAAAGAAGAACCCAAACACACTGACCCACATCTCTCTCTAGTACACATAATTGCATGTTAGAGAAGCACATGTTTATTGTTACTAAGCATCTCTCTTTTTTAAAGGCTTTTTTTGTTACCACACACTCCTGAATGTCAGGCAGGTGACGATTAGTGTTTAAGTGACCTTTGCCGACTCTTATTTCCTCAAAAAACAGATGAGAGACTAAAGAGGTTGTATAACCAACCAGTGGCCTGTGACACCCCAAATAGCCTTTTGTTTAACACCAAGTCTGTTAATGAGGCATCTGATTGCTCCTACCAGATGTGTGGATTGTTCCAGAAATCAATGACTCTATTCAACTGGGAGCCTCCTGAGTTAATTTGGCCCTTTAGCCATCTCATGCTTAGTGTCCTGAAATTGATGGTTGAGGAGGCATCAAATAAGCTATCTACATCAAATAAGCCTGCTACAACAACAAAAATCCCAACAAAGTAAGAATTAGTTATTTTAATTATTTAACATAAAATGTAAAGTTTCTGATATATTTGGCTAGATGATGTGATTGAATTGTTGACAACATAATTTTCTTTGTTACATACATAAATAGAAGAGGAAGATCAGTTTCTTTGTTGTTTTCAGGATTAAGTACTTTTTTGAAAATTAAGAAAAGGGAAAAATTAGGACAGATGTCACCTTTTCAACTACCAGTCTTCTTTCAGGATAGTGAGAGCAGACTAAGATTCCAGAGTCTGTGCTAATTAGAGTCTGTGCTACTAATTATCAGTACAATTTGGAATAAGCCTTCCACTCTTGGGCCTCAATTACCTTGTTAGTAGATCAAGACATTGGACCAAATATCTGTGGGCCCTTTCAGCTTTGAGTGTTTATAACTTCGTGAAACATCTTTGCCTTTATTTGTTATACAGGGCCATGTTGGAGTGATAACCAATAGGGAAGTAAGAGCCATATTCTTTTGGGGGATATTTCCTTGAGCATACTCTCATGGTGGAAGAGTGCTTTAGCTTCTAGAGCTGTGTTGTCTCATACCGAGGATGTGCTATGCCTGTAAAATATGCACCACATTTCCAAGACTTTGTCTGAAAATTTTATAAAATATCCTGTTATTTTTTTCTCTGTATTACATGTAGAAATGATAACATTTTGGATATGTTTGGTTATATAAAATATGTTATAAAAATAATTTACCTGTTACTTTTCACTTTTTAAAATATGCTAATTCCAAATATTTAAAATTATACCCATGGCGCCTATATTTCTTTTCTTTTCTCTCTTTTTTTTTTTTGAGACGGAGTCTCGCTCTGTCACCCAGGCTGAAGTGCAGTGGCATGATCTTGGCTCACTGCAACCTCTGCCTCCCAGGTTCAAGTAATTCTCCTGCCTCAGCCTGCCGAGTAGCTGGGCTTATGGGCGCACGCCACCACACAGGGCTAATTTTTGTATTTTTAGTAGAGACGGGGGTTTCACCAGGTTGGCCAGGATGGTCTCGATCTCTTGACCCTGTGATCTGCCCTCCTTGGCCTCCCAAAGTGCTGGGATTATAGGCGTGGGCCACCGCGTCCGGCCAGCTCCTATATTTCTATTGGACAAGCCTGGTCTAGGGAGTTACTCCTGCTACATTTGACCTGAGTTCCCAGTTCAAAAGCCTCCCAAGGTTGAAACCATCTAAACTAGTGGCACTTAGTCTTGGATTCACACTGGAATCACAGCAGCATATTATGAAAAATAATGATCCCCTCCTCCCTATGATTCTAATTAAACTGACTCATAGTCACCTTTCTTATGTGCTCTGCATTTTTTCCATAAGGCCATGGGTGGCGTAATAAAAAAAAAAAAAAAAGACTTTGTTATATGAATGCCAGAAACTTGTGTATATCCAAGTTGGACAGCTACTGGATTAAGGGGGTATGAATCAGTGAAGCAGGCTTAGCCCTGACTCTTAACCAGTCTCAAGGGCAAAACTGTTGATCTCTTCAGTACTCAAAAATCAAGCAAATGGACAGGAAATCGTAACTTGAATTAATCCTGCCGTAGCTGTCGCTTCTTGTTTGAGTTTCTGAAAATCAGCTTATTACATTGCATCTCGTCTCCCAGGGAGATACTTGACATTGCTTGGTCTGTTTTCAGAGGGGAAAATGGAGCTCAAAGAGTGTGGCTGTCTCCCAGGTAAAGAAATTTTCTTCCAGCAGATTTTTTTCTACTGGGGGATTTTTTTTTTTTGGACTCCTAATATAATGAAAGAAGTAAAAGTAGACAATGTGGCTTGACAGAAATTGGATGGATCACTAACATGGAGCAAACAGCCATCGATTTCATGTTGATTTTTGGTAGCATAGGCTGTTTTTTTTTTTTTTTTTTAAGCCTCACCCTCAAATTTTGGGGTTCATCCTTACTGAAGTCTGCCATCCCTATATGCTCATAAAATCTATACTTATTTGTGGTTGGGCTCTAGATATGGGCCTTAGGTAAGAAGGGAAGCTGCTCCTTTCCTTTCCTCATTGTCCTCTTGATTCTCAGAGCCATAGGTACTTGCCCAACTTCTATGGTTGACTAAAATTGGAGTCCCAGTAATGAATTTAGAACAGATTTTCAAAAATAACTAACAACCCTAGGCTTTTAAATCAGACTCTATTGAATTGTATCTTGTGATCCCGGTAAGTCACAGAACTTCCTGACACTACAAGTGCTTGAAAAAGAGATGCTGAACTACTGTGATCATGAATGTCCATATTGGGTGCCACCTTTGGTGGTGGTAATATCTTGCCAAGGTAGTAGAGAGTCGATAAAAGTTCCAGTAAATAATCCTATGTGTCCACAGTGCCTTAAAACTCTACCAATCCTCTGCCCAAGGTTTTTGATCAAATGCTACTTCCCTGAGTGAAAGATTAAGTTAAATGTGTATTTGTTGTTTGAGTTGTTTTGAAGGGACTCTGACACTTACTAGCTGTATGGCCTTGGGCAAATAACTAAACTTCTCTGAGCTCCACTTGTAAAATAGGAATCATAATATCCACTGCATAGTCTTATGAAAATTTCATGAGTTGCTCTACCTATTTTCCACACCTTGCACAGTGATGCCCCCAGAACAGGAAGCTAAAGAAAGATTTGTAGAATGAATAGACGAATTTATGAATATTAATCTTGTGAAAGTATCTGGTTACAGAGTTGTCCTCTGTTTGGGTCAGTCTCAAGGTACCGGAGTTTAATTTGGTAGCTAATTGTCAAAGCCTAATTAGTTTCTCTATCAAATACTTAGACTCAGCGTATCTCCATTCCCCTGGCATTTTCGTAAAGTAGAGGCTAGACATTGATGCGAAGCTGGGAAAAGCACCTTCTACCACAGTACACATTTTGCAGAGAGAGAGATATTTTAGGGGGCCAGATTGTCCCCAAATGTGAACAATAAATGAGGGTAAGTTCTGGTTGAATATAAATAAATTTTACTAAATAAGGAGTCATTAAAATGGACAAGCACATATTGGATCAGTATTTACATATTATTGAGACATGTACATGTAAGTCCTTGAACAAAAAGGTAGAATTCTCTGAACTAATTATATACCCCCTTGCCCAAAATAGAATAAGTAACTAGGGCCCCACTTTTTAAGAACAGCTGTAAGAGGATAGTAATATTAACTCATCAAAGAGACATTACATGGAGCCATGGATTTAAATTATTTTTTGTGTCAGGTGAAGTTGGAAAAGATAAAATCACTGTTTGTTATTTAGGACAGATTTTCTGAAAGTTCATTGTCTTACTATAGTCATAATCTAAATCACATTTGAATGAAACTTTGAAATGAATGAAACTGGAAACCTCTTGTACTTAGGTAGTTGTGGCTACAGTGAATAAAAATGACATGCTTTGAAGTTATGTAAAGCGTAGAAAGACTCAACCCTGGTATGATTCGATCGAATGCCAATTATAAAGCCAGGTCACCTGCACAGCTTCATTTTATTATTTTTTAATCTCATAAATTATTTTCTCTTGCTATCTCCATCCTAGAAGCTCTATGGAATCGGGGAAGGGAGCAGGAACTTGCAAGTCTATGGGGATGGAGTGAGAAAGAGAAAAGCAGATGCAACCAGAGTAAGGGGGCTGGATGTACAGCCAGTCCAGAAGGTGCTATGGTGATCTGGTTCAGAGTCATTTGGGGCTTTACCCCAGTCCATATGCATAGGCAAACATAAAAACATATGAATTCACAATATCATTATTTTCAATTTAGTTAACAGCTTTTGAAATCAACATGGTGTTTCATAGCAATTAACTGTAATTACAAATCCGAGAAACATTTTTTTTTTTTTTCTGGGTAATTACTTTCCTGATTCTTGTTCCATCATTTTCATTTAATTCTGAAAAAAAATTAACTGCCATTTTGACAAGTGTTTAGTGTTTTTAAACTGATTGTGTATACCCTATTACGTAAGTGCTTTATTCATACATTTCCGCAAACTTTTCCCCAATCCAAAAATGTCTATAAATGTTTGCAGCAACTCCCTATCTGGAGGCTGGTTGCACACTTACTCTCACGCCTATGATTGCTTGGAAGGGGCTGTCACCACTGCCAAAGCAAAACGTTTTTGACAATAGAACTGCCAATTAATCAGTGGCAGACAAGAGAAGAATTGGCTTCATATTTTTTGATGGCGACTGGCCACTTGGCAGCCAGCCACCAAGTGAGTTATTGATCCATTGGAACTCAGCCTACTTGGATTGCCATGATTCGCTTTCTGTCAGCAGTCTATCACAACTGCACCTCGAGGAGATGAAAAAAATTTAAAAAGACTAACAGGTTTAAACTATCTAAAGTGAACTATAGGATAGGCATTGGCAAGCTGAATAGCAGAAATGCTGACTACTTGGATTTAGATGTATTGAATGAGTCTCTGAAATTCAATTAACTGGCCCAGATAGCAACTGAAATGCTGTTTGTGGTGAGGAGGAAGAAGATTAAACAGTACTGATACTTGCAATGAATTCTTAATTAGAGGGGCAGAATAAATGGAGGGACACCAAAGAGATAGGATCAAGCTCCAGTTCAGATGCTTACGAGCTGTGTGACTTCTGTTTGTATACTTTTTTTTGTTTTGTTTTTTTGAGACAGAGTCTCCCTCTGTCTCCCAGGCTGGAGTGCAGAGGCACAATCTTGGCTCACTGCAACCTCTGCCTCCTGGGTTCAAGCGATTCTCCTGCCTCAGCCTCCCGAGTAGCTGGGATTACAGCCATGTGCCATCACGCCCGGCTAATTTTTGTACTTTTAGTAGAGACAGGGTTTCACCATGTGGGCCAGGCTAGTCTCAAACTCCTGACCTCAAGAGATCCACCCATCTCAGCCTCCCAAAGTGCTGGGATTACAGGCGTTAGACACCACATCCAGCCTCTTTGTATACGTTTTTTTTAGTGGGATAAATTAGATAATGTGCATCAAAGCATCTAGGACAATACTTGACACAGAGTTGGTTCTCTGAAATGTCATTTTTCTTTTTTCCTATAAATCTTAGGGTTGTGTTATTGCATAAAGAACCGAGTTTTGAGGATCATTTCATTCTCAGAAAATTTATTTTTATTTATTCATCCATGATGGCATAGGAATGACTAATTATTAACCTGTAGACCTACGTATTTTTAGTGAACTTTTAAAACTTTTCTACCATTGTGTTATAATGTAAGCATTTTAACCTATTATTTATCTTACCAGGTGCTAAGATAATTAAAAAATAATCTGTAATTATTTTATTTTAAAATTATCAATTATTTTATTTTCAATGACTTAAAATTGTGATGTGAAAGGAATACTAGAATTGGAATACAGTTGTTCTGACCAATAAATGCAGATTTTTCTAGAATATGTTCAGCTATTGTGTAAAAATGATGTATAAAAGCTACATTTTCCTTTTTTTTTTTTTTTTTTTTTTGACGGAGTTTTGCTCTTGTCTCCCAGGCTAGAGTACAATAGCGTGATCCCAGCTCACTGCAGCCTCTGTCTCCCAGGTTCAAACGATTCTCCTGCCGCAGCCTCCTGAGTAGCAGGGATTATAGGTGCCTGCCACCACGCTTGCCTAATTTTTTATTTTTTTTATTTTTAGTAGAGACGGGTTTTCACCATGTTGCCCAGGCTGGTCTCGAACTCCTGACCTCAGGTGATCCACCTGCCTTGGCCTCCCAAAGTGCTGGGATTACAGGCATGAGCCACCGTGCCTGGCCAAAAGTTATATTTTCTTTATAGGTTTTTATCCCTTTGTTCTATTCTCTTGGAAGACGTTGATATTTGCTCTCCTAATTTCTACCGTGGCAAGGCAAAGAATAATGAATTACCTCTAATGGTGCTACTGACAGTGACAACTGACGGCTGCTTGTCTGTATTGGTGTGAATGATAAGCTTGGTAGCTCACAGCCATTCTATCACACACAACTCCCCTCAGCCTAGATGGCTGATTTCTCCATGGTTCAGCCTTCTTTCATTTATTTTATTTTTCTTTTCTTTTTTTTTTTTTTTCGAGATAGAGTTTTGCTTTTGTAGACCAGGCTGGATTGCAATGGCATGATCTTGGCTCACTGCAATCTCTGCCTCTCGGGTTCAAGCGATTCTCCTGCCTCAGCCTCCTGAATAGCTGGGACTACAGGCATGCGCCGTCACTCCCGACTCATTTTGTAATTTTTTTTTTTTTTTTTTTTAGTAGAGATGGGGTTTCTCTATGTTGGTCAGGCTGGTCTCGAACTCCTGACCTGAGGTAATCCGCTCGCCTCAGCCTCCCAGAGTGCTGGGATTACAGGCGTGAGCCATCACCCCCAGCTTCTTTTCTTTTCCCTTCCCTCCCCCTCCCCCTCCCCCTCCCCCTCCCCTCCCCTCCCCTCCCCTCCCCTCCCCTCTCCTCTTCTTTCTGATGAAATCTCACTCTGTTGCCCAGGCTGGAGTGCAGTGGCTCAATCATAGCTCACTGCAGCTGCCAACTCCTGGGCCTAAGCCATTCTCCCGCCTCAGCCTCCAGAGAAGCTGGGACTACAGGCATGCACCACCACGCCTAGTTAATTAATTTTTTTGTTGTTGTTTAAAGATTGGGTTTCACTATGTTGCCCAGGCTGGTCTCAAACTCTTGGACTCAAGTGATCTTCCTGCCTCCCTCCCAAGTCACTGGGATTGCAGTTGCAAGCCATCATGTTTGGCTCGTTTATTCTTTGGGAACACCTATGAACCCAGCATAAAGGGGCTACACTCATTGTGACAAATAATTCATTCAGAAAGTATTTATTGAGTCTGTTTACTGGACCAGAGACTCTGCTAGGTGATGGGGCCATGGAGATGCCCCTAAGGCGTAGCTCCAACCATAGGGTGCTTATAATAGGGTGCTTATAGTCTAACAAGGGAGCTAAGACCTGTCTGTAGATAACTCTAAAACAAAATTAACCAAGTGTCACAACAACAAAAAATACTGCTATTGGAGTTGAGAGAAGGAAGGAAGTTGGGGAAATTCAGGAAAGGCTTGACTCTTTTTTTTCATTCATTCAACAAACACAGGAGAATGAGACTATGCTAGGCTGGTAATACAAAGATAAAACACTATTTGATCTCAAGGAGTTTACCTTCTAGGGAAGGCAGATACTCAGACTAGTCACAGCATCCTGGGATAAGGTTAGGTGTATGGACAACTGAGGTAAGAACAAAGTGATGTGGGAGCCTGGGGATTGCTCTCTTTAGGGAAAACAAGGAAGGAGTCATGTTCTAAGCACTCGTTGAACTGGGTTTTCTTCAGTGAGTGTATAGTCTAGTGTGACTGCCATGCCCATGAATAATTCCAATACCAGGAAATGCCAAGTGCCCTACAAGAAGCTCAGACAAAGGGCTATAAGGTAGGTTTAGAGGTGAGTGTGTTTACTTCTAGCTGGGGTCTCAGATAAGGATTTACCAAATAGACCAAATTGGAGGTGAGCTTTAAAAGCTAAGTAGAAGTTCAACAGGGAAAGGAGTAAGGGATGAGGTAAAACAGAAGAAATAGCCTGAATAGGCCAGGCGGGGTGTCTCGCGCTTGTAATCCCAGCACTTTGGGAGGCTGAGGCAGGTGGATCACCTGAGGTCAGGAGTTCGAGACCAACCTGACCAACATGGAGAAACCCCATGTCTACTAAAAATACAAAAATTAGCCAGGCATGGTGGCAGGCACCTGTAATCCCTGCTACTTGGGAGGCTGAGGCAGGAGAATCGCTTGCACCTGGGAGGCAGAGGTTGCAGTGAGCCAAGATCACGCCATTGCCACTCCAGCCTGAGCAACAGTAAGACTCCATCTCAAAAAAAAAAAAAAAAAAAAAAAAAAAAAAAAAAAAAAAAAAGGAATAGCTTGAATAGAGCCATGGCCTGTTAATGGTGAGTCTTTTGAAGTGGCCAGAGTGGAAGAGTCTGGACGGTGGCACAGGCTGAGGAAAATCACAGAAGGCACTGAATGCCAAGACAGGTCACTGGATTTTGTTGAGTAGGCAGTGGAGAGTGGTATGTCTTTTCTTCTTCTAACTATGCTTTAGGATGGAGGCAATAGTAATTCATAGTGATGGCCTTGGAATCAGATGATTTGGGTTCAAATGCTGCCCTACCACTCACTAGCTGTGTGAACCTGAGCAAGTCTCTTACCCTTTGTGTCTAATGGGGGCATTAATAATACTACACTCCACAGGTACAATCAATGAGGATTGGTTTAGTTTAGTCTTGTTAGAACCATGCCTAACAAGAGGTAACACTATATAAGTGTCACTTGTAGTAGTAGCAGTAGCAGCAGCAGCAGCAATAATAGTTGTGACATAATTCGTAGCAACGTTAGGAAATTCTTGTGTTGTAAACTTGTAGGAACATACTTGAGATGACCTGACATCGCTGAGAAAACCAGAAGTGAACCTCAGGGACTATTGAGAAATGATCAATACTATGTATGCTCTTTGCAAAATTGTTTAGGTACACCTGAGTTGAACCATATAATAGACACATAAATAGCTGGCCCTCGGCCAGGCGCGGTGGCTCATGCCTGTAATCCCAGCACTTTGGGAGGCCGAGGCGGGTGGATCACGAGGTCAGGAGTTTGAGACCATCCTGGCCAACATGGCGAAACCCTGTCTCTACTAAAAATACAAAAATTAGCTGGGTGTGGTGGCGGGCACCTGTAATCCCAGCTATTTGGGAGGCTGAGGCAGGAGAATCGCTTGAACCTTGGAGGCGGAGGTTGCAGTGAGCCAAGTTCGTGCCATTGCTCTCTAGCCTGGGCGACAAGAGCAAGACTCCATTAAAAAAAAAAATCTATCTATCTATCTATCTATCTATCTCTATATCTCTATATCTCTATCTATCTATCTATCTATCTATCTATCTATCTATCTATCTATCTATCTATCTATATCTGGTCCTCAACAGCTAAAAATGGCCTAGCCAGAATGTTGGCAGCCAAGGCAAGTTGAGCAACCAATAAAATGTCATGTCTGAGCTAGAGAGTTTCAGAGATCTCCTGCATCTATGATATAAATCACATCATCAGGAGAGCTTGCAAACAGTAAGGTTCACCTGTGGTTAAACTTAAGGCTGTTCATAAATATAGCAATAAAACTATTTCTTTCCCATGTCCCAGGTGTCTTAGTTTTCACACTCCCACCACAACTTGAAATGTTTAATATGAAAGTGTGACAATCTGCAAGTAACACTAACACTAAAATATTGTCACAGGAGGCTTGTTCACAAGAAATAGGCACAGCCTGGGAACAGTGACCTGCAAAGCTCTGGAGCCTGCTTTTGTTTGCATTTACCCTCCTTGTAGTTTTGGACATACTCAAGTACAGCTGCATTTAGCAGCTGGTCCAGGATTTGGTCCATTCTCATTGTGTCCCAAACTGCAGATTCTGCAGATGAATGTCAGTGTAAACGTGACTCTTTCTTGTGGGTTGCCCTAACCTTTGGTTCATTGAATCTGGTTCTTGGTCATCACCTAGCACAAAGGCTGCTGTTACAAGACAGAGACACCTTAGTGAGTACTGGAAACACCCACAAATCTTTCCTCTCAAATGAGCTTTAGCACAATGAGTTCTGAGGTCCCTTTGCAGATTCACAATAAGCCACTGGAAGTTTCTGAGACACTGAACAATGAAAATGGACCTCTTCTTGAGAACTCTGTGGCTTACACTATCAAAACTCGAAGCAAACATTGTTTTGTAGGCCCAAAAGTTGGAACTCATACTGAATTGGAAAAATTATTGTATGTCTTCATCAGAAAAGGATTTAGGGTAGCTGGTAGCAGGCGTTCTGCCAGGAGTCTCACAGTTCTCCAAGGTTTAAGCCTTAAGTATCTTCCAAATTTGTGTGTCTTGCATCATAAAACGTGTCTAAGATAACAACATGTTTTGATAAACATTAATTAAACCTTTAGCTAAAAAAAATTGTTTGTCTCCTTAGAATATTTTTTTGAGAGGGGATGTTTCGGATGGGTCCTGTTTGTTTAAAAAGACTACCCAAGGGAGTTTCCCAAAATTAATGTCCTTGTGGCAGAGACTCAAAATCATTCATAGAATAGAACTGGAAATGTAGAAATGAGAGAGCCCAAATTCAGAGGTGTTAGAGTCAGCCAATAGAGCATGACGTTTGAGTTCGAGCCCACCTGTATGACCTGGAGTAAGCCAATGTTTACACCCAGTTTCTGCATCTGAAAAAATATGGCATTATGCATTATGAAAAAAAGAAGATGTGCTTTACATCACAGGATTGTGGTGAGGGAGGATTAGCTAAAATACTATACTTCGGGAAATAGTTTGTCAATTGCAAAGTGCCATTAAAATGTAAGGAATTACTGTTATAATCATCACTGGCTGAGGTCCTACATATAAGGACCTACAGCTTATAGCGACCTCGTCAGAGTTTTTTGAAAATGAGAGAGGGAGAGAGAGAGGGAGAGAGAAAGCAAGCACTCTTATCTTTCCCCACTAGAGGGCAGGCGAGCCACTTGGTAAAGTACTGACTGGCTTAGGACTCTAGAAACCCACAGCAATACTTTGGTCTGTGAAGCAGCCTAGGGATGGACAAAGGGTGAATTAGAAGTCATGAAAAACAGAGACAGCCTGTATCCCATCGGTTTGCAGTTTACTAACATTTCGTGTGTATGAAAACATGGTCTTTTTCTTTTGACTGTGAGAAAAAGGATAGCTAAACAATTTCTCCAACAAGGAAAATGTTGAGCCCACTCAGTTACAGCTAACAGACTTAACGATTATTTGTCACACCACTTTACAGGTAATGTCTTCATCTATATCAGGGATTGACAAACTGCTTCTGTAACAGTAAATATTTCTGGCTTTGCAGGTTATATGGTTTATGTTGAAACTATTCAGCTTTGCCACTGTAGCAGAAAAGCAGCTTGAAACAATATGAAAATAAGTGGGCATGAATAGGTTACTATAAACTTTTATTTATGGACACCAAATTTTGAAATTCACATAATTTACACTTGTCACAAAATATTCTTCTTCTTTTGATTTTTTTTTTTTGAGCACTAAAAAATGTAAACATTATTTTTAGGTGAAAGATCATACAAAAAATGACCATAGGCCTGATTTGACTGGCAAGCAGTAGTTTGCAGAGATCTAAGACTTCTTAGCTATCAGATTGGCAATCTCCTCAATCTATATATTTATAACTTTCATAACACATTATTTCAATGTGGTTAGTATATTTTTTGCACATATAAATTACTAAAAATCCATGTGGCATTTTTGCCTGTTATTGTCTTGTTTGTTAAAAACTATAGACAAAAAAATTCAAGTAGTATACCGGGTGCGGTGGCTCACGCCTGTAATCCCAGTACTTTGGGAGGCTGAGGCGGGCAGATCACCTGAGGTCAGGAGTTCAAAACCAGCCTGGCCAACATGGTGAAACCCCATCTCTATTAAAAACAAAACAAACAAACAACAACAACAACAAAAACACAAAAATTAGCCGGGCATAGTGGTGGGCGCCTGTAGTCCCAGCTACTCGGGAGGCTGAGGCAGGAGAATTGCTTGAACCCAGGAGGCAGAGGTTGCAGTGAGCCGAGATTGCACCACTGCACTCCAGCCTGGGTGACAGAGGGAGACTCTGTCTCCAAAAAAAAAAATTCAAGTAGTTGATGCATTGTTCTTGGATTTGTCAGGAAGAGAGCACACAGTTAAATGTGAATTTCAGTTAAAATAAAAACAAAAGGGATTCACTGTTTCTCTGAGATTCAGTTTTAACTGGGTGAACTAAATTGCTAAGTCTGATATTTGTTCTTCTACTGACCGATCCTCATTTATTAAGGACTTAATAAATGAAGTTGAAGATCTGAAGACAAGACTTCTCCAGTAAAATATATCTTTGGGGAATTGGGAGAAATATGGATCTTCACTGGCTTGCTTGTTTTCCGTGCACTTGAACACATTAAAACAACTGTAAGGCACGAACAGCTGTTATTCACATCCATTTTCTAGAAGAACAAATTCTGAGCTGCTAGTCTCAGTTGAACAAGCCATTTAAAACGCTTTGTAAGAATCTCAAAGTAACGAGCACTTGCTATTTTATGTTGCAAAGGGCTTCAGAGAAATTTGAGGTCTTTTAATTGAGTAGGAACAGCAAATAAAAATCCTCCCAGCCTGGTGTTCTATGGAACTGAGCTTCCTTCAGGCCATTTCAAAAGAGAAACTCCGTCCTCCTCTAAAAGCTTTTTGATACCCCTTAATGGAGGTGTCAAGCGTGCACAGGCAGCAATTCGTAGGGCCTGGTTCAGAGAGGTTTCTTTTTGTGTGTATCTGTTAGGATTCACTACTGGTATTAAATATTGACCCACATTTAATTTGCCTGGTGACTTTTCACGATAGATATTGAATGTTAAATACTCTCCAAATCGGATGTTCTTTCCAGTTTTAAGATTTGACGCCTTATGATCTACTCCATCCACGACTTTTACAGAACCTTGGAGGGTCTCTTACCTCTCTGGACTTGAGTTGGTTAATCCCGCTGCAGAGATGGAGTGGGGTGGGGGTGGAGGTGGTGGTGAGTGGTGTAACTGAGGAAGAGCCCCTGGCATACTGCAACCAGGTCAGAAGTGACAGCATCCAGCCCTCCCCTCCTTGGGGAGTGGGGGAAGGGGGCGACCCCGCCCAGTGCAGAGGGAGGCGAGTCAGGAGCCAAAAACGCTGGAGAGGCCATCTGCGGGGTCGGTCTCTCCAGACAGCAGCCGGGTGACAACGTGGCACGGAACGGCACTGCATCAGAGTAAGCACACTGCAGAGACGAGACGAATCCTCTCCAGAGAGGGGAGGCGGTTAAGGAGAGGCGATTGCGTGGCCCGGAGCAGCCAGACCCGGTAAGCCGACTACTTCCCGTGTTCCGCTTTAACCAAGCTGGTTTTGCTGGCGGCCCCACACATTTCCTGAGCGGAGCGTCTTCGCTGGCTCACAGCCAGCCAGCCAGCCAGAGCCCACTTCTGCAACCTCCTCCTTCTTCCCATCCTGAGGGCTCCTGCTTCGGCTCCCGGCTTCCTCCTCCGGGGTATCTTTTACCGCTTCTGTAGCTGGATAATCGCCCTCACTCAATCACCACGGTCGTAAATAGGGCAAAACGAGCAAGGCACTCGCCCTTGGGTACAAAATTTAAGGCGGGACCAAGATACTCAGTAATCAAGATTAAAATGTTCATGCAATCTCTTTAAAATTCAAAGTTACAGCCAAAATTCCGCGAGAAGCTAGATAACAATTATTAAATAAGGGCAAGCTCAGACTTTGCACTTGAACGACTTAGCCTCACTTGCCTCACCCTAATCCCCGGCGCCGCTAATCAACTCTGAAGTGATTCCATCCTTTCCGTGGTGCCACGTACTGAACCTCCGGTTTTCGTTGTGTATACGCCTTCCTGGTTGTGTGGGAAGGGGCAGGGACTGAGCCTCGGGGAGCGCAGTCCAGTGCTTTGTTCACCGAGGCCCTGGGGTCGATATGGATTTTGGAGTAGCCCAAAGGTAAGAGCTTATACAGCCGCCCCAGGTTGCAAAGCTTTGCATTGGAACTGCCCGAGCCCCACAGAAGCAAAGTTAGAGGGGAAACTGCACTCCTTTAATTAGTATTTAGGAACCCCTTCAATAATTGAATTGAGTATAAAATCTTTAAAGTAACTACAAATAGCAGGGAACGGCTTTTGGAATTATTTTTCTAAGAGGGATGCCTCCGCGCGTGGAGACGCCTTGTTCCTCTCTAGCTTGCCATGTGTATTTGGTGGTATGGCAGTTCAGTCTGAAGTTGCAATGATATAAGCACTTTTAATGAGGATCACACTCAATAACTTAAGAGGCACCATTTACCTCTCCTAGTAAGTGACTAGACACTGTTAGGTGCTGGCTAAAAAGGGTTTTCAACTCCTACCATCTCCTAGAGCCATTTCATGCTGATCTTGAATTGTTTGCTGCTCTTATGTTTAAGGGAGGTGACAAGGGGGGCAACTAGCTCCGGAGTAGGGGATGGCCTGGTGTTATTTAGAAATGCTTCTTTTTGTCTTATGCGTGCCAGTGAAAAATGAGGTTAAGAGGAAGATCTGTAAAAGGTCTGGAGAAGATCAGGAAACTATTGTTCAAATCCATGTGCCTTTTCTTAAAATCTTTTGAAGTTTTGGGAGTGACCAGCTCTTCAAAAGGAAGAAAAGGGCACTTGTGATCCCTGGCCTGCTAAAAAGGGTTTGCTTCCCTTGAGGAGGTATCAAGCCAAATTCTACCTAACCTGGAATGGGGAAAAGGTGGGCCGAACGGTCATTGTGGGCATCGTCAAAAGTGGGACACGGCAGATCCCCTTAGCTGTTGCATTTCTCATAGGCCTGGTTTAGCTGTTCCACGCTGTGGCCAGCAGAGGGCACTATAGCTACATAGAATGTTTTTTGACTGTTTTTAGTGGTGAATTTTCAGAGCTGTTTAAAAAACTTCCATCCAGGAAGAAGTATGAACGATTTTCCATGAAATTTTAATGTGAAAAATAGATTATCATTAAAAACTGATGGATGTCTATTTGGTTTTTAACCCACTGAACCATAGAAAGAAAGTGAAGATGTTTCATAACAATCAAAGATTAAAATAGCAAGAATAAAAAAGCAATGTGATAATAAATATCAGCATCATATCCCTAAATTGTTTCCAACATAAGTAGTTAGGGATTTTGCTCATAGGGATGATATTTAAATTTTCAAATAAAGAAAGTTAATTTGTGAATTTCTATTACTTATTTGGAAGAATGAAAACTGGGATATGAATAGTCATGTGATCTTACAATGTACAATTCAGTTTTCTACAGAGAAGTCTCCAGTAAAATATGCTTCTACGTGCCATGGGAATTTAAAAATTAAAAATGTAAAAGATTTATAATTAACTACCATAAATGAAATAACAAAGAATGTGTATGATTCTGAGCAGGATTAGGATTGAAATCTGTTCGCTATGTTTAGGTCATATTTGTAGAAAGTTAATGGAAGCGTTGTATCGATACTAATTTATTTCTTACAGTTTTGATAGGAATATCAAATTCATATTGTAGAAACTTAGACTCACATTCTGTATTAGAACCTATGAGCTATTCTGGGTGTTTTAATATGGTTTTTGCTCATTGCTATGCTACAGGTATTATCATACATCTTTTCTAAAGGTGGAGGCCTTCTTTTTTATTTAACTAGAAGTTTCTTGTGTTAGGATGATTTTGAGCAGTTAAGAATTGCAAGAAAAGATCTTAACATCATTAGTTTCAAGTACATTGTAATGATTGAGTGTGGAGCGTAGAGCAAGATTGCATAGCTGTACATTTTGGGCTTTCCTACTTAATAAACGTGCGAACTCGGACAGATTACGTAACTTGTCTGAACCTCAATTTCCTCATCTATAAAAGAATAATAATAATATCCATCACATAGGGTTGTATTAAATATTAAGTGAGTTAATATATGGAAAGCAGCTAGAACAGTGCCTGGCCCAGAAAAATCACTTTATAAGTGTCATTTACCTATTATTTTTTTCCATTATTGTTAATAATATTTTTAATTTGAACATGATATATTAATTTCCCCTTAGTTTATTGTTTAGCTCTAGAGCTGCTTAGATTCATTTGCATATAATATTGCTTATCTAATTTTAAATAAGTGGTTCTATGCACATTTAGTAACTTATGCCTCTTAAACATTGGCCATGAAAGAGAATTCTTGAATAGTTTCGTGAAGCAGTCTTTGTCTTTTACTCAGAGTAGAATATTTTGAAGACATCTTTTCTCTGAAGTGTTTAGACAGGCTATAAACTAGTGTGTATTAGTCGGAGTTCTCCAGACAGAACCAATGGGATAGCTAGCTAGCTAGCTAGATAGAGGAGAGGGGATTTAGTAGAGGAATTTGTTCATGTGGTTATGGAGGATGACAAGGGCCAAGATTGAGGGACTGACAATTGGCGAGGGCTTTCTTGCTGTGTCATCCCATGGCAAAGGAGAGAGAGGCCAAACTTGCCCTTTTGTAAAGAATCCACTCCCATGAAAATGGCGTTAATGTATTCATGACAGCAGAACCTAATCACCTCTTAAAGATCTCACCTCTCAATACTGTTATGGTGGCAATTCCATTTCAACATGGGTTTTGGAGGGGACAGACATTCAAACCATAACACAGCTCCATGACAGAATTTTCACATGCACCAGAATGTAAATGACAGCTACTCATTTTAAGGGGAAACAGCTTAGGTTAGTGTAAAAAACACGAGTATTGGAGTCTGGAGCTTGGACGCTAACTGTGTGACTTTGGACATGCCACATGTCATCTTTGAGCTTCTGCTTTTTCAAATACGAGGCTGTTGTAGGCCAAAATATGACCAGGTTGTAAAGGGTTTGCTACATACCGAGTGCTCACATCAAAACATGTTAGTTCCATTTCCTCGACCTTATTCCCTTTCTCCTTTGATAATGCTTCATTCAAGTGTAGATCGAAGACCTCAGGAGGAAATGAAATGTTAGGAGGATTTGACTGTAACAAAAGGGTTAGTGTTAACACATCCATTCTGTACTTATACAATAGAAGTACAATAGTAATCTTAGAAGCTGTGCAAGATCACTGCTGCTTCCTCTCTCTGGGCCTCTGAATTAATGATGCAATATATACAATACATATATATTATAATATATAATATATTTATTATAATTAATTCTATTATATATTATATATAATAAACAATAATAATAATAATAATTATTATTATTTTGAAGACATATTTTCTCTGAAGTTTTTAGACAAGCTATAAACTAGTTTGTATTAGTCAGAGTTCTCCAGAGAGATAGAACCAATGGGATAGCTAGCTAGTTAGATGAAGGAGAGAGGATTTGTTAGAGGTTATAGAGGATGACAAGGCCAAGGTTGAGGGACTGACTTCAGCCGTCCTTTGTTTCAGCTTCATAATTAACATTAACTATAATAGATTATTAATCTAATTATTATATTATTATAATATAATTATGTAGAGTAATCTAATAATTATATAATATCTTTAATTATACATGATAAATATTATATATTAGTATATGTATATATTAGTGTATATATTAGTATATGTATTTGTATATATATTATATATATATTTGTACTAATATACATACACAAACACATATAAGTATAGGACCTAGTTACTTCCTCCAAGGCTTCCTGTCTTTCTAATGGTCATAACATGGACTAAATGGGGCTTGAGTTGGATGATGAGATTCCATAGATAGAAAGGAAAGGGAGCATTCCAGCTAGAAGGAATGGTGTGAGCAGAGGTACAAATATGATTTTGGTCAGGAGCCAATAAGTAAACGAGTCTTTCCAGAGAACCTTTCTTGAGGAAGGTGCCTTGTAGTGCCCACAAACGCAGGAAGCAAGAATTAGGACAAGGTCACTGATGGTCAGTTCAAGGAGTTTGGAATGTGTCCTGTAGATATTGGGAAGCCACCGAAGGCTTATTGAGTAAGCACAACACAGCAGAGGTACTGTTTTGGGAATAAAAAGCTGGTGGCTATGAGGGTGGACTTGGTTATAGCAAAATTAGTCAGGAAACTATTTTAACAGTCTGGGGCCAGATCATAGAGGGCCTCATAGGCCCCATTTGTTCCTTCATCTACATTTGCTTCAGCTTTTACATCTTTCTAGACCAGTCCTGTTATGTTTTACAGAGGTCTTCCATTTCAGTCTTAGATGCTGTCTTCTATTTGCCAGTGGGAATTCTATAATCCCATTTGATTTCCATAGCATCTAATGAAATTCAGTTTTTTCTCCCTCCCCTCCATGAAAGCAAATTTTCCATACATTTTGTGTGCCGAAACCTAGTAAGAATAGGTCAGATTAATCCTAAATATCTGCTTTTTTATTCATTGCAAACATAAACCCTTTCATTAATATCAAGACAGCTAAAGAACTCCACCTCATCAAAGAAATCTGGCATCTGAAGCCCTTTATGATTTGCCTCAACAAGTCTTTTCCAGTTTTATTTTTACTGCCCACTTCAGCCATCCTTTGTTTCAGCTTCATCTCTCATCTAATTCCATGCATACCCAGCAATTTCGTGCCTCCGCCTTTGCCCTTCCACCTGCTTGCCTTCTCCTCCACACCCTAAAAATTCTACGCATTCTTCAAGGTCCCATTCAAATGCTACTGCTTTTGAGAGTGTTGCATGCTGGTCTTACTTTCTGTACTGTAAGCATTTATGCTATAAAATGAGGACCTATTCTATTCCAGTTACTGTCAAGGCATTCCCAAATGATTAAAACACAGGAAAACAGATGGCACTGTAGTGAAATATCCTAAGTGCTGTAATCAGAGTAGGCGTTGGAGGAAGGCTCTGAGAGTTTCCATCATCAATACAGAGCCAGCAGGAGGGATCAGGGAAAGCTTCCTGGAAGAGATGGTATCAGAGGCGTTTGAACCAGAGTGACTCCATCTTGAATAGGGGCTGGGTAAAATAAGGCTGAGACCTGCTGGGCTGCATTCCGAGGAGGTTAAGGCATTCTTATTCACAGGATGAGATAGGAGGTCGGCACAAGATACATGTCACAAAGACCTTGCTGATAAAACAGCATGTGGTAAAGAAACCAGCCAGCATTTACCAAAACCAAGATGGCGATGACAGTGACCTCTGGTCGTCCTCACTGCTCATTATCTGCTAATTATAATGCCCACCTACCAAGCACCTGGATTTAAAACTTGGTAACAATTTAGCCAGGTGTGGTGGCTCACGCCTGTAATCCCAGCTACTCCGGAGGCTGAGGCGGTTGCAGCGAGCCAAGATCGCACCACTGTACTCCAGCCTGGGTGATAGAGTGAGACTCCATCTCAAAACAACAATATAAAACTTGTTAACATTTTTTCCATAACATAAATTACTGGTAACATTATATATGTATTTGCTTCAGGTCCTCCCCTGACAAAACATATATTTATTTATATTACCACAGTTCCATTACTGCACCCAGTAGAATCAACAGCAGTGACCTAATGTCATCTAACAGCCTACTCATGCTCAGATTCCCTCAGTCCTTGCAAAACTATGAGTGACTATTTATTGATTGATTATTAGTGAAGCATTATCAGAAGATCTGAGATCTGAGAACTTGGTACTGTTGCTTAGTTGATATGAGTCATAGTATGGATTGGTGGAAGAACAAAACTTAAGACAACAAAATAGATAGTAATTATTTATTTGAAAACACTTTCCTCTCCAAGCTACACTAACCCAGAGAAACTGAGGGATCACCTAAGATCAACTTGAGCGCTCAACCTGGTTGCCCAAGGGTTATGGCACTACCAGAAACTCTCAGGCTCTAGAGAGAAACAAGGCCATTGGGAGAGAACTCCAGACACTCGTGGATGGATAGTCAGTCGTTTATTCCAACATCATTTTTTGAGTAGTCCATCCTTTCCTTAGTGTTTTGAAATTCTACCAGAGAACTGTAAAAATACTAAAAATGAATAAGTGAACACATTTGTATTATCTTATTGGGGGGAAGACTCTTCAAAGCAAGGCAGAGACAGTTGACTACATAAATACTAGAAGCAACTGTATGGCAAAAGACAAAAGTAATACAATTCAAAAGTAAATAACATGCTTGGAGAAAATATTTGCAATATAGAGAGGATTAAAAATAAGATCTCTAAAATGTTAACAGTACCTATAAATCAGTAAGAAAAAAATGTGACGTGGAAGAGGGATAAGAACAAGTATTTAAAGAGGAAAGATGATGAAAGAAATCAATTAAAACAAACATTAGATACCTTGTTATTTACCTTCTAATTGATACAAGTCACAAATGCTGATTATGTTTCATGTTGGTAAGTACATGAGAGAAAAGAACTCTCATTTGCTTTTAGCATACAAATTGGTACAACCTTTGTAAGGGCAATTTGGCATATATATACACACATATATATACGTATATATGTGTATACACACACACACACACACACATATATATATTTTTTTGAGATGGAGTCTCACTCTGTCACCCAGGCTAGAGTGCAGTGGTGCGATCTTGACTCACTGCAACCTCTGCCCCCGGGTTCAAGTGATTCTCCTGCCTCAGCCTCCCAAGTAGCTGGGATTACAGGTGCCCATCACCACGCCCAGCTAATCTTTTGTATTTTTAGTAGAGATGGGGTTTCACCACGTTGGACAGGCTGGTCTCAAACTCCTGACCTCGTGATCCCTCTGCCTCAGACACCCCAAGCGCTGGGATTAGAGGCGTGAGCCACCACGCCCGGCCTTGGCATATATTTTTATTACTCCAAATTTCTGTCTTTCTCACTAGCTCATAAGCTACTCGTTTAGATTGCCTCTGTTCCTGACCTCATTTCCTATTTTTATGTTTGCTTTTTCCTAGATGGTGTGCTTCTCACCTCAGCCTGGTAGCCTGACCTTGACTCCTGAGTTCTACGATCGCTTCACAACTGCAAGTCATTCTCATACAAAATTTAAGGTTTCCTAAGTCTGCGCCTTTGAGAGCTTTGGAACGATATGCAAGTTCAAGTCACCATCCTCTTTCTTGCTACCTCCTGTGAGAAGACCAACCTTTGGGTTACTTCTTTCTACCCTTGTTCTTCTGCTTGATATTGTTGCTTCTGCAGCCATTGATCACACACGTGTTGTCATACAAAAACTGGGTAGCCTTGTTATTTGTCTTGTGAATTTTATCATTTGGTTCTTACGTATTGCAAATTAATATTGTGTCCTCTCAGTGATATACAACTTTCAGTCATTGTAAATTTGCATGAGTTAGGGTGAGAATGGCATGCAAGCAAAAGAACAAGAAGAGGGATGATAGAGATGGAAGAAGAGTAAAGAGGGCAAGAAAGGTTGTGTTAATAGCGAACACAATGAAAGTTCTTTAAATGCTTGATAATGGTGAAAGCAACACTTCCTAGGTCATATTTTTGGTGTTAATGAACCTACACATCATACAAGAAAGAAAAATGAGAAAGCAGTTGGGGCCAGTGAATCGGGGGCACACAAGGATCACTGAGAAAATCATACATAACTCAAAATGCCACAATAGAGAAAATATAAAGAGATGTGCACTTGTGGCTTCTGAAACAGAGAAGGTTGAATAGGTCTCTTTCCGTATGTAAAATCTGCCAGTGAGCATCACAAAAATGCAAATTTAAATTTCAATCTGGATGGAAAGTTATAAAATTCATTGCAAGTAATGGGTGGTTGGGTAGGTTTAAGAAACGCCAGGTGGGTGGATCACTTGAGGTCTGGAGTTTGCAACCAGCCTGGTCAACATGGTGAAACCTTGTCTCTACTAAAAATACAAAAATTAGCCAGGCATGGTAGTGGGTGCCTGTAATCACAGCTACTCAGGAGGCTGAGTCAGGAGAATCCCTTGAACCCAGGAGGCAGAGGTTGCAGGTGAGCCGAGATCGTGCCATTGCACTCCAGCCTGGGTGACAACAGTGAAGCTCTGTCTCAAAAAAAGAAAAGAAGAGAGGAGAAGAGAGAAGAGGAGAGGAGAAAAAGAGAAGAGAAGAAGAGAAGAGAAGCGAAGCAAAGCTGTGGCCTGTAATGAAAGGAAGTAGAGAAGTGGCTGGCAGAGGAAGCAGATTAAGAAGCTGCCGGAGAGTATCCTGAATACCTGAAGAAGATGACTGAGGAAAATGGCAATTTGCTTGAGCAGGTTGTCAGTGCTGCTGAAACTCTGGAAGCAAATGCCTACTTGCACATCTATTGCAAAGCATGAGAAAAGGACCAGAGGCTTCAAGCCTGGAAAAGACAAACTCGAAGTTCTGCTTTGTTCCAGTGTGTTCCGATTAAACAGAGTCCAAAATTGTTGCCTATTTACAAGAGAAGGCCAGAAACACTTTTCTGTCTACATGAAGGGAAACCATAAAATATGGATCACT
The DNA here is from genome assembly GCF_047675955.1 of Chlorocebus sabaeus. NCBI lineage: Eukaryota > Metazoa > Chordata > Mammalia > Primates > Cercopithecidae > Chlorocebus > Chlorocebus sabaeus. The sequence continues at coordinate 15,009,043 of NC_132933.1, read as the reverse complement.
GAGAAACTCTTTTTGAACTGGTCTTTGAAGTGTTTTGTTCTGAGGTTAAATAATATTTAAATGAATAAAAAATCTTGACTTCACAGTGTTGCTGATTCTGGACACTGCTCCTACAGACAAAAATGCAGTCATAAATGCTGCTCCTTGTGTTCAAGTCATCTCCATTACCCCCAGTACGACTCCACTCCTTCAACTCATGCATCTGAGAGTGCTAAAGTTTCTGATGTACTACGCTCGGCCTGTATTTCGACTACCCGCAGATCTTATCAGAGACACCAGAACTTTACTGTGAAAGTGGCTTGGCAAAATTTCTCCATTTGTAATGCTTTAACAGGTGTAGAAGAATCAGTGAGACAAATAAAACAATCAACACTTAATGAAGTCTGGCAGAAATTTTGGAATGAGGTTGTGACTGATTCGGAAGGTTTCCTTCCAGTGGTAGAAGAAATTGAAAATATTGTAACATCTGCAAACCATTTGAATAGTGAAGGCCTCAAAGACATTGAGTTAATTGACATTACTGAATTGTTAGACTCTCACCGTCAAAAGATAGTTTAGAAATATTTTGGAGATGTGATCACATCAAAAGGCAATAAAAGAAGCCAGCATACGTTAACATCCAGAACTCTAAGAATGTTCAAGTATCTACTCCACAAATGAAATTGTCACAGTGATTCAAAAGAAAGAGGTCCTTTGGTGGACTACATATTGACTTTCAGGTAAGGCTTAGATGATTATTTACAGTCCTATAAAGCAGTAGTAATAAACCTCCAAACAAACACCGATAAGTCTTTTCTCTCTGCTTACTTGAAAGGGGAGAAGAGGTTGACATTAGGACATGTCATTCAAACCCGTTCTGCAAACAGAAAAACAGGAAGTAGATACGCCGCACACAGATGGTTAAACCTTGGGATTCAGACTCTGATGGCTCTGATGATGTGGTGATTTGTGTGCTGGGAATGAAAGAGGAGCAGAAGACAGAGCTTACATCTCTTCAGACGAAATGCGATTTTCTCTATTCTTTCCCTGTTACTACTGTTATGACCAAGCATTTTCATTGATGCGTTATCATCTTCATCTTGAGATCACAAAGAAAGTTAATTGCCTGATATCCACTATTGCTAATATAAAATATCATTGATATTTATTTTATTGTTTTATTTTGGTGAACAAACTAATTATCTGGGCTTTCGTAATACTCACATCCCTGCCTCATTTTTTCCTAAAAGGTCTTAAATTCCTACAACACGGATACTCTGAGAGTTTCAGAAACTCAACTATGGCATTTAAGGAGTGTGCTGCTACTGTACTTGGCTGGATGATTTGATTTTGTACTCTTGATCTGAAATTTGTTTTAATTCTGATTAAGCCTAACTTGTGATCTCACCAGAAAGGATTAGTTTGGTATACGTTAAATTAATTTGTTTTGCAGCAGTTGTATATGTTAGCTATTGGCTGATCCTGAAAAACAGTATATTTATGTTAAATTTCCAGATTTCCTTTGGTAGCTAATCAAGGAGGAACAGTTGCTAGAGTTCATTTTCATAGATTCTTTCTGTTCTCATATCTGGCCTCCCCAGTGATTCGAAGAGTTGAATATCCTCCAAAAAAAAAAACAAAAACAAAAACAAAACAGATATATTACTTCCTGTTCTCTGATGGTGATGGAGACATCATTCTCAGATTGTTTTTAAATTCCCTCCATAATTCCTTATATTTACTTTATTTGATTCAATTGTGTTACACAAGTTATTGTTATGGTTGTTTTAATTTTGGATGTTTGGAATTTTCCAGGCAGATTTGACAGAGGGGAAAAAAAATCACAAAGCCAGAGATATGACGCTGTTATCTTGTTCTAAGGATTTTGAGCAAAGACATAGGATGAACCTGCCTGTTCTTTTGGCTGCTTGTACACATTCCCAACTGATGTCCATTTTGAACTCAGTTGGACAGTTATTCTGGGGAATAGAGAGGAAGTCCAAATAACAATGCTGTTGTTTCTGTCTTAATTGCTATTTGTGCCGGATTCACAGCACTGACCTCATCATTATATCTGATAATGATGCACAGAAAACCTGAATAGAGAAAAGAAGAAAGATAGTTCATTGGCATGTGCTTGCCAAAAAGAGACTTTATATAACTTGAGAAAACATAAAGACAACCTAGAATGAGGAAATGTATGTACAGTAATGAAAAAAAATGCTTTAAACAGCAGTGTCAAAAACTGACATTGGAGAGTAAATTGAATTTGGTTTTGTAGGAAGCAGGAAACAAGCCTACTCAACATGAAATTTGGCGTAAGGGAGTCCAGTAACTTTCTCCTCAGTCTGTGAACTATACGTGAGTTTGATATTTTGAAGGAAAAGGAACAAAAAAGTTTAAAAGGACTTTTGCACAGCAAATGAAACTAGCATCAGAATGAACAGGCAACCTAAAGAATGGGAGAAAAATTTTGCAATCCACCCATCTGACAAAGGTCTAATATCCAGAATCTGCAAGGAGCTTAAACAAATTTACAAGAAAAAACAACCCCATCAAAAAGTGGGCAAAGGATATGAACAGACACTTCTCAAAAGAAGACACTTATGCAGCCAACAAACATGAGAAAAAGCTCATGATCACTGATCATTAGCGAAACGCAAATCAAAACCATAATGCGAGCCAGACCGGGGTCTGGTGCGGAGAGCCCCTCATCCTGGAAAACGGGCCTTGGCCAGAAAGGCAGCCACCCCCTTGCGCATCATGCAACACACGTTTGTGAAGAACTTGGCGCTAAACCATTCCTAGACAACCGACTTCTGAGTCGGGGTTTCGTGAGTAGCAGAGCAACTTCTTCACTGCCATCTGTTGACAGTGAGCCCTCCACACAAGGGTTTGTCTGCCTGCGTGCTCGGGGGACCGTTGGACCAGTGGTGTCGTCTGTCCCTATTCCTTCCTTTCTCCCGCCACCCGCTGGGGTCCTCCTTACCCCAGCCTGCGCATGCCCACCTACTCTGGGTGTGTCTCACGCTGGCCTGTCCACACCTGCCGCGCGTCAGGCCAGTCAGAATGGCGATTATTAAAAAGTCAGGAAATGAGAGATGCTAGAGAGGATGTGGAGAATAGGAACATTTTTACACTGTTGGTGGGAGTGTGAATTAGTTTAACCATTATGGAAGACAGTGTGGCGATTCCTCAAGGATCTGGAACCAGAAATACCATTTGACCCAGCCATCCCATTACTGGGTATATATCCAAAAGATTATAAATTATTCTATTATAAAGACACACGCACACATATGTTTGTTGCAGCACCATTTACAATAGCAAAGACTTGGAACCAACCCGAATGCCCATCAATGATAGACTGGATAAAGAAAATGTGGCACATATACACCATGGAATACTATGCAGCCATAAAAAAGAAAAATAATTGAGATCATGCCCTTTGTGGTACATGGATGAAGCTGGAAGCCATCATTCTCAGCAAACTAACAGGAACAGAGAACCAAACACCACATGTTCTTACTCATAAGTGGGAGTTGAACAATGAGAACACATGGACACTGGGAGGGGAACATCACACACAGGGGCCTGTTATGGGGTGGGGGGCAAGGGAAGGGAGAGCATTAGGACAAACACCTAATGCATGTGGGACTTAAAACCTAGATGAAGGGTTGATGGGTGCAGCAAACCACCATGGCACATGTATACCTATGTGACAAACCTGCATATTCTGCACATGTATCTTGGAACTTAAAGTAAAATAATAATAATAATAAAAGGGCTTGCTTGCATGGTTATGGTTGAGATGACAGATATTCTTCAACATGCTCAAATGAGGATGATGAGGGTTGAAAACCCATTGTAGGATACTGTGGATCTAGCGATCCGCCACAGTTCCAGGAGAGCTTATGCTCTTGATCTAAACCACAGTTGTTCTCAACACTGACTGTGTGTCAGAGTAATGACAGAAAGCTTTGAAAAATATAGATTTCCAGGAACTGCACACAGACCTGCTGAATCAGGGATAGGGCCAGAATCTGTATATTTCAAAAGTTCCTCCAGTGTTTCTTTAGATAGCCATGGTTTTCAAACTGCCGCTCGAAAGCTAAGGAAAATTATGATAGAAAATATAAATGGTAGTGGGCCCAGGAACTAGGAAACTTCGATTTGTTCTGCCACTAGTTCAATGAATGGTCTTATTCAAGTCTCTCCTATCTTTCGTTGTCTTTCAAATGAGAGAGTAAGACTACTTGGCGTCTAAAGTCTTTCTATCTCTGACATTACCTTGAGAGAAAGGTGCATCAACCACAATGGTTGATTTTGAGAATATCTGAACTTTTTCATAGAGACCAAGGTAAATAGGAGTATTATTGCATTGTGTAATTGTGCTCATGGTTCAAGTTTTACCATGTTTTAGTCCCTCCCAGAAAAGGAAGTAGGGCATAATGCCGTAGAAACAAGGCAAATATAGACACCAACTCTCTGAAAGGAAAGAGAGGAAATACCTACTGGGAGTTTCTTTTTCTGTGAAAATAGCCTTTTTCCCCACTCTGGGTTATAGGGTTTGGGAAAAATAATCCACAGATATTGTGTGTAAAATGCCAATATTTTGTATCGATTGTTTCCACAAACCCAAACAGAGAACTCTGTATGGTGAATGCTTTAAGTTTTCATAGATCGTTTCCTTCTTAATCACATCTACAGGTAAATATTTTTAAATCAGTGATCTTTTCCTTAGTATTATCAGTGGTTCTATATGACTTTAAAGAATGAGCTGTTTTGGTTGGGCGCGGTGGCTCACGCCTGTAATCCCAGCACTTTGGGAGGCCAAGGCAGGCAGATCACGAGGTCAAGAGATCGAGACAATTCTGGCCAACGTGGTGAAACCCCGTCTCTACTAAAAATATAAAAATTAGCTGGGTGTGGTGGTGCGCACCTGTAATTCCAGCTACTTGGAAGGCTGAGGCAGGAGAATCACTCGAATCTGGGAGGTGGAGGTTGCAGTGAGTCAAGATCGCACCACTGCACTCCAGCCTGGCGACAGAGTGAGACTCCATCTAAAAAAAAGAAAAAAAAAAGCTGTTTTGATAATTTTACCATTTATTGAGATTACTACCTTGGCAATTTTTCCATTTAATTTGACCAAAATTAGAGAAATAAAAGGTTAAATTGAATTGCATCAACTAGGAACTCTTAATATAAATAATAAAATGAGAAATTGACTATTATATGATTTTAGTTGTCATGGGAATACTTTGACTTTGGCTTGATGTATGGAAACATTTATCTAGGGCCCAGGTCATTTGAAATAAAATATTGGGATAAATCAAATTATTGTTTAAGACAATATCCAGTTAAAACAACCTAAGAAGTATCACTGATGAGAGTCAAAGAACATTTTACCGTGGTTAAGTTCAACAAGTCAGCAAAACTTGTAGGAGGATGAGGAAGTTTGGTATAGGCTAAAGGTAGAAATAGAAGTTAATGACAACACTGCCATGTAAATGAGATTTTTTTCTTGTTTAAGAATAGTCCCCCAAATATAAAAGCTGCAGTTTCTTTTAGTATGTTTTATGCACAGTTTGAGTGGAGAGAATCTGTTGCCAAATGGTTTGGGTAAATTCTTGAGCTCAGTATTACAAAGTGCATGGAAATTCCCTTCTTTACAGACATGTTTAACCATTGTGGCAAAAAGAAAAAAAAGAGAGAGAGAGGGATGGGGAGAAAGGGCAGCCCAGGCTGATGAAATGGGACGAATATGTTAGGAAACCTGTATTACATTTAAAAAGAACTTTTTGTTGAAAATCTTTTAAGTTCAAAATGCAGAGAAAGCTCTTTAAATTACACATTTGGATTATATAGCTTCTACCACCTGAATGCTAATAAAAGGTTTTGACAGTATATAGAGTCTAAAAGCTTGCGTGAACAATGTTTACGATGTGAAATGCATTGATCACTGAACTTTACATAGTGTTATTACCTTTTAATGGCCTTTGATGTCAGTGTGTTATGGTTGCTAAGAATTCAGAAATATGATGTACTATGAACAGAGTGTATATATTACTGGGAACTATAAAATCAAATAGAAAATAGATGAAAGAATAAGTATCATTAGCATAAATAACATACTGAGAAATTAAGTATGAATCCATTGTGTTTGAGACATTGCACTTCATCTTTCTTGCATTGCTACATAAAGCTAAAGATATAATTAATTCATCTTTGCAAACACCTAGAATTGGTTCTTGACTACTTGGCAGTGGTATGGTGAGTATCACAATGATAAGAAAATGGAACTTAAAGTGAGAGCTCTGCCACTGACTTCTTCACTTCTTGTCTGCTCTGGACTGGGGACACCCTCTTTTTGGGTGAGTGGCACTTAGTCCTGGCAGTACCACCCCTGGGTTATTGGGTTGTGGAGAATCAGCACAGAGCCAAGGTTTTGTAATCACACGGATCTGCTTTCAAATCCTGCTCCTATCAATTACCAGCTGTGTGACTGTGGGCTTATTTCTTAACCATTCCAGACTTCAGTTTCTGATCTGTAAAATGGGGTCAAAAATACCTGCATTGTAGGATTGCTATAAGATTATATGAAATCCTTAGTACAGTGCCTGGCACATAGTAAGCGCTCAATAAATTGTTATTATTATTATATGAATAAGCATTATGCAATCAGAATATGAGAGTTTGTGCTTATCTTTGCAAAATTTTCACATTTTGATACTTAATTTCCCTCAAATTAAGGTATGCATGATGGTTTTAAGATGAGAGAAGGAAGTTTAAAAATGAGTTTTAGTTTTTCTTTTTGTTTGCTGATGAGGGATACATGAAACAATAATTTGCTTGCCTGTAAGTTACTCCCTGATTTGCAGTGATTCTTCATGCTATAATATGGTTATCATTGCATAACATTTATTTGTGTAGTGATTAGAGGTAATCTCAGTTTTGGACATGGATATGTTCTTATTCTCTAGAAAATAATCCATCCACTTGTTTCCACTTTAAAGAAAATTAGGTAGCTGTGATATAGGGGTAAAGATAAAGCTAAATAGGACCTGTTTTTGCTTGACCAACAAGGTATTAGCTCAGCTGCCTTTTGAGAGAATTTGTGTAAATCTACATAATCTTACTAGGCAAGGAAAATTCCTCACAGCTGGCTTCTGAACTTCTTTGAATTTCATGTGTTCTATGATGGCATTCAAGAAGTTTAAAATAGTGTTATTCAGAATGCTAAGTATTCATCATAACTGATGCTGTGTCTGCTGAGTGACAGAAATGTCACTGCCTTAATTCTAGCCCCCACTACCACTTACCTACATAACTGTATTAGCCTCACATCCCAACCCTTTAAGTGTTTTGGCTTGGAGTATTAGGTGTTCTACTATGTATATCTAGTAGTCTTTGCTATTCAGCACCCTGCTGCTCAACTGACTTTCCTTATGTACAGTTCTGATTCCAATATCTCCTTGTTCATAGACGTCTAATGACCACCCATTGTCTATATATTCCACTATTTGGTCTTTAAATCATACATGGCCTAGTTCCAGTGTACTTTCCCAGTTTTGTATGCCAGTGTTCTCTTTCATGTAATATATGTGATAGTTCCTGACTCCTCAGCCTTATCTAAGTACTAAGGGCCTTCAGCCCACAGCTCAAGTCTGATCCCTTAAGCTTGTCACTTAAGCTCTTTGTCACTTAAGAAATTACATATATTACCTGAAGCCAGGGTGGCTGGGAAGAGTCTGCCAAGCTATAATCTTTTTCCTGTTCCCCTCCATAGATGTCCAGTCTGTAGGGGTAGGTTTCTTCTCTAATTTACTTAAGCTTCCAGCTTATTTAATTAAATCAGGACATCCTCATCGATCCTCAGCCCTGTTGGTTGGGCCCCTGAATGCAACCCATTTAATTTTGGCTCTGAATACAAGGCTCCCTGTTTGGGCAATTGTCCAAACAATTACCTAGAGATCTAAATTCTTAGGTTCTTGCCAGTTTCATCTCCTATCATTACAGCACATGATATTGTTATTTATCATTCGGCTTCAATTTTCTCTGCTTGTTCTCCATGTGAGAACAAGTTCTCTTGTTCTCTGCTTGTTCTCATATGTGAATGCTAGGCTGGAATGTACTTAACTTTACCATATCCTTGATTTGGAGTTAGAGCAGGGAATAGCAAACTAAGGCCCTTGGGCCAAATGCAGCCCAACCATTTTTTTTTTAAGTAAAGTTTTATTGCAGCACAGCCATCCCCATTCATTTACTTACTGTCCGTGATTGCACTACAATGGGAGAGTTGAGTAGTTGCAACAGAGACAATGTAACCTGTAAAGCCTTAAATATTTACTTCTGAACCTTTACAGAAAATGTTTGTTGATCCCTGATCTAAAGCTAAGCAGTTCTCTCAACCTAGATACTGCTTATTCTTTGATAATTTCCCATTCCCATCTTGTTAACTAATAAGGCCAGTTCATCGAGACTATGAAAATAGCTTCTAACCCATTCAAACTATTTGCTTTTTCTTGAATTTCCCTGCCTTCTCTTTCTCACTTTCCTAGAATACTATTTCCTTGTGTTTTGCTTTTTAGCAGAAGAGATGCAATAGTATTAAAGACTACAAGAGTAGTCTCATGATGTCTTTTAATTTAATATCCAGGCCCTAATGCACAACTCTTTGAATATTGCTACTATCTTTCAGCATGACTTTCCAATACCATTAAGATTAGGCCTTTCTGTTCTTCAGTTTCTCTAACTCAAGTCTTCTAAGCTCCAAAGCTTCCAACATCTTTAATTGCCAGATCTTCCCAATATTATAACATCCACGCATTCCAGTCCCTCTCCTGCAGCATCTCCAATGCCCTTGTTTTCTAAACTTCCCAGTATTCAAGTTATTAAAAATGTAGGTCTTACTAATATCTCCAACAACCCATCTTCAAAGTCCAGGTCTTGTCTTTCAGGATCCAGAGTTCTAAATTACAAGTCTTCCATGGTCCTAATCCTCCAATGTCTCCTATATACAGGTGTTCTAGAGGCTATGTATCTCATAGTGTTAAGTCTAGATTCTTCAATGTCTTCCAGCACTTACATCACACAGTTTTTACATTTTTAAATGTCTCGTACATTCTAGTTTTACAGTGTGTTTTTATTGCCAATTCCTCCAATGCCCAAGTCTTTTAATACCTGCAAGAACTAGGTCTTACAATTTTCAGGTACATCAATAGCCTCAATGTCTGAATGAATAGACCTCTTAATATCCTGGTCTCATATTGTCCAGACTGCCGGTATTCTTGACGTCCAGCATCTTTAAAATTTAATTCTTCCAAACTGTCTTTTGACATAAATATGTCAGTATCCATGCTTACCAATGTCTCCCAAAATCCAGGGCTTCTCATTTTAGGATTTATAAATGTCTATATCTTGCCGTTGTTCATATCTGCCAGTATTTAGGAGTTCCAAGGTACAGGACTTACAATATCTCTAATTTCCAGAGATTTCACTGTCTATGACTTCCAATATTCAATATCCCAATGTTCAGGGCCTCCAGAATCGTCAATGCCCAGAGTAACCAATGTCTTCAGAATCCAAGGCTTGCAATGTCTCCAATATCCTGTGCTTACAATGTTTCCAATGTCCAGGGTTTCCAATGGCGCCAGTGTCAAGGTCTTCCAACAACTCCGGGTCTTCCAGCGACTTCAAGTCTTCCGACAATCTCAAGGTCTTCCAGATAATCCTGAGCTTCCAGAAAATCAACATCTTCCAGACAATCCATGTCTTCCGGACAATCCACGTCTTCCAAGAAGCTCCAAGTCTTCCAGTAAATCCAGTCTTCCAGCAATTATAGGTCTTCCACCAAATCCAGATCTTCCAGGAAAATCCATGTCTTCCAGAAAATACGTGTCTTCCAATAATTTCAAGGTCTTCCATCAAATACAGATCTTCCAGCTAATCCATGTCTTCCAGAAAAATCTACGTCTTCCACCAAATCCAAGTCTTCCAGTAAATCTAGTTCTTCCAGAAAAATCTAGATCTTCCAGTCAATCAGTGTCTTCCAGAAAGAAATCCAGGTCTTCCAGTCAGTCAGCGTCTTCCAGAAAAATCTATGTCTTCCACCAAATCCAGGTCTTCCAGTCAATCCACGTCTTCCGGAAAAAATCCAGGTCTTCCAGCCAATATATGTCTTCCTGAAGATCCACGTCTTCCTGAAAATCCATGTCTTCCAGAAAATCCATGTCTTCCAGTAACCTCCCAGTCTTCCAGTAACCTCCCAGTCTTCCAGAAAATCCACGTCTTCCCAACAATCCAGGTCTTCCGGATAATTCGGGTCTTCCTGAAAATCTACATCTTCCAAAAAAACCATGTCTTCCAGAAAATCCACGTCTTCCAATGGCCTCCAGGTCTTCCAGACTATCCATGTCTTCCAGAAAATCCTTGTCTTCCCTCAAATCCATAGCTTCCAAAAAATCCACGTCTTCCAGGAAATCTGTGTCTTCCAGCAAATCCATGTCTTCCAACAAAGCCATGTCTTCCAGACTATCCACGTCTTCCAGAAAATCCTTGTCTTCCCTCAAATCCATAGCTTCCGAAAAATCCAGGTCTTCCAGGAAATCTGTGTCTTCCAGCAAATGCACGTCTTCCAACAAAGCCATGTCTTCCATCAAATTAATGTCTTCCAGCCTACCTGTGTCTTCCAACAAAGGTACGTCTTCCAACAAAGGTACGTCTTCCAAGAAAGGTACGTCTTCCAACAAAGGTACGTCTTCCAACAAAGGTACGTCTTCCAAGAAAGGTACGTCTTCCAACAAAGGTACGTCTTCCAAGAAAGGTACGTCTTCCAAGAAAGGTACGTCTTCCAACAAAGGTACGTCTTCCAAGAAAGGTACGTCTTCCAGAAAATCCATGTCTTCCAACCAAGCCATGTCTTCCAGAAAATCCACATCTTCCGGAAACTATATGTCTTCCAACTAAGCTACGTCTTCCAACAAATCCATGTCTTCCTGTATCTCCAGGTCTTCCAGCATCTCCAGGGCTTCCAGCATCTGCTCGTCTTCCAACATCTCCCCGTCTTCCAGCATCTCTGTGTCTTCCAGCATCTTCATGTCTTCCAACAACTACCCAGTCTTCCATCAACTGGCTCAATATCCATGTCTTCCAATGTCTCCAGTGTGCTGATCTTCTAACATTCAGGTCTTCCAGTGTCTGCAATATCCAGGTATTCTAACATATTCTATAGTCCAGATCTTCCAACCTTTCCCCAGGTCCAGGCCTTTTCAAATCTAGGCTTCCCCTGTCTGAGCCTTCCCATGTTAAAATCACTCTACAGAAAAATCTTCCAACTCAACTATTTCTGCTTCTAGTTGAATTAGCTTCAAAAACATTTAATGGGACATTCCTCCTTATAGACCAGATCTTACTGCAGTTTGTGTTTTTTACAATTAGGCAATGTGTATTTAATCTCTACAACTTTTAAAAATAATGTCCACAATAAAACTTCTGCAGAATAAACAGATAGGACTGCTGCAATAAATTTTACTACTTCACTAGTGCTTACAGTTTTTATACAGTTGACTATGTTTAGGTCTAAGTGAAATTTTTATTTAATGAGAAAAATTCCTGTTTAAGACTGGTATTTTAGGTAAAGTTAACATGTAGTGTATTATTTGTCCATTTTAAATGATATCAATTTTTAACGTTGGTCTTATGTGACCAAAGAATAATATAATAATAATAACAACAACACTTAACATAGCATTTGCTACGTCCAGGCACTGTTCTAAGATCCTTACATGCATTAACTCATTTAATCTTCACAACAACCCATTGAAGCTAGGTACCATCATTATCCCTATTTTACAGATGAGGAAACTGGCACACAGAGGTGAAGTAAATTGTCCACAGGACACAACTACTAAATAATGGAGCCGGACCTGGCTAGCCTGTTGTGAGAGTCCATGATTGTAACCACTATGTTGTGATATCTGCTGTTTAAAATCATGATAGAATGATGTGATCCAAAGGTTGACTGCTTCCACATTATGTGTAGAATATTATACAATTCCATATACAAATGGTCTCGCTTGATCCTGTCACTGCCAGAGTCTATTTGTATGCACAGCTTTTATTCCCCAACCAGCTACTACCATTCCCTTGGTCCTGTATATGGAAGTAGGTGCAAACACTTTCTGATACCATAAGGAAGCAGAGTTCAATTACCCTTTGCTTCAGAATCATATTCATAGCTCCATGCTTTGAGTACTGGTGCTTGGAATTTATCTCTTCTATCTGTTTGAATCCCTTATTACTGACTATTCTCCAGTTTGTACCTTACTATGTGGAGCACTTACCTTTAGTTTGTTTCTAACCTCCAGCATCTACCTGCTTCCTGGGTTCCTGATCACTGCGTTGTATCCAACTAATGGTAGCTACAACTCCTTAAATCGCAGCATGCTGATCTAGAGAACTAACTACTTGGTTCTCTGAGTCTCAGCTCCCACCAGGTACCTTCAGCAATGTTGCTACCCAGGCCTCTGGCTGACGTGAAAACCATGAAAACCACATAATTAAATTTTTACAGTTAGGCAGGGACTCTCTAAAGATTTAAAATCATCTATAATGTAACAAAAAGGAACAATAATAATAATACCAATTAAAATAGAAATACTTTCTGAATGTCTAATGATTTATACTTTATAGAGTGCTGTCACCTCATTCATTCATTCATTCATTCAACAAATATTTATTGAGCGCTAACTGTATGCCAGGTTTGTTTTGATAAAGCTTAAAATCATCTGTGGGAAACAAACGTACAGATAATCGAAAAATTACTTATCAATTGTAAGGCCATGAAGAAAAAGTAACCGAGAGTCTGGAAAATCAAGGAAAGCATTCCTAAAGAAGTAATATTTATTGTGACTCTGAAGAATCTGTATTCTCATTTGGTTCTCACAATATAGCCTTGTGACTTAAATAAAAAAGATTTTTATATATCAGTTTTACTAATCTGAGTGCTAACAATAGCCATGGGACCCAGCTGTTTTGACCTCTTTGTTTTCCCTGCTACTCATTTTGCCTTAAAATATATATGAAATACTATTGGAAAATATATATCAAGGGATATAAAAATATACATTTTGCTTTAGTATATTCCACTTCAAGGAATCCATCCAAGGAAATCATCTGAAATGTGGATAATTCATGCACAAAGATACTCCTCACATAGTTATTTGGTATAGTGAAAAACAGAAAAACCTTAATCTAACATTAAGGGAATGACTAAAATGTGCCATGTACCTATGATGGAATATTCTTCCGTTAAAATACTGTGGCATATTCATTTTATAAGTTAAGTGAAAAATCAGCATACAAGGTTACATAAAGTGTGATGGCAACTATTTAAAAATATATAATCAGTGACAAATGACTAGAAGTAAATGTATTGGGGACTCTAAACTAATTATCACTGGATAGGTTGGATTATGTATGATTTTATTTTCTTCTATATATTCTTTTATTTTTAAGTTCTTACAATGTACAGGTATTTTCTATTCAGGAAAAATATTTAAGCAATTGTGCACAAAACTATTATTTATTTATTCATCGTTTTTCTTGTACATGGAATCAAGTTTTACTGTTGGAAACACTTCAAAATATATGTTAGCAAACTGAAAAAAATAAATTCTCAAATAATTTCAATATCCAGAGATAATCACTGTAAAGATTTTTGTGTATGCTCTTCTAGACACTTTCACTGGTATATTTTCTTGTACAAAATGTAATCATACTGCATTTTAACCTATTTCTTTCTTACACTTAGCAATAAATTGTGAACAACTTTCTATGTCAGTAACTGTGCAGCTATGTAATAATTTTAATACATAATTTATTTACTCCATCTCCTATGGGTGAGCATTAAGTTCCTTCCAATTTTCTTGTATTATAAAAACTTCTGTGATCAGCACATACTTTATGTAAGGTGTGAAGAACAGAAACTGTGTCATTCTACATGGTGTCCCTGTACATATTTGTGTGCAGATGTGTTTGCATATTACTTAGGATAAATTTCTAAAAGGAGAGTTGCTGAGCCAAACAAGACTATGTGCATCATAATCACAGCAAAAAAATTACAAGCAATCATATGTCTAACGGTTGGGGTGGTTAGAAAATTATATTGTAACTATCTCATGGAATACTGTGCAGTCATTTAAATTTATACCATGGAAGAATATTTACCAAAATGGGAGTATGTTCATCAGGTATCACCAGTGAGAGAAATAGGTCACGAAAATATGTATAATATTCATGTTTTGTAGAAGGAAAACTAAAACTAAATGCCTTCAGGAAAATAACTAGAAGATATACACTAAAATGTTAGTAAAAGTCCCAAAAAGAAAATGGATAAATCATGGTATATTTCACATAAAATATTATATAGTCATCATATGAATGTTCTACGGCTACACATAATGTGGGTAGATTTTACTTCTAGAATATTAAGATATCATGTCTCAAAAGACTACATATAATAGGATATCCTTTTTGTATTATTCAAAAACAAGTAAAACTAAGCACTATATTATTTAGGGCTACATACACACAGCATACAAATAATTTATTCAAAAGCAAAAAAAAATTTAAAAATTGAAGATAATGGTCACTGGGGTTGAGGAAAGAGGGTCAGAATATGGGAGGACTATAAATGAATTCATATTATGGTTAATATTCTAGTACTCATGTGTTGGGTAGTGGTTGGTTTCATTATGTATTTGAAATCCCATTATTGATTATTTAATAATTTTATGATTATTATTAACATTAAATAAAAAGGCAAGTTAATGGGTAAAAATAAAAGAGGGCCTTGCATGAATCAATGAGACAGTGTGCACAATCTAAGGATTATTAATCCCTTTCTGTACATTTGTCTTTCATTATTTTTTAAAGTAATTTATCTGTGGCTAGTAAGACTACATGGGATTTTTATTCTTTTGGTTCTTTGTTCTTGAAATTTTCTATTTTGAACATGCATTATTTTCAAAATTAAAATACATTTAAACTTTATGTTAATGTGTTTTTATTGACATAGGGAAATAGAATATTATATTTATTGAAAAACAAGCTCAAAATTACATAGCGCATGATCCAAAATATGTTGAAAAATACATAATAGGGAGTGAAAAGTGTTGATATGTTAACAATAATTGCTTCTGCATAGTCAGATTTCAAATCACTTTTTTTATGTTTCCATATATACACATACATAGGTATATATGTATATTCCATATATACACATATGTATGTATATATGTATATTCCATATATATACCTATATATGTGTATATATATGTGTGTGTGTGTTTTATAGGGTGGGCTTATTGTTTATTATAAAAGTAATATATGTTTATTGTAAAAAGTAAAAAAAAAAGCAGTAGTGTATAAAGTAAAAAGTGAAAATATCCTCCTAATCCTATCTCCCAGAGATAGCCATGACTCTTTGTTTTGTTAACTTCCTCATACTTTTTTTTATTTACTTGAATGTATTCTCATTTGTTTTAGAAAATGAAAAAACATAACAGGGAGTGAAAAGTGTTGATATGTTATTATTATTGACATTAAATGTTATATTATTGTAACATAATAAAATATAATAATATTATATTATAATTATATTATTAACATAAAATTAACATCCTGTACATATATTCTACAACTTGCTTTTGTCCTGCTCAGTAGAAAGTCATTTTATAAAACAGCTACAGAAAATTTCAGAGTAGGGAGTACTATATTATTTATTCAGGTCTTTCCACATTAGATCTTTAGGTTAACAGTTTGTTGCTATTATAGATAATGCTATATAAAGCATCTTTACAATTTTTTATTCAATTCTTTCCACATGATAGATCTTTTGGTTGTTAACAGTTTGTTGCTAATATAGATAATGCTATATAAAGCATCTTTACAATTTTTTGCACTTTTACAATGATTTTAAAGAGCTGGTACCTGAGAAATATAATTTCTGGATCAATATGTTTGAGCTAAATTGCCCTCCTGGCATGCTGAATGCTGTTATTTTTGACTTTCGTCAATATTTTGGATGGAAAATCTAATCTCATTCCTTTAAATTATTTTTCTCTAATAATTTGTAAAGTTAAGCAACTTTTCATACATTTACTAGCTATTTTTATTTCTTCTGTAAGAGATTGTTTGTTTGTATCATTTACCTATTTTGTTGTGTCATGTGTCTTGTTTTATTATTAATTTGTAGATCTCTGGATATTAGAGTTGATATCCTTTTGTCTGGTGTATATTGCAAATGTTTATCAATTTGTCTTTTAAATTTATTTATGGTGCTATTTACCATAAAAAAGATTTAATTATGTAAATAGACAAACATTTCAACCTTTTATAGTTTCTTGTTTTTGTTTCATACTTAAGTAGGCTTCTGCACTCCAGATTATAAAAATATTCTCCCACATATTCTTCTAATCAAAAAATATATTTTTTGAGATATGGTGTCTCTGTGTTATCCTCATTGGTCTTGAACTCTTGGGCCAAAGAGATCTTCTTGCCTCAGCCTCCTGAGTAGCTGGGACTACAGGTGTGGGCCAATGTGCCTGGTTCTTCCAATATTTTGTACATTCTTATTGCTTAGTACTCTATCTAGGATTGGCTTTTGTTTTATAAATGTGTATATGGTAGAAAGTAGGAATCTAAGCTTAGTTTTTTTCAGAACAGAGAGTCAGTTTTTTCAACTTACTTACTCAATTGAATTATTTCCCTACTGATTTGGAATTCTCTTTTTATCATGAACTCTTTGGGTATATTTTTATGTTTCTTTTCTGTTCAACTGATAATATTTCTCTAGTACTGAGCTAGTACCTCACTGCTTTAATTACTGTAGCATTATGTTTTGACGTATGATGGGACTGCTCCCCCTACATTATTCTTTCTTTCAGAATTTTTCACTATTCTTGTGCATCCTATTTTTCTAGATTAATTTTAAAATCAACTCATCAATGTCCATAAAAAAATTAATCCCTTGGAAATGCTTCAGACCTTTTGAGTAACATGTCAAGAACTGCCACCTTTATGATAGTGAGTTTTGCATCTAGTAACAAGGTATCTGTCTCAATTTATTTAATTTACTGTGGTCTCCATTTAGATATTAAAACAATTGTTGGACTTATTTGTTAGTTTATAGTTTTAATTCCTCTTACATGAATGATATTGCATTTTAAAAATTCCTTATCATTGGTGCATAGAAAAGCTATTTAATATTTATCTTATATCCAGGTGTCATATTGAACTCTATTCTTAGCTCTAACAGTAGTTTTTATTTTCATTTGATTATCTTGATTTCTTAGGTACACAATCATGCCATTTGTAAATAATAAAACGTTTATCTTTTTCTTGCTAATGTTTGTATGTATTTTTTTTCTTTTAGCACATTGGTAAATACTTTATAACTTCCAGGACAATGCAGATTGATGTTGATTAATAAATAGCAGGCAACCTTCTGTTTTTGGCTCTAATAGAAATGCCTCTTTGTTTAAATATTATAATTGCCATTGTTTCTGATAAATACCCCTTTTCAAGTTGTGGAAATGCCCTTCTGTTCTTGATTGACGTATAATTTTATCAGGGATGGATATAGAATGTTATCAAGATGGCTTTTCTGGCATCTGACAAGCTGATACCAAGGTGATGATATGGTTATTCTCTTTAACCCATCAGTGTAGTTAATTACCTAATGTTGAGCTATTCTTAGATTCCTGGAATAAAACTGATTTGGTAGTGGCATTTTGGTATGTCATTATTTTATTTAGGATATAAAACTCTATATTAACAAATGCCTATAGAAGTGCCATGGCACCCTGGGGTAAATAGACAAGATTGCTCAGGGCAGAGGCAACTTGGCTTCCCAGGATCTGCCTGGTTGACCCAAGGCCTTAGGAGATAAAGATTACAGTACACATGCAAGCCATTCACAGGACACCAGTGTGCCAAGGTACACTTGTTGGGAAACTCTTATTTATTGTTTTCCTTTCTGTGACACCCCTTTCCTGATTTGATATTAGGATTATGATATTTTTGTGAATAAAGCTTTTTTCTTTTTCCACAATGTAAATAACTTAGACACAAGCTGTTCCTTAAACGATTGGTAACACTCACCAATATAACTTTTGTCCTAGTGTGCATGCTTGGGGCCTAGAAATTTAAATCTTTCAATTTCTTATATGATTATTTTATCCAAGATTTCCTCCTATTCTGGAGTCAATTTTGCCAAAACTGTCCATTTCATCTGGATTTTCAAATGTGTTCATTGGAAATTACACATAGTATTTCCTGATGTGCCTTAATTTGCATATACGTGGCTATATGCTTTTTTATTTTCTCTGGTAGGACTTTCCATAGATTTGCATATTTTATTTTCAGTTATCTAATTTTTTGGAAACATCAAGTGTTTTCAAATATCACTTTCTGCTTTTGTAAATTCCTTCTTTTTACATTCTTTAGTTCTGTTTGATCTCTTTCTAGATTCTCTAGGTAATGCTTAGTTTACTTTTAATTCTTTCTTTTCTGTTTATTGCATTTAAGTTAGAAAATTTCCTCTAAACACATGTTTGATTGTATCCTATAGTTTTCAGCATTTTCATGTTTGTTTGTTTGTTTTGTCACCTCATATTCAGTTAAAGCTTTGTTTTCCTGTTTAATCCAAGAGTTATTTGGAAGTGTATATATTTCAATGTGGTTAGGTTTTAGTTGATGTTTTGCTTCCTGTTTCATTTTTCCCTTAATTACTACTTGTTATCTCATGGATGGAGAATGTTTCTTGCATGAGTTATACCTCTTGGAATATTTTCTTTGTATTCTATATGAAATAAATTTTTTATAAATATTCCATGAACAATTGGAGAATATATTTTTTTTTGTTGGGGTAAATATTATATCATGCTTCTACAAATTAAGTCAAATTAGTTCATTGTTATTCAAATTTTCTATTTTTGTCTGATTTATCTAAATTTTCTAATAAAATATATAGAACATCTCACTTAATTGTTTTATTACAGTCTCCTATTTCTAACTTTTTTGGCTTGACATATTTGAAATTGCTTTTGAGGATATTGTTTTATGATTATCTTATTGGATTGTATTAGTTCACAATGTATATTAATTCAAAAAGATACCTTCCTTGACTCATTTAATGATTTTTATCTTGACTCTTCTATGCTACCTCTACTTTATTTTTGTTATCATTTGCCTATTATATTCATACCAGTATTTTCAGCTTTTCTCTGTTGTTTCGTTCTGGGTATATCTTTTCAAAACAGCATGTGATGAATTTTTTTACTTGATCTTGCAATGTCTGCCTTAATATTTCACAATTAAACCTTTCATATTTATTATAATTTGGTAATATTCATTAATTTTTCTGTCTTTTTAAAGCCTTGATAGATTTGTCAAAGTATATGTACTTTTTCCTATACTGGTTTAGAAGTTTGAAATATCACTTCTAATAGTGATTATGCTCAGATAGGTACACATATACGTACATATTTATTTTTAACTTTATATACTTTTGTGCAATTGGAACTTTTGAAGTATGTAATATTTTTGTAATAAAAAGGGGGAAAGAAACATCTGCTTTTTAATGTGTCTAGTATTTGTTCCTTCGTCAGCAATCTCATTCCCCTTGCTCAGGCTATCATCCTCCAAATTTTAAGTCCTTCCACAAATCTCTCAATCTCTCACTACTGCCCATCTGGGTTATTGCTACCAGATTAATCTCTTTAAATATCATTTTTTTTCATATCACTCAAAAACATACAATTCAAGTTTCATCATTAAATCTAAATGTCCACATGTGCCCTCCAAGTGCCCATGACTTTCCCTACAGAATCATCTTTGTTCTCTACTTGCCCATGGGTCATCTACTCTAGTCAGACTGGTTTTCTCAATACCACATACATCAGTATCTCTTCCCTCCTTTACTTTCATTTATGTTGTTCTCTAAACTTTTTCTGTTTTCTCAGAGCCCCACCCAACCATACCTCTCTCAGATATGTTATTCTCTTCCAATAGTTTTCCATCAGGGAACACCTACATCTTCAGGAAGGAGAAATAGTCTGGTTACAAAACTGTGGGAACAAACTTTATTTTTGACCCTGAAATCTTCAAACATTTGATTTTTATTGAAAAGAGACATTTTGACCATATCTTAAAATTATTTATTAGGTTGGTGCAAAAGTAATTTAATTGTGGTTTTTGCTATTAAAAGAAATGGCAAAAATCACAGTTACTTTTTCACCAAACTAACTTTGAGATTGATGTTAAGCCCTCACCCCAAACCAGAATTTTCCTTATGCTTCTACCTTAGTAGCAGTGTTGGTCATCATCACCTCAATTTAAATATTTTCCCCAGTTTATGCACTTTTTGAATCCCCCCTACCAGAGGAAAGTCAATCTTTCGCTTCTTTGAGAGTTGGTTTGACATTGTTAGCATTTACTTCATGATCTTGAGCTCCTCTGGAAGTTTCTATCAGTTTCTCCAGGACTGAGATTCCAACAGGGCCTTTGCTTTCATTTCAGTCAGTGTGGCCCTTCCTGTCCTGGAATGAAACTAGGAGTGGGGCCCAATAACTGTAGGCACTGAAAAAATGTACATTTTCTTACTGATATCACAAATTAATCAGCTTTCTATGATGCTTCTACCCAACAAGACGAGGTCTTTAGCATACTTTATATTTTCAGTACTTTCACTTCTTCCCCTACCACCTCCTCCAGATGACTCTGCCTGCAGAGTTCCTAACAGAGAGAACAGCTGCAAGCAATACTATCCTCATGAAGTGGAGCTCTTTTGGAACAAAAAAGATGAATTCTTGCCGAACCACTGAACTTACTCTAGATTTTAAAATAATTTTGTTTGTTTACACTATGCGTTTTTATTTTAGGAACTTTACTTAATTTTCTTAGTTTTAAAAATTTTCTTAGTTTTCTTAGTTTCATAACCACATCAACAGTAATTATTGAGACAATATGTTCTCCTTGTGACCACTGTGAGCACCAAGTCGTCTCCTTTATTGCATGTATTAGTCCGTTTTCACACTGCTGATAAAGACGTATCCAATACTGGGTAATTTATAAAGAAAGAAAGGTTTAATGGTCTCACAGTTCCATGCAGCTGAGGAGGCCTCACAAACATGGTGGAAGGCGAAAGGCACTTCTTACGTGGTGGTGGCAAGAAAGAATGAGAACCAAGCAAAAGGGGTTTCCCCTTATAAAACCATCAGATCTCATGAGACTTATTCACTACTACAAGAACAGTATGGGAGAACCACCCTCATGATTCAATTATCTCCCACCGGGTCCTTCCCACAACATGTGGGAATTATGGGAGCTACAATTCAAGCTGATATCTGGGTGAGGAAGCCAAACCATGTCACTCCACCCCGCCCTCCATCCAAATTTCATGTTCTCACATTTCAAAACCAATCATGCCTTCCCAGCAGTCCCCCATAGTCTTAACTCATTTCAGCATTAACTCAAAAGTCCATAGTCAAAAGTCTCATCCCAAACAAGTCAAGTCCCTTCTACCGATAAGCCTGTAAAATGAGAAGCAAGTTAGTTACTTCCTGGATACAATGGGGGTACAGGCATTGGATAAATACACCCATTCCTGATGGGAGAAATGAGCCAAAATGAAGGCCCCATGCAAGTCTGAAATCAAGTGGGGCAGTAAAATCTTAAAGCTCCAGAATGATCTCCTTTGACTCTATGTCTCACATCCAGGTCACACTGATGCAAGATGGGGGTTCTCATGGTCTTGGACAACTCTACTCCTGTGGCTTTGCAGGGTACAGCCTCCCTCCTGGTTGCTTTCATGGGCTGGTGTTGAGTGTCTGCAGCTTTTCCAGGCACATAGTGAAAGCTGTTGGTGAATCTACCATTCTAGGATCTGGAGGACGGTGGCCCTCTTCTCACAGCTTCACTAGGCAGTGCCCCAGGGGGGACTCTGTGGAGGCTTGAGCCCCACATTTTCCTTCCCCATTGCCCTAGCAGAAGGTTTTCGTGAGGGCCTTGCCCCTGCAGTGAACTTCTGCCTGGACATCCAGGAGTTTCCATGTATCCTCTGAAATCTAGACGGAGGTTCCCAGACCTCAATTCTTGACTTCTGGGTACCTGCAGTCTTCCATTGCCTCATCAGACTGCAAATTTTTCACACTTTTATGCTCTGCTTCCCATTTAAACATAAATTCCAATTCCAAACCATATCTTTGTGAATACATAAAACTGAATGTTTTAACATCACCCAAGTCACCTCTTGAATGCTTTGGTGTTTGGAAATTTCTTCCACCATATACCCTAAATTATTTCTCTCAAGGTCAAAGTTCCACAGATCTCTAAGGCAGGGGCAAAATGCTGTCAGTCTCCTTGCTGAAGCATAACAAGAGTCAGCTTTGCTCCAGTTCCCCAAAACAACTCATCTCCATCTGAGATCAACTCAACCTGGACTTCATTGTCCATATCACTATCAGCATTTTGGTCAAAGCCATCCAACAAGTCTCTAGGAAGTTCCAAACTTTGTTATATCTTCCTGTTTTCTGAGCCCTCCAAGTCTCTAGGAAGTCTCAAAATTTCCCTGTCTTTTTCTGAGCCCTCCAAGCTGTTCCAACCTCTGTCTGTTACTCAGTTACAAAGTCGCTTCCACATTTTTGGGTATCCTTATAACAGCACCCCACTCTACTAATTTCAATTCACTGTATTATCCCATTCTCAGGCTGCTAATAAAGACATACCCGAGACTGGGTAATTTATAAAGAAAAGAGGTTGAATAGACTCACAGTTCCACAAGGCTGGGGTGGCCTCAGGAAACTTACAATCACAGCAGAAGGGGAAGCAAGCATGTCCTTTTTCACATAGTGGCGGGAAGGAGAAGTGCCGAGCAAAAGTGGGAAAAGCCTCTTATAAAATCGTCAGATCTTGTGAGAACTCACTATCAGAAGAACAGCATGAGGGTAACAACCCCCACATTTAAATTACCTCCCACTGGGTTCCTCCCACAACATGTGGGGATTATGGGAACTACAATTCAAGGTGAGATGTGGGAGGGGACACAGAGCCAAACCATACCAACCCATTGTCTTTTTCTTTCTTTATCATTTAGAATTCCTATAAGACAGACTTTGACTCACTTATTTTTCAGTTGTCCTCTTCTGAGTTGTTCAGGTTAATCATCAATGACCATAACGTAAGTACTACTCCTGTTGTTTCTCACTCTGGATCACATATTAATAATATCAAGTTGTCTACTTGAGAAATAATTCAATAGAAAATCAGTCCTTGTAATTTGGTGTACTGTAATTTGTAGTATCTGACCTTGTGATTTTTAAAAAAGAGGCTCTTGTTTAAGCACTGCTTGATGTCTGACTCCTTGGCATCTTAATGCCTGTAGCAGGGCTTTCCTGATTAGCAATCATAGAGGGCTCTTGCTGAACCTCAGATACAGCTGCATTGCAGCATATTTTTAGGAATGTTTCCCTCCTGACTCTCAGAGTAAATCTCATGGATCTTACATAGTTTATATTTTGGGTTACAGTATTCTAAATATACTTTGCAATTTTGGTAAAAATGTATCTAGCCATTGTCATATGATACTGATATGTATTGGTAAATAATTCAACACAGTGTTGTTTCTAATTTTTAACAGTTGAAAACCTAATAAAAACCTTTTGGCATATTATATAGTATATATTATTACATTTGTGTAGTGGAAAGATACAACATTATACTGTATGAATTTTCCTTTTTTTTTTTTTTTTTGAGACGGAGTCTTGCCCTGTTGCTCAGGATGGAGCAGTGCAATTGCGTGATTTCGGCTCACTGCAACTTCGACCTCCCAGGTTTAAGTGATTCTGTGCCTCAGCCTCTCTAGTAGCTGGGATCACAGGCCTGCACCACCATGACCAGCTATTTTTTTTTAAGTGAATAATGGGATTTCACCATGTTGACCAGACTGGTCTTGAACTCCTGGCCTCAAGTGATCCGCCCTCCTCAGCCTCCCAAAGTGCTGGGATTACTTGGTGTGAGCCACTGAGCCTGGCCTTATACTCTTTGAATTTTCTAACCACGTGTGTAACCTTTTTAAAATGCATCTCAGGTTAACTGATAGTGGCATTATGAGGACTTTTTGTTCCCTTCCTTTTGCATATTTAATTGAAATAAAACAAATGAAATATTATTTAAAAAGCAAATTATGCATTATTAGCTCAATATAGAAAAAATGGAAGAAAATACGTGAAAATGTTATTGGTGATGATTTGTGGATTATGGATGGTTTTTATTTTTTGCTTCAATAGATTTTGTGGTACTGGTAGTTTTGGGTTACATTGAAAATTTCTTTAGCGGTAATTTTTGAAATTTTAGTGCACTTGTCATCTCAACAGTGTGCATTGTACCCAGTATGTAGTCTTTTATCACTCACCACCAACCAGCGTTTCCTACAGTTGCCAAAGTCTATTATATTATTCTTATGCCTTTGCATCCTCATTGCTTAGCTTCCACTTAAAAGTGAGGATGTACAATATTTGGTTTTCCATTCCTGAGTTATTTCACTTAGAATAATGGCCTCCAGCTACATCCAAGTTGCTACAAAAGACATTGTTTCATTCTTTTTATGGTTAAGTAGTATTTCATGCCGGGCGCGGTGGCTCAAGCCTGTAATCCCAGCACTTTGGGAGGCCGAGATGGGCGGATCACGAGGTCAGGAGATCGAGACCATCCTGGCTAACACGGTGAAACCCCGTCTCTACTAAAAACACAAAAAACTAGCCGGGCGAAGTGGCGGGCGCCTGTAGTCCCCGCTACTCGGGAGGCTGAGCCAGGAGAATGGCGTAAACCCGGGAGGCGGAGCTTGCAGTGAGCTGAGATCCGGCCACTGCACTCCAGCCCGGGCGACAGAGCAAGACTCCGTCTCAAAAAAAAAAAAAAAAAAAAAAAAAAAAAAAAAAAAAAAAGTAGTATTTCATGCTGTGTATATACCACATTTTCTTTATGTACTCATTGGTTGATGGACACTTAAGTCGATTTCTTATCTTTGCAATTGCAAATTGTGCTGGTATAAACATGGGTGCGCGTGAGTGTTTTTTACGTAATAACTTCTTTTCCTTTGGGTATATACCCAGTAGTGGGATTGCTGGATTGAATGGTAGTTCTACTTTTAGCTCTTTAAGGAACCTCCATACTCTTTTCAATAGTGGTTGTACCACTTTATATTCCCACAAGCAGTGGAAAGTGTTCCCTTTTCACCACATCCACACCAACATCTATTATTTTTTAATATTTAAATTATGGGCATTCTTACAAAAGTAAAGTGATCTCTCATTGTGGGATTAATTAGCATTTCCTTGATGATTAATGATGTTGTGCATTTTTTAATATGTTTGTTGGCTATTTGTATATCTTCTTTTGAGAAATGTCTACTCATGTTTGTATTAGTCCATTCTCTCATTGCTATAAAGAACTACCCCAAACAGAGTAATTTATGAAGAAAAGAGGTTTAATTGACTGATATTTATGCAGGCTGTACAGAAAGCATGGCTGGGGAAGCCTCAGGAAACTTACAATCATGGCAGAAGGCAAAGGGGAAGCAGGCACATCTTCACATGGTGGAGTAGAAGAGAGAGAAAGAATAAAGGGGGAAGTGCTACACGCTTTCAAACAACCAGATTTCATGAGAACTCACTCATTATCACAAGAACAGCATGGGTAAAATTTGCCCCCATGATCCAATGGCCTCCCACCATGTCCCTCCCACAACACGGGATTACAAGTTAACAAGGGATTTGGGTGGGGACACAGAGCCAAACCACATCAATGTTCTCTGCCCACTTTTTGATGGGATTATTTGTTATTTTTTGGCTGATTTGTTTGAGTTCCTTGTAGATTCTGGATACTAGTACTTTGTCAGATACATAGTTTGTGAATATTTTCTTCCATTCTGTGGTTTGTCTGTTTGCTGATTATTTCTTTTGCTGTGCAGGAGTTTTTTAGTTTAATTAGGTCCCATTTATTGATTTTTGTTCTTTTACATCTGATTTTGGGGTCTTAATCATAAATTTTTTTTGCCTAAGCCAATACCCAGACAAGTTTTTCCAATGTTATCTTCCAGAATTTTTATAGTTTCAGGCCTTAAATTTAAGTCTTTGATCCATGTTGAGTTGATTTTTGTGCAAGGTGAGAGATGGGAATCAAGTTTCTGTCTCCAACTTGTAACTTTCCTGTTTTCCCAGCACCATTTATTGAATAGGGTGTCCATTCCCTAATTTATGTTTTTGTATGCTTTGTTGAAGATCGGTTGGATGTAAGTGTTTGACTTTATTTCTGAGTTCTCTATTCTGTTCCATTGGTCTACATGCCTATTTTTATAGCACCACCATGCTTTTTTGGTTACTATAACTTTGTAGTATGATTTGAAGTCACATAATGTTATGCCTCCAGGTTTTTGTTTTTGTTTTTGTTTTTGTTTTTGTTTTTTTCTTAGTATTGCTTCGGCTATGTGGGCTCTTTTTTGGTTCCATATGAATTTTAGGATTGTTTTTCTAGTTCTGTGAAGAATGCTGATGTTATTTTTATGGGAATTGCATTGAATCTGTAGATTGCTTTTGGCAGTGTGGCCATTTTCACAATATTGACTCTACCCATCCATAAGCTTGGGATGTGGTTCCATTTGTTTGTGTCATCTATGATATCTTTTATCAGTGTTTTGTAGTTTTTCTTGTAGAGATCTTATACTTCCTTGGTTAAATATTTTCCTAATTATTATTATTTTTTCACCTGCTGTAAAAGGGATTGAATTCTTGATTTGATTTTCATCTTGGTTGTCATTGGAATATAGCAGTGCTACTAATTTATGTACATTGATTTTGTATCCTGAGACTTTGCTGAATTCATTTATGAGATCTAAGAGCTTTTTGGATGAGTCTTTAGGGTTTTCTAGGTATGTGATCATATCATTAGTGAACAGTAACAGTCTGACTTCCTCTTATCCAATTTGGATGCCCTTTATTTCTCTCTCTTGTCTGATTGCTCTGGCTAGAACTTCCAGTACTATGTTGAATAGAAGTGGTGAAAGTGGGCATCCTTGTTTTGTTCCAGTTCTCAGAGGGAATGCTTTTAACTTTTCTCCATTTAGTATGATGTTGGCTGTGAGTTTGTCATAGATTTCTCTTACTACTTTGAGGTAAGTCTCTTTTATGCCTATTTTGTTGAGATTTTTTTTTTTCAGAAAGGGATGCTGGATTTTATAAAATGCTTTTTCTGCTCCTATTGAAATAACTATATGATTTTTGTTTAAATTCTGTTTATGTGATGTCACACATTTATCGACTTGTGTATATTCAACTATCCCTGCATCACTGGGATGAAGCACACTTGAACATGATGTATTATCTGTTTGACATGCTGTTGGATTTGGTTAGCTAGTATTTTGTGGAGGAGTTTTGCATCTATGTTCATCGGGGATATTGGTCTGTAGTTTCTTTTTTTGTTATGTCCTTTCCAGGTTTTGATATTAGGGTTATCCTGGCTTCATAGAATGATTTAGGAAGTATTCTGTCTTTCTCTGTCTTTTGGAATAGTTGCAGTATGACTGGTACCATTTCTTCTTTGAATATCTGGGAGAATTCAGCTGTGAATCCATCTGGAATTTTTTTGGCATTTTTAAGATTACTGATTCAATTTTGCTGCTTGTTATTGGTCTGTTAAGGGTTTCTGTTTCTTCCTGATTTAATGTAGGAGGATTGTAAAATTCCAGAAATTTATGCATTTCCTCTAGATTTTCTGATTTGTGCATGTAAAGGTGTTCATAGTAGCCTTGAATGACCTTTTGCATTTCTGTGGTATCAGTTGTAATATCTCCCATTTTGTTTCTAATTGAGCTTATTTGGATATTCTCTCTTTTCCTGGTTGATCTTGCTAATGGTCTATCAATTTTGTTTAAACTTTCCAGTCTTTTATTTTTTTTGTTTCAATTTCATTTAGTTGTGCTCTGATCTTTGTTATTTCTTTACTTCTGCTCAGTTTGGGTTTAGTTTGTTCTTATTTCCCTAGTTCCTTAAAGTATGACATTAGAGTGTCGATTTGTGCTCTTTCAAACTTTTCTATGGAGGAAATTAACGCTATGCATTTTCCTTTTAGCACTGCTTTTGCTGTATCTTAGAGGTTTTGATAAGTTGTGTCACTATTATTCATTTCAAATAATTTTTATATCTCCATCTTGATTTCATTGTTAACCCCCAAATCATTCAAGAGCATATTATTTAATTTCCACATATTTGTGTAGTTTTGAAGGTTCCTTTTGGAGTTGATTTCTAGTTTTATTCCACTGTGGTATCAGAAGATATTTGATATGATTTTCATTTTCTTATATTTATTGAGACTCGTTTTGTGGCCTATCATATGGACTATCTTGGAGAAGGTTCCATGGGCTGATGAGAAGAATGTATATTCTACAGTTGTTGGGTAGAATGTTCTGTAAATATCTGTTAAATCCATTTCTTCCGGGGTATAGTTTAAGACTATTGTATCTTCCTTGACTTTCTGTCTTGATGGTCTGTGTAATACTGTCAGTGGAATATTGAAGTTCCCCACTATTATCGTGTTGCTGTCTATCTCATTTCTTAGATATGGTAGAAATTGTTTTATAAATCTGGGAGAGCCAGTGTTAGGTACATATAAATTTAGGATTATCATATCTTCTTGTTGTACTGACCCTTTTATCATTATATAATTATCTTCTTTGTCTTACTGTTGTTGCTTTAAAGTCTGTTTTGTCTGTTATAAGAACAGCTATTCCTGCCCATTTTTGGCTTCCATTTGTGTGGAGTATCTTTTGTCATCCCTTTGCCTTAAGTTTATATGAGTTCCTTATGTGTTAGATTAGTCTTTTGAAGACAGTAGATATTTGGTTGTTGTTTTTCTTATCTATTTGTCTATTCTGTATCTTTAAAGTGGAGCATTTAGGTCATTTACATTCAGCATTAGTATTGAGATGTGAGGTACTGTTCTATTAATTATGCTATTTGTTGCATGAATACCTTGTGTTTTATTTTTATTGTGTTATTGTTTTATAGGTCCCATAAGATTTATGCTTTAAAGAGGCTCTATATTGATGTATTTTGAGGTTTTGTTTCAAGATTTGTAACTCCTTTTTAACATTTCTTGTAGTGCTGGTTTTGTAGTGGAAATTTCCCTCAGCCTTTGTTTGTCTGAAAAAGATTATCTCTCCTTCATTTATGAAGCTTAGTTTTGCTGGATACAAAATTTTTGGCTGACAATCATGTTTTTTAAGGAGACTAAAGATAGGAACCTAATCTCTTCTTGCTTGTAAGGTTCCTGCTGAGAAATCTGTTGTTAGGTTTTTTTTTAAATAGATTACCTGGTGTTTTTGTTTCACAACTCTTAAAATTCTTTCCTTCATGTTGAATTTAAACAGCCTGATGACCATGTACCTTGTTGGTAGTCTTTTTGCAAAAAAATTTCTAGGAGTTTGTTGAGTTTCTTGTATTTGGATATCCAGATCTCTAGTAATACCAAGGAAAATTTTCTCAATTATTCCCTCAAATACGTTTTCCAAACTTTTAGACTTCTCTTCTCCCTCAGGAACACCAATTATTCTTAGATTTGGCCATTTAAAATAATATATATCTTGGAGACTTTGTTCATTTCTTTTGATTCTTTTTTCTTTATCTTTGTCTGATTGGGTTAGTTCAAAAGCCTTGACTTCAAGCTCTGAAATTCTTTCTTCTATTGGTTCTAGTGTATTGTTGAAACTTTCCACTGCATTTTGTATTTTCCTAAGTGTATTGTTTATTTCCTGATGTTTTAATTGGTTTTTCTTTATGATATCTGTCTCTCTGGAAAATTTTTCATTAATATCTGGACTTTATTACTTTCTTTATGTTGGTTTTTATCTTTCTTTGGTATCTTCTTGAGTATCTTAATAATTAACCTTCTGAATTCTGTATCTGGCATTTAACAGATTTCATCTTGGTTTAAATCCATTGCTGAAGAATGAGTATGATCTATTGGGGGTGTTATAGAACCTTGTTTTGTTATATTAGCAGAATTAATTTTCTGATTCCTTCTCATTTAGGTAGACTATTTATTCAAGTAGTTCTTGAATTTATTTTTGATTTGACTGTGTTCTTTTTAAATTTAATGTTTCCCTCCTAAGGATCAGGCTTTAATGTTTACAGTTTATTATAGCCAAATTTGATTTTTGCTGCTTTTAGGGGTGAAGACTCTGTATGAGTTCCTTAGTTACAGAGAGTCTTTGTGTACTGACTTTCCCAGATGCTGGTTGTAGTAGTTATGTACTTGGTGTGTGGGCAAGTTCACTGTCTCTTATGGGGTTGGAATGTCAGAGATCTCTTGAAGCCTATCTCGTTCTCTTGTGTTGTACATTTTATTTAATTTTTCTTCAGTATTTTATTTAGTGAGTTGATTATTTAGGCTTCAGGATAGTAGGGGAGGTATTCCTGGTAGGCACCAGTTGTAGCTAAAGCAGATGAGTAGACGTAATACCAATGGCGTGCAGAGGTCCCAGGCTTGATGAAGATGACTGAGGGAGCCCTCTATTAGATGTGCTGAGGTTTTATCAGAGTGAAGGGTAGGAGCTACATCAGGTCACCTGCCAGGCCAGCAGGAAAGCTATCCACTTCCAGGCCTCACTCCTGTCCCAGTGTTCCAGCTATTCAGATCAGACAAGCACCTCTCTTCATCTGCAGGAATATTGATGTTCCAAGTGTGGAAGAATTGTGACTCTGCCTCTTGTGCATGCCTGAATCTGGGGAGTGTTCCTCCTGTGGGGCTGCAATCACCCTGAATTGTTCCAGGAAGGCCATCTATAGGTGCATCCATGTTGTGTTCCCATGGGAGAAGCTGCAGCTGTGCCTGCAGTGGTGTGCAAGGGGGGAACAAGGACCCCTTCTCCAAGACCTTTCATGATCACAGAGGCTGCCAGCCTATTGGGTGGAGGTGCAGATTTTCCCTACTGTGCCCAGCACTGCAATTGCGTCTCTGCTGTAAGAAAATTTCCACCAATGAAAAAATCTGGGACTCAAGACCTGCCATTCCGATTCTTTTGTTCCATGGGGCATTCCCCTAATGCGGTGCTCTCCCACTTCCCCTAGGAATGGGACTTCCTGGGAGCCAGAATACAGTGATTATTACTGCTCTTCTAGGTCTAGCCACCCAATGGGGCTACTAGACTCTGGGTTGGTACTGGGAAATATCTGCCGCAGATCCACTGATGTGATCTGTTCAGTTCTCCCAGCAGTGGATACCAGCACCTGCTCTGATGGAGGAGGCAGGGGAGCGGGGTAGACTCTGTGAGATTTCTTAGTTGTAGATAGGCTTAGTGTGCTGGCTTTCTCAAATGCTGGTTATAATAGTAGTGAGCTTATCATGTGGACAGACTGAAGACCTCTAGTTACTCACAGTGTTGCAGGCAGTGGTGATAGTTGAGGTCATGCGACCATTTTCTTCTTGAGTGTGGTGTTATTCCACCTAGAGGTGCTGTAATGGCCTGTGTTGATTGGCCTCCAGCCAGGAGGTGGCACTTGCGAAAGATCATCAGCTACAGTAGTAACAGTGGGATTCGAGTTGCGCTAAGTTTCCCGGAGGAAATATTCTGGTTTCTCAGGTGATGAGTGGGGCTATAAAGCTCCCAAAAGTTTATTTCCTTTGTGTTAAGCTACCGGGGTGGGTGGAGGGATGTCATCAGATGGGGCAGGGTTAGGCGGGTGTGAGCTCTTACTCTCTTTGAGTGGGGCAGGCCAAGCCCCTGTGAAGGATGGGGGTGGTTCCCAGGCTACTAAGGTAATGTTCTGGAGGAAGGTATAAGTGCCTCTGCTGCCCAGAAGAGTTTGCTAAGGGAGTCTGGAGTAGCAGGCTGCAACAGTAAGCCTTACCCAGCTCCCACGCAGTTGGCGAGGCCAGTCTCACTCCTGTAGTGCTCTTCTAACAGCACCAGGTTTAGATCCAGGCATTCTGCGCACAGATCTCAGATATGCCCCAGGCCAAGAGACAGCAACCATGCCTTTCAAACCATGCCCTTCCCCGTCTGCCTGCAGGGCTGGGTGCCAAGCTTCTGTGCTCGAGTCTGAAGCATACTTCCTGCTTGATCCCTGGGTTCTGATCAAGGGAATTGGTCCCCACTTGAGATTATATCAAAAACTTCATTTGGGAGCTTCTTTCACTCTGCAACCTCTTCCTGAGCTTGTTGGGTGTCTTCCCTGAGGGCCCCTGGGAGATATAGTCAGGAATAGCTTCCTTAGGTTCCCTATTCCTGAGGGATAGGAATGCCTGCAAGGCATTTTCTGCTGCTGCTTCTACTTTTATGTTTTACACCGCTCCCTAAATCCATCCCAGCTCTGTGCAGGGTTAAGGCTTCCTCCCATGGTCTGAATTTTCAGATTCCCCAGTGGGGATGTCTGCTCGGAGGCAGACTCTCCGCTTCTCACACTCTGGGAATTCACAGGTGTTTTGCCTGTCTCACAGAGTAGGTTGCAGCCTGCCACTTCTTTCAAAGGATCTGTAGATTCTTTCAGTTTTCCTGTGAAGTTCCTGTGTTGGTTCTTGGGGGAAAAAAATAGTGTGAATTTCTCTCCACTATTCTGTCCTTCCAGGTGGGAGGGCCGCACTAACACTGCCTCCAGTCTGCCATCTTAAAAAAAAAAAAACAACAACTAATTATGGATGTTTTTAGTATCATTCAAAAAAATGTTTAACTTTTAATCGCAGGGCTGCAGGTGCAGGTTTGTCATATAGGTAAATTGTGTCTTGCAGGGGTTTTGTGTAAAAATTATTTCATAGCCCAGATAATAAGCCATAGTGATTAGCTCTGATGACTGGAGGAGCACCAGGGTCCTTGGCCTCATGCCGATGGGATTAACAACACGGACACGCGTGGAGTGGTTTTAAGGAGCAAAAAGTTTAATAGGCAAGAAAGAAGGAAGAAAGAAGAGAACAGCTCCCTATACAGAGACAAGGGAGGGAGGCTTGGAACCAAAAGAAACCCCATGCAAGGCAGAAAGGCAGTCCGTTGTATCTGGAGGCTGGAGGAGGAGGTGTCTTGTTTGCATAGGGCCCAGGGGATTGGTTTGACCAGGTGTGTCTTTCACATAGCCCGTGAAAAACCTGGGCCTCTCACCTTAGTCCTGTATTATGCAAATGTGGGTCTCCATGATGCTTTGAACACATGGTGTTATCTGGAGGTGGCCATCACACTTGGCACAGATGGTGATAAGAAGAGGGCAGGAATCACCATATTGGGTGAACCCAATTTCTAATGGCCTGCATTTGCATATCAAAGCTTGACAACCCAGCCCTTCAAGCCACCTTTTCTGTTAGAAGAGAGACGGTTCAGGGGTTGTTTCTTATTGCAGGAAAATTTCCACTACTGTCCTAGTGGAAAAATTCCCTTACTATCCTACCTAAAATAATTTCTTAATAACTCCTGTATTATTCCCCCCTCAAAGAGAAGTAAACCTAACTGCTGTTGGGAGGTGTTGGATGATGATTCTTTCTAGCTACTTCCTGCCTAAAAGGGGCTTTGCGTGGCGGAACAGCGGTTGGGCCTTCTCCTGAGGTTGAATGGTGTGTCCATGTGTGGCTCTGCTCACAGCACCATTTGGATTGCTTCTAGGTGAAAACAGATACATTTTACAATAAGTTTTAAAATATAGGGTTAGAATATAAGTATTAAGGTTACCACCATTAGTGGGGGTCCTATAGAACGTAACTGACCGTGGAGTTTGACACCTGTTTGTTACACCAGTGGATTGCAATACCAGATTGCCTCCACTAGATGTCGATGTACATTACCAGAAACGTTAATATAAAAGTTACTTTTTATATAAACGTTAATATAAAAGTTACTAGAGAAAAGCATATTTTCCCCTTGATTTGCCATTAGAGAATAACTTTAGGCTTAGGCCATCTTTTTAACTTGCAGTATGATTGGGAGAAATGCGTTATTGGCTGGCTAAAATAACTTTAGCGTTAATTTTGACAATTACTTTCCTTTAATTATTATAGTTTTTCATGACTTTCATAGACCCTCTCACAACATCCTTAAGCTTTCTGACTTGTCCCAAACGTCTTTCCCTTAAACAACCAGTCATTTCCTTTTAGGACAAGTATTTACCATAAAAATCCTTTCTTATATAAAATTTCTTTTTTTATAACCTTCTTTTCATAGCTTAGAGTGTCTTATATTACCAATCTTTAGTAAAAAGTCCTATTGAACTTAATGATAGTAAAACTTTTATGCTTGCTTCTTATCCGTAACTGTTGCTCCTGTTATAAGCAAAACAACCTTGACTAAATTTCTCCTGTAATTATTAATCCTGTTATAAGGATGATAATCAGGCAAAATATTACAGCAATTATAATTTTACAAACAGAATTCCACACTGTGGGTGCTGCCACGGTGTATAGTTCTATTGCAAATAGTAGCGTGACTATAACAATTTTCCCAAGAGTGGCATGGTAAATAATTGTCATTTAAAACTCTACTTGCCCAGATATAATATTTCCCTTTGGAGATTTACAAAGTTACAAATGCGATTCTATGAATAATTAAATCTCCCTGCAAATATGCATTAAGAAGAAGTTCTAATATTTGGTGGTAAATTTTGAGACGAAAGAACAGAAATGACAAAAAGTATCTGTTGAGGTAAAGGTGGGACTCAGGAAGATGAATAGTCCTTCACTCAGTTTCTTATCTTTTATGGTGTTTAGCTTAAGACCTTCTATTTCTCCACATTGATATTCAGGGTGTTCCTCTGGGCTGTCAAGGGTTGCTCCCTCAGCTCTTCAGGCTTTGAATTGAGTGTGATGTATCCAGGAGCTGATTCCTGTAACTTTTACTGCTGAGAAGATTGAAAGAAGAACAGTGGCAATCCCTTCTTCCCAGGTTGGCTTATGGAAGGAGAGAGAGGAGAATTGTCACTAATACCAAATTTCCTGGGTTAAAGAAAGGTGGTTTTATTTCCCGGGCTTGGGCTTCTGCTAGTTGTGTTCATTCTTGTTGGAAGTGAGCTAGAGAGGTTACATGCTTAAACAATGTAGAGGTTTTCTGCCGGCAAACAATCTCTGAGCACACTGGTAAGTTTTATCCTTTCTCCAATGAAAAGCTTGGTGAAGGATTTTAAGGACCTTCATCGGCTGGAGGCTGGCAAATAGAGTTTGCCATCCTGAGAGCTGAAAAGTATGCCCTTGAGAAGTGGCCTATTCTATTTCTGCAGGGGAATACTGAGGTTTAATTTCTTTTATGGAGACCTCCTAGATTAGAAGGGCTTGAAGTGTGTTAGTGCCTTGAGGCTTCCTTGCCTTTGACTTAGCTGGCTGATCAGCTCATCTATTTTGTTTGGCTACCTCATCTGTTCCCTTCCGATGTTCACTATAATGCATCCCTGCTATCTGTCATGCAAGAAAAACTGAGGATAATAATCTGCTAGTTTCCTAGTGATATTTTATAGTAGATCCATTAGTGGTAAGAAAATTCTTTTCCTTTTCAATGGCAGCATGAGCATGGAAAATCAGGAAGGCATACTTGGAGTCAGTATAAATGTTAGTTACCTTTCCCTTGCTTAATTTAAGTGCTTTTGTAAGAGCTGTTAGCTCAGCTAATTGAGTGCTTATGTTTGGGGACAGTGACTACTGCTTATCCTGCCTTACGTACTTCTTGCTTTACTGGGCTGTTTGCTAGCTAAGAGCTCCCACCAGATAACGGTGATCCTGCCACACTATATGGGGTGTAAACAGTTCAATTATGTCCTCGGG
Source organism: Chlorocebus sabaeus (assembly GCF_047675955.1). Classification (NCBI taxonomy): domain Eukaryota; kingdom Metazoa; phylum Chordata; class Mammalia; order Primates; family Cercopithecidae; genus Chlorocebus; species Chlorocebus sabaeus. Next base: position 14,973,223 of record NC_132933.1, on the reverse strand, counting down.
TTAACTTGGAGGCTTTTCTGACTGATAGAGCTATCATGACAATGGCTTGGAAGCATGTTGTAAATAGGTCCTCCTAACTACAACCAAAGTGGAGAAAATTATTGGATTAGGATTTTTCCTGAGATGCCAATTACGGTCAGGCTATAGGAAGAGGGGAGACCTGGATTAGAGAGAAAAAAAGAGAGAAACTGGCTCTAGTGTTTAGAAGGAGGTCTGCTTTCCTTTCTTCAATTTCCAGAATCACCTGGGACTCCTGTGCTATGATGGCAGTTTGAGTTGCTGGAGCCGTTTGAGCCCTGGGATCCATCGGTCCTGCTGTACCATCTGTAAGACTGGTCCCGATCCCAGTGACCTCCGCCTCTGGGGGCAGTTCTGTCTCCAGTGGTTTTCACCACAGGCTGAACAGGGTCGAGGTGGCTTCTTCTTGCTGCCTGGGAATTCCTTTTTAAAATGCCCTGGTCTACAATGAGATACCATCTCACACCAGTTAGAATGGCGATCATTAAAAAGTCAGGAAACAACAGGTGCTGGAGAGGATGTGGAGAAACAGGAACACTTTTACACTGTTGGTGGGACTGTAAACTAATTCAACCATTGTGGAAGACAGTGTGGTGATTCCTCAATGATCTAGAACTAGAAATACTGTTTGACCCAGTGATCCCATTACTGGGTATACACCCAAAGGATTACAAATCATGCTGCTATAAAGACACATGCACACATATGTTTATTGCAGCACTATTCACGATAGCAAAGACTTGGAACCAACCCAAAAAAAGGTCCATCAATGATAGACTGAATTAAGAAAATGTGGCACATATATATCATGGAATACTATGCAGCCATAAAAAAGGATGAGTTCATGTCCTTTGTAGGGACATGGATGCAGCTGAAAACCATCATTCTCAGCAAACTATCGGAAAGTTAAAAAACCAAACACCACATGTTCTCACTCATAGGTGGGAATTGAACAATGAGATCACTTGGACACAGGAAGAGGAACATCACACAGCGGGGCCTGTCGTGAGGTCGGGGGAGGGAGGAGGGATAGCATTAGGAGATATACCTAATGTAAATGATGCATTAGTGGGTGCAGCACACCAACATGGCACATGTATACATATGTAACAAAGCTGCATGTAGTGCACATGTACCCTAGAACTTAAAGTGTAATTTTAAAAATGCATAAAAAATAAAATAAAATGCCCTAGTCTGCCACACCAATAGCAGTTAGCGGATGCACCTCGGGGATCCTGGACTTTGCAAGCCTGCAGAGCTTCTGCTAGTGCCTCTGTCCTTCTTTCTTTTGGGCCTCCTCCTGGTCCCTATTATGAGACTGAAGTGGCCACCTTTAGGAGGTTCTCTAAAGTGCTATTCGGTCCTACAGCTTGCTTCTGTAGTTTTCTTCTAATATTGGGAGTTGCCTGTGTAATAAACTTGTCCTTCAGGATAAGCTGTCCCTTGACTGGATCAGGGGATAAAGAGGTGTGTTCTATTAGTGCCTCTCTCAGTCTTTCCATAAAGGCTTCATGATTCGCACCTGGCTTTTGATCTATTCTAGACAGTTAAGAGTAATTGAGAGGTTTGGCCCTCGTTTCCCGTAGGGCTTCTAAACTGCATATTAAAAACACTTCTTTTTCCATTCATTCCCTGAGCTATTTCCCCAGTACTATAGCATTTCCTGATCTTGCCTAACAGGATTACTTGCCTGGGCTGTAAAAATTCCCACATACTCAACACACAGGGAGTAAGAGACTGCAGATAGAGAAAGAAGGAAAGAAGGAAAGTTTTGCGACAGGATAGCTGGAAGACAGCCTTGAGATTAAAACAGATTTGAAGTTGAGATTCACTCCATACTCACCACTCTGATGAATGAATTCCAGGCCCACGCACCAAAATGATATAGCTCTGATGACTGAAGGAACACCAGGTTCCTTGGTCTCGTGCAGATAGGATTAACAACGTAGACACACGTGGAGTGGTTTTAAGGAGCGAAAAGTTTAATAGGCAAGAAAGAAGGAAGAAAGAAGAGAACAGCTCTCCCATACAGAGGCAAGAGCGGGGGACTTGGAACAAAGAGAAACCCGTGTGTGACAGAAAGGTATATATCATTATATCAGGAGGCTGGGGGAGGGGGTATCTTGTTTGCGTAGGGCCCAGAGGATTGGTTCGACCCAGGTGTGTCATTTACGTAGCTTGCCAAAAACCTGGCCCTCCTAACTTAGTCCGTTAATATGCAAATGTGGGTTGTCGTGATGTTTTGAACACATGGTGTTATCTGGAGGTGACCATCACACTCGGCACAGATGGTGATAAGAAGAGGGCAGGAATCACCATATTGGGTGAACCCAGTTTCGAATGGCTGGCATTTGCATATCAAAGCTTGACAGCCCAGCCCTTTAAGCCGGCGTTTCTGTTAGAAAAGAGATGGTTCAGGGGTTGTTTCTTATTACAGGAAAATTTCCACTGAGAACCTTTACCCTTACTGTCTGCCTGAAATCATTTCTTATTAACTCTTGTATTAATAGTACCCAATAGGTAGTTTTTTGATCCTCACCCTCCTCCCACCCTCCATCCTCAAGTAGGCCCTGGGGTCTATTGTTTCCTTCTTTATGTCCTTGTGTATTCAATGTTTAGTCCCCACTTACAAGTGAGAACATGCAGTATTTGGTTTTCTGTTCCTGCATTAGTTCCCTTAGGATAATGGCCTCCAGCTTCAACCATGTTGCTGCAAAGGACATGATTGCATTCTTTATTACGGCTGAATAGTATTCCATGTTGTATATGTACTTCGTTTTCTTTATCCAGCTCATCATTAATGGACATCTAGATTGATTCCATGTCTTCACTATTGTGAGTAGTGTTGCAATAAACATATATGCATGCATCTTTATGGAAGATTGATTTATAATCATTTAGGTATATACCCAATATTGGGATTGCTGGGTCAAACTCTAGTTCTGCGTAAGTTATTTGAGAAATTTCTGAACTGTTTCTCACAGTGACTGAACTAAGTTTTATTCTCGCCAGCAATGTATAAGCATTTCCTTTTCTCGATAACCTCGCCAACATCTGTTATTTTTTGACTTTTTAATAACAGTAATTCTGGCAGGTGTCAGATGGTATCTCATTGTGGTTTTGATTTGCGTTTCTCTGTTTAGTGATGTTGAGCATTTTTTCATGTAATTGTTGGTCACGTGTATGTTGCCTTTTGAAAAGTGTCTGTTCATGTCTTTGCCCACTTTTTAATAAGGTTGTTTGCTTTTCCCTTGATAATGTTTTTTGTTTGTTTTTTGTGTGTGTTCCAATAAAACTTTATGGACAAAAGTAGAATGTGGGCTGGTCATAGTTTGCTGACCTTTCCTGTAGAGCATTAGTTTTTTGTTTCTTTGTTTATTACTCATATATTCATTTATTCAAAAATAGCTTTTGGATATATGATAATCTCACTCCAACTTAAACTCTCTGACTGATTATTTGATAATAATAACAGGTCAGATATTTTGTAAAAAACATATATAGCTATTGGATGTCTGCTCTGCTATGTTTACTATTTTGTTTGGTGAACAAAGACATGGATAAGCCCCAAGGTCACGGAGTTTATAATGTACTAGAGGAGATAACTAGTTAAAATAAATACATTTTCTTGGTCTTGGTAAGGATTAACAGGTAAATTTAGATAGAGTAAGGAATGGTGGGTAATAATATAAAATATGGTGTTGTTATTTTTTTTCTTTTTTTTTTTATACTTTATGTTCTAGGGTACATGTGTGATAATGTTTTTAAGTGTCCTTGATAGTGTTCATTCGAGATTCTTCTAACTTTTTGATGTGAGCGTTTAGCAGTATAAACTTTCCTCTTATCACCACTTTAGCTGTGTCCCAGAGATTGTGGTATGTTGTATTTTTGTTCTCATTTGTTTCAAAGAATTCCTTGATTTCTGCCTTAAAATTATTGTTTACTCAAAAGTCATTGAGAGAAAAGGCTGTTTAATTTCCATGTAATTGTATAGTTTTGAGAAACATTCTTAGTATTCATTTCTATTTTTATTGCACTGTGGTCTGAGAGTATGTTTGATATGATTTTGGTTTTGAAAACGTTTCCTGAAAATTGTTTTATGGCTGATTGTGTGGTCAGTTTTAGAGTGTGTGCCATGTGGAAATGAGAAGAACGTATATTCTGTTGTTTTTGAGTGGAGAGTTCTGAAGATGTCTCTTAGGTCCATTTGGTCAAGCGTCGAGTTCAAGTCCCAAATATCTTTGTCAGTTTTCTACCTCAATGATCTCTCTAATACTCTGTGTGGTGTTTCAGTTCTCCACCATTATTCTGTGGTTATCTAAGTCTCTTTGTAGGTCTCTAGGAACTTCTTTTATGAATATTGGTGCTCTTGTGTTGGCTGCATATATATTTAATACGGTTAAGTCTTCTTGTTGAATTGAATCTTTTAACACAATGTAATGCCCTTCTTTGTCGTTTTGGATTGTTGTTGGTTTAAACTCTGTTTCATCTGAAAGTAGAAGAGCAATTCCTCCTTTTTTGTGTTTTCCATTTGTTTGGTAGATTTGGCATACTCTAACTCTGGGGGGCTGGTTCTAGACTCCCAACTTTCATTCCTTGCCTCTTGAGGTTTGAAACCTGTTTTGTTGGAGAGGCGGAAGTGATCTGCTCTGTAGGCCACAATACTTTGATGGGGAAGTGCTGGCTAAAGTGTTTCATCCAGGCAGTGCCAGCCAGATCTGTGCTCACTTATTTGTGCGAGCAAATGGAATGGCATGGAGGGGTGCCCACATGGGGGTGGGGTCTGGGCAGCATGGCAGACATGGCATGGCAGGGGCAGGGCATCAGTATGGGTGTGGTTCTGGCACCTGTGCATGCATTAGCACTGCAGCAGTGGAAGCGGTGCAGTGGGCTGCCTGTGCCTCAGTGGGAGTGGGGCGCTGGTCGTGTTGGTGAGAGTGGCAGGGTGTGCTCATGCCAACATGGTGGGAGGCTGGATGTGTGCACACATGTGTGCCATCGGGGGAGAAGGGGAAAGGGCCATACACTTTTTACCCTTTCAGTCCAGGGTCTGCGCCCTCCTTTCATCCACTCTCAATGCCTTCCCTTTGAAGATCTGCTCAGCGTGTGCCAGTCTTCCCAATGTTCCTGTCTCTCAGTGGGACTTGTGCCTTCTGGCTGCCTCTAGTTGGCTATCTTGGCTCCCTCTCTTCTTCAAAATTTTCAATGAGCATGTATTCTTTGAGCAGAATATAATAAACATTTTAGTGAAAGTAAATTTCACATAATGAACAAGAATATATGACTTATATATTGTGTGTTTATACTGTATAATTTATGAGTTTATCATTATTATGTTGGTACCTGAAAATGGTTTTCACTGTAGAGGATAATTGATGCATTTCTAGAATCATTTACCATTATAATGTTGGTGCTGGAAATCAATAAAAAATCCTTTATTAAGGAATGGTTGACCTATTTCTGGAATAGTTAGGGAAGACAACTATGGCTTCGCTCAAACTGATTAGGTTTTAAATGAGGAAAATATACAGACTGTACTCACACTGTGGCCTGGGAGCAAAGTGGTCCCTCTCCCCTCTGAGCTCTTGGAAGGCTTATTGTGCATATTACTCATTGACCACATGTCCTTTACTCCAGTACTTACAATAAGGTGGTTTCATGGTTCCATTCCTTAAAAGTCATCCTATTGTGTATAATGGCTAGTGAAAAATATCCACTTAAATTAATATGTGATGGCTAACGAAAAAAGTCGGGTAGCTTGTTTTACGATGTTACTGGACTAGTTATTTGACACAGTAAACTTGCTCTTTTACCATCATCGAGGCTTAGATAACAATGAATAATATTAGGAAATCAAGGCACAGAAAGATTATTTGTACCTTGGGCAAAATCACATAGCTCAAAATTGAGAGGGTTATATCTTACTCCATTTTGTGCTGCTATAATAGAATACCTGAGACTGGGTTATTCATTTATCTTATTTTATTTTTAAAACTTTTAATGTTAGGTCTAGGGGTATATGTGGAGGTTTGTTATATAAGTAAATTCATATCACAGCGATTTATTGTACAGATTATTTCTTCACCCAGGCACTAAGCCTAGTACCCAATAGTTATTCTTTTCTGTTCATCTCTCTTCTCTCACCCTCCACCCTCAAGTAGGCCCCAATTTCTGTTGTTCCCATCTTTGTGGCCATATGGTCTTACCATTTAGCTCCCACTTACAAGTGAGAATATACAGTATTTGGTTTTCTGTTCCTGCATTAGTTTGCTGAGGATTATGGCTTCCAGCTCCATCCATGTTCCTGCAAAGGACATGATCTTGTTTTTTTTAATGACTGCACAGTATTCCATGGAGTATATGTACCACATTTGCTTCATCCAGTCTACTCTTGATGGGCATTTAGGTGGATTCCATGTCTTTGCTATTGTGAATAACACTGTGATGAAAATACAAGTGAAGTGAATGTGTCTTTTTGGTAGACTGATTTATTTTCCTCTGGGTATATGCCCAGTAATGGGATTGCTGGGTCAAATGGTAGTTCTGCTTTCAGCTCTTTGAGGAATTGCCACATGCTTTCCACAATGGTTTAAATAATTTCCTCTGTTATCAACAGTGTGTAAGTGTCCCCTTTTCTCTGCAACCTCATCAGCATCTGTTATTTTTTGACTTTTTAATAATAGCCATTCTGACTGGTGTGACATGGTATCTCATTATGGTTTTGATTTGCATTAGTGCTTGTTGGCTGTATGTCATCTTTCAAAAAGTGGGACTGGGTAATTTATAATGAACAGAAATTTATTAGCTCAAAGTTCTAGAGAATGGGAAGTTCAAGGTCAAGGTACAGCATCTGGCAAGGACCTTCTTTCTGGGTCATTACATGGTGGCTGGTGGAAAGACAAGTGCGTAAAAGAGGAAGCCAAACTTGCCCATTTATAATAACATTAATATCACCCATAAGGGCACAGTCCCTATAGCCTAATGACCTTTCCAATGTCCCAACTCTTAATACTGTTACAATGTCAATTAACTTTCAAATTGAGTTTTGGAGGCAATGAACATTCAAACCATAGCAGTTGGGATGTAAACTCAGATTATCTGGCTGTAGAACTTGGAATCTTTACCACACATCTTTAGTTTAAGCTGCCTGACATATTAAGCTGGAAAAACATAAAACATTAGCCCAAATATATTCAGACACTGTATTACTTACATAGACAGCAAAAGCATGATCAGTATATTGTCAGCTCCCCATATTGCTTGTCCCACAGGAGGACACCAAAACAAAAGTGGCTAGATCACAGGTAATATGAGTGGTGGGGTACTCTGTTGATGAGTAGCCAATTGCACATAATAGCTAAGCTGTTTTATAGTTTACTATTCCCCTTTAAGGCAGCTGACACAGTGCAGTTCTCTACGCTCTGTCTAGATAAAATCTGTTGAGTGGGCCAATGAGGCACCTGATTTGAGCAAATGAGAGAAGGAAACAGATGTTGTGGATAAGGAACCTGTTCTGTTTACTGAGCACCATGTAATATACACTTATATATATGGAGAGAGAGAGAGAGAAAAAAATGGGATGGGATTTCACTCTTGTTGTCCAGGTTGGAGTGCAATGGCACAATCTTGGCTCCCTGCAACCTCCACCTCCCCAGTTCAAACGATTCTCCTGCCTCAGCCTCTCAAGTAGCTGGGATTACAGGCATGCGCCACCATGCCTGGCTAATTTTGTATTTTTAGTAGAGACGGTTCCTCCATCTCGGTCAGGCTGGTCTTGAACTCGCGACCTCAGGTGATCTGCTCACCTTGGCCTCCCAAAGTGCTGGGATTATAGGCATTAGCCACCGAGCCCAGCCCATGTAATATTTTCAGTAAGGATTACAATAGATGTTGAATCCAAATCAGAGAAAAGATTTGATTGGCTATTATTATACAATTATATTATCTGCCTTTGAAAGTTTAGAAAGATATATTGTGGCAGTCAGCTTCTATGAAAGCATCAAAAAGACCAATGTTCCTGTCATTGCTGTGCAATTCTATTTTCAAGACAATTTTTTTTTCAGTTAGCTTACTTTCTTAGTTTGCCTAAAATAAACTTGTACAATTGTCTTTACAAAACTATAGAAATGACTCTATAGCTATTATAATGTCTTAGTATGTAATAGTTTAATATAAATTTGAGAAGGAACATATGAAAAATCATGTTTATAAGTAGTGGAAAATGGCTGTAATGTGGAAGTTCTCCAAGATTACTTTTCTTTTTCTTACAAATATGAATACATCACGGATGAAGAGCTAACATGAGTTAATATCCATACACTTTAATAACAAAAATGGGAATTTTTTGCAATAATGCCTTGTCTAGATTACTATTTATTTCAGAGAAAACCTTGGCATTGACCAAATTGATGTAGACCCTATATGGGCAATACATTTGCTGAACCTTACACACACACACACACAAAACACGAACCCAAATTAAGATGACTACTGGACAGGGATTCAGATGTCTTCTGGTTCCAAGACTAACTCACTGATCTGAACCACTATTTCCTTGTCTTTCAACTGTGGGGGTTTCACTGAAAAATCTCTAAGGGATCTTCCAGTTCTGACATAGTTAATCTAAGATTTTATTAACGTACCATAATGCATTAACATTTTTTTGCTGGTAGTTCTTTACAAAAGTAATATATTCAATACATAGTGTTCTATTGCTGTCTTGATGAACCATAATTGTTTATTACTCTAGTAAGTGTCAAATATTGAGGTCAACTAAACCCACAGAAGAAAATGTATTATTTATGCAATTCACACCTCTGGACAAATCTCAATCACTGCTTCCTGGAAGGCAGTAATGGTTGTAACAAACTGATAGGACTGTAGTCCAAACATAACCATGGCCTGTTAGGAAATTGCAAAAATACTTGAATTGATGAGTTTGCTATTTGATGTTTCACACTTGCAAATGTTAACTCGCATTTTAAAAACTCACTAGGTTTTTATCTGTGATAAATATAAAAATTAAAGGCATAGTTGCAAAGTGTTAGCTTTTCTTTTTAAGAGGTGTCACCCAAAGCTCTGCGTTGCTTTTCAGTAAATGAGTCTTGCAAGGACTACTGGAGTATTAGAAATCCAGCAAATGAATTCACAACCTTGGCTTTCAGAAAATGCCCTTAAAAAACTGGAGGCCGTGCTCTTTGCTTATTTTTGCTTTTCTTTAGCTGACAAAGCAATTAAGAAGGAATTTCTGGTTTTATACTTCATTGCCTCTGAGCTGGTTTTCATGTTTAGTTGTTGTGCTGGATACATTCTTAATAATTTAATATTTGAAGCTAAAAAAATGAAGGCATTCTGATGCGGAAAATCAAAATTGCAATTAAACTACTGTTGAGTCACTCATTAGGAAGATATCTTTTGAAGTATTAGAGTAAGGAATAAAATTGCCTTGGGGTTATTCTTTCAACAGGTTTGGTTTATTTGACTACAAAGGCATTGTTTTTGAATGTGTAATAGAAGGCAATATTAATCTTGTGACTTAATTTAGTCACAGAGAAAGAAAGCCATATTGGTAAAAGGCCTGTGTAACAAGCAATATCAACGACATTGAGAATCACAGTCTCACACATAACATGTGATTCTAGTGCACTAAGCACACAATTTACTTTAATTGTTGGTGTAAATACAATCTTCATTAGCATAAATTTTTCCAAGATCATATATAAAAAATTCCTCACAAAATATATTTTAATCTCAGCCTTAGCAAGGTAGAGAAGTGGCTGGTAAAGAAAGTCATGACTTGACTTCTATTCTTAACTCTGTTTAAGAGTTATTACCCTGGGCTAGTTCTTTCCCTGCGATAGTTGTCAGTTTCCTTATTTGTAATATGACTAGATGTCTTTAAACGGAGTCTCAAAATGTGTTCGCAGGTCTACTGCTGGGCAATAAGTATTCATCTAATGGATTATAAATGAATTTTAAACTATAATTCAAGGAATTAATCTTTCCTTGGTTATTGAAGGCAAATGGTACAGAATTCCATAGACGATCATTTTATTTATGATTAGGAGAACTTACTTTTTATATACTCATATAGAGTACTATAGGCACGACACTACTCTAAGCAATTTATAAGTATGAATTAAACATATGTAACCCTCATAACAACCCTGTGGTAGATGATATGTTTATTGTCCCCATTTTATGGATGGAAAACAGAGGTACAGAGAAGTTAGGTAATCTGCTTCAAGAACACACAGCTAGTAAATGGCAGAGTTGGGATTCAAACCTCAGCAGGCTGACTCCAGAGTCCTTGCTCTTAACCACTATCTAATACTATTAACTTTCTAAGAGAGCAATTAAAATTTCTCAAACTTGAGGCCGGGCACGGTGGCTCACGCCTGTAATCTCAGCACTTTGGGAGGCCGAGGTGGGCAGATCACGAGGTCAGGAGATCGAGACCATCCTGGCTAACATGGTGAAACCCTGTCTTTACTAAAAAAATACAGAAAAATTAGCTGGGTGTGGTGGCGGGCGCCTGTAATCCCAGCTACTCTGGAGGCCGAAGCAGGAGAATGGCGTGAACCCGAGAGGCGGACCTTGCAGTGAGCCGAGATCGTGCCACTGCACTACAGCCTGGGTGACAAAGTGAGACTGCGTCTCAAAAAGAAACCCCAAAATTTCTCAAATTTGATATTCATAAGCTAAGATAAATATGTTGCTTAAGTCTACTGAAGACTCAAATTCAGGATTGTGAGGCTCTTCCTCTGCATGCTCACGCACAGCTGGCTGCTGGAGTTCTCAAATGTTCTTCCTATCAACAGCAGTTCATTTTCAACGTTGTCCTGAGTAGGTTGTGGTTTACCACGGCTATTTTTGTGCATTTTAACTTTAACTTAATTATGGTGTGTTTTGATGAATATTTTCATCAACAGTGTGCTTTCATTCATTATAAGCTTTCACATCATCCCTATTTAGACTTACCAACAGTAAGAAAGAGGCCCATTGCTGAGCCATATAGCTCTTGATGACCTCTCTTAGCTATCAAAGATCGTAAAAGCTTTGAGATTACTTACTTCTTGTAAAGGCTCCGTTTAAGCCTGGTGCGGTAGCTCGTACCTGTAATCCCAGCACTTTGGGAGGCCGAGGCAGGCAGATTACGAGGTCAGGAGTTCCAGACTCGCCTGGCCAGCATGGTGAAACCCCATCTCTACTAAAAATACAAAAAATTAGCCGGGCATGGTGATGTGTACCTGTAGTCCTAGCTACTTGGGAGGCTGAGGCAGGAGAATTGCTTGAACCTGGCAGGTGGAGGTTGCAGTGAGCCGAGATTGTGCCATTGCACTCCAGCCTGGGCGACAGAGCCAGACTCTGTGTCAAAAAAGCAAAACAAAACAAAAGGCTCAGTTTCATGTTTTCATTCTCTTTATGTCCTCTACTGGCAGGACCAAGAGGATGGGGGAGGTGGGTATACTTCCAGGTTTAACTTACTCCTCCAGTTACACGTAGGCAGTTTTAGGAAGACCCAGCACAGTGGAAAGTGTGCTGAGAATGTAAATTGTTATATGGCGCCATATTTTTACTTATCAAAACCAACACAACCTATTTGAAAATGTAGTTACTAATATTAATGATAGAAAAACAAATACACCTCAGTTTATGCTTTTTCTAACAGTTACAAAGGTCTAGATCTAATCTATTACCTTTCGCAGCAAAATCTGTAGTCCCTATGAAACTGCATGTCTTAGATTTCAGGAGGTGTGGTGGGTTCAGGAATAAAAGGTCAATGTATCTAGTATGTCTCAAATTAAAACAATTTCCATGACAACTTGTTCAGTCTTCTTTAATAAAACATTTTCATAGTTCATCTACAGAAAAAGAAAAGAAAAAAGAAAAAGAAAGAAAGAAAACAGCAGCTATGTCTCATGATGCAAAACTTCAAAATACACTTAATGTTTGTGAAAGTCAGCCAGGTCTTATGAATTATCTCTGTGCAATCGCCCATCATCTAACCCTGCAATACATTTTTTCATATGTTAAATTTTCATTTTTAATTTCTGGTTTGTTTTGTTTTCATTTTTTCTTTTCTTTTTTTAAAAGTTTTTTTCCACTATTTTAAATTGTCAGCATTAGTTTTTCCATTCTACTGTGTTTCATCTTTGCATTATTTTCAATACTGGAGGTTGAAATTGTGTAAAGACGTTTGAAATTGTGTAAAGATTCATTGTATGCATTGTTTTGCAAATGCATCTCCATGAAAGTGTATTATCACAGCATTAACTTTGTGTGTAGCAAGCGTTACGCGTGTATGTGAAACCATTGAAACTTCTTCAGTGAATGAAGGGATGCCCTTTTTGTACATCTGCATTCATGCACAATAACATTTCTTGAGATCTTGGCTCTTGGTGTGTTGGTGATGTGATGGTGGCCTATTGCAATTTTTGATCCATCTCCTCAAAACACTTAGGTTGTCTGTCATGGTGTTTCAGATGATTGTGTTATAGAACTGGGGACAGACAATTACCAACCAAAGTGATATGCATTGATACGTTTTTTTGACCTATTTCTTTATGAATGGGGTTTGTCTGCTCATAACTGTTATACCTGTGTGACAGATATATCTGTATATTAGGTAGTATCCATGTTTGCAAAAATTTATATGTTATTATTGCTTATTTTATTATGTAAACTGACTTATGAAGTGTTCTGTTATGCTTTAAAATGTTTCTCAAATAAATTCCCTCTTAAAATTTATTTAACATGTAATTTATTTATTTAACATGTAAATAAATATATTAAAAATTTATTTAACATGTAACTAAATATATTTAAAAAGTTTTAATTATTTTTTCCAAATTCATGTTTTTGAGATTTTGATCTTCCAGGGTGTCAACATTCCAAATTATGACATTTGGGATTGTGTATTTTGGGATTATGATGAACTCCTCTGGGCATTCCTTAGCCCAGTCGACACATCAGATTAACCATCACTACATCTTAAAACATTTTAAGTCAAACCTACCATTCTACTGCTTACAATCTTGTAAGAGCTTTCCATTAGCAACCAGAGAAGCATCTATTCTCCTTTTAGTGGTCTACAAAACTTTCTGTGATCTGGGCTCTGCCTACTTTGCTAACCTTATCACCGTCTATGTTCCCCTACGTTTGCTCTGCTCTAGTCACACTGGCTTTCTCTTCGACTGAACATGTCAATCCCATTCCTACCTCAAAGTCTTTTTTTTTTTTTTTTTTTTTGAGATGCAGTTTTGCTCTGTTGCTAGGCTGGAATGCAGTGGCACGATCTCAGCTCACTGTAACCTCCGCCTCGCGGGTTCAAGTGATTCTCCTGCCTCAGCCTCCCAAGTAGCTAGGATTACAGGCAGGTGCCACCATGCCCAGCTAATTTTTGTATTTTTAGTAGAGACAGGGTTTCACCATGTTGGCCAGGATGGTCTCGATCTCCTGACCTCGTGATCGCCCATCTCAGCCTCCCAAAGTGCTGGGACTACAGGTGTGAGCCACCGTGCCTGGCCACCCCAAAGTCTTTTAAATTGCTGTTCTTTCTCCCTGGCATGCTATTCCTTTGTCTTTTCAGATGGATGACTCCTTCTTGTCATACAGGTCTCAAGTTGAGCATTACTCTCCTCAGTGAAGCTTTCCCTGCCCACCCAAGGGAATGCAGCCCTACTCTGTCTTCTGCAGTGCATGCATCAATATCTACAATTATCTAACATATTTATGTATACATGTTTGTTACAGTCTTTCCTCAGGGGATTATGAGCAGTCACTGCCTTTTTTGTTGCTCTGTCACTTAGATAGGCTTTCCATTCAAGCAACAGAAGGCTTAATTTAGTAAGCCAGTTTACTGGCTTAAACCATAAGGAGATTTATTATTACCTATGACACAAAGTTCAGGGCCCAAGTGGTCACAGAATTGGTTATAACCATGACTTAGAAATACTATCAGGGACCCAGGTCCTTTCCATCTATTTATTTGACCATCTTCAGTCTCAGGCTTATCCTCTCATGGTGGAAAGGTGGCTTTAAGCGGCTTCAAGAACAGTAGCCTCCCAAGGCCCCACCCAAAAGCCTGAGAAGAGAATGATCCTTCCTTAAGAATCTTTCCAAGAGGAAAGGGGAAGCCTTTCCCAAAGTGTCCTTCCCCTTACATTTCACTGGTCAGTAAATTTGTTAATTAACCCTTATGCTAGATACACACAACAGAGAAGACAAGCAAAATCCTTGGTCTTATGCAATGATGTTTATTGGGGTCTCCAAGGTGACAGGCACCCTTTTCCCCCAACTGTTTCAAAACAATTTGAGAGAACAAACATATGGTAGGTGGAGTCAAAATATTATCTTTATTACCTTTCTAGGTCAGCTTGGACTATGTGGCCTTAGCTCTGCTAGCAAACTGTGCTTGTTAGTACAGAACCTCTGAAATAGGCAGATTTACCCACCCAGTCCCAACAGCACTAACCCAGGATACTCTCCCTACCTTCTTAAAGGGGCAGAATCCCTGTAGTAGCAGAGAACAGCAAGAAGCAAGGAGAAGAGATTCAGAGATGAGCTTGATTCTCCCATATTTACCAATTAGACAAGTCACTTCACTTTCCCCGAGGGCAGATTGAGTAAATGAGTGAAGAGAGACCAAGAAAATATCTCCACACTTAAATCAGAAGTAGGGAAAGATATTTTCCCTCTAACAGAGCTTAATTATTATTGAGTTCTTCTTCCATTAGAAAGTGGGAATCAATCAGTGAGGTAAGTGGGCTACAGCGTCTTTTGTTCAGCCTAAGTGAACTTTAGACAATAATGTCTTAGAACTGCTGTCTAATAAAAATGTCTTTGTTACATAAAACCATACTTTAGCATAATGTGAACAAGTGGATGATATAATTGCATTTTGTTTGCATGTATGTATGCATGTTACGTACAAATCGTGTGGTTTTTCTTGTCCTTTAGCTCTTTGTTGTCACTACCAGGGCCTCCACATGTGAACATTTGCAGCCAAAATGGACCAAGTAGTTGCTGAAGCAGGAGAATCAGAGGAAATAGCCAAATCATAGATGAGAAAAGCAAGACATCAGAGCTGCAAAAATGGTACCAAGTTTGGGCTCAAGATGTTAGATGAAACTGTAAATAACATAACAAGTCACCAGGGCCAAATCTGGGATAAGAAGAACCACTTAGGACACTGAATAAAAGATAGGTTGCTGAAGCAGATCAGAACAGAGACTACGGATAAATGATAGGATACCACTATATTATGGGCGGAGTGTGGGTGGCCCGCCTCTATGTTGTGAACATGGTTTCTTAAAGGAGCTTTGCAGGGCTAGATATCAGCTGTATTCAACACAAGCTCTATGAAATCCTGGGAAGGAGTGGGTCATCTTTCCATACTTTCTTGGATTGCCTGTATAAGCCAGGCTTCTGTATAGTTGGGTAGGAAATGGATTGCTTAAACACGATGCTAGTTAGAGCTAGCTTCTAAGTAGCTTTCATAACTATATTGGAAGCTGTTGGACAGCGTTGTTATTTGGAAGGTTTGTAGGTTGGCACTGTTAGCATCTTCCCCAGGCTGGGCTCTAGAATTGTGTAAGAAGGCTTGAGAAGATTCTTTCTGTGAGTCTCTCTCCATGCTGTAAGCTATGAAATAGGTTCACATTTTTAAAAATAATCATTACATATCATATCAAAAAACCCACTTGTTGTGTTTGTAAGGAGTGCCTATCACTACTACCCTAGCAAGCTTTTGTTAAAATTTTTCACTTCCATTTATGTGCAAGTATCTGCAGATTTGCTCAGGATATCTCATTTCCTTCGGATTTTCCTGTTGAACTATTCAGTAAGAATTATTTTGCAGAAATGCCAAGAAATGAGTTTTTGATGAAGATTGTAATTTTCTTACGAATGGTGCAAAAAATAAATTTGTTGTTTAGAGCCAGGCTTCCAAAGGGATATCTCATTTAAAAGTTTAATATCAGAATTGAGGGAGGTATGTGATTGACACCCATATGTGTTTTGCTTTCTGAAAATTTTCTTTTATTTTTGATGAAAAAATTAGGCAAAATTATGAAAATGATAACATTTTAATTTCTTTAAAAATAAATAATACATTAGCTCTCCTGCCCCACAGGGAAGAATATAATTGAAATACCAAATTCATTTCTCTGAGACAGGAAAAGTAAGAAGTAATGGCATATTCTGACACCTTAGCTGCTTTTTCAAATCCCTGGGAGACTTGGTGGGTTGATGTAACACTGTCACAGTTTTGTTAGAAAGAAACATCTTCCTTCTGTTATTTCCTTGTCAAAAGCTATTTATTTCCACTTTAGTCTATGTTTCAGATGATTCTGTATCTAGCTAATATAAGATCATCTTTGAGGTCTATTAAGAAGCTTTGAATACATAATGGAGATTTAAAAATGAATATTATAATTTTCTTTATAAAACAGTGCAGTCCTCTGATGAAATAGAACACTTTAAGAGTCCAGGAGTGGCCTATGTAGTAGTATTGCAGGGCAGGAATGGGTAGACGCAAGATAACAACACTCATGATTTTGAGTTGATGATGTCAATATAATATTTATAACATCCTCTCACTAATTCTTTACTAAATACAGTTGTAATAACTGCTGTTATAGGGCCATTAGACCATGCAACACACTGTTCGGTAATTGTTTATGAGTTTACCTTCTTCTCTGAAGTGTGAGTTTTTTAATGTTTCATTTGTTTTTCCATCCCCTACAGTGTTAAACTCAGTGCCAGGCCCAATGGAGTCACTCTGGAAACGTCCACTGTTTGCTTTGTACAGGAAAATAGTACTGGATTCATTATTCTTATTGTGATGTCAGAACTGTCAAAGTGTAAGATTCATACTAACACTGAGGTATTAAAAAGTTGCCCCGTGCCCATCTTTTTTTCCCAAGTAGATGCACTGTTGTTACCTTCAGCTATGGGTTCTATTCTATCCTAAGCTGTATGTACTCAGGGGAAAGGTGCATGATTGTGCATTTGTTAACCTCTGTGTATATGGGACTAATATTTGAGGGCAATAGTAAGATGGATGACATTTAGGTCTTCTATGTCCCCCATGGGAAACAAGAGTGAAAGTAATCAGTTATCAGGTCATCTAGCTCTCCATACTCCATTTGGCCCACTATGCCCATGGCTGCTGGCTTGCTGGGGTTTGAACTCTTCTCTTGCTAATGCATATAAAAACAATTTCCTGCTCATATCCCATTTCGTTTCTTTCTGAAGCAAGCATCTGCTGTGGCTTAGAAGAAGTTGTTTTACATTTTGTCATACAGGTATACATGTTGAGGGTGGGGATGGAGTGATATTTTATATTCCAATAGCATAAGTATAACAAGTTCCCAAATGTCTGCTTTTGGCAATTTGACATCAGAGGCTGCTTTCCACAGAGGCTTGTGTGAGTCTGTTTGCCTGGAACATTTTTTGCTTTTACTATTCTTCTGGCATGGTTGCCAACATGTAGCATCAGAGGATCACTTCCCATCTTTATAACTTTCCTGGGTTATCTATCGAATACTAGTGTAATTTACAATTCAAGATAGATGGTGCCTGGAAAATATACATACCACATCTTAGGTATCCAAATGAGAATATTCAGCTCCTTCTAGAGATCCTTACATTTCTCAAATGATGTTCAGAATTCCTTTTACTTTTAGAGGCAGTGATCTAGCCAAACGAGGACATTTTTCGTATAACTTTGCTTTAAAATGCATGTTGGACTGAAAATATTATTACCTACCTGATTTAGCAGGTTTGGTTGAGTCATTTTTAAGTATTTCCAGAAATCAAAAATGGGATCATTGAATGAAGAGTTGCTCCCAGTGAGGAGAAACAAGTGAACCAATGAACAAACCCCTATAAACATCATCCAAGTGAGTGACAAACACATTTGGAGTTCTGGCAGCACCATTGCAATCACTGCATGTCTTCCTACAGAGATGAATTCTAAGTTAACAGTGATCATCTCCAAATTGCATACCAGATAGGAATGAACCTCAGACACCAGGAAAACGGTGGCATGACCTGTGCAACTATTTTATCGACCAGGCTGTACTTAATGGGGGTGAGAAGTGAAATAATGAAAACACTTTAATTTCTCCAATTAGTGACTTTCAAGTTCATTCTATAAGAGCTCCCTTTCTCCTCATGGACAGAATCTCAGGCAGATACCATAGCTTTGTCAGTCACTTTCAGTTTTTAATGAGAAAGCTCAGCCTAAAGTATTAAAAAGCCCAGTCAGATAAAAACAGGAACTCGGGTCTTTTTCAATATAAAGCTTCTCTACTTCCTTATAGCTTTTGGCTCAACCTAGACTCAGAAGAATCTAGTCGGAAACGTGGAGCTGGTTCAGATTGTGATCCCCAGAAGCGAATTCTGAGCTGGGAAGAGACAAACAGAAGGCTCATTAGAGAGTGCCTTTGGGATCGACACCTGTGGATAGAAATAAATGGAAAGAAGCAGGATTATACAGGAGAACTTAAACTGCAGTACATCCCAGCAGAGGTCTTGGCCAACCCACTGGGAAACTCTGAAGCTGAGTTCCCCCATCAGAGTTGTCCTGAGGTGGGTGAGGGAGCCAGGCATTTATACCTTGTATTTGTCAGTCATTGAGTGTAGGTCACTCTTCTCTGAAAGAAGACATGGCTTGGGGAAAGGTGGCCTTTTGCAGCTGTGGTAATCCTTATAAAGGGGCAGAGAGCCAAGGGCTGTCAACTGGCAGCACTCCTAGGAGAGTAAGCCCTTCATTTCATTTCATTTCATTTCATTTCATTTCATTTCATTTCATTTCATTTCATTTCTTTTCTTTTCTTTTTCTTTCTTTTTTTTTATTTTTATTTTTGAGACAGAGTCTCGCTCTGTCACCCAAGCTAGACTGTAGTGGCATGACCTTGGGTCACTGCAACCTCCGCCTCCTGGGTTCAAGCGATTCTCCTGCCTCAGCCTCCCGAGTAGCTGGGATTACAGGCATGTACCACCATGCTGAGCTAATTTTTGTATTTTTAGTAGAGATGGGGTTTCACCATGTTGGCCAGGCTGGTCTTGATCTCCTGACCTTGTGATCCACCCGCCTGGGTCTCCCACAGTGCTGGGATTATAAGCATGAGCCACCGTGCTCGGCCTAGCCCTTCATTTCTGAATGAGAAACTGGGCAGCACATGATGGAGTCCACCAAAGGGACAGAGTGTTTCTTTTCTTCATTCTCATCGGCTTTTGCCACCCTCCTCTTCCAGGCATTATGCTTCTTCTGGCTTCACTTCGAACTGCCAGATAGGATGGATGAAAGGAAACGGGCAAAACTTTACCTGACTGTACAGTGTTTATCTTGCATTGGCCTGCTGTGGATGTGACACACACCCCAGTACTGGCTCTTCCTCTTGTACAGTGCTTTTAAGAACTTTCTGGAGACACTCCACCATGGGATCATCCCACTGCATCATCTCTATCATGGGTGATACGCCCTTTAAGCTGACTACCTTTGGCTCTACCCACCCCTCTCCTGCTTCTGGGAATATGACTGATGCTTGCTTTTTTTTTTTTTTTTTTTTTTTTTTTTTTTTTTTTTTTTTTTTTTTTTGAGATATCCCTGCCATGGCAGGCAGATCTCTTGGGCTGGGCCCCTTCAGCATGATTGACATCCATCAACCTTCCTCAGTGTTTATTGTTCTCCATGGAAAATATTTTCACCTACCAAACTCTGGCCATGTCAGCCATTCCTGCTATAGTCCACCGTATTCTATCTTTCATCTTTAGATTCCAAAGCAACAAGTTTACACATTATTTAGCCTTCAAGAACTACAAAACAAGCTCTCCCATTCATTTTCTTGAAGTCTCCTTACTTGACTGAAGACTATTCCTCTGGGACAGGTCACTGTGCTCAGGGTAATAAAGGATAGGATGTTGTTTCCTTTTGAATCATCAATGCATTAAATCCTAATGAGCTGCCAATTAGGTGAAATCCCTGAGTTTTGAGGGAACATGTAATCTCTAGCAAATTTATTAAATAACTGGGCAAGATTCCCTTTAGAGGCGCTCTTCTATGAAGGCCAGGGCTTGTGCATGCTGCCTTTGTAGGAATGGGGATATGGCTTCAGACTTAACATCTCATTAACAGGGGACTTGTACTATGCCATCCTTTTCCAATAAGGAGTCTAGGCCAGCATGGCTTTGTATGTATGTGAGGCAGGTGCTGCCTGTACTGTGTGAGCTCACTGTCTCTGAAAGGCACCTGCAGAGAATGAGAATAACCATAGTTTGTCAATAAAAGATCAGTGGTATATTGGCTTGGTGACGGCAGGTGGGTAGTTAGACCTTACGGATATATGTCACAATTGTGGCATTTCATAAAGCTTGAGAACCCGTTATATAGTAGAATGAATATGCTCTGTGGTGTAAGAAGATTTGGGTTTAAGTTCTGATTGTGTACTCTGAGCTAGATCACATAATTTACCTAAAATCCATTTTCTTCATCTACAAAACCGAATTAATAATACTAGCTCTGTTAGACTCACTGGGATGCAATGGAGACCAAATGTAATGACAGGTGTGAAATGAATGCAGTAGAAATATAAAAAAGAATATTATTATATATGTTTAGAGTGTTTGAACCCGCTCTATACTAAGGATGAGAAAGAAGCCTTTAATCTGTTATGTCACACTTTCTTGATGTTATTTTGGCTCAAATGTAAAAACTCTAATTATTACATATTTATGCCGACTCCAACCAAATTGAAAGAAAATTATTTAAATAGGGTAATTTTTCAGGATGCTGCAGAAGCTGCAAGTAGCAACTAGTGGCATGATTTGCAATGAAGATCCAGCATTATCTTCAAAAGTTACTTATTTGGAACAGTACTTCAGGAAATCTAATTTGAGATCATTTAAATGTCAGCAAATTAAGGGGCCCAGGTGATTAAATATAGTGTAAAGATATTAAGAGCTTCAGGGATGAAGAGCAAGAACATTCTTCTCATTCTGATTAAGAATTGCTACACAGAGTTCTTTTTATAGTGTAGTAGATATTAATAAAAGCTCCCTCTTTTACTGTATACTTCTGGAAGCTCGATAGTGAATTGGAAGGGAGGAGAAAAGGGAAAATGATACTTTGATACTTTTTGTTGTCCTTATGACATCTGATAGCTTTCCTTTGCCTTTAAGCTAAAACCTACTGAAAACTGAAAACTAAGCTGTAGAAGTGGTATGGCTTGGATATGTGTCCCCATTCAAGTCTCATGTTGAATTATAATTCCCAATGTTAGACCTGGGGCCTGGTGGGAGGTGATTGCATCATGGAGTAGATTTCTTACGAATGGTTTACACCATCCCCTACAAGCTGTACTGGAGATAGTGAGTGAGTTCTTGTGAGATTTGATTATTTAAAAGTGTGTGGCACCTCTCTTGCTTCTATCATGGCCACATGACATGCCTGCTCTCCTTTCATCTTCTGCCATGATTGTAAGGTTCCTGAGGCCTCCCCAGAAGCTGAGGGGATGCCAGCACCCTGCTTCCTATGATAGCCTGAAGAACCAGGAGCCAATGACACGTCTTTTCTTTATAAATTACCCAGTCTCAGATATTTCTTTATAGCAATGTGAGAACAGCCTAACACAAGAAGGTCTTGTAAAATTTTTGAAATTTTCAGTTATGGCTTCTGCTTCAAGATTCTTTTGTGGCCACAGTAAATTAACATTTAAAACATTTATTGAATATTTACACTACCTCAAGCAACAGGAATGGAGGGAACTCACAGAAGAATGATGGAGCGACTCCTTTGGGGAGAGTGTCTCTCAGTGTAGGGCAAATGTTCTGGAACTTTAGTAAGCCTAAGAATTACCTGGAGAGCTCGTGCAAATACAGATTTTCAGCATTCACCCACACAGCTTTTGACTCCATAGAGTTGCATTGGATCTCAGGAGTCTTAATTACTACCCAAAACATTAGGTAATTCTTATACACATTCTAAAAAACACTAGTCTGGAGAAAACATCAGTTAGGTACAAAGAATTGTGGTCAAAGCAAAGTTACAGAGCCTAATGGGAGTATGGCAATGACTTGTGACCGATAAAATCTAAAGAAATCTGCAAAAGGAAGTGTAGGACAGGACTGCTACAGGTGAAAATGGTGAGATGCGGATAAGGAGAATTGGGGAGGAGGTAGGGAGGAGGTATTCCAGGTGGAGGGTTAGCAATTTTAAAAGTACGTAATGTGAAAGCATTTAGGCCAATGGCATATAATCTGATATAGCTGGATTGTAACATGCCTATAAAATTGTACTGGGAAAATGCATTCAACAGAATGTTTGTATCCCCCCAAAATTCATATGTTGAAATCCTAATCCCCAATGTGGTGATACTAGGTGGTGGAATCTTTGATAGATAATTGGGTCAGGAAGGCAGAAATCTCATGAATAAAATTGGTGCCTTATAAAAGAGACTCCAAAGAGCTCCCTTCCCTTGGAGAGTTTCTGTACCTCTTCTGCCATGTAAGAACACAGTACGAAGATGATCTATGAACCAGGAAATCGACCCTCTCCAGACACCGAATCTGTCGGCAGCTTAATCTTGGAATTTGCAGCCTCCATAACTATAAGAAATAAATTTCTGTTATTTATAAACTACCTGGTCTGTGTTAGTTACAGCAGCTTGAATGGACTAAGACGAAAGTTGGTACTGAGACATGGGGTACTACTATAACAAATAACTAAAAATGTGGAATTGGCTTTGGAATTGAGTGATGGGTAGAGGATAGAAGAGTTTTGAAGTGCATGCTACAAAAAGCCTACATTGTCATAAAAAATCATTAAAAGCAATTATGGTGGAGGCTCCGAAAGAAAAGAGAAGAGGTGGAGAGAGAACCTCAGTTTTCTTAGAAAATACCTAGGTAATCATGAACAGAATTTTGGTAGAAATATGAACAATAAAAGCCACTCTGATAAGATTGTAAGTGGAAATGAGAAACTTTATTGGGAACTGGGAAAAAGACAATTCTCATTATAAAGTCGACAAAGAGCATGACTGTATTGTGCTCATGTTTTGGTGTTTTGTGGAAGGTAGAACTTGTGAGCAATGAAATTAGATACTTAGCTGAAGATGTTCCTAAACAAAATGAATCCTTATGACCTTTTTTCTTTTTTTATTTTATTTATTTATTTATTTTGAGATAGAGTCTCACTCTGTTGTCCATACTGGAGTACAGTGGCACGATCCTGGCTCACTGAAACCGCTGCCTCCCAGGTTCCAGCAGTTCTCCTGCCTCAGCCTTCCGAGTAGCTGGGATTATGGGTGTGTGCCACCATGCCTGATCAATTTTTGTATTTTTAGTAGAGGTGAGGTTTCACCATCTTGGCCAGGCTGGTCTTAAACTCCTGACCTCAAGTGATCTGCATGCCTCAGCCTCCCAAAATGCTGGGATTACAGGTGTGAGCCACCATGCCCAGCCCCTCATGACTTTGTATATTAAAATGCAAAAAGAGAGAAACAACTTAAAGACAGAATTGTTGAGAAGTAAGAAAGCAGAACTTAAAGATTTTAAAAATTCTCAGCCTATCCATATTGCAAAAAATGAGAATATGGTGTTTGGGAGAGAACACTAAGGGTGTGGCCAAGGGCTGTGGTTGTTTTGGTGGTAGAGGTAAGAGGCAATGCAGGTGGTGGTGCTGCTCACTAAGATGCAGAACACACCCATGATTTGTTATGCAGTAAAAGGTTGTTGTGTTAGGCACCATGTTTGCTATGCATTCAGTTTTTAAATTAAATTTTTTAATTTAAATCAGATATTACATTACATTGCTCAAAAGTTAAATTATATTACAAGTATTGAGAAGAACAACAGAAATCCCTTACTCCTACCCCGTACTCCTATCGTGTTCTCCAGAGGCAACCACTCTTATCTCTTTTGGCTTTTTTCTTGTTCCCCGATCTTGTATGTTTTTCTGTATTTCTTATACTTTGCTTTTATAGCTACTTTTTTTTTCCCCTAGAGACAGGGTCTCACTCTGTTGCCCAGGCTAGTCTTGAACTCCTTGCCTCATGTAATCTCCCAACTCAGCCTCCTGAGTAGTTAGGTGTGTGCCACCATACCTGGTTAATTTTTTATATTGGTTTGTAGATGTGGGGTCTTGCTACATTGGCCAGGCTGGTCTCAAACTCCTGGCCTCAAGCAATTCTCTCACTTCAGCCTCCAAAAGCATTGGGATTACAGGAATAAGCCACTTTGCCCAGCCTGACAGCTTTTCTTAATTTTTACATTTTAGATGTTATTCATTAACTCTCAACTATGAAAAACAGGATTTATTTTTCTTAGAGCCCCTGTCTTAGTCCATTTTCTGCTGCAATAGCAGAATACCAAAGACTGGATAACTTATGCACAATCGAAATTTATTTCTCATGGTTCTAGAAGCTGGGAAGTCCAATATCAAGTGCCTACATCTAGTGAGTACCTTCCTGATGCATCATCCCATGGCAGAATATGGAAGGGCAAAGGAGGGCAAGGGCAAGAGCAAAAAATTGAACTTGCAGCTTCAAGTCCTTTTATAATTGTCATGACTCCATTCGTGAGGGTGGAGAGCTCATGACACCTCCCTTTAGGCTCCACCTCCCAACATTGTTGCATTGGGGATTAAGTTTCCAACATATGCTTTTTGGGAGACACATTCAAACCATCGCAACCTTCTATATCCATACCCCCATTTTCTATATAGTTATATTATCATCTTAAAATCAATATTATCTTTGCAAACATTTTGATTATGTAAATATTGTACAAGGTTGAGCCATATTGTGTACTGACTTTTAAAGTTTGCCATTACTTTACATAGAGTTAATAATTCCCTTGTTTCCTATCTCTTTGCTTTATTTATATATAGCTCAATAGTTTTTCCCTGAATTTTATGGCAGATAGTTAAAACCCCTTTTTGCAATCAAACATATTGGGTATTCTATCAGCTCATTCTCTTTTTTTTTCCACACTTCCTCCCACCTTCTCATGTCCTCTGCCCCCCACATTCCTTACTCCAATCTGGACTAATTGCTCTCTAAACCAGTTCTACATGTGCCATTCTGGGGGCTTTTCCTCATCATCGTCTGGGAAATTTTCTTTACCTCTTTTTTGCATTGATCTCTACTTTTCTAGACCTCACCTCTTACTCATTACTGGTTTACTTGCTTTTTTTGATGCAGCTTATTTTTAAACAGCTTGCTAAGAAGGGTTCTTCAGCCAATTTTCAAATAGCTTGCTAAGAATGTTAATCAACTTTTTGGTACTTTGAATAAATACATATTTATTCTGATTTCATGCTTTTGATATGATATTTTGTGCTGGATGCTCAGTGGGTCCTCCTAACATGGAAATATATCTTTTAGTTCTACGAAGTTTTCTTGTATTATTTCTTTTATTTCTTCCCCCTGCTTTGACTTGCTTTTTATTTCTGAAACTTCTATTATTTGGGTATTGGTTCCCTCAATTGATTATTTAATTTTCTTATATTTCTTCACTTTAGTGTATCTTGGTGTTTTGTTATACTTTGGGAAATACTCTCACCTTTATCTTCTACCACTTACAAAGGATTTTTTATTTTTATTATTTTAATTATTTTTATTTTTTGAGACGGAGTCTTACTCTGTCACCCAGGCTGGAGTGCAGTGGCATGATCTTGGCTCACTGCAACCTCTGCCTCCCGAGTTCAAGCAATTCTCCTTCATCAGCCTCCAGAGTAGCTGGGATTACAGGTATGTGCCACCACGCCTCCCAAAGTGCTGGGATTATAGGCATGAGCCACTGGTCCCGGCCTGTAATGTATTTTAAAACTTGACTATTGTGCTTTAAATTTTCATGAGCTCTTTCTTGTTCCCTAATTATTGTTGTTATTTAACCTGGATTCAGTATTTTAATGGATTCAGTATTTGTGTTGAATCTTTCAAGTTATTAATGATCAATACTTGAAAATTTTCGACTTTATGTATTGTCTATTTCCACTGAGTTGTTTATTTTGTTTTTTCTTTCATGTTGGAGACGTTCTTTGCATTTGCTTTCCATTGTATTTTACAGCTATGCACAAAAAACTGATAAACTCTTTGTTTGTGAGTGATATTTTTTACTGGTAGTCTTTATTCTAGAGTAATTATTAAAGCACCCAGTGATCAGTATCTGTCACTCCAGAGAGCAATTCTCCATTCTATCTAGGTGATATAAACTTGGCTGACAACATTCTGGGAGTCAAGCATGGAAAGGGAGTTGTGGGGGTTCCTTGGCATTCAGTATTTAGGTTTTCCCTTAAGTCCTTTGCTTTCAGTCTTGTGTTCCTAGGTTGTTTAATATCTCCATAGTATAAATATAAATATCTCTTCTACTCATATAGGAGAGAGATAGCCTGGATTTGTAAGGAATAAAAAAAGATACGTGGTGAGATTGTATACTTCTCATATTCATTTTCAACCCCACAGTTTACCTCTCAAAAAAGACAAAATTTGTCTTTGCCTACTCCTGCCCCTCGTTTCTTTTCACCAATATTTATTGAGAGTCTAGTATGTTATATACTGCTACTCACCTAGAATAGAATGATGAATAAATACAAAAGTACTCCTTGACCTGTAGAGCATACAGAGAAAGAGACTAATTAATGAAGCAATCAATGTAAAATTATAAATAAGTGCTAATAAGAAAAATTATGAGGTAAAATGAAAACAGCAATAATAACAGCAGCTAATAACTTCTTATCCCTATACTGTAGGAGTATTTAACTGAGAATTTTGACCTAGTTAGGGAGTTTGGAAGCCTTAAGTGAGATCTGAAAGGAGAGAAGGAGCTAATTAGATGACTGTGAGGAGGAGGGGAGGAGAGCATAGATAGTCTCAAGGAAGAGGGAATAACTTACTGCAAATATCTGTAGTGGCAAGTAGACTAGAGAGGCCAGAAAGAAGGCCAGTAAGAATGGAGTGGAGTGAGAATGAACTTGAAGCTGTGTATAGCTGTTAGTGATTACATTAATATTCACTAATTGAAGCCTTAAATTTATAATTGAGTTTTTCTTTAAGCCTTTACATTCAACTTAAAACCCTGTTATTCTATTTATAAATGTAGTATTTTTGTATAAAAATTTTAAAAATCACGTTTATCTGTTCTTTGATTAACTCTTAATGCACTTTTCTCTTAATTTTTTTTTTTTTTTTACCATAAATACATTGAGAAATTTAATGAATTGGATTTCCATAAACACTTCAAATGCTTGATAGGGCAATCTTGCAAGCCTTTACAAGCAAAATATTTCTACATTTTATATCTAATTAACCAAAATTATAATAGTAATAAATTACATTCTGAAAAGTATTCAAATGTTGTACATAAACATAACAAAATAATTTTACCCCTTTAGTAACCTACTGATAATTAAACACTTCAAGCTAAGTTATAATTTTAGAATCCCTAATAGGTTCATTTCTTTTAAATGTTTCAAATTCGTTATGTTAAAAACACATCACAGATTATCATGATAATAACAAAATTACCACTAAAATGAAAACAGTTATTGCTAAAGGGTCAGTTTGCTTCAACATTTATGTATGTATTTTTATATCTTACTGGCTTTTTGGGCTGCCATATTTAGCTAATAAAAATACAAGATTGCCAATTAAGTTTGAATTTCAGATGAACAACAAATAGCTTTTTAGTAACCAGCAATCAATTTAACTGGGTGTCCTGTATTTTATCTGACAACCCTACTGGGTTTACAGAATTGCTTACCCAACTAGGAGAGCAGAGTCACTATCTCCAGTGGGCTGCACTTACTGGGTCAAATATTTGTGATCATCATGCAATTACAGGGTCAAAAATTTGTGACCATGATGTGGTTATGAATTAGGGATCTTTGTCAGAAATTACAGACCTGGGCATTACTTCCTGGATAATTCTACTCAAGTCACAGTTTAGCATGCTGAGATACTTCAATTACCTAAATTTGACCTGGTTTGTCAATGGTGACCCAGAATCCATGCATTTTAATGGGGATATAGTTTTACAGCCCTAGACAGCATTGATTCCTTGGATTTCTTCTATTTTTCGCTACCACGTAATATTTTATTTTATTATTTTATTAATTTTTTAGATACAGGGTCTTGCTCTGTTGCCCCAACTGAATTGCAGTGGCATGATCATAGCTCACATTTTGGAATGCCTGGGCTCAAGCGATCCTCTTGCCTCAACCTCCTAAAGTGCCTGGATTGCAGGTGTGAGCCACTGCACCTGGCCTACCTAATTTTTATTGTACCTGCTTTCAACTATTTTTCACATTGTTTGGGATGATGGAATCATTATGGTTTGAAATGATGGAATTCTGAACTACCTCCCTTTCCCCAGCCCCAAATCTGAACAAGCAAAGCCTTGGAGGTCACTGGAATAATCTGTCTTCTTTTCCCCTAAGAGCACTGGGGAGCCACCAAAGACTTTCAGCAACAACATGACATGACCGAGTTTTTGTTTTTGGAAAAACAAAACCAAAACCCACTCTGTTTGATACATAGAGAATAAATAGGAGGAGTTTGAAGTGAGAGACAGAAACCATCTAGGAGGCTTTTGTGGTAAAGGGATTGAGGGATGATGATAAACTAGGGTAAAGTTGATGGAGATGTAGGAAACAAAGCAAATCTGAGCTATTTTGTAGGCAGAATCAACAGGATATGGTGATGGATTGAATGTAGGCAGTAAAAGAGAGGGAAGTATCGAGCTTGAGTCCCAGCCATCTGGGGTAGGTAACTGGGTGAATATTGATGCCACTCACCCAGATAAAAAACAAACGAGAAGGAGGAGAGCAGTTTTTTTTTTAAAAAAAAAAATGTTTATTTTGCTCTGTTTTGTTTTTGTCAAGGGTGGGGAAAGATACTGAGTCCAGTCTAGGCATACCAAATTGAAGATGCATATGGGGTATACAAGTGAAGATGTTCAATGAACATCTGGAAATGCAGTAGACTACTCTTCGGTTTCCAGCTATGGCTATAGAATCCAGAACCTCCTACAGCAACATTATTGCAATTTGTGTTTTCAAAGGCTTTTACCATGGCCACATTTCACAAAAGAAACATATAATGTGCAATGAGTGAAAAATAAATGTCCACAACACAGCGGCTGTTCTGACCATCCTGATGCCTCATTAGTTGGTGATGGTATTTAAAAAATACCACTCCATTGGTAGATTCAAGGTTATATACCTATTTTGGGAATGATAGGTATTTATTTGAACCTATATCCAGAAGAACACTGTTTACATGACTTAATTTAGTTCTGAATGTTGTGCCTTGTTACTCTGTTCAGTGGGTGCCAAGCTATTTAGAAGCAGTAGGTAAATAAATCTCTAAGCTTGGATCGCCTGTTTATAGTCAATTGACTTCCACCTTCAGGAGATGGAAAATTAATGAACTCTATCCTTTCTGTGACAACAAACTTTACTCAGTTCTTTTAAGTTGTTGTGAAGAATTCCTTGTACAGTTTTCAATTAGCCAGGACTTCCTAAGATGGTTTAAACTTAGGGAACCTCTGTTCTTCAGGACATAGGTTTGCAGTCTGTGAGCTTTGCTAGTACGCTTTATGTAGACAGTAGCTTGAGGGGCATCTTGGTCAATTTCTCATTTTGTTTTTCCAAGCCCGAATAACTTTGATTTGTCTTCAGAATAAGGAGTTGGAGCTGCTTGTGGCAGTTTTTTTTCTTTCTTTTATGTCTTTATTTTGTCTAGGATTTCTTAAGATATTTGCAAGGATATAGTCCTAAAAATAGCTTGTCTCTAAAGTGAACTTTTATAATACTATGCTCAATATTTTGATGTCTGTTCAGCTGTGGAAAGCCATTCATCTGTTCTATTCAAACTATTTTTCCGATTATTGAAAATGAGAATATAATTATTGTGTCTTAAACACCATCAGTACTTTTTCTGGGATACAAAGTATTGCTATTTCTATACAACATAATTTTTGACTAATTAATTAGAATGTATGCCTATAATGTCAAGAATGCTTTCCTCTATATTTAGAAAGAGGACAAGAACATTTTTAGACTTCCTAACATGCAAATTCTTTGCAGGCCTGGTTGTATGTCTAGTCTGGGCCTTAACAGATCATGTTGAGAATAAATTACTTACTGATAATAGACGACAAATAACTGTAAGTATTCAGTGTCTAATAACCTGAGATCTTTTCTCCCAAATGATGAGTGGCTAGCAAAAAGTGAAAGACAAACCACGATAACATTAAAAAGTTAATCAAATTAGTTAGGGTATAGTTTTCAGGAACCAGATGAAGACACCAAGGAGCCTTTCCAACCTTATGGGTTTCTTTTTTTTGTTGTTTTGAGTGTATTATTGGCTAGAGAAGGTCAGAGTTAAGATGATTCCAGTAAAATTTCAATGACATGCAATGAATAAAGCCAGAGAGGGTGGGACTCAGAATCACAGACAGAAGAAATATGAAGAAGGCAGGCTTTGTTAATGGCGATCTAGAAACTAAAATCCAGAGTGGGAGAGGAAAGGTATGAGATGCATATAATACCAGAGAGGTCCCAGGAAGAGGAATGGCAGGTTCATGTGAGGCTGTAATACAGTAAAGGACCACTCTGGCTAGTGCCACAATCTATAATCCAGGCTCAAATATTTCCCTGAGTACCTTGGTTATAGCTAAGTCTCCATGAGGTTACAGGTACAGGTTGAGGAAACATAACAGTATGATAGGAGGCAGATCATGACAGTTACCACTGTGTTCACGAAACCTACCTGTGTCTTTAGCAACTGGAAGTTAAGTTTGACACCTAGGCATCTGGAGCCCACTAGACACCCAAGAAAAAAGAGGCAAAAAAAAAAAAAAAAAAAAAAAAAAACCCTGTGGTTTTCTATAGCTGATTCTATACAGGTAGGGAAACTGAGAGCAGCTCAGATTCCTCAGGAATGACAAGTCATACCACCCAGGTAAACATAGGTAGAAAATAGCTACCTACCGGGGTATTGACTGGTACCAGAAAAAAAATTGTGTTTATATAAAATCTAATGACTTATGTATTTTATGCATATTTAGTGCAAGTAATCTTGGTCATGGAGTGTTTAAATAGTAATATCCTAAGATATTTTGCCTTGATTAGGAGTGGGCTACATTTCATTGTGTTATCCAAGAGGTATCAGGGCATTCTACAAAAGGCAAATCTTGTAAATCCCACTTGGATTACAAGTGGGAAGAGACTTCTAGCCAAAGTGGATATAAATCACTGTCTGCTTTGTCCCTTAATCCTTGTCGCTGTGTTCAGAAGCATGTGGTGCTTTGTGGAAAGAACGCAATTATCGAAAAGTCCATAAGCCCAGAATGCACAGGTTAAATATACAGTTAATCTTGCCCTTTATTCCCCATTCTCTATTCCTCTCTTGAGGTGTTTTGATCTTGTTTCCATGGCCTATAATAAGCTTCGCTGGTGTCCTGAATTTCTTCTATCATATTCTGATAGAAGATATCACTAATTAATTATGGTATACCTTCTCATTGAGCTAGATCAGGCTATATGCCCCTCAGCAGAGTGCTCCAGATAGCTACTACAAGCTGTTTGGCTTGGAGCTTAAGACAAAAACTATTTGATGTATTGGGTGTATAGTACCAGGAAAAAGAATTAGAAACAATTATAGGAAGGCTTGATCACCTGCTTACTCATTTCTTAGTATGCTTACAACAAAAGTAGAAGGGTAGACATTTCTGTCTATATATTCTAATGTTAGGAGATAAAAAATAATACATGCAGAATGAGGGTCAGTAAAGCAAAGAGTAAAATAAGCCATTAACTAAATGAGGACAGTGATCTTCTAATTCACCCAATACTAGGAAGGACTGCTTAATAAGTACCCATAGTATTAAATCAATAGATAAGTACTAAGAAATACAATTATATGGCAGCTAATCACCCGGGGAAAAGATAGGGTGACTATAGAGATAAAATAAGCCATATTACAGCATGATTAGAAAGTACTTCAACTACACCACTGTGGGATTATAATATAATTAATAATTAAAAATACACTATTTAGAATACAAGAAGCTAGGAAAAAAGACAAATTCAACAATTTCCTTTAATGTTAGCACTAAATAAACTTTATTTTCCCATTAATGAGCTACAACAACTGTGGCACTAACCCTTAACATCAGTGGAATCAAGACTCTCTAGACCCAGTGTTTATCTCCAACTCCACCAGACTCAATTGCCCCAAACTTGTTGAAGGAACACTGAGGAGAAATTTGTCTATAAACACATCTGCTAAAACTTAAGAGCTGAATTTTTCTAGTTTATGTAAATGCAGTGGAGACTTTTATCTCAGTAATGTTGCAGAAGTGGAATATACAATAATGACGCTTTAGAAAAGAAAAAAACATCAGAACCCTTTACTTCAAAACTGTTTCATTACAAAACCATATACCAATTCAGCAGGCACTGCAAATGTTTTTGGGACTTGGGAAATGCTTCATAGGATGCTGATGAGCCAAAACATTAAATGTAGTCTTTTAATATAATATTTTTAGCCTAAAATAATAATGTCCATATTATTCACCTTCTCTTTTGACTATTTTTGGTTCAGACAGACTTTTTGGTAGTTTCTTTTCTTCTTCTTCTTCTTCTTCTTCTTCTTCTTCTTCTTCTTCTTCTTCTTCTTCTTCTTCTTCTTCTTCTTCTTCTTCTTCTTCTTTTTTCGTTTTTTTTAGATGGGGTCTTGCTCTGTCACCCAGGCTGGAGTGCAGTGGTGTGATTTTGGCTCACTGCAACCTCCACCTCTCTGGTTCAAGTGATTCTCCTGCCTCAGCCTCCCAAGTAGCTGGGACTACAGGTGTGTGCCACCACGCCCAGCTAATTTTTTGTATTTTTAGTAGAGACGGGGTTTCACGGTGTTAGCCAGGATGGTCTTCATCTCCTGATCTTGTGATCCGCCCGCTTCGGCCTCCCAAAGTGCTGGGATTACAGGCGTGAGCCACTGCGCCTGCCCGGCCAAGACTTTTTGGTAGTTTCTAAAAGGTAAGTTCATCCTTAAAGTTAGTGTTTGGTATTGCTGAAGAGGGTCAAACAATGTTTCCAATGTTTGAAGACCATCCTAATGAAGATCTCCCCAAGTTCTTTGTGTGATGGCTGCTTCCCTGAATTGTGCGCAGCTTCCCCATGTAAGAAATGACTAATCTTTATTCATATATTTATTCTCTTATTCATTTCACAAAAACATACTGAGTACCTACTCTGTTCCAGGTACTGATCTAGATGCTTGGGATGCAGGAATAAAGCAAAAGAGACACAGGTTTCTGCTGTCCTTTATATAGATTACAGCCAAGTGAGGGAAGATAGACAATAGGCAATAAACACTAATAAATAATATATATCAGAAGGTGATAGATGCTACTGACAAAACAAAAGATAAAGAAAGGGAAGGGGAATGAAAGCTATGAAGTTTTGGAATGGAAAGTTGCATTAACGACAAGCTAATATTTGAGCTCAGAGTTAAAGTGGTAAAAAAGCATGCTATCTGGATATCTGGGATAACTGCTATAGGCACAGAGAAAAAAAAACTAGAGAACATTCCAGATATAATGAAAGAGCAACAAAATCAATGAAGATGAAATAGAGTGAATAAGGGGGAGAGTAAAGGAGATGAAGACAGAGTCATAACAGCACAGGCCAGGCTATGATGAGTTAGGTACGTCGCTTGGCTTTTATTCTGACTAATTTGGGGAACCACTGCAGTATTTTGACCAGAGATGTTATATGACCTGATTTGCTTTTTAAAAAGACAGTCCTGGGTGTTCCACTTCTGCTATGACTGAGTAGTTCCTACTGGACCTCACCCTTCATAACAACTAAAACTGATTGAACAAAAGCCGGGGTTGTGAGTGTGTGGAGGATTGATAAGTGAAAGAAGTGATGGCATCAGGTGAGATTCCTAAGTTCTAGCCACTTTACACTGCTACCTTCAGCCTATTTCCAGGCTTTAGCAGTATAAAGTGGCTAGAATTCTGATGGAAAATCTGTAGTCATACAGGCTTAACAAATTAGAGTACAGAGTCTGGAGCAAGCATAGCCATTGCATCTCTGGCTGACCACCGATTCACACATGTGCAGGGCAGATTCAAAGCAGCCCAGCTACCTCACATGGTGGGGTACACCCCTGAGACGAAGCTTCCAGAGCAAGAATCAGATAGCAACACTCGCTGTGCAGCAATATTCTATCTTCTGCAGCCTCCGCTGCTGATACCCAGGCAAACGGGGTCTGGAGTGGACCTCAAAAGAAAAGAAATTAAATGAGACTTGAGCTATAACCCAAAAGAGACTTGGAAAATCAAAGGAAATATCTACTAGGGAAAAGAGGGAAGTCTTTACTGAGGAAGTAACATTGATGCAGAAATCTAATGGCTGAGAAAGAGCCAGCCATGTGAAGGCAGGAGGAATGT
This sequence comes from Chlorocebus sabaeus, assembly GCF_047675955.1. Taxonomy (NCBI): domain Eukaryota; kingdom Metazoa; phylum Chordata; class Mammalia; order Primates; family Cercopithecidae; genus Chlorocebus; species Chlorocebus sabaeus. The sequence continues at coordinate 14,938,738 of NC_132933.1, read as the reverse complement.
GGGCAAGCTAAACAGGATTCCAGGCTTTGGAAACACCATGGCCAGAGACTCAAAGGCAGGAAAGATCGTGGTGTCTTCCAGGAAATGAAAGGAGGCAAAATGTGGAACATATGAATAAGGGAGAGGGACAATTTATTACAAAACAGTAGCTGCTCTAAATGTTTATTATATATACTCACTACTGTAGGGAGATAAAGAAAAAGCACTAAAGTTGATATCTATCCTTAAGGTACTTATAATCATATTGGAGAGACAAGATTGGTGATGTCAATGAAACAACTAAACTTCAGCACCAGACAGCATGTAGTTGGTCAATGCTCTGAGTATTCAAAATACATTTGTAAGCAAATATCACCTCATTTGACCCTCATAGTAGCCCTAGAGAGCAGGTAGAATTATTACAACTACGCTTATTTAACCCACCTCCCTGCCTCCTCACTAACTATATGCCCTATGAAGGCAGGGACCACACCTGTTTCTTTTACCACTGTACCTTCCTCAGCACCAGGCACAGCTCTGAGTTCAGTGTATTGCTCAGTAAATCTTTGTTAAGTGCATGAGTTTTACAGATTGGGAAGCCAAGGGTTTGAGGGGAAAGAACTTAAATGCTCAAGGGAACACAGCATGTCTGTGATAGAATTAACTAGAATTCATGGCGGTCATATCCTAGGCCAGTATTATAACTTGGCCAGTGATTTTCAATTCTCCTTGCCTCCCTCTTCTCCTTCCTCCCCTCTGCTTCATTGTTTCCTCCTTTCCTTCCTTCAAATAGCAGAAACTTTTGTTTTCAAACAAAATTTTACTCACCTGGATATAGAAAACAGAAAAAATTTGTTATAAATGCATCATAGATACTTTATAATTCCAGTGTGTAATTTTAGGAATTATGATTAATGTCAGTCAATGAGAATGATAAAAGTTGTTTAATGAACATAAAAATTAGATGCAGGCAGCAGTCATCCAACAGTCTCACTATCCAATGTATTAATTAATTTTGTTTTGAATGCCCAGTATTGAGAAAGTCCACATGAATTTAAAAATATAGTAGCTGCAAATGGTAGCAGGTGTTAATTATAGATTTCCAAATCTCAAAATGCTTAGATGTCACTAATCCTGAAGCTTGAAAGAGGATTAAAAGAGGGCATCTTTATTTTACATTTGAATCACTAACAACCACTAGCAACAGCATCTAATTGTTAACTCACAAGTCTGCTTCAATATTCTATATCATGATGATACCATCATAATCCAACATGTTCCATGCCCCTTTGTAATTGCACAACTGACTATCATGTGAATTTAGAGCAAGTGCTGGTAATGCAGCTGTGCCTTGCCTTGCGTTTTATTGGGCCCAGCACATGTGTTCCGTGATCCTCTTCTCATTTGTGCAATTTTGTGGCAGTGGACGAGCACAGGCCTGAAATAAAAAGGTAAATGAAAACTTACAACTCTTTCGTAAATGACATATGTCTAAGAAGCTCAAATTTATACCAGCTCTAACGGGAAGAACTTTCTTCTGAGGTCTGCTCCCAAACCTGCCTCACTGTACCACACAAGGAAACACATCTATGACTTTCAATCTGCTCAAGCATGGCACATTTGAGTGAGCATATTATGTTTACTACGTTTTAACAAATACTTTAGAGTGTTTTTCTAAAATTCAATTCAACTCACATATTTGTACTCCTGAAACACCCAAGAGTTTTGCAGCACTCTGTTTGAAATCCAGGCCCTATAGCACTATGCTTCACCATAAGCTATCTCAAACTTAGGTAGGCTGACTGTGGTGAAGTCTGCCCAGCCCTAGCAGTGAGGCCTTATAAGAAATTTCATATAGTCTTCAAGACATGTATGTGCATTTTGCCAACAATCTCAGCACAGACAATGGAAACAAAGCCTTTTGCACTCCAGTTGAAACGTAATTTCTCTGCCTATCAAAATTTAGTGGGGCAGCTGAAGGAAAATCTGAATTTTTATAGTGTTATTGTTTCCCTTTCCAGTTTACTTATCACTAATCTTTAAAGAGACATTCTGGAATTTTGAGAGTTGAAGATTATTCGAAAAAAGAAAATAGGTTATTTAGTTTTATGAACTTAATTTTGCATAAGTAATTCCTCGGAAAGGTCTGTAACTAACACTCATTAGTCTTTATTTTTGTCAAGTCAATAAAGCTGTTTTTACTGTTGTAAAACGTACAAGTTTAGGTTTACAAGAAAAGGCAACTGGACATATTTTGTAGGGAAGGGAATATGTGTGAGAGACAGACAGACAAAGGAGTTGGACCAGGGAGTTAGGTGGTCTGCTTTTTTTCTGCCTTAACAGACCTAAGAGTTAAACACCTCTCTTAGTAGTGGTGCATGATGATGCAGTGATTCTCTGAGTAAAGGTGGGAATGAGGACATATCAAATTTGAGCGGGTCTCGTGTGTGTGGCTTGAAGAACTCACCCTTCCCCTGGTAATGAGGTAATTATCATGCGAATGCTCCCTCATAGCTTCTCAATCTACTCAAATCCTATCTCGCTTTCTGAAGTGCCTGCTCCATAAAGACTTTCCTGACATTTCTCATTCTTATGCATCAACCATTAGTCCCTTCTCTACATTTCTATAAAAGTTGTAGAATCGGTGCCACTTAACATAGCTAAATGAGGAGAGAGAAAGTGTACTTAATTAGGAGTTAGAAGGCATCGGTATGGGCTTGGGACCCCATTGGGCAAGTAACTTCCTTATTTTGATTTCCATCTATTAAATGAGGATGGTAGTAATAATTCTACCTGCCTTCTAGGGCTATTGTGAGGCTCAAATAAGATGATTCTTACAAATGTATTTTGAGCACTCAGAGCATTGGCTAATTACATGCTGTCCAGGGTTGGAGGGTAGTTGTTTTATTGACATTAGCAGTCTTATCTCCCTGATATAATTGTAAGTACCTTGAAGATAGAGATCAGCATTAATGCTTTTGCTTCATCTCTCTACAGTGGTGAAACCATAATAAATATTCAGAACCGTTGTTTATCATTTCCGTTTACATAGTGCTTTATAATTGCCAAAGCAGTTTCACAAACATTATATTCATGGTGTATCTCTATTATTATAAGCCAGAAGATCAAGATTTTGAGAGACACAGTGACTTTCTTAAGGCCCCACAGAAGAGTTTTTGGAACTATCATACAGGTCTGCAGATTTATTACCTATGGCTCTTTTCACTGTGTGATTAACTTTTTGTAATCTGGGCAGTACTGAAGAGATGCTTTATTCTAGGGAGTTCATGAGGCTCTGGTTATAGAAGGCATTTGACTTTGTAAACCATGTGAGTCCTCTGGAAGTGGCATTATTCATTCTCTACAGCTGGCTGTTCCCGTGCCTTTGACAGCTTTATTTTCTCTTTCATTATAACAGCAAAGATAGTTAGTGCATGGCACATGCCCAGGATGACGCATGGCTTCAGGCTTCTCCATTTCAACACAGTCAATTCTTATTTTTTGAGATTGTGAATTCACAACAGTGAACTGTTGGGATGTTCTTTTCCTTTTTCCTATCATTCACTTTTTGTACATGTCACTATGAGCTTGAATTCTGATCTGAATGAAGCTAAGAAAGAGAGAGGATGGCTTTCAATTCTACATGGGATATTTTTAACCACCCTGCAAAAATGTTTTAGAGAAAAGTTTGAAGTTCTTGGACAAAAATAAATTTTTTAATTATCAGGATAGTTTTTTCCCCTGCACATTCTCCTGGCCCTAATTAATACTGACTCTGCCATCCAAATTATTCCAAACAAAAGTAAACAGTCGATGAAAAATATTGTATCCTAACTATTACAATTAAAATCTAAATTTAGGTCAGAAAGTGTTCCTTAAATCACCCCAGGGTTTGACTAGGAATGAGAGTAACAGGGATGCAGTGAGCTACTGACAAGACCCTAGCAAAATTCTCATCAGTTTCTATAATGATTTTGACATTTCATCAAAGCTCAGGAGGAAATTAAGCAATTATTTATTTGACTTTAAAAATCACAGGCTGTCAGAATGTACTCAAGCGACTGCAAATGAAATGCTCTGACAGAGAAGAACTTCAGCAGGTATATCGCAACTGAAATTAGAGCAAGTGACACTATGTCAGCTGCAAAGTGACAGGTCTTATGCAGGGTGCTTCAGGTTAATGAGTGATATTTCATTTGGGCAGAATGACCAGAAAACTTCAATAACGTGATTTCATCTTAGAAAAGAACTACTTGAAACAAAAGTCTATAGGAAGCTGATGTAGTTTTAAAAGCAGAGAAATTAGCATGCAACTGGAGGGTCGGATCAAGATGGCTGAATAGAGGGCTTCATCGATTGTTCTCCCTGCAGGAACAGCAAATATAACAACTATCTACACAAAAAAGCACTTTCTTAAGAACCAAAAATCAGGTAGATACCAGCACTGCCACAGCGGGGTCCCCAATTCTAGGTCCCTGATTCTATGCCTTGGCTCTTGGATGGCATTTCTGGAGCTGCCCTGGGTAAGAGGGTAGCCTGCTGCCCTAAAGGGTGAGTACTAGGCCTGGCAGCATTCACCAAAAGCTGACTAAAGAGCTTTGGGGCTTTAAGTGAACGTCAGTGGTAGCCTGGCAATATTCTCCATGGGCCTGTGGTGGTGGTGGCCACTGGGTAAAGGTCTTTTGCCTGTGGAAAGGGGAGGGAAGAGTGAGAAGGACTGTGTTTCATGGTTTGAGTGTCAGTTCAGCCATAGTACAATAGAATGCCAGGTAGATTTCTGAGGTTTTTGACTATAGTTCCTGGCTCCCTGCATCTCTAGACCTGCCAAGAGCCTGAGGGAACTTACCACCATGAAGGAAAGGACACAGGCCTGGTAGGCTTCACCACCTGCTGATTGTAGAGCCCTAGGGGCTTAAGTGAACATAGATGATAGCCAGGCAATGGTTACAGTGGGTGAGAGCCAGTGCTGTGATAGCAGTATGACTGCTCATGTCAACCTACCCCCAGTTCAAGGTGGCTCAGCACAGAGGGAGAGACTCCACTGATTTGGGAGAAAGTAAGGGAAGACAACAAGAGTCTTTCCCTGGTAATCAAGAGAATTCTTCTGGGTCTTATCCAAGACCACCATGGTGATACCTCTACTAGTCTACGAGAACCATGCAGTTACTGGGTTTGGGTTGCCCCTTCATGCAGATATGGCTTAGATCACAGCATCCAAGTCCTTTCAAATACTTGGAATGCCTTTCCAAGAAGGATTGCTACAAATGAGCCCAGACTGTGAAGACTAAAATAAATACCTAACTCTTCAATGCCCAGACACCAAGAGACATCCACAAGTATCAAGACCATCCAAGAAAACATGACTTCACCAAACAAACTAAATAAGGCACCAGGCACAAATTCTGGAGAAACAGAGATATGTGACCTTTCAAACAGATAATTCAAAATAGCTGTTTTGAGGAAACTCAAAGAAATTCAAGATTTCGCAGAGAAGGAATTCAGAATTCTATCAGATAAATTTAACAAAGAGATTGAAATAAGTTAAAAGAATCAAGCAGAAATTCTAGAGTTAGAAAATGCAACAGGCATATACTGAAGTATTCATCAGAGTCTTTTAAGAGCAGAACCAATCAAGCAGACAAAAGAATTAATGAGCTTGAAGGCTGGCTAATTTAAAATACACAGAGGGGACAAAAGAAAAAAGAGTAAATAAATAAAGCACACCTACAGGATCTAGAAAATAGCCACAAAAGGGCAAATCTGAGAGTTATTGACTTTAAAGAGAAAGTAGAGAAAGAGATGGGGTAGAAAATTTATTTGAATAAATAAACACAGAACATCCCAAACCCAGAGAAAGATAGTAATATCTAAGTACGAGAAGGATGCAGAACACCAAGCAAATTTAACCCAAAGAAGACTACCTCAAGGCATTTAATACTGAAACTCCCAAAGGTCAAGGATAAAGAAAGGATCCTAAAATCAACAAGAGAAAAGAAACAAATAACATCCAATGGAACTCCAATACGTCTGTCAGCAGATTTTTCAGTGGAAACCTTACAGGCAAAGTGAGAGTGACATGACGTATTTTAAGTGCTGAAAGGAAAAAAAAAAAACTTCTACCCTAGAATAGTATATCCAGCAAAAGTATCCTTCAAACATGAAGGAGAAATAAAGACTTTCCCAAACAAACAAAAGCTGAGGGATTTCATCAATACCAGATTTGTCCTGCAAGAAATATTAGGATAAAGGGCCAAGATGGCTGACTAGAAACAGCTGTTGTTGGAGGCTCCCACTGAGAAGAATGAAAATGACAAGCGAATCCTGCACCAGCAACTGAGGTATTCAAGCTCTCTCATTGGGACTGACTAAGCAGTTGGTGTGACTTATGGAGAGCAAGGGAAAGCAGGGTGGTGCAAAGGCCCACCTGGGAGCCACATGGGGCAAGGGGAACTACCGTCTCCAGCAAAGGAAGGAGATGAGCGATTGTGCTATTCTTATCAGGAAGCCATGCTTCTCCCATGGATCTGTGCAACCTGTGGATCAGGGGATCTCCCTCTTGGACTGTGATTGGCAGCTAAATATTTACTCACCAATTGTATTTGCTGATAATACTTCTGAGTCAGTATGTGACTGATTATGTATCTTTATTTGTCATCACACCTATGAAAAGGATATCCTTTAAGAAGCTACTTCAAATTTTATATTTTTTCTTTATTTCGTCTTCTATCATGATTTTCGCAAAAGTAATTGGTGTTATTTTATGTAGCCATTGTGCTCTAAGATGGGTCTTTTGTATTCTTAGGAATGTCTTTGGTCTTTTCAAGATCAGACACATTTTTAAATATAATTTTTCTGAATAGCATGTTTTAGTGTTCTGAGAGAGTAGAAATAATGATCCTGAGGGGCAAAGATTTCTGATAACCTTTCTGATTGAAACTATGGTTCACGGCCGGGCGCGGTGGCTCACGCCTGTAATCCCAGCACTTTGGGAGGCCGAGGCGGGCGGATCACAAGGTCAGGAGATTGAGACCATGGTGAAACCCCGTCTCTACTAAAAAATAGAAAAAAATTAGCCGCGCGCAGTGGCGGGCGCCTGTAGTCCCAGCTACTCGGGAGGCTGAGGCAGGAGAATGGCGTGAACCCAGGAGGCGGAGCTTGCAGTGAGCCGAGATTGCGCCACTGCACTCCAGCCTGGGCGACAGAGCGAGACTCCGTCTCAAAAAAAAAAAAAAAAAAAAAAGAAACTATGATTCACAATGATTAAAGTCTCCTCCTGATCTGTGACTTTCTTTGAAAGGCTTAAAAGCACACTGTCCCTCCCCTGAGCGTGTTTCTTAAAGAAATTCTTGCACATCTGCACAGAAAGTATGTACCAGAATGTTCATCTTATCATTGTCAGTGATAGCAATAAAATTGTGTCTAAATGTTCCATCAATGGGAGAAGAGATAAAAAAAAATTAGGTATATTTGTATATGGAATGAACTTTATAGCTACATTCATCAGCATGGGTGAATCTCAAAACTGTAAAGCAAAAATTGCTGAATGATAAATGTGGTGGGATAACATTTATACAAAGTCTTAAGTCATGCAAAATGTGTCTGTTTGGATAAGCTAGGTAATGCTGCCTTAACACTCCCAAATCTCGGTTGCTTAATGCCATGATACGTTTAGCACAGATGATTTGGAGGCCTCTGTTCACGGGTCACTCAGAGTCTCAGGCTGATATAGGTTTCATCTTATCACGTGTTTCACTGATCACTCAACCAGTGGGAAACAGATAAAGTGATTTTCATGGTAGCTTTTAAAGCTTCTGCCTGGAAGTGACACATTTTATTTTTCTTCATATTTCATTGTCCAAAGCAAATCACACAGTATCGTTGAACTTTAATAGGACTGGGAAGTCTCATTTTCCCATGTAATTTGAGGGGAAATCACTCCAAATATTTGTTAAATAATTGAAATAACTACCAGACTAAATAACACTCTACAGTGCATATATGGGTATATACAAATGTAATAAAAGTATATTTATATAAAGTTCAAATTAGCAATACGCCTGTGGAAGAAAGAAAGGAAGAGAGTGGAATTGGATGAGAATGCGGGATAACTCAGGTTAGGTTTACACCATGGGGAAACAAGAGATTAGGGAGAAGAAGGGAAATATTCTCCTTGTGTCTTCTCCGTGAAATCATCTCAAACTGACTATGCCCCTTGACTCTCAATGTGGCTAATTCTACAAGATACTTCTTTGGATTCCAGGCACCTTTCTCTCTCCTATGCCTTTGGGCCTAGGTGTTAATACCTAAATTGCTACTAGCCCCAAGTTTCTGCACCATCCATTGTGGTTTTCTTATACCCACATCTTTGTAAATAGTCCCCTTCTCTAAAAACTCTCCAGGAACGATCCTATACTGAGTGTATCACTGTGTGTCTTATTGAGGACCAGATGGATAAACGAGAGACTTCACTTATATCTATACTAATTTATTTTATGGGCTGGGTTGTGGGCACATTGACATTCATTATAATAGTCTCTATGTTTTTTGTAGGTACATAATATTGAATGATTAAAGAATAAGCTGAAATAACTTGAAAATATAGTGTAAACATCACAATCCATTCTTCAAAAAAAAAAACCTTTAGAATGCCACTTTTAAAAATGTAGTGGATTGACAGTTACATGGTAATTAAAGTTCACTTTTGTTCCTGTTGCCTTTGTGATTTTTCTAGATTTACAAGTTTTCAACATAGGGCATATTATGACTTTTTTGCATTTAAAATATTATTTGATACTGTTACTGACTAAAACAACTTTGAATTCTATTAGAAAAGAGATACATAATTTGATCTCAGTTTCATAATAAAAATGTGCAATAAGGATTCTATTAAGTGACCTCTAAGTGGTTTCTGGTTCATCTGTAAAATATACAGTACTCAGCACACATAAAACTCAGGGCTGGTAGCTATCCCTTCTGTGTGCCTGGGTGACTCTTCTCCCACAAGTGGAGTTATATATGCTTATCAAGAATCATTTGTATAATTTGAAGTCAAGTCATGTGATGCCCCCAGTTTTGTTCTTCAAGCCTATAGTAACCCAAACAGCATGGTACTGGTATAAAAATAGACACATATGAATCAATGGAACAGAATAAAGAACCCAGAAATAAAACCACATGCTAGGAGGGAGCCAGGATGACTGATCAGGCACAGCGAGGAGGCACATCTCTCATCAAAGGTCTGAGACACCAGGAAGACTGGCACACTATGAGCAGATCTTCAGACGGAAGGCATTGAGAGTGGATGGAGGGAGGATGCAGACAATGGATGAAGAGGGAGGAAGCTGGGAACCCTGTGTGGGGCTGCCAAACACTGGGACCCATTCCTGGCCCCAAGTGCCTCCTGGGGAAGGGGTGAGTTGAACAGGTGGGGACTGGCCATCTTTCACCACAGACCTCCAGAATCCTAGCAGCAGGAGACCTCATGACTTCCATGGGCACTTGGGCTGAAAAGGAGAGCAAAGTGGAAAGGTGGCAAGGGAGCACAAGGATACCCATCTCCAAAGGTTTGCCAAGCTCCTCTAGGTGACTGTCATGGCTGGACGGAGCAGGGTAATCTTGGGACAGGGCTAGTTCAGCCTGAGCACCCCCTCATCTGCTGATCTATCCTGGGGCCTCAGCCAAAGGCCACCCTCTTGTAGCACAGCCTCAGATGCCCTACCAAGGTGCTTCCCAGGGGCCCACATGATAGCTCCTTCTCTGACAGATCATGTCTAATCATCAGAGAGCTCCAGGAGCCCACCTGGAACCTTCCCCAAACGCAGTCGCTACCTACTGCTTTGTTGGCAAGAACTTGCTCATGAGTCCACTCCCCACTGCTTTGCCAGCACATGCATGTGGGTGGTCCTTGCCTCCCTTCTCATGACAGTGCACATGCTCAAACACCTCACCACCCCGCTGCTTCCTGGTGAGTAAGCACACCTGGCTGCCTTACCCACCCTCACCGGCACACTGCTACCACTGAGGCGTAGCCCCCGTGCTGCCACCACTACTGCTGGCACAAGTGTGTGCACAGATGATGGAACCACACCCCTGCATCAGCTGGCGTCATGCCCCCACTGTGTTGCATCTGCTGCTGGTGCAAGATCGTGCACAGACACTGGCAACCCTGTCACCACCTGCCTCTGCTGCTGGCCTACACTCCCCTTCACGTTGGCACTCTGCGGTGCTGTTGTGGCTGCTGGCATGTGCAAGTGAGCATGTTTACCACGGCCACTGCCCCTCTGAAGCACTTTGGCCGGCACACCTCATCAGAGTGTCGGGGCCAGTGGTCTGCAAACATCTTGGCCCTTTCAGTGCATCAGGTTCCTAACCTCAAGAGATCAGAGATCCAATCCACGGGTCCAATACCAGTCCCCAAGAGTTACAGCACACAGCCCGCGAGTGCTGAGGTGAGCTTTGGCACCCTGAAATCTTCCAGTATTGAAGCCAGTTGGCTGAACCCACCTTATACCACAATCAAACCACCAAAGGCGTAGAAGAAGATAAAAACAACAACAACAACAAAATCCCAGGCAAAGGACAGCAGCTGCAAGGATTAAAGGAACCTCAGTGCACACAGATGAGAAAGAAAGCACAAGAACTCCAGCAACTCAAAAAGCCAGAAATGTCTCCTTACATCTAAACAACCACACTAGTTCCCCTGCAATGGTTCTTAACCAGGCAGACATGGCTGAAATGACAGACCTTGAATTCCGAATGTGGAAAGGCATGAAGATCATTGAGATTCAGGAGAAAGTCAAAACCCAATTGAAAAAACCTAAGGAATACAATAAAATGATACAGGAGCTGACAGAGGAAATGGCAATTAAAAAAAAAAAAACTAATCTGATGGAGCCGGAGAACACACTACAATAATTTAATAATATGACTGCAATTATTAACAGCAAATAGACCAAGTGGAGGAAAGAATCTCAGAGCTTGAAGACTGGCTTTAAAACAGCCTGACAAAATTTTTAAAAAAGAATGAAAAAGAATAAACAAAACCTCTGAAAAATATAGAATTACATAAGAATACCAAATCTATGACTCTTTGGCATCTTTGAATGAGAAAGAGAGAAAGCCAGCAATTTGGAAAATATATTTCAGGATATCGTCCATGAAAATTTCCCCAACCTCACTAGAGAGGCCAACATCCAAATTCAGAAAATGCAGAGAACCACTGCAAGATACTATACAAGACGGCCATCCTCAAGACACATAGTCATCAGATTGCCCAAGGCTGACACAAGAGAAAAAAATATTAAAGGCAACTAGGGAGAAGGGGTAGGTCACCTACAAAGGAAACCAAATCAGGCTGATAGTAGACCTTTCAGCAGAAACACTACAAGCCAGAAGAAATTGGGGGCCTATATTCAGCATTGTTAAAGAAAATAAACTCCAGCTAAGAATTTCAAGTCCAGCCAAACTAAGCTTCATAAGTGAAGGAGATATAAGATCCTTTTCAGACAAGCAAATGCTGAGGGAATTTGTTGCCACCAGATGTGTCTTACCAGAGGTCCTTAAGGGAGTGCTAAATAAGGAAAGGAAAAACCTTTTCCACCCACCATAAAAACACACTTAAATACATACACCGTTGACGTGTAAAGAAACTATGTAGTCAAGTCTGCATAATAACCAGCTAACAACACAATGACAGGAGGGAATCTACACATATCAACATTAACTTTGAATGTAAAAGGGATGAATGCCCCAATTAAAAGGCACAGAGCCCCAAGTTGGATTAACAAGCAAAACCTAACTGCATGATGTCTTCATGAGACCCATCTCACATGCAATGACACCCATAAGCTCAAAGTAAAGGGAGGGAGAAAAATCTAAAAGGCAAATGGGAAACACAAAAAAGCAGAGTTTGCTATTCTAGTTTCTGAAAGAAAAAAAAACAGACTTCAAATCAACAGTAATCAAAAAAGGACAAAGAAGGGCATTACATAATGGTAAAGAGTTCAATTCAACAAGAAGACTTAACCATGCTAAATATATATGCACCCAACACAGGAGCACCCAGATTCATAAAACAATTCTTGGAGACATACAAGAGACTTAGGTGACCACACAATGATAGTGGGAAAATTTAACACTCCACTGATAACATTAGACAGCTCATCAAGGCAGAAAACTAACAAAGATATTTGGGTCCTGAACTTGACGCTTGACCAAATGGATGTAACAGACATCTACAAAACACTCCAAAACAACAGACTATACATTCTCATGTGCACATGCCACATACTGTAAAATTGACCACACAATTGGCCATAAAACAATCCTCAGCAAGTTCCAAAAACCAAAATCATACCAACCACACTTTCAGAACACAATGCAATAAAAATAGAAATCAATGCTTAGAAGATGTCTCACAATCATATAACTACGTGGACATTAAACAACCTGTTCGTTAATGACTTCTAGGTAAACAATGAAGAAATTCTTTGAAGCAAATGAAAACAAAAATATAACAAATCACAATCTCTAGGACACAACTAAAGCAATGTTAAGAAGAAAGTTTACAGTGTTAAATGCCTGCATTGAAAAGTTAGGAAGGTCTCAGATTAACATCCTAATATCACACCTTGAAGAACTAGAAAAATAAAAGTAAATGAACCCCAAAACTAGCAGAAGAAATCAGAGCCTAACCGAGTAAAATTGATACCCAAAAAACCATACAAAGGATCAACAAATCCAGAGGTTGATTCTTTGAAAGAGTAAATAAGATTTGTAGACTGCTAGCTAGATTAATAATAATAATAATAATAATAAAAACCAGAGAGGATCCAAATAAACACAATTAGAAATGACAAAGGAGATGTTATCACCAATCCTACAGGAAAAAGAAAAACCCAGAGACTGTTATGAATACCCCTATGCACACAAACTGGAATACCGTCAAGAAATGGATAAATTCCTGGAACCATATAACCTCACAAGATTGAACCACGAGGAAATGAAACCCCAAATAAACGAATAATGAGTTCTGAAATTGAATCAGTAATAAATACCTAACAACCAGAAAAAGTCCATGTCCAGACAAATGCACAGCTGAATTCTACCAGATGTATAAAGATGAACTGGTGCAATTCCTACTGAAAGTAGTCAAATAAATTGAGGAGAAGAGACTCCTCCCTAACTCATTCTATGAGGCTAGCATTATCCTAATAGCAAACCCTGGCAGAGACACAACAAAAAAGCAAATTTCAGGCCAATATCCTTGATGAAGATAGATGCAAAAATCTTCAACAAAATACTAGCAAACTGAATCCAGCATCACATCACAAAGGTAATCCACCATAATCGAATAGGTTTTATCCCTTGGATGCAGGGTTGGTCCAACATATGCAAATCAGTAAATGTGACTCATCACATAAACGACCAAAAATAAAAAAACACATGATCGTCTCAGTAGATGCAGAAAATACTTTTGATAAAATTTAATATCCTTTCATGTTAAAAGCCCTCAGCACAGTTGGTATTGAAGGGGAACATACCTCTAAATAATAGAACCATCTGTGATAAACCCACAGCCAACGTCATACTGAATGGGCAAAAGCTGAAAGCACACCTCTTAAGAACTGAAACAATACAGGAATGCCCACTTTTACTACTCCTGTTCAACATAGTACTGGAAGTCCCAGCCACAGCAATTAGGCAAGAGAAAGAAATAAAAGGCATCCAAATAGGAATACAGGAAGTCAAACTATCTCTGTTGACAGATGATATGATTTTATACCCAGAAAACCTCATATTCTCTGTCCAAAGGCTCCTTGATCTGATAAACAACTTCAGGAAAGTTTCAGGATACAAAATCACTGTACAAGAATCAGTAGCATTTCTATACACCAACAGTGTCCAAGCTGAGTGCCAAATCAAGAACACTTTCCTAATCACAATAGCCAAACAAAAAATACCTAGGAGTGCAGCGAACCAGGGAGGTGAATGATCTCTACAAGGAGAACTAAAAAACACTGCTGAAAGAACTCATAGATGACACAAATAAATGCAAAAACATTCAGAGTCCATGGATAGGAAGAATCAGTATTGTTAAAATAGCCATACTGCCCTGAGTGATTTACACATTCAATTCTATTCCTATCAAACTACCAATGACATTCTTCACAGAATTAGAAAAATCTATTTTAAAATTCATATGAAACCAAAAATGAGCCTGAATAGCGAAAGCAATTCTAAGCAAAAGAACAAAGCTAAAGGCATCACATTACTGGACTTCAAACTATACTAGAAGGCTACGGTTACCAACACAGCATGATAATGGTACAAAAACAGACACACAGATCAATGTAACAGAATAGAAAACCCAGAAATATAGCCTCACACCTACAACCATCTGGTCTTTTTGACAAAGTCAACAAAAACAAGCAATGGGGAAAGGACACCCTATTCAATTAATGGTCCTGGCATAACTGGTTAGCCATCTGCAGAAGATTGAAACTGGATCCTTTCTCTACACCATACACAAAAATCAACTTGAGATGAATTAATGGCAAAATGTGAAACCTAAAACTATAAAAAAACATTGAAGAAGAACTAGGAAATGCCATTCTGCACATAGGCCCTGGGAAAGATTTCAGGATAAAGATGCCAAAAGCAATTGCAACACAAACAAATATTGACACCTGGGACTAACTAAACTAAAGAGCTTCTGCATAGCAAATAAACTATCAACAGTGTAAACAGACAACCCACAGAATGGGAGAAAATATTTGCAAACTGTTCATCTGACAAAGGTCTAATATCCAGAATTTATAAGAAACTTAAATAAATGACAAGCAAAAAACAAACAACTCCATAAAAAAGTCGGAAAAGCACATGAACACACACTTTTCAAAATAAGACAAACACGTGCCAAACAAGCGTTTGAAAAAATACTGAACATTACTAATCATTAGAAAAAGGCGAATCAAAATTACAATGTGATACAATCACACCAGCCAGAATGACTCTTATTAAAAAGTCAAAAAAAAAAAATAAATAACAGATGCTGGCAAGGTGGTGGAGAAAAGAGAATGCTTATACATTGTTGATGGGAATGTAAATTAGTTCAGTCACTTTGGAAGCAGTTTTGAGATTTCTCAAAGAACTTAAAACAGAACAAACATTCGACCCAGTAATCCCCTTTTGGGGTATATATCCAAAGTAAAAATGAATAATTTTACCATAAATACACATATACATATGTTAATTGCAGAACTATTCACAATAGTAAAGACATGGAATTATCCTAAATGCCCATCAGTGGCAGGCTGGATAGAAAATGTGGTATATATATAACATGGAATACTATGCAGTCATAAAAAAAATGAGATTATATCTTTTGCAGAAACATGGATAGATCTGGAGGCTATTATCCTGATCGAACTAATGCAGGAACAGAAAACTAAATACCACATGTTTTCACTTATAAGTGGGAGCTAAACTCTGAGTACACGTGGACACAGGAGAAAAAACAATAGACACTGGAGCCTACTTGAGGGTGGGGGCTTACAGCGGGGTGAGGAATGAAAAACTACCTATTGGGTACTAGGCTTAGTACCTAGGTGACAAAATAATCTGTACACCAAATCCTCATAACATGCAATTTACCTATATAACAAGCTTGCAGGCGTACCCCCGAAACTAAAATACCAGTTTTAAAAAATGAAGTCACATATTTACAGCCAACTGGTCTTTGACAAAACTAACAAGAACATAAAAGGACACACTCTACAATAAGTGTTGCGGAGAGAATTAGATCGCCATATGCAAAAGAGTGAAACTGGACCCCCTCTCTCTATATATATATATTATAATTAACTCAAGATGGATTAAAGATTTAAATGTAAGACCTGAGTCTATACAAATACTAAAAGAAAACCTAGGAGAAACCATTCTGGACATTAGTCTAGGCAAATAATTCCTGATGAAGACCTCAAAAGTACAGGCAACAAAACTACAAATAGACAAGTGGGTCTCAATTCAACTAAACAGCTTCTCACAGCAAAAGAAATTATCAACAGAGTGAACAGGCAACCTACACAAAGAGAGAGCATATTTTCAAATTATGCATCTGACAGAGGACAAATACCCAGGATTTACAAAAAAACTCAAACAACTCAACAAAACAAAAAAACAAATAATCCCATTAAAAATTGGGCACAGGACCTGAGTAGAGATATTTCAAAAGAAGACATACAAATGGCCAACAGGTATATGAAAAAATGCTTCACATCACTAATCATCAGAGAAACACAAATTAAAACCATAATGGGATATCATTTTACACCCATCAGACTTTCTATTATTTTTTTTTTTAATTTTGACTTTGTAGATTCAGGGATTACATGTGCAGGTTTGTTACACCGATAGATTGTTTGATGCTGAATTTGGAGTGTAATTGATTCTGTCACCCAGGCATTGATCATAGTACCCAGCAGGTAGTTTTTCTGCCTTTCCCCCGACCCCCTTCCCCCTCTAGTAGTCCACACTGTCTGTTGTTCTCATTTTTGTGTCCATGTGTATCCATGTGTACTCCCACTTATAAGCGAGAAAATGCAGCATTTGGTCTTCTGTTCTTGCATTAATTCGCTTAGGATAATGGCCTCTAACAGCAGTCGTGTTGCTGTAATGAACATAATTTCATTCTTTTTTACAGCCGTGTAGTATTCCATGGTATATGTGTACTGCCTTTCCTTATCTGATCCATTGTCAATGGGCATTTAGGTTGATTTTATGTCTTTGTTGTTGTGAATAGTACTGCAGTGAACTTATAAATACATGTGTCTTTTTGGTAGAATGACTTATTTTCCTTTGGGTGTATACCCAAAAGTGAGATTGCTGGATCAAATGGTAGTTCTGTTTTAAGTTCTTTGAGAAATCTTTACACTGCTTTCCACAGTGGTTGAGCTAATTTACATTCCCACCAACAGTGTATAAGCATTCCTTTTTCTCTACGACCTTGCCAACATCTGCTATTTTTGGAGTTTTTAATAGCCCTTCCGACTGGTGTGAGGTAGTAGCTCATTGTGGTTTGAATTTGTACCTCTCTGACGATTACTGCTGTTGAACATTTTTTCATCCGTTTGTTGGCCACTTGTATGTCTTCTTTTGAGAAGTGTCTGTTCATGTCCTTTGCCCCCTTTTTAACGGGGTTGTTTTTTGTTTGCTAATTTGTCTAAGTTTATTACAGATTCCAGATATTAGACCTTCATTGGATGAATAATTTGTTAACATTTTCTCCTATTCTGTAGGTTGTGTGTTTGCTTTGTTGATAGTTTCTTTTGCTGTGCAGAAGCTATTTGGTTTAACTAGGTCCCAGTTGTTAATTTTTGTTTTGGTTTCAATTGCTTTTGAGGTCTTATCATAAATTCTTTGCTGAGGCTGATGTCCAGAATGGTATTTCTTTCTGTTTGCTTGTTTTTTGGGACAGAGTCTCGCTCTGTCATCCAGACTGGAGTACAGTGGTGCAATCTTGACTCACCGCAACCTCCGCCTCCTGGGTTCAAGTGATTCTTGTGCCTCAGCCTCCTGAGTAGCTGGGATTACAGGAATGTGCCACCATGCCTCGCTAATTTTTATATTTTTAGTAGAGACAATGTTTTGCCATGTTGGCCAGGCTGATCTTGAACTCCTAGCCTCAAGTGATCCTCCTGGCTCGGCCTCCCAAAGTTCTGGGATTACAGGTGTGAGCCATTGCACTCAGCCCAGTATGGTGTTTCTTAGATGTGTTAGTCCATTCTTACATTGCTATAAAGGAATACCTGAGACTGGGTAATTTATACAGAAAAAATATTTAATTGGATCACAGTTCTGCAGGCTGTACAGGAAGCATGATGCTGACATTCACTGAGCTTCTGGGGAGACCTCAGTAAGCTTATATTCATGGCATAAGGTGACCATGTAGCAGGCATGCCTTACGTAGCAGGACCAGGAGCAAAAGAGAGAGTTAGTGGGGAGGTGCTACACAGTTTTAAACAACCAGATCTCGCAAGAAATCACTCACTATCATGAGGACAGTGCCAAGAGGATGGTGCTAAATCATTCATGAGAAACATTTCCATGATCCAATCATCTCCCTCCAACCTCCGCCTCCAACACTGGAGATGACAATACGACATGAGATTTGGGCAGGAACACATATCCAAGTCATATCACTAGGATTTCTTCTGGGATTTTTACAGTTTGTGGTCTTACATTTAAATCCTTTATCTATCTTGAGTTAAATTTTGTACATGATGAAAAGTAGGGGGTCGGGTTTCATTCTTCTTCATATGGCTAGAGAATAGGTATTAAAAAGAGAAAATAATAACTGATGCTGGTGAGAATGCAGAGAAGGAACTATGATGCACTGTTGGTGGTAATATAAAGTAATATAACCTCTGTGAAAAACAGTATGAAGATTTCTCAAAGAACTAAAGGTAGAACTACCATTCACTCCAACAAACCTACTACTGGGCATCTGCCCAAAACAAAAGAAATCATTATATAAAAAAGATATCTGGACCTGTATGTTCAGCACAGTACTATTTACTCTTGCAAAGACATGGAATCAATCTAAGTGTCCATCAATTGATGACAAGATAAAGAAAATGTGAAACACATATACATAATTTAATACTATTCAGCCATAAAAAGAATAAAATCATGCCATTTGCAGCAACATAGATGAAACAGAGGCCATTATATGAAGTGAAACAAGTCAGACATGGAAAAATAAATACTGCATGTTCTCACTTATAAGTGGAAGGTGAATACTGTGTACACATCGATGTAGCGTGTGAAATGATAGACAACGGAGACTTGGAAGAGTGTGAGAGTGGGAGGGGGTAGATGATGATAATTACTTGATGGGTACAATGTATATTATTCTGATGACAGACACCCTAACAGTCCTGACTTCACCACTACACAATCTATGCATGTAACAAAATTACACTTGTACCCCATAAATTTATACAAAAAAGAGAATAATTTATATCTTTACACAAACCTTTCAATGTGCTAGTTTAAGTTTGACATTATAGTTATTTATTTGATTAAATATTATGGAAATGGGCGAAGGTATGCATGTGTAAGGGAAGAGCGTATGTAGCGTATGTATGGAAACCAATGAGATATAGCTGTAAAAACAGAGGTTCTTTTTCTTGTAGAAAAGCTCAGTTAAAAGCTGTAGAAAGACACAAGGTGAACATCTTTTAAAAATTCTGTATTAGTTACATGTGGGGAGGAAAATAAAATGTCGGAAAAAAATTAGAAAAAATTCAAGATTTTTCTCAGATTGTTCTGCAAGTGTCTTTAAAATTTATTGTTCCCATTCAAATAAATGTAATCAGAGTTTATAGTGTATTTGCTGAGTGAGCATTTCATAAGAAAGATTAACAGAGGTCCAATCATTGGATGTATCTCCAAGAGAAGATCTTGGTTTTACATCATAAGACTGGCAAAGAATTGTCTTCTTTGATGTTTTATGCTAAGAATATGGGGAAAATACAACATTCTAATGAAAAACTTAAAGAAGACCTAAATAAATGGAGATATGACTATGCATGGATAGGAAGACTCAATATTGTCAAGATGTTAGTTATTCCTAACTTGATATATAGATTCAATACCATCCCAATCAAAATCCTGGGAAGTTACTTCATGGATATTAACTAACTTATTCTAAAATGTATACGGAAAGGCAAAACACAAGAAATTCACAAAAATTAACAAAAATTAACTAGAAGTGGATCACAGACCTGAATGTAAAATGCAAAACTATTAGACTCTTAGAAAATAACATAGGAGAAAATGTAGCTAACCTTGGGTTTGGAGATGACTTTTTTGACATGACACCTACAGCATGATCCATGACAGAAAGAATTGATAAGCTGCACTTCATTAAAATTAAAAGTTTCTGCTTTGTAAGAGACACTGTCAAGGGAATGAAAATAAAAGCCAGAGCATAGGAGAAAATATCTGCAAAACAATTACCTGCTAAGTGACTGTTATCCAAAATATACCAAGGCCTCTTAAAACTCAAAAATAAGAAAACGAACAACACCATTAAAAACATTGGCCAATGAATTTAGCAGATACCTCACCAAAGAAGATCTACAGATGGCAAATAAGCATATGAAAAGATGCTTCACATCTGACATTATCAAGGATATCCAAATGAAAACGACAGTGAGATACTACCATACACCTATTAGAATGGCCAGAACACAGAACACTAACCACAGTAAATCCTGGTGAAGATGTAGAGCAAGAGGAACTCTCATTCATTGCTGGCAGGAATGCAGAATGGCACAATTACTTTGGAAGACAGTTTGGCAATTTGTTACAAAGCCAGACATACTCTTACCATATGATCAAGCAATCCCACTCCTTGGTATTTACCCAAAGGAACTGAAAAAACCTGCCCCTGGATGTTTATAGCAGCTAAATTCATAATTGCTAAAACTTGGAAGCAACCAACATGTCCTTCAGTATGTGAATGGATAAATGAACTTTGGTACATCCAGATAATGCAATATTATTCAGCATTAAAATAAAATGAGCTATGAAGCCATGAAAACATGGAGAAAATGAAAACACATATTAATAAGAGAAAAATAGCCAATCTGAAAGGCTACATACTGTTAGATTCCCACTATATGACATTCTGGGAAAAGCAAAACTATGGGGACAGTAAAAAGATCAGTGTTTTCAAGGGGGTAATTGGGAGGTAAGGATGAAAAGGTGGGGCACACAGGATTGTTATGGCAATGAAACTATTCTGTATGGTACAATAATAGTGGATACATGTCATCATATATTTGTTCAAACCCGTAAAATGCCTGACGCCAAGAGTGAACCCTAATGTAAACTATAGACTTTGGGTGACAATGATGTGTTGGTGTAGCTTCATCGATTGTAACAAATATACCACTCTGGTGCAGTGTTAATATTGGGCGAAGGTATGCACGTGTAACGGAAGAGCATATGTAGGAAATTTCTGTACCTTCCACTACATTTTGCTGCTGAACCTGAAACTGCTCTAAACATAAAGTCTGTTCAAACATTTATTATATTTTCTGATTCTTGTTTTAACTGACTTCTTGTGCTAACTGTGTTAAATAAGAAGTCTTCTTTTCTATTTGCATGGAAAAAAAGGCTGAGAGGAAATATATCAATATTTTAAACAATCTAATCCCTAGATGGTTGTGATATTGTGAAATACAGGTTGAGTATCGCTTATCCAAAATGCTTGGGACCAGAAATATTTGGATTTCAGATTTTTTAAGTTTTTGGAGTATTTACTTTATACCTGTATGTAGTTTACATCAGTTAAGCATCCCAAATCTGAAAATCCAAAATGCTCCAATGAACATTTTTTGTTGAGCATCAAGTCAGCGTTCAAAAAGCTTCAGATTTTGCAGCAGTTTAGATTTAGGATGCTCAACCTGTATGTATTTGGCTTTCATCTCAGCTTCCTAGTAAAAAGTTCCTACAATCCTTGGAGTCTCTGGAGTAATAAGAGTGTCTTTTATACACTAATGAGATGACGGGTGGCTGGGGGGCCCCTAAGCATCTTCAGGATGGGAGCACGTCACCAGAAAGACCAAGGCATGATTGCAGGGTTGGAACTTTCAGCTGTACCCCCTTTCCTCATTTCCAGGGAGGAGAGGGGGCTGAAGCTTGAGTTGATCACTAATGGCCAATGATGGAATCAATCACGCCTAAGTAATGAATCCTCCATAAAAACCCAAAAGGACGGGGTTTGAATTAGCTTTCCATCTTTACTCAACACATGGAAGTTCCTGGAGGGCGGTGTACCAAGAGGGAGCATGGAAGCTCCGCGCCCCTTCCCACGTGCCTTGCCCTAGTCATCTCTCTTCCATCTGGCTGTTCATCTGTATCCTTTATAAAATCCTTCATAATAAACAGGTAAATGTAAATAAAGAAATTTCCCTGAGTTCTATGAGCCACTCTAGCAAATTATTCCAATAGAGGAGGTGGTTGTGGTAACCCCAATTTACAGAAGCACAGACCATAACCTGGGGCTTGCAACTGGCATTTGAAGTGGGAACAGTCTTAAAGGATTAAACTTTCAACTTTTGGAGTGTGATGCTATGCCATTTCCAGATAGATAGTGTCGGATAGTATCAAATGTTGAATTACAGGACTACACAGCTGCTGTCCACTGCAGAATTGGTTGCTGATGGGGAGAAATCTGTACATATTTTGGTGACCAGAGGTGAAGGGTTGTGCTCAGTGAGTGTATGAGAGTAGGAAAAAAAAACATGTCGGCTTTGGTTTTTCCTGTATCTCTTACCCATGGTATATTGTAGTTGAATTTTTATTTTCTTTGTATTTTTCAATTTTTCATATTTTTATAATAAATGTTTATATTTTTAAAAGTTAGGTAAAAACCATTGCATATAACACAGAAGAGTAAAAGTAGTTTAGACTACAGTGTAATTCCTTAGTATTCACCTCAAAAACTATTATTCTGACAGTTGTAATATTAACCTATATTTGAAGTTAGTGTCCTGGTATATTTGAAGTTAGTGTCCTGGTGTTACTACTTTGATAACCCTACAGGTTTTTGGTTTGTTGTTTTGTTCCTTCGCCCTGAGGAAATAGCTGCCTGGAGTTCCTTTCTGTTGCTCGTATGATGTATTATGGATTCTAGAGAATTTTATGTCTTCTTGTAAGCATGGCAAAAATTGCCTGCTTGTTGTAAATATCAATTTATTGGGAGATATTCATAACATTGGGTTTAGGCACTGTCTGTAAATCCACTCCTTCCTGTTTTGCCTGAAGATATACTTGGGAATAGTGTGTTTCATCACTTAAGAAATTTTCCATAAAATATTAGAAATAAATAAGGGAAGAAAGAAGTACACTCTAGTGAAATGTATTGAGTATAATTATGTAAGTGTACCACAGAAACTGAGCTTGGGAGAGAAAAGAGCAGAGATTTTTTTTTTAAGATGCTCCAAGGGAAATAGAAAAATGTCACATTTTAGTGACAGACAGAAAATTAGACATAAAATGTTCAGAAACTTCATCAACCAATGGGTGCAACTTTTCAGAATCTATTTGTTTCTAATAAAATACCAGTCAGTGCCAGAATGAAGTCGGGCCTTTCCCCAGTTACCTTATCCTTGTTTGGCTTGTCTTAGTTGGACCCCATTGGCTACCAATTTGCAATACACACTTCTAGCACAATGACTCATGTAATGAGAAGTGTCATGTGTTATTCTGATGCTGAAAGTAAACTTTGGTGCCCCCATCTCAGTTCATTGTGACTCTTGAGTACTTACTGTGTCAAGTTGCGCACTTAATTTTGGAATGTGCAATCTAAAAGAGAAGACTCACATATATACAAACAATGCTAGACTCAAGCAAGCTGTGATAGACAATCGAAGGGCAAAGTAATGCCACGACATGAGGGACAGCAGTTTGGAGAATGGAGAGGAAGACAGTGGCATCTGAGGTGAGCTTTGAAGGGTGATTAGCACTCAAGGTCTGGTGAGATGTCCATTCTGCTCAGCATTGCGGCTTTCTGAGGTGGCAAAGTGATGAACCCAGGAAGTGAGGTGAAGACTTGTTTATCTCACCAGACTGAAAGGTTTAATTTTTGAATCAAGGTTAGAGCTCGAGAGAGCTGTGCTTTGAGGAATGTTCTGCCCTTGAGAGTGGAGGGCATTGAGGGAAGGACAATTCTGGAGAAATCGCCCTTTTCTGTCAACCCTCCAACCCTATCTATCACTCCTGGCCCCAAATGCCTCCATTTAGCATACTCTCCAAATGAGTCAAAAACTCACAGCACTGAACTCTGCTCTATCTAGCATTGATTTTTTTATTAGGTGCTCACAGCAGGACATTCATCAGATTCTCATCTGGATCCTGTGGGTTCAAGAGGAAAAATGCAATCATGTTGTCTTAAAAATGTATCAAAAAGATCAAAGTTTCTGGTTCGATCCTTCATCTTTCTTCTCTTAAAATACATAAAGAATAAAGAATTATTGAAAGTACAGTAATATATGGGTTTTCTGAGTATGGAGTTCTCTACTTTTAAAAAGAATCCGAATTTTTTTTTTGAGGGTGGGGCGCATATATAGTTAACTATTGTCAGTTTTAATTGGGTTGAACGAAGGGGTGGAAAACCCAAAGAGGCAGATAATTAAAAATCTTTGTTATTCAATGTTGGTAATCATTCTTAAAATATCTTTCCCATATAAAAAGAACAGCCGGAGGATGTGAAAAGCAAGGTTTATATTTGCCTTCTTCCATTTAGGAGTAATAAAGTACTGCCCTCTACGCATCCATCTATATTTTTAAAATATTGAAGAGAGTGTGACATTCATTTAGAACCATGTAGTTTATACTGCTTGGTTTACTGTCTCAGCATCTCATTGTGTCTCGGGAACATCTCTATCTTCTTGAAAGGAAATGTCTTTATCCTCTCAATTAAACCATGTTGTTTCAGTAGAGCAGGCAAGTGTCCTTGGCCACAGGGGTAGGATACTCAACTTTGAAAAAGTTATGAAGTTAAAACAATTACGTATTTTATTTAAATTCAGAATCATTGGCAAATCAAATGATTCAGTAACAAATATTTACAGTGCACACTGTGCTTCAAGCAATATGCAGACACTGTGGATACAGTGGGAGACACGGCATGGTCTTTGCACACATAGAGTTTATTGTCAAATGAAGGATACAGACAAGTAAACTATCAAACACAGCTTGTAAATTAATGCTATATTGAGAGGGGGAACACAAAGGGAGGTGGAAGCACAGAAAAGAATGCTTAACCTAACCTGGGCTTGGAAAGATGTGGGATGGAGATGGGATAGATTATTTAACACTTTTCTGTATCAGTTTAGCTATGATTACTCTCATTTAATCTGTCAAAGTGGTTGTTTGTATTGGATTTATTTGCCCTGAGAGCTATCCCTCATTTGGCCTCTGCTGTGCCTCATAATATATATAGGCTGACCCCTGAAGATGGCGATTCCTAGACTAGCTAACATTTTGTGGCCATCTTGGTTCAACCAACAGGCAGAAAAACAGGAGATTAGAACCCAGGAGGATGGAGCAGACACTTTTTCTCCGTCTTCTGCATCAGATGGGGCTTCTCCTTCAATGGCTACGTATTATCCATGACTCTAAGCCCGTCAAATTAGCCCGCCATGACACGAGGTCCTATGGAACCCAACACCTAGGCTCCAATAACACTACCTCCTCTCTTTGTCTTTCTAGCCTAGAGGTGAGAGTGACTTCCTCATGTTGAAAACTGTTGGGTTCTCCAGTTCTCCTGTTTGGCTTCTCCATCCCTTGTGTAATCAGTTCCCTAAATTAAATTCTCTCTTGTGAGGGGAGAGATCATCATGGCGGATGGGAAGCAGGACTAGATTGCAGCTCCAGACAGAGCAGTGTGTGGAGGCTCACATTGTGAATTTTAGCTCCAGATCGACTGCAAGAACAAACCGGCAATCCCAAGAGGATCCACAGACAATATGAAGGAAGCGGACTGCCCCTGCAGAACCTGGGAGCTACCCCAAATACTGTGAGTTCCCCAACTGTGGAAGTGGAAAAGGGAGACCCTCCTCTCCCAAATACACATCCCCATGGGAGAAGCTGAATGTCTGTTTGTGGGAGAAGTTTCTGACTTTACCTGGAGCTGAGTCAATTTGGAGAGCGGAGCAAAACACAAGGGTAAAGGAAGTAGCAGACAGGCCCTGGGAGCTCTCTGGGTCCCCAAGCAGGCCATTCTGGCCTGGCACCACAGGGATCCATCCAGAGGGCAGCCAGAGAAGCAGGGGATAAAACTCCAAAGGGAGAAGGAAATCTTTAGCTGGACTTTGTAACAATTTGAACCGGATGAGAAGCCTCCTGGCCAGAACTTGGGGGAGGTTGCAAATCTGGTGTCCAGACTCCACAGGCAGAGATAGAACCAAACCCTTTTCTTTTGCAGCTGGGAGGCAGGTAGCCTGGGGCAGATTTTCAAGCCCATCTCACCCTCTTCGAATCCATGAATATGAAATATTGTTCCATTTTTTGGTGTTGTCTTCAATTTCTTTAAGGTACTGATATAAAAACAGATATATAAACCAATGGAACAGAATGAACCAGAATCAAATCCACACACCTATGGTGAACTCATTTTCAACAAAGAGGTCAAGAACATACACTGGGGGAAAAGATGGTCTTTTCAATAAATAGTGCTGGGAAAATATTTACAAACTATGCATCTGACAAAGGTCTAATATCCAGCATCTATAAGAAACTTAAATCTATAAGAGAAAAACAACCCCATTAAAAAGTGGGCAAAGACATGAAGTCCTTGCCCATGCCTATGTCCTGAATGGTACTACCTAGGTTTTCTTCTAGGGATTTTATGGTTTTAGGTCTAACATTTAAGTCTCTAATCCATCTTGGATTAATTTTTGTATAAGGAGTAAGGAAAGGATCCAGTTTCAGCTTTCTACTTATGGCTAGCCAATTTTCCCAGCACCATTTATTAAATAGGGAATCCTTTCCCCATTTCTTGTTTTTCTGAGGTTTGTCAAAGATCAGATGGCTGTAGATGTGTGTTATTATTTCTGAGGGCTCTGTTCTGTTCCATTGGTCTATATCTCTGTTTTGGTACCAGTAGCATGCTGTTTTGGTTACTGTAGCCTTGTAGTATAGTTTGAAGCAGGTAGCGTGATGCCTCCAGCTTTGTTCTTTTGACTTAGGATTGTCTTGGCAATGCGGGGTCTTTTTTGGTTCCATATGAGCTTTAAAGCAGTTTTTTCCAATTCTGTGAAGGAAGTCATTGGTAGCTTAATGGGAATGGCATTGAATCTATAAATTACCTTGGGCAGTATGGCCATTTTCACAATATTGATTCTTCCTATCCATGAGCATGGTATGTTCTTCCATTTGTTTGTGTCCTCTTTTATTTCACTGAGCAGTGGTTTGTAGTTCTCCCTGAAGAGATCCTTTACATCCCTTGTAAGTTGGATTCCTAGGTATTTTATTCTCTTTGAAGCTATTGTGAATGGAAGTTCATTCATGATTTGGCTCTCTGTTTGTCTGTTACTGGTGTATAAGAATGCTTGTGATTTTTGCACATTAATTTTGTATCCTGAGACTTTGCTGAAGCTGCTTATCAGCTTAAGGAGATTTTGGGCTGAGACAATGGGGTTTTCTAAATATACAATCATGTCATCTGCAAACAGGGACAAATTGACTACTTCTTTTCCTAACTGAATACCCTTGATTTCTTTCTCTTGCCTGATTGCCCTAGCCAGAACTTCCAACTCTGTGTTGAATAGGAGTGGTGAGAGAGGGCATCCCTGTCTTGTGCCAGTTTTCAAAGGGAATGCTTCCAGTTTTTTATGATGTTGGCTGTGGGTTTGTCATAAATAGCTCTTATTATTTTGAGATACGTTCCATCAATACCGAATTTATTGAGAGTTTTTAGCAAGAAGGGCTGTTGAATTTTGTCAAAGGCCTTTTCTGCATCTATTGAGATAATCATGTGGTTTTTGTCTTTGGTTCTATTTATATGCTGGATTACATTTATTGATTTGCATATGTTGAACCAGCCTTGCATCCCAGGGATGAAGCCCACTTGATTATGGTGGATAAGCTTTTTGATGTGCTGCTGGATTCGGTTTGCCAGTATTTTATTGAGGATTTTTGCATCGATGTTTATCAGGGATATTGGTCTAAAATTCTCTTTTTTTGTTGTATCTCTGTCAGGCTTTGGTATCAGGATGATGTTGGCCTCGTAAAATGAATAAGGGAGAATTCTCTCTTTTTCTATTGATTGGAATAGCTTCAGAAGGAATGGTACCAACTCCTCCTTGTACCTCTGGTAGAATTTGGCTGTGAATCCGTCTGGTCCTGGACTTTTTTTGGTTGGTAGGCTGTTAATTATTGCCTCAATATCAGAGCCTGTTATTGGTCTATTCAGGGATTCAACTTCTTCCTGCTTTAGTCTAGGGAGAGTGTAAGTGTCCAGGAAATTATCCATTTCTTCTAGGTTTTCCAGTTTATTTGCGTAGAAGTGTTTATAGTATTCTCTGATGGTGGTTTGTATTTCTGTGGGGTCGGTGGTGATATCCCCTTTATCATTTTTTATTGCGTGTATTTGATTCTTGTCTCTTTTCTTATTTATTAGTCTTGCTAGCGGTCTTTCAATTTTGTTGATCTTTTCAAAAAACCAACTCCTGGATTCATTGATTTTTTGGAGGGATTTTCGTGACTCTATCTCCTTCAGTTCTGCTCTGATCTTAGTTATTTCTTGCCTTCTGCTAGCTTTTGAATGTGTTTGCTCTTGCTTCTCTAGTTGTTTTAATTGTGATGTTAGGGTGTCAATTTTAGATCTTTCCTGCTTTCTCTTGTGGGCATTTGGTGCTATAAATTTCCCTCTACACACTGCTTTAAATGTGTCCCAGAGATTCTGGTATGTTGTGTCTTTGTTCTCATTGGTTTCAAAGAACATCTTTATTTCTTCCTTCATTTCATTATGTACCCAGTAGTCATTCAGGAGCAGGTTATTCAGTTTCCATGTAGTTGAGCAGTTTTGATTGAGTTTCTTATCCTTGTTAATTATCTGTCTCATTGATCTGTCTAATGTTGACAGTGGGGTGTTAAAGTCTGCCATTATTATTGTGTGGGAATCTAAGTCTCTTTGTAAGTCTCTAAGGACTTGCTTTATGAATCTGGGTGCTCCTGTATTGGGTGCATATATATTTAGGATAGTTAGCTCTTCCTGATGAATTGATCCCTTTACCATTATGTAATGGCCTTCTTTGTCTCTTTTGATCTTTGATGGTTTAAAGTCTGTTTTATCAGAGACTAGTATTGCAACCCCTGCTTTTTTTTGTTTTCCATTTGGTTGGTAGATCTTCCTCCATCCCTTTATTTTGAGCCTATGTTTGTCTCTGCATGTGAGATGGGTCTCCTGAATATGCAGACTGATGGGTCTTGACTCTTTATCCAATTTGCCAGTCTGTGTCTTTTAATTGGCCCATTTAGTCCATTTACATTTAAGGTTAATATTGTTATGTGTGAATGTGATCCTGTCATGATATTAACTGGTTATTTTCCTCACTAGTTGATGCAGTTTCTTCCTAGCATCGAT
Organism: Chlorocebus sabaeus; assembly: GCF_047675955.1. Taxonomy (NCBI): domain Eukaryota; kingdom Metazoa; phylum Chordata; class Mammalia; order Primates; family Cercopithecidae; genus Chlorocebus; species Chlorocebus sabaeus. The sequence continues at coordinate 14,909,595 of NC_132933.1, read as the reverse complement.
GGACTTTACATTTTGACATGTTTTTGCAATGGCTGGTACCTGTTGTTCCTTTCCATGTTTAGTGCTTCCTTCAGGATCTCTTGTAGGGCAGGCCTGGTAGTGACAAAATCTCTAAGCATTTGCTTGTCTGTAAGGATTTTATTTCTCTTTCACTTATGAAACTTAGTTTGGCTGCATGTGAAATTCTGGATTGAAAATTCTTTTTTTTTTTTTTTTTGAGATGGAGTCTCGCTCTGTAGCCCAGGCTGGAGTGCGGTGGCCGGATCTCAGCTCACTGCAAGCTCCACCTCCCGGGCTTATGTCCTTCTCCTGCCTCAGCCTCCCGAGTAGCTGGGACTACAGGCACCCGCCACCTCGCCCGGCTAGATTTTTTTTTTGTATATTTTTTAGTAGAGACGGGGTTTCACCGTGTTATCCAGGATGGTCTCGATCTCCTGACCTCGTGATCCGCCCGTCTCGGCCTCCCAAAGTGCTGGGATTACAGGCTTGAGCCACTGAGCCCGGCCGAAAATTCTTTTCTTTAAGAATGTTGAATATTGGCCCACGCTCTCTTCCGGCTTGGAAAGTTTCTGCTGAGAGATCTGCTGTTAGTCTGATGAGCTTCCCTTTGTGGGTAACCCGACCTTTCTCTCTGGCTGCCCTTAACATTTTTTCCTTCATTTCAACTTTGGTGAATCTGACAATTATGTGTCTTGGAGTTGCTCTTCTCAAGGAATATCTTTGTGGCATTCTCTATATTTTTGAATTTGAATGTTGGCCTGCCTTACTAGGTTGGAGAAGTTCTCCTGGATGATATCCTGCAGAGTGTTTTCCAACTTGGTTCCATTTTCCCTGTCAATTTCAGGCACACCAATCAAACATAGATTTGGTCTTTTCATATAATCCCATATTTCTTGGAGGCCTTGTTCATTTCTTTTTACTCTTTTTTCTCTACACTTCTCGCTTCATTTCATTCATTTGATCTTCAATCATTGATACTCTTTCTTCCAGTTGATCGAGTTGGTTACTGAAGCTTGTGCACTTGTCATGTAGTTCTCGTGTTACGGTTTTCATCTCTATCAGTTCTTTTAAGGTCTTCTCTGCATTGATTATTCTAGTTATCCATTCATCCCTTCTTTTTTCAAGGTTTTTAGTTTCTTTGTTCTGGTTACGTAGTTCCTCCTTTAGCTCTGAGAAGTTTGATTGACTGAAGCTTTTTTCTCTCAACTCATCAAAGTCATTCTCTGTCCAGCTTTGTTCCATTGCTGATGATGAGCTGCGTTCCTTTGGAGGGAGAGATGCACTCTGATTTTTTGAATTTCCAGCTTTTCTGCACTGCTTTTTCCCCATCTTTGCGATTTTATCTGCCTTTGGTCTTTGATGACGGTGACGTACTGATAGGGTTTTGGTGTGGGTGTCCTTTCTGTTTGTTAGTTTTCCTTCTAACAGTCAGGACCCTCAGCTGTAGGTCTATTGGAGTTTGCTTGAGGTCCACTCCAGACCCTATTTGCCTGGGTATCAGCAGCGGAGGCTGCAGAAGATAGAATATTGCTGAACAGCGAGTGTTGCTGTCTGATTCTTGCTCTGGAAGTTTCATCTCAGGGGTGTACCCTGCTGTGTGAGGTGTGAGGTGTTGGTCTGCACCTAGTGGGGGATGTCTCCCAGTTAGGCTACTCAGGGGTCAGGGACCCACTTGAGCAGGCAGTCTTTTCATTCTCAGATCTCCACCTCCATGCTGGGAGATCCACTGCTCTCTTCAAAGCTGTCAGACAGGGGCATTTACCTCTGCTGAGGTTTCTGCTGCTTTTTGTTTAGCTATGCCCTGTCCCCAGAGGAGGAGTCTACAGAGGCATGCCGGCCTCCTTGAGCTGTGGTGGGCTCCACCCAATTCAAGCTTCCCAGTGGCTTTGTTTACCTACTTAAGCCTCAGCAATGGCTGGTGCCCCTCCCCCAGTCTTGCTGACACCTTGCAGTTAGATCTCAGAGTGCTGTGTTAGCAATAAGGGAGGCTCCGTGGGCGTGGGACCTTCTGGGCCATGTGTGGGCTATAATCTCCTGGTGTGCCGTTTGCTAAGACCCTTGGTAAAGCGCAGTATTAGGGTAGGAGTTACCTGATTTTCCAGGTGTTGTGTGTCTCAATTTCCTTTGGCTAGGAAAAGGAATTCCCTTCCCTCTTGTGCTTCCCAGGTGAGATGATGCCTCGCCCTGCTTCAGCTCTCACTGGTCGGGCTGCACCAGTGGACCAGCGCCAACTGTCCGACATGCCCCAGTGAGATGAACCTGGTACCTCAGTTGAAAATGCAGAAATCACCCGTCTTCTGTGTTGCTCATGCTGGGAGTTGGAGGCTGGAGCCGTTCCTATTCGGCCATCTTGGGCGTGCCCTTTTGTGTTTTTTAGTAGAGACAGTGTTTCACAATGTTGGTCAGGCTGGTCTCAAACTCCTGACCTCAGGTGATCCACCCGCCTCAGCCTCCCAAAGTGCTGGGATTACAGGCATGAGCCACCACACCCAGCCTTACCTTTGTTTTTAAAATATATTTTCACTGTTTATAGATATCTATGTAAATAGTTATTTTGTTTTTCAGTGCTTCAAATATATACTTCCACCTTCCCCTGCTTTTCTTCTTTTTATTGTTATAAAATACACATAACAAAACATATAATTGACTATTTGAGTAGCTTTAAAGTGTACGATTCAGTGGCACTTAAAGTGTTCAATTAAGTACATTGACGTTGTTGTGCAATCATCACCACTATCTACTTCCAGAACTTCGTGACCTCAAACAGAAACCCCATGCTCATTAAGCATTCACTTCCCATTCTCCCCTCCCCCAAGCCCGTGGAAACCGCTATCTCCTTACTGTCACTACAGATTTGCCTATTTTAGATATTCCATATAAATAGAGTCATACAATATTTGGTATTTTGTGTTTCTGCTTTTATTATTTTGCAGGAAATCTATGTCATCCTTACATTGTTCTCTTTGTAAATCAAGTGTTTTTCTCCATCCCTGGCTAATTTTAGGATTTCCTTTTTAGCACTACTTTTTTTTTAGTTTGTTTGTTTTTTGTTTTGTTTTGTTTTGTTTTCCTTTATAAGATGCACATTCATTAACTGGCTCCTAAGTGCCCTCTTCAGCACTGGTTTTGGCAATTTAATTATTATGTGCCTTGGTCTATTTTTCTAAGCCTTTCTTGTTAATTTCCTAGCTCTGTGGAACTACATCGTTTTCATCAAATTTGGTGATTTTTATTCATTTATTCAAATGTTTTTTTCTATCCTCCCTTTTTCCTCTTTTGTGATCTCCAAATTTATCAGGCCTCTTGAAGTTGTCTCATAGCTCAATAGTGCCCTATTTGTTTTTTTTTTTCTTTCTGTGATTCATTATGGAAAGTTGCTATTGCTATATTTTCAAGTTCACTATTCATTTCTTCTGCCTTTATTTCAAACCAATGTATTTTTTCAACTCAGATATTGTAGTTTTCATTTCTCAAAGTTCATTTGGTTTTTTTTATATCTTGCATGTCTGTATTAGACAACTTTAAACTTTTCTCTTATTTCTCAAACATATGAAACAATTATAATAACTGTTTTAATATCTTTTACTTAACTCCATCAATTATATTATTGATCAATTGATTTTTTCTCCTTATCAATTATTTTCTTTTACCTCTTTTCATGCCTGCTAATTTTGATCAATGCTAGACATTGTGAGTTTTATTTTAGTGAGTGCTGAGTATTTGTGTATTTCTACAAGTAAATATCTTTGAGCTTTATTCTGGGACACAGTTAATTGGAAATAGTACAATCCTTCAGGTTGTGCTAGTTTCCTAGTACTGTCACTAACAAGTACCACAAACTTGTTAGTTTAAAACAACAGAAGTTTATTTTCTCACAGTTCTGGAGGTTAGACATCTGAAGTCAAGTTATCATCAGAGTTGCTTCCTTCTGCCGCTTCTGAGTCAGAATCCGTTCTATACCTCTCTCCTAGCTTCTGGTGATGGCCAGTAATATTCTTGGGCTTATAAGTGTATCACTGTTATCTCTGCTTCCATCTTCACATGGTGTTCTCCCTCTGTGCCTCTGTCTTCTCCACTTCTTAAAAAGACGTCAGTAATTCTGGACTAGGTGCCCACACCATTCCGGTATGACTTCATCTTAAGTAAGTAACCTTCAAAGATCCTATTTCCAAATAAGGTCACATTCACAGGTATAGGTCATTAGGACTTGAGCATATTTTTGGGGTGGCACAATTCAAACCACAATGTTTCTTGCCTTTAAACTTTGTTAGGAAAGGTCAGAGCACTGTTTAGCCTATAGCTAATATTACATCATTCCAAAGCAAAGCTATCTGAGTATTCCAATCAATGCTCCATGAATTATAAAGGTTTCCACTCTGGTGCTACCAGGGATTATGCACAGCCTTCTGTGCAACTCTCTCATCTCTGGTATTCTGTCCTACAAATTCTGGCCTCATTTACCTCCCTGGGTTTTCAGCTCCATTTCTTCCACTCAAGAAGACTTCCAGGCTCCCACTCTGTGCACTGTGGGCTGCAATCTCTCGCCAGGCAGTAAGGTGAGCAATTGGAGAACTCACCTCATTTGTTTACATCTCTGAGATCACTTTCCTGTGCTGTCTGAAGCTTGATAAATTGAAAATGATTGTTCCATGTGTTTTGTCATTTTTTTCATCTCTTTCATATAGGGATATAAATTTGGTTCCTGTTATTTCATCTTGGCCAGAAGCAGAAGTCCTATAGTACAAATTTAAAAGCTAAAATATCTAGAAATGACAAATATCCCAACATTGCAAACTTATTGAAGTTATAACCAAGATTGAAATACTGTCTGACACACATATATGTGTTTATATAAACATATAAACTGGGAGAATATATAGCAAAATGGCAACAATGTTTTCCTTTTGTTGGTGAAATTATGTGATAACTTTATTTTCTTGTTGATTGTTTTAATATTTTTCAACACTTTTGAAGTATGTAAGAATTACCTCATAATTATAAAATGTAAATATTTGAAATATGATTTAGACTACCAAAAATAAACATACATTCTCTATGGTGTGTTTGCCATATTGACCATACTCTCGCCAGATTCTATTCACCCTCTGGCATGCTTACCACTTGTGTAACTAGAAAGAAAAGATTTTGAAGTCCAATTAGTAGGCAATTGTATTAGTCCATTTTCACACTGCTATGAAGATATTGCCTGAGACTGGGTAATTTATAAAGAAAAGAGGTTTAATTGACTCACAGTTCTGCATGGCTGGGGAGGCCTCAGGAAACTTACAATCATGATGGAAGAAGAAGCAGGCACCTTCTTCACAAAGTGGCAGGAGAGAGAAGAGTGAGCAAAGGAGAAACTTTCAAATACTTATAAAACCATCAGATCTCGTGAGATCTCACTCACTATCACAAGAACAGTATGAAGGAAACGGCCCCCATGATCCAATCACCTCCCACCAGGTCTCTCACTGGGGATTCTAATTCAACATGAGATTTAGGTGGAGATGCAAAGCCTAACCATATCAGGCATACATAATCAGCCAATTTCCCTCATGCTTTCAAATACAATACTATACAAGTAACAAACTAAGGTCTTTTAAGCCCATCCTCCAGAAACAGTATTATCTACAATTTTAAAGGGAAAATTATATTTATATATAAACCACATTCAGCATGAAATGATTGGAGCCAATATTTTTATGAAGGATCATATGTAGGCAACACTGATGAGATGAATTATAATAATCATATTAATTATTGAATGGTGTTTATATATATATTATTAAAGCTCACAATAAGCAAATTATGTTACTTAAAAATATGTTCTTCAATCATAACTGTCATTCATTCCAAATTGTTCCTGAAAATAAACTTTTTATTTAAACACTTGTTGATTTTCATAAGAATGATTTTCATTAAGTTTGATATAAGAACAATCACCTTTTTCCCTTCATAGGCTTATTATTCAAAACAGTTACTAAAGTTAGTTTGTGATTATCCTTCATAAATTCTGTATAAAAATAACTGTGATTCATAATTTTTTTTTTTTGAGATGGAGTTTCGCTCTTGTTGCCCAGGCTGGAGTGCAGTGTTACAATCGTGGCTCACCGCAACCTCCACCTCCTGGGTTCAAGCGATTCTCCTGCCTCAGCCTCCCGAGTACCTGGGATTACAGGCGTGCACCACGACACCTGGCTAATTTTGTATTTTTAGTAGAGACGAGGTTTCTCCATGTTGGTCTGACTGGTCTCGAACTCCCGACCTCAGATGATCCGCCTGCCTTGGCCTCCCAAAATGCTGGGATTACAGGCATGAGCCACCGTGCCCAGCCCCATAATTTTAAAATACTTCTCTATGGTACAGATTATTTGCTTGGTTATTGGTTATATCTCATATACTCATTTTCTGCATTTGCAATTCTTCCATTTTGACAATTTCATTCACACAATTTTCTAACAAATTTATTAATGTTTTCTCTCACACTGATTGATTCCGTATCATTTTATGCTTCATAAATTTCTTCACCACTGTACTCTTTGTTTTTTGATCTCTTCTTTTTCTTTGCACAAGAAGAATCGACCTCTTTCTTCCTGTGAACATTTCTCTTCCTTTATATTTTGCTCCATGTCTCTCTTTCTGAAACTCATCAATTATTGAATTTTACCAAATGATTTTCATCCAAAGGTGTTCCTATAGATATTAAGTTGTAATACATTTGCACATTATTTATTTCTTTTCACTGGGAAAATCTTATACTTATTTTCCCTTTCATTTTTATTTCCCTTTTTATTTTTATTTTTGTTCTTTTTTTTTTCTTTTTGTGGAGACAGAGTCTCACTCACTCTGTCACCCTGTCTGGAGTGCAATAGTGCAATCATAGCTCACTATAGCCTCGAACTCCTGGGCTCTAGTGATTCTCTTGCCTCAGCCTCTGAAGTAGCTAGGACTATAGATGCCTCCACAATGCCTAACTACTTCTTGAAATTCTTTGTAGAGATGCAGTCTCACTCTGTTGCCCTGGCTGGTCTTGAACTCCTGGCCTTAAGTGATTTTCGGTATCCTAGAATACTGAAATTACAGGCATGAACCACTACACCTGATTTATTTATTTATTTATTTATTTATTTATTTATTTATATTTTAGAGAGAGGGTCTCACTCTGTCACCATGTCACCCAGTCTGGAGTGCAGTGGGGGGATCGGAGCTCACAGGAACCTTGAACCTTCTACCTCACCACACCTTTACTATCTTTCTTTTTTAAAATATGGATTTATATTTTCTAAAATAGCGGGATAATAAGTGGAGGAAAAAAGTATGCTACTTTGATAATGGCTTTTTCCACTTAGCAAAATGCCTCTGAATGTCACTCAAGTTGTTCTGTGTGTCAATAGTCCATTCCATTTTAGTACTGAGTAGTATTCCACTCTATGGCTGTATCACAGTTTATTTATCCATTCATCCATGGAAGAACATTTGGGTTGTTTCCAGGTTTTGTAAAGCATGGATATAGCCTTTTTTGTGAGTATATTTTTATTTCTCCCAAGAATGGGACTTCTGGGTCATATGATAAGTATAGGTTTACTCTTTCCTGTAAAAGTAGATCGTAGTGTAGTTCTTGGAGGCAGAAAAAGGGTTTCCTACCTCTCCTCCAGAAGCAAACAGATGCTACTTTTACCCCTGTCCCAGAGGTCCTGGGGTTTAGAGAATTAGCTGCCCCTCTCTGAGGGTATCTCTCTCTGTCTCCTGCCATCCACCCATTTTTTCACATTTGTACCCAATGGATGCCCAAGGAAGAGTCCCGTGAGTGAATTTGAATTCTCTTGTGTTTGGGGATCCTAGTTCTTCTATACTCAGACTTTAGAAATTTATTAGAATTTCAGCTATAATTATTCTTAACATACTTCTTTTATTATTATTATTATTATACTTTAAGTTCTAGGGTACATGTGCATAACGTGCAGGTTTGTTACATATGTATACTTGTGCCATGTTGGTGTGCTGCACCCATCAACTCGTCAGCACCCATCAACTCGTCATTTACATCAGGTACAACTCCCAATGCAATCCCTCCCCCCTCCCCCCTCCCCATGATAGGCCCCGGTGTATGATGTTCCCCTTCCTGTGTCCAAGTGATCTCATTGTTCAGTTCCCACCTATAAGTGAGAACATGCGGTGTTTGGTTTTCTGTTCTTGCGATAGTTTGCTGAGAATGATGGTTTCCAGCTGCATCCATGTCCCTACAAAGGACACAAACTCATCCTTTTTTATGACTGCATAGTATTCCATGGTGTATATGTGCCACATTATGAATTGACATTTTTAAGTGTGATAATGGCATAGCAGTTTTGTTTAAAAGTTAGTCTTTATATTTTAGAGATGCACACACAAATATTTGTTAATTAAATAATATTTTGTCTAGAATTTGCTTCAAAATAATCATGATGGGTGAGTGGGCAAAATTTCCTAAGAGTCTCATTTCCTCTTGACATGTACTGTATCAACTCTTTCCCTGGAGTATGGGTGACACCTGTGAATATGAAAAGATATCACGTTCACGATGATGTTATATTATATGGATAAAATACTTTTAAGCTGTAATTGAAGTGCCTGATCAGCTGGCTCTGAGTTTTAAAAAAAAAAAGGAGATTTTCCTGGATGGGCTTCACCTAATCAGTATAGCCATGAAAAGAGACAAGAAGTAGCAGCAGGTGCTTTCCTGCTGTGTTTGAAGAAGCCAACACTTGTGTTGTGAATTGCCTATGTAGAGGGCCATGTGCCAGGGATCTAAGAGCAGACTCTAGGTGCTGATAGTGGTCCCTGCCTGACAGGCAGAAAGAAAATGGAGACTCCAGTCCTGTAACTATAAGGAATTGAGTTGTGCCAATAATTACATGAGCTTGGCAGAGGACCCCAAGCCCCACATGAGATTGCTACTCCAGGCAATACTTTGCTGCCTAGTAAGACCATAACGCAGAGAATCTAGTTACACCATTTCCAGATTTCTGACTTTCTGTGAGGTAATAAATGACCTCTAAGAGTATTAATAATTGACTATATAGTGATAGAAAACTAATACTGGAGAGCATAGCTAAAACAAAATTAGCCATGAGTTTATCATGGTAGAAACTGCGTGACAGCTACATGGGTTTCATTGGGCTATTCTCCCTACTTTTGTATATGTATTCTTTTTTTAATAAAAGATTTTTAAAATTCTCATGATGTTTTATGCTAAATGCTTCAGCTGGTGGGAGTTGGGTGATGAATAGCATGGTTTCTAAGACTGACCGCCTTCTCTGTGGAGAGTAGAGCTTTAGCCTCAGTGTGCACACGGCTTTAAAGGAAGCAGACCTGGTGCTTGCCCCGGAAACTCAGGTTGCCTGTTGCATTGCTGGTTATAATTTTAGTTTATTTTGCAACTTGTGATAACTATGAACTTTTAGTATAGGATTGTTAGAGGGGTGTGTGTGTGTGTGTATGCACGTGCATGTGTGTGTGCGTGTGTGTTTATATGCATATGTGCATGCACACATGAATGTATAAAACTGATAAACAAATAACAAAAAACTAAAGAAACTAGAAATAGAAATTGTATTTAATTTTCGGCATTGTTTACATGGTTCAGATGCTAGAACTCTACTTATACACCTATAAACTCAGTTGAATATAGGTAACAAAGTTGTCTGGTAGAAAAACAAAATAATAGAAGGGACCAGTATTTTACCTGGGTGTCTCAGTATGTTAAAGATGAAACCTTAGGCCACCTAAACTTTGCCTCTTCCTTCTATGAAGTATTACCTGTGTTAATAAATGCTAAAATATGTAACCATAGTCCCCTTGGCTTTTAATTTTTCCTTACCTAAAATAGAACTAGAACCACTGCCTTACCTACCTTATTTGGGGCTTTATGTAAAGTCACAGTAGGCAGAAAATGAAACTTCCACCTCTCCCCCTCCCTCAAGTGGAAAAATTATTTAATAGTTGTATCTAGAATTTATATCACAAACAGACAGAGTTTGTTACATTCTAAAGGAGTCAATTCACAAAAACACAAAAGAATAGAAGCTACTCTAAGCAATAATTCCTTCTCCAATAATTGTACTAAGAAGGTAAACACTTTCCATTTTGAAAAATTGCACTCCCTCCTGAGCAGCAGCAGCTTAAAGGAGTGGCTTGGGGCCTTTAGCTTCCCCCCAATATCTATCACCTTTCCCCAATTCACTGATATGAACAAATAATGTTTTTACAATGTACACCAGTTTCTATGCAAATGTAGGGTCCAATCGAGTCCCTTAGTCATCTACTTTTGACTAGAATGTTATCTCTAAATCTCTCCCAGATAAAAATTATGGAGCTGTCATTATTCTGAAAGTGTAGGCACACCAGACCAATCTGGTTCAAGTTTTATGTAACAAAGTTGTGAGTTGTTTTTCAGTTGCCATGAACTCTTAAGTCATGTAGTCTGAGTATGCCCAGATGAACCAAACATGCATTCACAGGAGGAACTTAAATTCTCAGACCTAGGAGCAGGGATTGAACTAAAAAGTGGACACCACATGGCAGGATCCAGTCAGATTGAATTCAACCAGATTGAATCCTGGTGTCATACCATGGCAGGATACAGTCAGATAATGCCTCCCAGCATTACATAATTGCAAGATCCAATCAGATCATGTCTCATTGCCCTATGCTTATAAAACCTGACCAGCCCCTAGCTCCGGGAGACACTGCTTTGGGAACTGTCCCCAGTATTCTCCTTATTTGTTGCAAGTAATAAAAATCCCCTCGTTAAATTCTCCCTGATTGTGGTTATTGGGTTAACCCCTGCCAAGTCACTGAACCCACTCATTGTGGTAACAAAAGTACACCAGGTCTCAGTCCAGTTTGACTATTAGAAAGAATATTCTGACATTGAGCCAAAGTTTACTTAGCTTTTAATTTTACCCTTTAGTTCCATTTTCCTACCCATATCAAGACTGCTGGAAACAAACAAGCTAATCTTTCTGCCTCCAAAGCTTTAGACATATCTTACCTTCAACTCTCATGTCTGTTTCAAAGAAGAATTTTCAGTTACCCTGAGTAACATGCAAGAAATGGCAAGTTTGGGCATAGATCACATGATCATTGCCTAAGAAGTTCTCAATGGGGCTAGGATGAGTGTCTGGAACAGTTAAGGTAATAATACAAACTTCAAGGAGACCCATCCATCATGTCAAGAAAATCTAAACCACAATTCTTTAGGACGCAGATTTATATTAACAACACAAATCATGTAGCTGTAAACATCTTTGCAAACCTGTTAGAGAGAGTAAGGTGAATCTCCTTGGAGGACTCTTAAGGTAGTCGTTTGAAAGTAATATGTGGCTATGACAAAAAAACCTAGAAATTTCCTGAAAGAAACAATAATCAGTTCAGGGTTATAGTGAGCTATAAATATTTCACATCATGCAGTGTCTGGAAAAAATGTCTTGACTTACCAGCACCCAGGCTCCTTTCTTATGTAACTTTCTCAACATAAATGTTCAGGCATTTTATAAATAGTTGAGACATTCAAAACTAGGGAGAGAAATTTAAAGCTAGGACTTCATGAAATTCCCAAATAGGGAAAAGGATGGCTTACATGTCTCTTTTTTACCTGTGTAAACCTGACTGTAAGATGCTAGTGAGCACTAAAAATAGAAGCAGTTTGTATTTAAAGAAAGTGAAGAGAAAACGAAAATACAAATCCTCACCTTGAAATGATGATGAAATCTGCCTTTTGTCTCCTATAGAAAAGAGCCTGAAGTTAGGAATCTCCTCTTCAGACCTGAGAGCTCATTTGTTTTAATTAAATTTGTAATTTTTAAAAGGGCCATCATGCTTAGTACCAAAACACAGGGAGTGTACAAGTCCCCAGATGATAATATATGGTCCTCTCAATTTGTAGATCATAGAAAACAAGAAGCTTGTACTGCAGGCTAGTGTCTCTCTAAATTACACATCATTTTCACACTAAGCGTAGACTAGGCAGAGAAAAACGCTGCTTCAGAGCAGATGTAAATTAAATTACGTTTAACAAATGTTTCATCTTTCTCAAATTTACCGAGCACCTACCATGAATTAAGCACCATGGTAGGCACTAAATATACAAAATTGCAATTCATATGACTAAAAGGCTCACATCATAGTAGAAGAGACGAAACCTGTAAATAAGTTCTTATAATACACTGACAGAATTGTTATGGACTGATCCAGTGTAGTGCTATAGGAACACAGAGGATATGATGCTTGAAGAACTGAGTCACTGAAGAAATGATGCTCTTGCAGACTCTTGACAAATGATTAGAATTTGGCCAGGAGAAGAAAGAACACTCCAGACAGAAAGACTAGTAGATTTGTAAATGGCACAGAGACCTGAAATAAAATTGTGTGTTGAGAAAATATAACATGTGGTTTTGTCTGACAGGTTGCGTAAGACACATAAGGGGAAAGAGATGTTCCACACCTTTTTTTAAAAAAAAAAAAGCACAACAAGCAGAAAGATGACAGTATGGTGGAGCATATTGATGAAGAAAGAGAGTAGCACAAGATGAGTGAACACAAATGGGCAGGGGACAGATCATAAAAGGGCATTTACAACCACAGTAAGGATTATGAACTTTCATGAGAGCAGTGGGAGGGTCACCTACAAATATTAAGCAGGACAGTGACACAATCAGACCTGCATTTTATAACAATGACTGGTTTCTGTGTGGAGAACAGCTGGAAGATGGCAAGAGTGAAAATGGGGAGACCTGTCAAGAATCCATGTTAATAATAAAGGCCAGAGCGTGTAAGAATCTGAACTAGAATGGTAGTAGGAATGAAAGAGTAAAAACATTAGAGTATAGTCATCAATATTTAATATGGTCAGCCATTTAAATTTTAGCCATTTAGTAAGCGTGTAATGGTATTTCATTATGGTTTTCATTTGCATTTTCCAAATAAATATGTTGAACATCATTTCATATTCTTATTGGCTATTTGTATATCTTATTTGATGATGTGTCTGTTCAAATTATTTACCCATATTTTAAATAAGATTATTTTCCTATTGTTGTTTTGAGAGTTCTGTGTACATAGGTTGGTGCTAACATAATTGTGGGTGTTGTATTATTGGAATTTGCCATTTGATATTGGAATATATTATTAAATAAATGTGGTTACGGTGTACATCATTTTAACGGGCATTTCTCAACTTTGTTTTTTTGCTAATGATTTACTACTTGCTGTTTATTTCATGTTTATTTTAGACTACGGAAATGATGTTAGACAAAAAGCAAATTAGAACAGTTTTCTTATTTGAGTTCAAAATGGGTCGTAAGGCAGCGGAGACAACTCACAACATCAACAATGTATTTGGCCCAGGAACTGCTAAAGAACGTGCAGTGCAGTGGTGGTTCAAGGAGTTCTGCAAAGGAGATCCAAGCTTTGAAGATGAAGAGCGTAGTGGCCGGCCATCAGAAGTTGACAATGAACAATTGAGAGCAATCATCAAAGCTGATCCTCTTACAACTACATGAGAAATTGCCAAAGAACTCCATGTCGACTATTCTATATTCCTTTGGCTTTTGAGGCAAATTGGAAAGGTAGAAAAGCTTGATAAGTGAGTGCCTCATGAGCTGAGTGAAAATTTAAAAAATTGTCATTTTGAAGTGTCATATTCTTTTATTCTATGCAACAACAATGAACCTTTTCTCAATTGGATTGTGACATGCGACGAAAAGTGGATTTTATATGACAACCGGCAATGACCAGCTCAGTAGTTGGACTGAGAAAAAGCTCCAAAGCACTTCCCAAAGCCTAACTTGCACCAAAAAAAGGTCATGGTCACTGTTTGGTGGTCTGCTGCCGGTCTGGGCCACTACAGCTTTCTGAATCCTAGCGAAACCATTACATCTGAGAAGCATGCTCAGCAAATCAATGAGATGCACCGGAAACTGCAACACTTGTAGTCAGCACTGGTCAACAGAAAGGGCCAATTCTTCTCCATGACAACTCCCAACCACAGGTTGCATAATCAATCTTCAAAAGTTGAATAAATTGGGCTATGAAGTTTTGCCTCATCCACCATGTTCACCTGACCTCCCGGCAACTGACTACCACTTCTTCAAGCATCTCGACAACTTTTTGCAGGGAAAACTTTTCCATAACCAGCAGGATGCAGAAAATGCTTTCTAAGATTTCCTCAAATCCCAGTGCACGGATTTTTATGCTACAGGAATAAACAAACTTATTTCTCATCAGAAAAAAAAATGTGTTGATTGTAATGATTCCTATTTTGATTAATAAAGCTATATTTGAATCTAGTTATAATGATTTAAAATTCACAGTCTGAAACTGCAGTTACTTTTGCACCAACCTAATATATTGAAGACAAGTTTTTGATTGGTTATGTGATGTTTCAAATATTTTCTCCCAGGCTTTGACTTGTCTTTTCGTTCTCTTAACAATGTCTTTTGGAAAGATTTTAAAATTATTTTGTTAAAGTCCAATCTGAGGAGAGCAAAAATACCTGGCAACCGTCAAGCAGGCGCTGGAGACAAGAACTCTCTATCAGAGGAATTTAGAAGTAATCAGACTTCCCTGTTATCTTAAGACACCTGTTTCCAGGCCTCTTTTCAACTTAAAATTTATAAGTAACTAGAATTTGTCTACATCTCTGGAATGCATGCATGCCGAAACTCACTGTGCAACCCTTGAACCTTTGTCAACATTAAGGCATCAAAATGTCTACAAGTGTAACCATTTACTGTGCAAATTACATTTCAGCTCCCACATTAAGGTCCATAAATAGCTCTAAGGAGCCGGGCGCGGTGGCTCACGCCTGTAATCCCAGCACTTTGGGAGGCCGAGGCGGGCGGATCACAAGGTCAGGAGATCAAGACCATGGTGAAACCCTGTCTCTACTAAAAATAGAAAAAATTAGCCGGGCGCAGTGGCGGGCGCCTGTAGTCCCAGCTACTCGGGAGGCTGAGGCAGGAGAATGGCGTGAACCCGGGAGGCGGAGCTTGCAGTGAGCTGAGATTGCGCCACTGCACTCCAGCCTGGGCGACAGAGCGGGACTCCGTCTCAAAAAAAAAAAAAAAAAAATAGCTCTAAGGAAAAGTTCACTGTGGCTGGCTCAGCCCTCTCGCGGAGGCGCCCCGCTGCACTTGTCTGCAGCATTCTTTCTTTCTAATAAAACTTTCCTTTTTCAAACCTATACTGTTGTCAGTAAATTCTTCTTACCAACCCACAAGTCAACCACTTTCCTATGCCAGGGTTCTGGCACAATCAATCAGTTTTTTTGTATGGACTTGATGTTTTAGTATCATGTCTGAGAAACTGTCTAACTTAAGATCACAAAGATGTCCTTTCAAGCTCTGTTCTAGAAGTTTCATAGTTTTATTTAAGGTTTACATTTAGGTTTATGGTTTATAGTTCACTTTGAGTTAATTTTTAGATATGGTATAAGGTATAAATCCAATGACTTTATTTATTTATTTTTTTGCACATGGATATCTAATTGTTCCAGTACCATTTATGGAAGAAACCATCATATCACCACAGCATGGCTTCGTATTTTTGTTAACAATCAGTTGTTTATATGAGTATGCGTTTATTTTCCAACTCTGTATTTTGTTCCATTGATATATTTGCTTACCTTTGTGGCAATACCATGCTGTATTGCTTTATAATAAATCTTGAAATCTGATAGTATCTTACAGCTTTGTTCTTTTCAAAGTTATTTAGGCTACTCTAAATTGTCAGCATTTCTGTACAAATTTTATTGGCAGCTTGTGATAGCCGCAAAATGTTTACTTGGCATTTGATAGAGTTTGTATTGAAGTATAGATGAAGTAATGAAGAAATAACACCTTGACAATATTGAGTCTTCCAATCTGTGAACATAGAATATCTTTCTATTTATATAGTTCCTTAAAAAAAAGTCTTTCATCAGTGCTTTTTTTTTTCTTAACAGGAAAAGGGATCCCAATTCAGACCCCAAGAGAGGGCTCTTGGATCTTGTGCAAGAAAGAGTTCAGGGCAAGTCTATAGAGTAAAGTGAAAACAAGCTTATTAAGAAAGTAAAGGAATAAAAGAATGGCTATTCCACAGACAGAGCAGCCCTGAGGGCTGCTGTTTGCCCATTTTTATGGTTATTGCTTGATGATATGCTAAACAACGGATGGATTATTCATGCCTCCCCTTTTTAGAACCTATAGGGTAACTTCCTGACATTGCCATGGCATTTGTAAACTGTCATGGCGCTGGTGGGAGTGTAGCAGTGAGGACGATCAGAGGTTACTCTTGTGGCCATCTTGGTTTTGTTGGGGTTTGGTTGGCTTCTTGAATGTAACCTGTTTTATCATTAAGGTCCTTATGACCCGTATCTTGTGCTGACCTCCCGTCTCATCCTGTGACTTAGAATGTCTTAACCATCTGGGAAGGCAGCCCAGCAGGTTTCAGCCTCATTTTACCCAGCTCCTATTCAAGATGGTGTTGCTCTGGTTCACATGCCTCTGACGTTTCCCCCCTCCCTTTTATAAGAGAACACTTAATCTTAAGGGTTGCAGAGGGAGGAAGATTCATATTCTGGGCCGGGCACAGTGGCTTACGCCTGTAATCCCAGCACTCTGGGAAGCCAAGGCAAGCAGATGGCGAGGTCAGGGGATCGAGACCATCCTGGCTAACACGGTGAAACCCCATCTCTACTAAAAATACAAAAACTTAGCCGGGTGTGGCGGCGGGCGCCTGCAGTCTCAGCTACTCCGGAGGCTGAGGCAGGAGAATGGCGTGAACCCGGGAGGCGGAGCTTGCAGTGAGCCAAGATCGTGCCACTGCACTCCAGCCTGGGTGACAGAGCGAGACTCCATCTCAAAAAAAAAATTTTTTTTTTTTAAATTCATATTCTGTAACTTCTTCAAGCTAAATAAGGGCAATGATATTTTTGCCTAACTATTAGGGTCTCTTGTATTCCGGGTAGAGAGGAGGTTAGTCAGAAAGGATCAATATGCTGAATCATAACTCTTGAGTTCCAACAAAAAGCGATATCTGGAAGATTAATAAGTATTCAGCTGAAGAAAATGTTGAGTAAGTTTATTCTTATTCCTATGCAAAGAGCACAATAGCAATATACTTTACAACAATAAAACAAAATAAGTAAAATCATTTCAAGTAAACTAAATTAGAGGGCTTTCCAAGAACTGAAGAACTGTGCAACTGTTGGAACCAAGCTGATATGGGGTTGCTAGGCAATTCCAATACATGCCCAGAATTAGAATACTGATCTAGATTATTACTTTACCCATCCCTCTTGTTTCTTCTGAGCAGCAGTTAGAGATCACTGCTTGGTTCACAGGAATAAGCAGGGCTAGTCTAAATTGCAGAAACATACTTAAAAACAACTAATGAGACTGGAATTCAATAACAAGTGTACCATGCTTTGTGAAACATAATTTCTCTCTCCAGTTTTTCCATTTTCACCAAAGACAAATCATGGTAAGACTGATTTGCTTTATTATACTTGGCCTGATTCTTTGTATAAAGTGCAGCAAGAATAATTATTTTTCACATAAGCTATTTTTTAAATTGGTTCTGATGGAACTCTGTTCCATAGAAGAAATCTTAGATAAGACTTTTTTAGAGCTGAGCCCAGCCATGGGTTTGTACTTTCAAATACCTATGAGTTGGGTAAATTCCACTCCTCTTGAGGTTCCAAGATAACCTGGGGCTCCCGGACATGTTAGAAAGTGACATTCTTTATTTACCACAGGTCAGAAACCCTGAACAGAGACTGTGTAGGCAAGGTATGAGGCCAGTACCCCAAGGAGCTTTAATTGGCTTTACAAGTTATATTTGAATCCTTAAAGGAAAGCATGCCATTCCAGTCAAAGCCTTGGAAAAATAACCAGTTTCTCCAATTGTGTCCTGTTGCAAAAGAAAAAAGATTCTGATTGAACTTATGCAAATAACTATATTGCCATAAGTTAAGAATACTCACAACTGGTTTCCAAATTCTAGAGAAATTAAGTAGAGAGAAACAAATATGCACTAAATTTTGTTCACAGGAGAGTACTTTACTCAATTGCTAAAAGCTGTAAATGACTTAAAAGTTTCCTTGACTTGGAAAAACAAAACAAAGGATCAGCAGCGTTTTAAGCAAAAAGTTTAAACGATCACTTCAGATTTCCTTAGTTTATGCAGTTAACTTTTGTTCTGCTTATATTCATGAACATTTCAGGTCTCTATGAGAGTTCTAAAAATTTTTTTCCCTTTATTCTGATGTTATAATCTCCAAAGTTACCAGAAATCTGCATTTAAGAACACCTGCTAGATTTCTATAGTTGATTATAAACCACCTTCTAAAGACGACCAAAACAAGGCAACAGTTGTCTGTAGCTGACAAAATGTTTTAGGGCAGCCACAGTCAAAGACACAATTGGCAAGGAAATTTGGTTATGTCTGTGGCATACAAAAATTTATGTAACAATTATAATTGTTAATAATATATACTAAGTTAAATTACAATTACAGGAGTTTCCTATAATTTTGGAAAATATACCAATAATGCATTTACACATATATAGCCCAAGGAAAGCCAAACACCATTTTCTATTTAACAATGCTTCCTGTATGATTTTTATACCAATTAAGCCAAGCATCACTTTTACATTAGTGCATTATTGATGTCAAATCCAATTCTTAATAAAACCTTATAGACAAATGTATTCAATCTTAATCAGTTTTACCATAAGGTATGATTTTCATAAACCTTTTATAACCCTTTACAAATTTTTGTAAAAGAGATCATAAGCAGATTTTTGCTTCAAGAAAAACCTGTTGTGCTCTTATTCCAATGGTTGATTTACTGAAAAACTGAATACCCTTTTAACTTTAGCCAATATGTTCACACACAGAATTTCTTTTACAATTAATTTTTTACAAAACTTCCACAACTTGCTTAAACCTTCAGCCTTATTCTAGCTTAAAACAATCCTTTAGCCATTTAATTTAGGCAAGAAAAATTCACATTCTTGTGACTTTCTATAATCTTTTACCAAAAGTACATTCTACTTTCCTCACACACCTTGTATGTAGAACTGACTTTTCAGTAGTCTCAAATACGTGTTGCACTGTTAACTCTTAGCAACTTTTCCTTTAGGTGAAAACCTTGGCAAGTAAGGGATTTTCATTATGTACTAGGTGTGGAGCCTAGGATCCAGAAAGAAGTGCAGATAAGGTCTGACTCTTTCCAGTGTTTAATTCCACGTGTCTCAGGCTTTACCTAGCTATAAAGCAGGCAAGTTGTACACTGAAGAGTCACAGTGGCATTTTATGAAGCAGTTAGGAGGCTCAATCACCTTTCAATTGTACAACATTTCTTGTATAAATTCCTTTTTTTTTTTTTTTTTTAAAGCAACCAGTCATTTTACTTTAGGACAAGAATTTACCATACAAGATCCTTTCCTATATAAAATGTCTTTTCTTTATAACCTTCGTTGCAAAGTTGGGGGGCATGGCTAATTCCACATATCCCCAGGCCTTATTTAGAATAGGATGCTTCAATGTACATTGAACAATTTTTAAAAGTCAAGGAAGCAGTTTATGACCTTAAAGCATTTAGCAAACCTAATATCTGACCTGCATCATTTAGAACAAATGTTTATTTTTTGAATACATATTTATTTTACCAATAATCTTTAAAACTGTCTTTATTTCCCAAAGATTACTTAAGTTACATGAATGAAATAAAAGGCATTACACTTTTTACTTTTGATTTAACCTCTTATTATTATTAAACCAATTAATCAAAACTCTTTCATATATAAACATCACACACATAATACATATAGATACACAGACAGAAGAAGATAAAGGACTCATCCCCTAAGCCAGGAATCGAACTCTGAACCCAGGCTGCCACTGTGACGGTGGAGACCAAGAGAAAGTACTGCCAGGCGGTTACAAGGTCAAGCTCCCAAGGACATACAAGACCTGACGGAAACCTCATCCACTTTTTTTTTTTTTTTCCAGGAACCTGCAGTTTGCTGGGCCATCTTGAAGAGCAGGCTTACAGGTGTCCTAGGCCACATTCTATCCTAAGGTACTGCTCTCCATTATAAAACCCAGAAAGACACACACAGCATGCCAAAATAGCTACAGCTGAAGACTAACCTCACAAATCCTTTTTTCCCATTAATCCAAACTTTACAGGAGACAAACAGTGATTTTTACCATTCATTCAACTAGTTTGCACACAGAGAGAGAGAGACAAAGAGAGACAGAGGCAGAGAGAAGAGAAAAGCATTACCTGAGGCAGTGTGGGGAAAGCAAGCTGCTCAGGGAGGCCAGAGAAAGACCCACCCATTGCAGTGACACTGAAAAGTTCAGGCGGCCACTTGTCGGTAGCAAAGGGATAGTTTCCAACAGTCCCGTCAGCTCTCACGTTTCCCCTTTTTGGGGAGGAAAAAGTTCCCCATGTCCCACACTCCTGTACATGCCTAACCTTATCACCCACTGCCCTCAGCAAATAGTACACGGCAGGTTAATCCAAAGAGAACAGCAGTTAACATCCCGTATTGCCAAACCCGCTCTTAGACAAAAGGGACTTTACCAATAGGGACTTTACTGAGAGGGGCCTCTAACCGCCTAAATCTTAGAAGGGACTCTAACCCTCCTAAGTTGGGCCTCTAGCCCCAAATCAGTCAAGCATCTTTGCCTTTTATTAAGAGGGGTCTTTAACCCACTCTGTTTTAGGAGACGCTCTAACTCCCCTAAGTTGGGCCTCTAACCCAATCCCATCTTTTACTCAGGTATATGCACCTTACTTACCCAAAGTCAGCCAATCAGTGCTGCAGTCTACTTCCTTTGGGTCAGGAAGTTTCCTCAGTATCGTCCCTTTTGTGGTTCTCAAGAAAGATGTTACCGGACCCCACCACTTACCCAAAGTTAGCCTTTGGGTTGGGAGTTTAGCACTGTAGTCCATTTCATGGTCGCCAGAAAGATATTACAGAAAAGGAGTCCCGATCCAAATCCCAAGAGAGGGTTCTTGGATCTGGTGCAAGAAAGAATTCAGGGCGAATCCCCAGAGTAAAGTGAAAGCAAGTTTATTAAGAAAATAAAGGAATAAAAGAATGGCTATTCCATAGACAGAGCAGTCCCGAGGACTGCTGGTTGCCCATTTTTATGATTATTGCTTGATGATACGCTAAATGAGGGGTGGATTATTCATGCCTTTCCCCTGAATTGAAGAGGGGAAACTAGAAAATTTGAGAAGGTAGTGTGACGTGGCAGTAATATTGCATTTTTACATACATCAGGTAATACCTCAGAACATCTATTATTCCATTTGGTGCTCGTGAGAACTCTGAGAGGTCAGTATTATCATTTTTTTTTTTAAGAGATGGAGTTTCACTCTGTTGCCCAGAGTGGAGTGCAGTGCCACGATTTTGGCTCACTGCAGCCTCCGCCTCCTGTTTCAAGCGATTCTCCTGCCTCAGTCTTCCGTGTAGCTGCGATTATAGGCACCCACAATCACGCCTGGCTAATTTTTGTATTTTTAGTAGAGACGGGGTTTTGCCATGTTGGCCAGGCTGGTCTCAAATTCCTGACCTCAGGTGATCCACCCGCCTCCTCCTCCCAAAGTGCTAGGATTACAGGCATGAGCCACCACGCCCAACCTATTAAATTCTTTACATATAGGAAATCAGAATTCAGACAACAACATGTTCTATCTAAGCGTACATGGCTTCGTGACTCTTCATTTAATATTCTAAGAATAACTGATCTATTTAGACATCCTGATTTATGCGTTAGGGAAGCTCTGGCTTCTTCTGTAAGTACTGGGACCGGTCTATATTATGTGGCAGTTTTGCATATTGTCCTATGGGTGTACAAGAGTTGGAATAAAAGTTTCTGGCAAACTCGTTTTGCCTTTATGTAATCAACTGAACACCAGGGAGCTGTACTTTCTCTGACACCTTGCCCCTTTAAACACGACACTGTAAGTACTGGATTCTTTGATAGCTGAGCAGATAAATGATTTCCACTAAGTTATTCCCCTGCTCTGCCACTCTATAGTTCTGACTGCACAGAAAGTTCAAGGGCGCAGAAGTGTTTATGATACATGAGGCTCTCAAACACAGAGTCTAGGGACCCCAGGGTTGGACTTGATCTTGCTAAAAGGCATAGAAAATGCCATAGCTAGTGTGCTCCACTTTCATTCAGGAAACCTCCAGATGCCTGCTGGGTGAGTTTAGGTATGATTGATGTCTTTTCTTCAGTGATACTGGCTTTAAATAGTAATCTAAGGTTGTCTTTTTTTGGCAAAACCTTCACAAATCCAACTTCTTTTGTATTCTGACCTTTTTTTTTTTTTTTTTTTTTTTAACCTTTAGGACAACACTTCTCACTGCTTTATAATAGAAATATTTGTTTCACAGTTTCTTCCTACCACTCTCCCCTATTAGGCTGTGTGCTTTCTGAGGACTGGCTCCTTGCCTTATTGATCATTGTATCATCAATGTTGAGGACAAGATTTAGAACCAGAGTGAACACTGAATGAATAATTGCTTAATGGAATTGAAGAGTAGGTTTTATATTTGTTCTAGATGCACAGCAACAAAATAATTTTTTAAAGGTTTTTCATTATTAGACTTGTTTTTCTGATTAGTTAAGCAGAAAACGGTATGAGACTTGGGTAGTAGGCAACTGTCGCTTATTCCTCTAGCTATCCTATAAGGAGGAGTAAAGTTGGCATTGTCCTTGCTGTCTCTCCAGTAGAGTTGTCTGTTGTGGGGACAAATTTCTCACAACTCACTGGACCATATAGTCAAGGTGTTCCATATGCCCACAGTATGAAAGACAAGGTCTCTGCCTTCAAACAATTTGTAGTCTCTATAGATAATAAGAAAATAGCCCAATAAGCAAACAAAACTATAATTACAGGCGGTTGTGATATGAAAGACATAGACAGGGTGGTGTTTTAGAGTGTGGTCGGGGAGAAGGGTGGCTGCTTTGGAAAGAATTCTCAGGAAAGACATCTCTGAAGATATGACATTTGTCCTGAGATCTGAATGAACAATAACAAAAACAAAACAAAACAAAAATGCCGGCCACGTGAAGAGCTGAGAAAAGAGCACTCCGGGCAGAGGAGTCAGCAAGCGCAAAGGTGTTAATGTGAGAAAGAACTTTACTTTTTTGAGTGACAGAAAGGAGGCCAGTCTGATTGAGATGATAAAAAGAGAGTTATACAATGAGATTGGAAAATTGTCAGGGGCTAGATCTTAGGAGGCCATGTACCTCATGAGAAGGAGTGGGAATTGTATTCTCAGTGTGATGGAAAAGCACGAATGGGTTTTAAGCAGAAGAATGGCATGAACTGATTTGTTTGGGAATTATCCCACGGTTCGGAGATTAGACTCTTGGATGTGAAGGGCAAGAGTGGAAGCAGAAACATCAATTACGAAGTTGATGACACCATCCACAGTGACGTGGACTATTCTGGTAGCAGTAAGTAAGGAGAGAGGTGAACGGATTCGAGGATATAACTTGAAGTAGGTTGACAAAACTTGCTGATGCATTGTATATGAGTGATTACAGAATAGAAAGAATCAAGGATAACTAATTGATTTTTGGTTTTAGCTACTGGAGGAATGATAGTGCCGCTTACTGACACATGAAAGACTGAGGAATAAGCAGACATTTGTTTGTGGAGTGGAGAATCAGGAGGTTGGGCCATATTAAGTTTGAACTGTAGTAGACAATTATGTGGATATGTTGAGAATATAACAATCTGAAGTTCAGAGAAGGGTGAAAGCTAAGGCTATAAATTTGGTATATGACTGATAGTAAAAGTTATATGCCTGGATGAGATATTTTAGGGATAAAGTATTTTTAGAGAAGAGTACCCATCAACATTGGGATCCCTCAACATTGAAAGGCTATGAAGAAGAGGATAATAATGGTAAACAAATTGAGAAGAAGTATGAAGAAAGTAGGTAGAGTATGAAGAAAATTGGAAGAGTGCAACGTTTTGAATGCGGAGAGATGAATGTGTTTTAAGAAAATGAGTTTTTAAGACAATAATAGGGAAGAGTCACTGAATTTAAAAGCATGAGGATTATTGGTTATTATAAGAAAAAGAATAGGATGCTTAAGTCAATTGCTACTAACTTCGCAAAGCAGAACAAGGCGAGGCCATCTGTTGAAAGTGTGTGGATGAGGCTCTGACAGGTTTGAGGAAAAATATAAAGGTACAAAATGGAGATGATGAAAGCAAATTTACTGGGGGAAATGTAGAATTTCCAGGCACCATATAGTGTCCATATGAGGATTGTGATGATGAATTTAAAGAGGATTTTCTCAGGCAATATTTTTCAAAGCAATATTCAGATGCTTAGTTTTCCATGTGAGAAAATGACATATTTCAGTTCAACCAAGTTTGGAATTTTATTCCTTGCTCAGAAGGATACAAGGACTAGGGTATAAGAAAGGGGGTGACTATAGTGCTTGATGATGAGATATAATCTGGGTAAAGGAGTGAGGAAGTGAAAATGGTGTTGGGACTTAAAAATGTGATGTGGTGAATGGATTGGAGATTACAATGTAGCTGAAAAATTGTTGGAGTAGGGATACAAGAGAGAGACTGATATCGAGATTTCAGATATGGTGCAGTTATGGTAATGCTAAGCATGAGTGTGTATACATGGAAAGTGGGTGACTGAGGTGAGGTGAAAGTAGAGACAACTGGAGGAAGTCAAGAAGCTGTGAATTAAGAATATTGGACATTTCATGTGTGTACTAATTGATATCACTAAATATTATAACTGGACAGAAGTGGAAATGGTGTCAGGGAACCATAGGCAAAGATTTCAGTGAATGAAAAGACACCAGGAGGTCAGTAGTTGGCGGCAACTAGGAGAGGTAGCAGGTGATTTCATTGATGGTGTGAGCTTTTAGAGAGTTGGGGAATTTGAAGAAGAAAAGAGGAGACATGATTTTGAAGTGGCAGTGAGAAATAAGACTGCCCCCAGCTCTGGGATTCCAGGATTATGAGAGGAAAAAAAAAATCACTTTTGAGAGTTGCACACCCTCATGGGACAGGCAGGTCACAATTAAAATGAAGAGGTAGAGGGGTGGTTTTGGGAAGAGGTAGAAGATATACAACAGATTGAATAAGAAATAGGTTCCCAAAAGCTTAGAAGTGATAGGTAGGGGTTTGAGTCAAATTACACAGAGCAGTATAGAAAGGAAAATAAAGATGAGTGAGGTAAGCAAGAATGTGAAGCATTATGGAATTAGTCATTATGGTTTCATATGAGCGGGTGGGCAATAGTTCAAATTATAGATCCACATACCATACTCAATTCAATGATTTGGTGATTATGTGTCTGATTGGCAAGGGGTCAGGTGTTAGAAGTGTTCTTACCAAGAATACAAAGAGATTTGAAGACCTTTGGGGTAAGTGGGCAGTCATACAAGCTTATCATGTTGTGACTTTCTGAAGAAGAAGGCCATGTGATGGGCATCCTCTCCCCCTAGTGAAATACTTGGAACTTTCAAAACACAGATTATCTGTGGGAATCTCTGTGGGACAGATTCTCTCTTTGTGCTTATGAACATGGAGAAATGGTATCTAATTTAGTACAACTGAGCTTTGTATGTTGTGCAGCTTTTGACTTCTTGGAATGTGCTTTTTTTCTGAGAATGTATGATCCATCATAAGCCAAAGTGATATGAGATAAATCCTGTGTCTTCAGACACCAATTTCCATTCCTAAGAAGTGGACTCCAATCCTGCTCAGGTAGAGTTGTCACTGGTGGCTTAAATGTATACTGCAGGGACACGTAAGTCTTGCTAAGGAAGGAAGGTTGCTCCTTACAACCATCCCATGTCTGGGTGGCAGGTATCATACCACTCTTTACAGTGGGATAATTTTTACTGAAGGAAATACAAATATTTTACCCCCAAATATATTTCTTTGACATATTTTGAGATGGCTGTTAGAGGGCCAGCAAACAGAAGTGGTCCTGTAATGCTGTCTTTTGCGGGAAAATGATTTTATCTGCAGAGAATCTATATTAAAGCGGCCATGCATTTTCTTGTCCAGATCTAGAAAAGGTTAACTGAGGGCCTGACACCTTTAAAGGTCTAAAACAAAATTTACCATCTGTTCTCTCTAAGGGCTGCTACCTGTGAGATTTCATTTACCTAACAAGACCACCTTTGCTACCCAAGTCTCCTCTTTTCTCCATCTCATAACCTCTCTTGCCATTATTATCTGATTTACCACCATAACATTTTTGACCATGCTTTGAGCTCCTGTTCTTTTTGTAAGCTCAAGATGATATATAAGTTTCTGCACCTCATTGGGTGTTTGGGTTTTCATTCTGAAGCTTCCCGTGTCGCACAAAACTATAATTAAATAAATGTATATGCTTTTTCTCCTATTAATCTGTCTTTTGTGAGTTGATTTTTCAGTGATGCTTCCCCTTTGTTCTTCACTGGTTCCTGCTCTAGGGTGCCAACTACTCTTATTCTTCTATCCATTTTTCTGTCCATCCTACTCTTACTCTCACATTCTTCTAGGAATGGGAATGGTTTTCCTTTTGGGCCATGTTGGGGCCATCTGCCAGGTTTCCTGGGGGTAGGACTGCATCTGTCTCTACCAGCTCCTGGACATCATTTGCTCATTGTGATTATTTATTTACCTTGACAGCTCTACCTCTGGTGCCCACCCTGACACTGATTTTTTTTTGAGACAGCTTTACTCTTGTTGCCCAGGCTGGAGTGCAGTGGTGTGATCTCAGCTCACTGCAACCTTTGCCTCCCGGTTTCAAGCGATTCTCCTGCCTCAGCCTCCTGAGTAGCTGGGATTACAGGCACCCACCACCACACTGGGCTAATTTTTGTATTTTTAGTAGAGATGGGGTTTCACCACGTTGGCCATGTTGGTCTCGAACTCCTGACCTTAGGTGATCCACCTGCCTTGGCCTCCCAAAATGTTGGGATTACTGGCGTGAGCCACCACGCCCGGCCCTGACATTGATTTAAGTACACTTCTTATTGAAGTAGGCACGGACAATAAAATGCACACAGGTTATAAGCATGTCATTCAATAATTTTTTCAAAAGTAAATGCACTTATTTATGCATCAATCATACCAAACACGCCACAGACCCTCTCCATGGTCCTTTCTTGTCACTACATCCCTCCCTTCAAAGTTATTACTGTCTTTAATTTTATGCCACTCTCAATGTGTATGCTGATATTTATTCTATTGCTCTAATAACAAATGCAGTGTGTCTTTCCTTTAGCTGACTTAACTATTTGAATGCCCAAATTGTGCAACAGGACCTCACCTTGACTGTAGGTGTAGTAGACTTGTGTGATTTTAGGCTTCTTGAAGTAGCCAATCTATTAATGAGTTAATGTATGTTACTACAAGAATTGTCCAAGTTTGTGTACTCTGGTTAAAAATGTTATATTAGCACATTTCTATGGTTTGATAATTTGAATAGACTCTAGATAAGCTGCTTGTGAGGATAAGATCTTCTTTTGTGCTTATTGGATATATAAATTACATTTAGATTTAAGATTTAACACCATTCTGGACCTGAGAAATACACGCTCCAATAAATTCCAAAATCATTTGTTTCCTCACATTCTCACATAACACAATGTCTCCCTTTTATCTCCCCCTGCCTCTACCAGTAAATCTCTAAACTCATCTCCTATTACTCTTGCCCTTGTTCACTCCGCTCCAACCTCAACCATGCCAGGACAACTCCCATCTCAGGTCTTTGTACTTGCTATTCCTTCTGCATGAAGTTTTCTTCTTCCAGGCACACAAATGGTTCACTCTCTCAATTCTTTAAAAAGTTTTAACTTAATTGTCTCCTTCTCTGTGAAGCCTTCCTTGGTTTTGCTATCTACTTTTCCCCTCTTCTGCAATTTAAGATTTTTTGTTTTTCCTTTCTGTACTTTCTTTTTCTCATGGGTGTTGATTAATAACATAGCATGTATTTTACTTTATCTGTCTTTCCCTACCATAATGCAAGCTCCAGGAGTGCACGAATAGGTGTCTGTTTTGTTCATCGCTTTATCTCCAACACCTAGAAGAGTCCTTGGCACATAGTACATACTCGATCTGGAGGTAGAGCCACCATCCTTGTCTCTGCAAGTGAGCCCAGTCTGACAATGAATATTAACAGGATATTCTACTAAAACTGCCATTCACTGCTGCTTCATGGTAGCTAGTTATGTACATAAATAAGTAGGTTATAACCAGTCCATAGTTCAAAAGGTGTACCATACATAAACTCTTCAAACTTAGCTATTCGCCCTTAATCTCACACCAATAATTGTTCTTTCAGTGCCTTATTGTTGGACATTTAGATTTTTTCAGTTTTTGATGCTATAAATACTGCCACAATAGACATCTTTGTGTTGTAACCTTTGCGAGACTCCTATTATATTCATTTTGGTATCCCCTCTATACCTAGAATAATTCCATGCTGATAGAAGCTATTCATAATGATTGATTAAATGAATTAAATCTGAGTGGGTAGAAATGCTCACTGTCCTACATTGATTTATTAATTCTTATTCTCAATTATCTGCCAATGCTAGGACAACCAGTCAGTAATATCTGCCAGTTATTTATTTCTTTCAACGGTAATTTTTGACCACTTATTATATGACACAAGCTATTCTAGGAACTGTGGATACAGTCATAAAGAAACAAAAATGATTTAGGTTTCTATCCCTATGGAGCTTGTAGTTAAGCAGGGAAAATGAACCTTAAACAGGCATGTGTGATGGCTAACTATATGTGTCAACCTCAGTAGGCTATTGTGCCCAGTTGATTGGTCAAACACCAGTCTTGATGTTGTTATAAAGCCATTTTTTAAATATATGGTCAACATGTAACTGTTGTAGTACTTTGGAGAAAGCAGATTACCCTCCATAATGTGGATGGGCCTCATATAATCAGTTAAAGACCTTAAGAGACAAAGACTGCGGTCTCCCAAAGAAGAAATTCTCAAGACTGCAGCAGACATCCTGCCTGTGTTTTTAGCCTGTGGGGTTTGGACTGAAGTTTCCAACATCAACTCCTATCTGAATCTCCAGCCTGACAGCCTGAAGAACACTGACTAATAGAACAGGTGTATAATTATTTAGGCATAAACTGTGGTAAGTGCCATGAATAGTATGTCTATCAATGAGTCTAATCAGGAACCTCATTTTGTTTAATTCAGGGACTGCCTTTTTGAAGAAATAAGACTTTAAAAAATATGCTAGATGCATAGACATATTGCAGGTAAAGAAGGAAGATTTATGCAAGCAGAGGGAACCCAAGATCTGGACATCCTGTGATGAGTGATTGGTTCATTTATAGTTAGAGTGTGTTAAATGAGCAGGTGAGTGCTGTGAGATGAGGCTGGAGAGACAAGCAGAGGCTAGCTGTGCAAGATCTTGTAAGGTTATGATCATGACATTCTTCCAAAGGCAGTTACTAGCTGTCTGACCCTGGAAGTCAGTTAATCTTCCTAAGCTTCTGTTTCTTGATTTATAATATGGGGGCAATAAAACCTCTCCAAGGTAAGAAGTCAATTAGATAATGTATGCAAAAAGACCTAACCCAATGCTTGGCACAGAATAAGCACTCAAGACATGAATACGGTTATTCTCTTTTCATTTAAATCCTATCCTGCCTTTAAGATGCAGTTCAGTACTCATATCTTCCATGTAGATTTTCTTAACAAGTCTGGTATGCCTTGAACTTTTTCTTTCCTGAAATCCAATTATATCAAGAGTCTTTTTGAGTTTCACCCTTATTGTTTCAAACTAGGTTAACGCCTCCAGCTTATTTCTAAGAGATCAAAGGCCAGAACTTGAGGCTATCAATTTTCTGCAGCCTCCACTCCACCATAGTAATTTGGTAAATTGGCTGGTAACGCATGCTGCTCGTTGCTTCTTTCATAGTATTTCTTTCACAGTCTCACTCAGCCTCTCTGGCCACTTTTGCAAGAGGCTCATTTGGGGTTAGAGGCACAGTTAGAGACTCGAAATGTGAGCAAAACTCGATTGGCCCATATGGGGACAGAAGCCAGTACCTTCACCTTGAGCACAGGGTGACATTTAAATGACCTTTTAGGATATGACACAAGCATTTTGGAATGTTTGTCACAGTTTTATGGCATACACCAGAAGACATCATTCAGGCTTATTTTCCATCTTTTGTTCCTTTTTTCTTTCCCCCAGAAGATCTGATTAACTATGCCTCTGATTTCATCTCTTTTCTCTGTGCCATATTTAATGGAATTGTTTTGTATTAATATCAAGGGGTGGGAGTGGGGTCCAATGAATTACATTTGGTATTCTAAACATTTAATTTGTTAACTCCTAAGCAAACTTTCAAGAAGTTAAGCTTTCTGTCTCTCAGTTGGGGAGGAGAAAGAATTTCCCTTTTAACTTACTTGTCACTTGAACATCTTCAGAACATCTTCAGGCTGTTTGTGAATGCCAAGACCAACCTGTGGGAAATCTTGAGGTTTTGCTGGCTCTCTTTCTCTCAGCAGGGTTAGGAAATATGTTTCTATATGCCTGACACTTCCTTCAGCTACTAAGAGACTTGTTTTTGTGTGTGTTAACCAGCATATTTTCAAACTTGAATGGCATACCAAGAAGCCTCGAAATAATAATTTACCTCTTTTCCTTTTTGCATATAGCAAATATTTCATACTAAGTTGAACATGGAATGTGTAAACTAGAAAATTACACAATAGCAAAATTTAAGTTGAAGAATTAGATGCACTTAAATTACTTAAAGGAATGACCTGGCTAGCAGTTGTTATTAAAGTTGCACTCCTGTTCAACATGGAATATGCTTAATAAAGTCAAGTATCTTTTTTTAGAGGAATTTTTATTTGCATTTTTTTCTACCTTGAGTAGCTCTGAATCCTCAAAGGAAGAAACATTAGGTACTATACATGGCCTCGTAAGTCAAGTAGTTACTGTTTGTTGCATTGGCTGAAAATAATACGGGATTTTCAAGCCAGAATTTAATCAGTGTTACCAGATAATTGTTCTTGTGAGAAAAGGATAAAAGGGATTTTGAGTATTTGGGATACGTTGAAAAAATAATTACATGGGAAAGAATGACTAGTTAGAGGAGTGTATAACAATGGTGTCTCAAGCCAGTGTCTATCTTTTAGGCAAAATATTAACATGGAACGGCCTCCACCTTGAGCAAATGGGGACCTTCTCAGTGAGAAGAGAGATGGATTGATCAAGAACCACATAGAGCTCTAATAACCATTGCTCTGGACAGGGAATCTGGGCACCGGAATTTGACTCCCAATTTCACTCACTTACTGCCTTGCCTAATCATAGACAGGTCACTTATGCTCTTGGAATCTTTATTTTCCCTGGAAATGATTAATATATTGAGTATCATGGGAAATAATAGATACGTGAAAACACCTAGCTTAATTAAGAGTAGGCATCTGAAGGCACTTTGGATGTCACAAGGTTGTATTACTATCATTACTATCTTTCATGCAGCTCTTTATTACCTACAAAGCACTTTGAGATAATTATCTCCTTTCACATCTAAAACTTCAGCTTATTGTCACATTTTCACATTTGTTCCCTCATGGCTATCCTGAAGGAAGGTACAAGCAAAGAATAATTTGGCTGTTATCTCAAACCTCTTGAGTTTCCTGTTTGTTTTTCTTCAACAGAGAGATAAAGATTGTTTGTGGTTATTGCAGACATGCCAATTTGGTCACTAACTTAGTTGGTCATTAATTTCCACTGTCTGCCAACCACAACTTTTATTAAAACTTACCGCTTTATGCTTTATTTATCTTTAGGGACATTCTGATATTTCTTTCCTAGTGCTGAGAGAGAAGCACTTGACCTTTTTATATGTCCAATATCATACTGGCTACCCTCTGGGAATTTCATAAATGTATGCAACATCATCTCTATTTTTATTAGTAAGAGTCTTCTGTGTGTCACTGTCTTCTCTGAGGTCATGAATAATCTATATTATATATCCTCTTCCTACAACGACCCTGTTACGCTGCCACAGCCAGGATATACTTCATGCTTTATCTGGCCTTTCTAAATCCTTAAAGGTTTGCTCACATTTATATTACCAAAATTATTCTCACACTAAAATGCTAACACCATGTCCATATCTAATCCGTGACTAAATTGTACCGTTATTGTGAATGTGCCTGGCATCTGCAATCGCTGATACAGTTTTAAAAATATGACTATCACTTTGCTCCCAATAACAATTTTAGATCTTCTGCAAGGCACATAGCTTTTCTCTATCTGCATGTTAATTATTTAATAAATCAATTTTTTGCCTCCTAAAGTAGTTTGCTTAACAGGAGCAACGTATCATATTTCCATATAAAGTGCTTATAAAAATAAGATGGAATGGAGTGTTTCCAGAGGAGAATGATTATGAGGTTGAGCTTTTCACAGCTACAGTATTAATTTATAAAATTATTTCAATATATTTCAAATTGTTAACATTGCACTGAAAGTGTTGTCAGCTACTGGCTGGAACTTGACATAAAATGTCTCATTCATAAAGCAATTTCATCTCACAAGCTTTTGTTAAAATGGTCATTTATTAAACTCAGAAAAGGGAGATATCTTTTCAGCGTATTCTTTCTTTTTATGTATTTCTTTTGACTGTGTGACCATAGATGCGGAAATGTTTTCTCGATGACATGGCATTCTACATTTATTTGCAACAGAGTAAATAATCGCCATTTTTGAAGAAAAATAAACTAGCTTGTCTGATTTGGATCTTAAATACAAAGCTCATCAGAAAATGAATTGTTTTCTTTTTCAGGACCAACAACCAGTCAATCACTTATCAGACCTTTATTGAGCACTCCAGTATTAAAGAGAAAGTGCTAGGTGCTGGTTTCTATGGGAGGCGCAACAAAGTGTGAGACATGGCATATCATAGGCACGAATCTATCTCTATGGGTCTCAGAAATGATTCATAACAAGGATTTATTTCATCATACTTCAATATTCCTTAAGTACCATATCTAAATCATTTTATTTCTGACACCCCATTCCCCTCTGTATACGTGCTTATCTAATGTTTGTGCTTCAAGTGCTTTATGTTGAAACAGCTGTTATGAAATTTTGCAAAAAGCAAAAGGGCTTTAATAAAATCAATTGTTTCTGTGTGAGAGAATGAACTTTAAAACTAGAGTAAGCACTCAGTCCAGCAATGATTTGTAAAGTAGTAGTGTTTTGCATCCAAGTCAATAATTTAGCTCATCCTTAGCTCTAGAAAGAACTGAGGGTCATCTGAGGGTTTGGCAAATCTTTGGTGGTAAGAGTTGGAATGAGAGTCTCAGGGCGAGGGACAATATAATACATAAAAGCCGAGAGGTAGACATGGTGCTGGGAGAGAAAGAGACTCATTGTGTATATTAGGAGGAAGATACATTTTTGATCAGATGATTTGGAACCTAGTCAACTGGATTCATTTACTAACACTCTTAAAATTGGAAATTCGTACTTTGAAAATCCTATTTTTTTCTCTATTTGTGTTTTACGTCAATTTAATTTTTATATTCTCACAGCGTGCATTAAAACTCTTGAATAAATGCTACCCTGCTCAGCTCTACAAAATGGATTCTTGTCAAAAACTACAGTGGAGCTTTAATGAGTGAGCCTGGAATGGTAGTGACAGTAAGAACCAGAGTGATTGACCCTTGTTGGGAAAATAAAACATGAAGGAACAAAGAAGTTAGTTAGAAGCTGACAGTAGATTCATCCCTTTCATCCTGGAGTCTGGGGCACCTTGCTTTGAAATTCAGGGGCATGTGTGTGCTTTGTTTTAAAATGAAGGCCATCTCTTACTTGTGGTAAGGTGTTCTTGGGCTCGGAGCCCAAGTTATCTCATTTACTAGGCTCTAGCCTACACAGGAAAGCCCACGTTAAATATCACTTACACTTTGGGGACAAAGTGGAGCAAAGATCTGCATATGGTTCATACATTCATTTATCGTGTAACAACCAGACAATGTGCCCTTGACTGAGAACAGCACTACTAATAGCCTGCTAGAGACTTCCAAAATCACTTATCATACACTTAATTTAACAGATATTTATCAAATGTCAGTTCTATGTCAGAACTTTTGCTGAGAACTACAGACCAGCATGAAACAAAGTCCTTTCAAAGTTGTCAGTGCAAACCTCTATGAAAATACATGTATTATTTGGGATGAAGAATATGTTTCCTATTAACTTACAGCATCTTAACATAAATGAGGTGATTAGTGCCTGGATAAAGCTGTGCCTCAGTCAAATAATATAAAAAACAAGGAAAAGCTTGTTTAATTAGCTGTGTGTGTGTGATGGAGTGGTAGGGTAGGTGGCAGAGGGAATGGTATAATCCTGAAGTAGGACCAGCTATATAATTTTTGAGGCTTGATGCAAAATGAAAATACAGGGTCCCTTGTTCAAAAATCAGAAAAAAAGTGATGTTAAAGGTATTAAACTATAAAGCTTCTCCTTTTAGAAATATTTTATTACTTATGAAACTTAATAGGGGTAATAGTGACACATGAGTAATGGCATAATCTTTAGAAATGCAAAGAATAATATTTGTTTCATAATTTTATAAATCAGTGCCATAATTTTATATATACAGTAAATAATAACATTTCATTAATGTGACATCTTGATGGAGCACAAGATTTTTCTGGTTCACTTTTCTGCAAATTAATTTATAATATCATCAAAATTTATACTTATAGCAACCTTGTTTTTAGTCAATATAATTGAAACTGCCATCAGTTACTGGTGACAAATATAAGACTGCAAATCCCCTTTGATATGTTTTAATATTGAAAAGGATTTTTCTGCTCATGCAACTGTAACTGATGCTGTTAAGAGTATTTTTAGACAAGGACAACTTTCGGGTAAGGTTTTAACAAATTATTTTAAAATGTAAATTTTAGTACATCTAGAGCTGATGATTCTCATGAAGCTATTTTTCTAAAAAGATTTAACTCTTCATACAAGTCAGTTTCATGTAAGTCAGAATTTAACTTTAAATGTAAATGTAAACAATGGCAGTTTAATGTTCATTTGACATTTCCTGCTACTCATGGAGGTTATATAATTAACCAAAAGTGACTTCATTATTTATAAAACATTCAAAATGCTTGTTTATTCATTCTACCACTCTATCTTCAATTACAAGGAAATGTTAATTTTCAAATTGTCTTCATCTTTAATATTTGGTTCATCCGAAGCTTTATATGAAAATACTTACTTTCTGTTGAATAGGATAATCTTTAAAATTAATTCTTTTCTAAGCCTGTGGATATTTCCTTTGCAAGGCTGCAACAGGTTTCAAACCCAGAAAGTGTAAACTCTGAAAAATCCAAATAACTCTCGGATATGTTTATTGTAATGTACAATGCATTTTATACTTGTTTTATAGTAATTTGCTGGCAAACTTTATTGCCTAAAACAGGCAGTTACCTGTCCCAAAATTCAAGTCAGAGAGTCACTATTCGTGTAGATGGCAGAGGGATGGGCTTTGGGGATGGATAGGTAAGTGAATGGCAACCTTGGTCCCAGTGCTGGCCTCCTATGGAGCACTCCCTCTTTTTTGGGGCTGCAGCCACTGCTACGACAACTGTAGCTTCTGCTGTTTTCACCACTATTGACTCCACCAGTCTTGACCTAGATCCTGGCCACAGCTATTCTTTCAAGGACCTGCAGTACCCTCGACTACCCTGGGTGTCATAGTGCACTGGATGAACTGCTATGTGCTATGTGCATACTACCACCTGGCATATCTTGTATGCTCACACAAATGTTCTGTTGTCCCATTAGATTTCACTTACAAACCACAAGATCAAAGATAAAATTATTCATAATTTCAAGACAGTGACAGCAGGGCATTAAACCAAGCACAGGGCCCTTCGGAGAGTGAGGCCTTGAGGAAAAAGGAAGAAAACTACCTCTCATTCTGATTACTTTGTAACAGAGAACAAACCCCACCATAACACTTCTTCGAAATATCCTGCCACAAGTAGATGAACAAGATTGCTTCCATCCACAAAAACCTCCTTAATGCTTTTGCATCGAATCCTAGTTTTCCTCCTCAGTCATATTATTTTTGCTTGAGCTTTTTACTTCTTTTCCTCCTGCTGATGGAGTTCATTCCAGTTAGTCCTTTGCTATTTTTTTCTAAAAATTTAGTTACGGTGACACTGAGAATATTTGCAGAATGTTGCAGAATGTTCATGTAAGCATGTGTATATGTGTTTTCGGACGTGTAAAGGAGAAGGAGGAGGAGGAAAGACAGAGACAGAGAGACAGAGAGAGACAGAGAGAGAGAATGAATTTCATCTCTACAGAGGCAGGGAGACCTGACTCCCCACTTAGTAGATGAGTAACCCTAAGCAAACCACTTAAATGCTATGACATTTCTTCATCTGTAAAATGGGAATAATAATGGTACCCATTTCACAAAACTCTTTTAAGAAATTAATCAGCAAATACCTCTTGAGAAACTTGTTGGTATCAGGCACTGTTCTAGGTGCTAAAAATACAACAGTAGTTTCTTTGTGGAGCTACATTCTTCTAATGAGACATACAAAATACACAATATGTAAAAAAAAAGAAAGAAAAAAGATTTAGTGTATCAGATGGGCATCGGTGCTATGAAAAAAGCCAGGAAAGGTTAGCAAGGACTGGGGTAGGGAGGAGAAGGTCATTTTAAATAGGGTGGTCCTGGATGCCTTCTCTGGTCAGGTGGTATTTGAGCAGAGGCCTGAATGGGGTAAGGGGAAAAGCCAGACAGATTCTTGGAGAACAGCATTCCAGTGAGAGAGTACAGAGAGCGCAAAGTCCAGGAAGAGGAAAGGAATTGCACAGAGAGCAGGATGGTGGGTCATGGAGGTCTCATAGGCTACTGTCAAGACATTGCCTTTTACTCTGAGTGAAATTGGGAGCCATGACAGAGTTTTGAGCCTGATAGTGACATGATGTGTTTTGAGTTTTCAAAGGATCTTTCTGGCTGCTGTGTTGAAAATAAACTGGAATTGGAAAAGGGGGACGGAAGGAGACTAGTGAGGAAGTGATGGTCATTATTTGGGTGAGAGGTGATAAGGAATAGCATTGAAGGTGGTAAAAAGTGGGCATATTCTTGGTACATGATGATAGGAGAGCTGACAGGATTTTCTGACAGACTGGATGTAGGGTATGAAAGAGTGGAATTGAGGAAACTTCACTGTGTTTGTTTTTCTTTTCCACCTGAGCAGCTTCAATAAGACAATAAATACAAAGTGCTCAGTGTTGCCTCCCTCATAGTTGGTGTCCAATCAGCTGGTAACGTACCTAGCCGATTCCCAGAACCCGTCAACCTACGTGAGGTGAGGAGAGACCAGTAAGATATTTCCTAGTCCGGACAGGCT
Organism: Chlorocebus sabaeus; assembly: GCF_047675955.1. NCBI lineage: Eukaryota > Metazoa > Chordata > Mammalia > Primates > Cercopithecidae > Chlorocebus > Chlorocebus sabaeus. The sequence continues at coordinate 14,872,105 of NC_132933.1, read as the reverse complement.
GAAAAAAAAAAAAAAAAAAAAAAAAAGTCAACAACCAGCAGGTGGCGCCCAACTAAAGTTAAGAAAAAAAACCAGCAAGCACCAGTAGGTGGCACCGAAGGCAACCTCTATTTGCCCTTGCTGCTCATTAGCATAAGACCCTCCCACCAGCGCCATGACAGTTTAGAAATGCCATGGCAACGACCCGAAAGTAACTTTCTGTTTCCATGGCAATGACCTTTAAGAAAGTTCTAGATAACCCATCCTTTCAATTTGCATTAACCCACCCCTTAATTTGCATATAATTAAAAGTGGGTATAAGTGGATACCACTAAAGTTGACAACATCCCATATCCTGCCCACTCTGGGCACATTGCATATGAATTAGCCCTGCTCTGCAAAGAGCACTACAGTTCAATAAAATTACTGTTTAACATCACTGACTCGCCCACTAATTCTTTCCTGGCCAAAACCAAGAACCCTAGCCAGCTAAGCCCCAATTTTGGGGCTCACCTGTCCTGCACCATATGCATATAAAATGGGTCACCTTCGCTGTAATAAGCTACTTAACCCTAGCTCTTTGCTCCACCAACTTAGCTCACCAGTAAGTCTAATTCCATTTGAATTGACATTCAAGGAAAGAGATCCAGGTTGATTGTCAGGAACCCTGGGTCGTAGTCCCATATCACCACTGGCCTGTTGTGTGATCCCAGGCAAGCCCCTCAGCTGCCCAGCACCCAAGGGGTGTTTATCAACATGACAAAATCTAACAACATTTGCACTACCTAGCTCAGAGGATGGTGAGGGCAAAGTGAGGCCAAACTGCCGATCCTGATTGGTTTAAAAATGTGTTGATTATAAAAGTGTTATAGAAATGCCAGGTTTATTAAGTCAGCATATTCATTATAATGAGTATCCTGTGGAGATTTTAATTTCAGATAGTAAAGACTAGGGCTGTAACTCTTTTGGTTTCTTTGGAATAACAGACCTGAAGATACTGCGAAGCAAATATTTTAGTACTGCTCATCTACTACCTTCTATTTAAAAGTCTCACATTTTCTTTGGAGCCATTGTTAATTCACCTCCCAGCTAGTCTCCCTTTAGGCTCGGTAATCGTAGCCCAAATACTCTTTTCTTTATAGAATCTTCTCAACTCATTTTGTTGCTGTAATGCTGGATGGGAAATAGCTTTTATTCCTTTGTCCAATTTCTGTCAACTTTTAGTGGTCGCCTGGAGCACTGACTTCAGAAGGTTTCTGAGGCCTTGTCCAGGCTCCATGGTGAAGAATGTCCTGATTCAGATGTTTTGGAGGAAAAAGGGACTACATGGTCTGGATTTGACATCCCTGATCTGAGGCTTATCTTGGTTTTGCTTCTAACCTTAGAGCTCTGGCAGTATGCTAATCCAAGCTGACTGCTATGGATCTTCCTGTTCTTTTTTTATGCAACAGAAATTTTTGCTAGCAAATCTCTTGTGCATAACCTCCTTCACCTCTTTAAATTTTAACTGCTCTCTGGCATCACTCCACAGATATAATCACTTTTAACAATTTCTTTCATCTTCCTCTGGAAACTCCTTGTGCATATATAAGCTTATATTGATATTCTTTGTCTTTCCCCTTCTTAAACAATAATGGGGTCATATTGTAAGCATTTTTCGCCACTTTCTTTTTCACCTAATAATATAACTTGGAGCTTATTCCATATCAACACCCAACTGATGGACATTTAGATGTTTTGAGGTAGGTATCTCTTTAATAGTCTCTGCTTCACACATGGGGAAACCGAGGTGCACAGCATTTACATATCTTGCCCAAGGTCACCCAGCTACTTAGTTGTGAAGCCAAGATTCAAAAGTAGATCTCTCTATTTCTAGAACTCACTCTTTTAACCATTAGGCTTTACTGACATTGCTGATTGACCCTCGAAGTGGCTGTATTACTGAGTTTCTACTTGCAGAAATGATGACATACTAATGTGTGTCCATTCAAAGCACTTCCCACAGTTCCACAGCACTTCAAAGCTTCAAAGTACATTCACACACAGGATCTCATTTAATTTTAACAAACATTTGTTGAGTTTCTATTCTATGCCAGGCACCATTTTAGGCCTGAACATAAAACAATGAATACAATGAAGTTCTTGGACTCAAGGCACTTATAATGAGGTGAGAGAAACAGACTTGTACATAGACAATTATAACGTCAAACAATAAAGAATATTCTAGTTCTTTAGACCTCTCCTAATATGTGCTAGTGGTTGGTCAGTTCATTTATGAAATTGATTATGGCTGGGAGCGGTGGCTCACGCCTGTAATCCCAGTACTTTGGGAGACTGAGGTGGGTCAATCACGAGGTCAGAAGTTCCAGACCAGCCTGACCAACATGGTGAAACCCCGTCTCTACTGAAAATACAAAATTAGCCAGGCGTGGTGGCACATGCTTGTAATCCCAGCTACTCGGGAGGCTGAGGCAGGAGAATCACTTGAACCCGGGAGGCGGAGGTTGCAGTGAGCCGAGATCACGCCACTGCACTCCAGCCTGGGAGACAGAGCGAGACTCCATCTCAGAGAAAAAGAAAAGAAAACAAAAAAAATCGATGACATTGGGGAATTATAAAAAAATTAGGTACACATTTAAGTGGTTCAATGTTCATTTAAACATGTTAAATATTTAAATGTACATACTTCCTCATCTTTTGATATTTTTGAGGTCTATTGAGGATACTTTCCTACCTCTTTCTTGCATAACCTCACCCATAAAGTTTTACTGATGATTTTGTGTCAGTTTGTTTTACCTGGAACAAGAAATTAAATTAAAGTATTTGCAAAGGATTCAGGTCACAGAATGCAACATTTTAATGATTTTTCACAAATAATGGTTGCCTCACTCACACTTAATTTGACAGCAATTGTTTTAGTGAGTTCCCTTCCAAAGCAATTATCTCAGTTGTCATAGTATAGCAACTTTTTTCTTTTTACACTCCTCTTTTTTTTTCTAGTGGGTATTTACATAATATTTGACTAAATTATGTAATTATAATACAACAGGCATACACAGCTTTCGGAACAAACTGGACTGATTTTCCAAAAGCAAATAACTCACTTCAGGGGAGCAAAAGTGGGCGCTCAGTCTACTATGGGGCAGCATTGCCTAGTGACCGGCTCGAGTTCAAATCTCTGCCTAGCCACCTGCAGGCTTTGTGATTGTGAATAATTGAATCTTTCTGTGCTTCAGTGTTTTCATCAATAAAATGAAAATTATAATAGTGTTCCTGTGTGAAGTATATGAGTTAGTACTTGTAGAGTACTTGGAAGAGTACCTTACACAAACTTCTGCTGTTATTGCCATTTTCAGATGGTAATCTATTCATTGTAAATTTCCTGAGGGCACTTGTCTGTATGTTCGATAGAAGATTTGAAACACTTTAGTTGGTCTAGCAATTCACTTAAATAGAGATTGATTAGATTGAGAATATCAACAAGAAGCTTTTCCTCTATGTTTTCATCTAGTGTTAAAGTTTCAGGTCTTGTGTTTAATTCTTTTATTCATTTTGAGTTGATTTTTGTGTATGGTGTAAGATATGGGTCCAAATTCATTATTTTCTATGTGGATATCCAATTTTCCCAACCCCAGTTGTTGAAGAGAACGTCCATTCCCATTGTGTGTTCTTGGCAGCCTTGTAGAAAATCAGTTGAGCATATTGTACATGCATGGATTATTTCTGTGCTCTCTATACTGTTTCAGTGGTCTATATGTTTGTCTTTATGCTAGTATCCTATTGTTTTAATTACTGTAAATATTTATAAGATATTTTGAAATCAGAAGGTATGATGTCTCTAGTTTTGTTCTTGCCAATTAAATCTCAATCAAACTTGGGGAAAAAATAGGATCAACAAGATAAGAATGAGTTCTGCCACTGTGAGTTGAAATGGATTCTAAACTCTGATTTTGCATTAAAATTACCTGGGAGAAGCCAGGCACAGTGGCTCACGCCTATAATCCCAGCACTTTGGGAGGCCGAGGCGGGTGGATCACGAGGTCAGGAGATGAAGACCATCCTGGCTAACACGGTGAAACCCCATCTCTACTAAAAATACAAAAAAATTAGCCAGGCATGGTGGCGGACACCTGTAGTCCCAGCTACTGGGGAGGCTGAGGCAGGAGAATGGCGTGAACCCAGGAGGCAGAACTTGCGGTGAGCCAGATCACGCCACTGCACTCCAGCCTGGGCGACAGAGTGAGACTCCATCTCAAAAAAAAAAAAAAAAAAAAAGATTACCTGGGAGGCTTTGAACACATTTTTTATGTTTTCAAGTGAGAGCAAGTTTATTAAGAAAGTAAAGGAATAAAAGAATGGCTACTCCATAGGCGGAGTAGCCCCAAGGGCTTCTGGTTGTCTATTTTATGGTTATTTCTTGTTTATATGCTAAACTAGGGGTGGATTATTCATGAGTTTTCTGGGAGAGGGGAGGGCAATTCTGGGAACTTAGGGTTCCTCCTTTTTTGAGACCATATAGGGTAACTTCCTGACATTGTCATGGCATTTGTAAATTGTTATGGTGCTGGTAGCAGTGTCTTTTAGCATTCTAATGCATTATAATTAACATATAATGAGCAGTGAGGACGACCAGAGGTCACTCTCGTGGCCATCTTGGTTTTGGTGGCTTTTGACTGGCTCCTTTCTGCAACCTATTTTATCAGCAAGGCCTTTATGACATGTATCTTGTGCCGACCTCCTATCTCATCCTGTGACTTAGAATGCCTAACCTCCTGGGAATGCAGACCAGTAGGTCTCAGCCTCACTTTACCCAGCCCCTATTCAAGATGGAGTCACTCTGGTTCAAACACTTCTGATATTTGCCTCCTCCCTTATACAAGGGAATCTTTAATCCTAAGATTTGTAGAGGGAGGAAGATCCATCTTCTGTAACTTCTTCAGGCTGAATAAGGACAGTGATATTCCTACCTAACTATTAGGGTCTCTTGTATTCAGGGTAGAGAGGAGCTCTGTCAGAAACTGTCCGTATGGTGAAGGCCATTTGGAACTCCAACAAAAGGTAATATCTGGAAGATTAGTAAGTGTTCAATTTAAGAAAACATTGAATAAGCTTATCCTTCATTCCTACACAAAGAGTACAACAGCAAACATATTCCACAATAGTAAAGTAAAAAAAGGAAATCCATCCCAAGTAAACTAAAGAAGAAGGCTTTCCATGAATTGGGCGGCTGTTGGAACCAAGCTGATGTGGAATTGCTATACATGCTATACATTCCAATATGTGCCCAGAATTAGAATATTGATCCAGATTTTTACATTACCAATCCCTCTTGTTTCTTCTGATCAGCAGCCAGAGATCACTGGTTGGTTCATAGGAATAAGCAGAGTTAGTCTAAATTGCAGGAAAAAACTCAAAAACAACTGATGAGACTATAATTGAATAACAGGTATATCACAGTTTTTGAAACACAATTTTCTCTCTCCAGTGTCCCATTTTTACGAAAGACAAATCATAGTAAGACTGCTTTGCTTTATTATACTTGGCCTGATTATTTGTCTAAAGTGCAGCAAGAATAGTTGTTTTTACATAGGCCTTTAAAATCGGCTTTGATGGAACTTTGTTCCATTAAAGGAATCTCAGATAAGAGTTTTTTTTAAAGCTGAGCACAACCATGGGTTTGTACCCTCAAATACCTATGAGTTGAGTAAATTCCTCTCCTCTTGAGATCCCAAGATAACAAGGGGCTCTTAGGCCTGTTAGAAAGTGACATTCTTTACTTACCACAGGTCAGGAACCCTGTACAGGGACTGTGTAGACAAGATATGAGGCCAGTTTTCCCAAGGAGCTTGTATTGGCTCTATGCCCCACCCAAGATGGCAATTCAGGGTCTCCGGGAGTGGCCCTGGCTTCCTAGGCGATTCCAATGTGCAGCTCTAGGAGTCACTGCCTCACAGGAAGGTGTGATGGTCTTAGCACTTCATACGATTCAGCTGTGTCCCTGTATGAATCCGTTCTCATGCTGCTAATAAAGATACACCTGAAACTGAGTAATTGATAAAAGAAAGAGATTTAATGGACTCACAATCATGGTGGAAGATGAAGGAAGAGCAAAGGGACTTCTTACATGGCGGCAAGAAAGAGAGCATGTGCAGGGGAACTCCCCTTTATAAAACCATCAGATTTCATAAGACATTCACTATCACGAGAACAGCATGGGAAAGTCTTGGCCCCATGATTCAATTACCTCCCACTGGGTTCATCTCATGACATGTGGGAATTACGGGAGCTATAATTCAAGATGGGATTTGGGTGGGGCACAGCCAAACCCTGTCAGTCCCCAAGCAAATCTCATGTTAAATTGTTATCCCCATAATCCCCGCATATCAAGGGAGAGACCAGGTGGAAGTAATTGAACCATGGGGGTGGTTTCCCCAGTGCTGTTTGTGATAGTGAGTGAGTTCTCATTAGATCTGATAGTTTTATAAGAGTTTGGTATGTCCTCCTTTGTTCATTCTCCTTCCTGCCAGCTTGTGAAGGAGGTACCTTGCTTCCCCTTCACCTTCTGCCGTGATTGTAAGTTTCCTGAGGCATCCCCAACCATGCTGAACTGTGAGTCAATTAAACCTCTTTCCTTTATAAATTACCCAGTCTCAGGCAGCTCTTTATAGCAGTGTGAAAATGGACTAATACAGCACTGAGGGATGAGTGGGATTTTAATAGGCGTATGTGTTGGTAATAATTCTTTGATCTAGGTGGTACAGATTCTTTTATCTTCATGTTTTTTGATTAAGAATCTAGGTTTCCAGACACTTGGCTCAGACAGAAGCAGAGCAGGCTTTCTAAAATCAGGTCCAGTGGTCTTTCCAGGACTCCAGGCTGTCAAAGCCAGGAAGGATTGAAGCAATTAATAAAAATTCATATAAATCTGCTCTGTCTTTTCAAAGTAGAAGTAGTCATAAAATGTTTTGTGTGAATTTTGAAATGAAATAAAACATCAACCTTTTTATGTAGGTAAGATTTACATTTATATTTTCTTCCATAATGAGAAATGTTTTCTGTTATCTGGATTACAATTATAAGCTATATAAAAAGAGGGTTTTTTCTTTGAGTAAGTGTCTTATAGCATAAATATGATAAGAATTTGATAGATTTGCTTTTTTTTTTCAAATTTATGCTAGCAATTCTCAGTAAAAACCATTTCTCTTTCCACTGTTATTTTACCTAATGCATAAAGAATATAGTAAATAATGTCATATGTGAAATCCAGCTAGAGCAGTAACATACAAATTGAATAACTTGGTGGTCTACTGAAACAGCCTCTTGCCACCCCCGTATTACACACACACACACACACACACACACACACACACACACACAATCTAAACATAAAAAACTCTAGCTAACTGAACTGGAGCAATAAAAATTAAGTAAAATAGAGATTACCTCAGAAGTGCATCCAAATCATACTGCAAGAATATTAAATGTGACTATTTTAGATGTTTTTTCTTGTTTAGATGTTTACAGACAGGAAATAGTGCATTTTTCTACAACAACCCACAATAGCAAGGCTTAATTGAGTGCATTAAAATAAGCAATTTCTTTGTGGCAATATAATAGTGGGAAATCCAGCTTCTTTTCTTGAATTTAAAAATATTAATTTTTTTTCTTTTTTCTTTTCTGTGCCTCTCAACCCAGCTTTTCCTGACTCCAAGAAGAACTGGGAAGAGAAGGCTTATTGATACATTTCAAGATGTTTCGGAAGTAGAATTACAACTTTACAAAGGCTAGAATTTCCCCCTTGCTTAAAGGTGATAAGAGCTGGTTAGCTTTACAAGGGCTCTAAGAACACAGTGAATATACAGACTTTAATGTGAAAAATGGCTACAAAGTAATTGACTTGAGAATCCCAACTTCCAGTGGCAACAGTCTGAAATCAAGCTCTCCACAGGACCACACTCCCTTTAGGGCAGGGGTCCCTAACCCCTGGGCCACAGACTGGTGGTGAGCAGTGGGCGTGTGAGCATTACCACCCGAGGTCCACCTCCTGTCAGATCAGCATCGCATGAGAGTCTCATAGGAGCACCAACCCTATTGTCAGCTGTACATGCAAGAGATGTAGGCTGCATGCTCCTTATGATAATCTATCTAAAGCCCGATGATCTGATGTGGAACAGTTTCATCCCAAAACCACGCCCCCAACACTTCCACGAGTACGTGGAAAAATTGTCTTGCATGAAACAGGTCCCTGGTGCCAAAAAGGTTGGAGATTGCTGCTTCAGAGGCTCTAGAAAAGAATTTGTTCCCTGCCTCTTCCAGGTTTGGTGGCTCCAACAATTCCTTGATTTGTGGTAGCATCAATCCAATCTTGCCTCCGTCTTTGCATCACCTTCTCCTCTATGTGTTTTTCTCTTCTCTTCTGTTTCTCATAAGGACACGTGTCCACCTGGATAATCTAGGATAATCTCATTTTGAGATCCTTACGTTAATTACATCTACAAAACCCTTTCCTCAAATAAAGCAACATTCATATGTTCCAGGTATTTGGATGTGGACATATCTTTTGGGTTGGGGTCCCTATTCAACCCACCATAGTTTCTTTCAGGGGAATTAGGGCTGTACCATCTGTTCAGAAACATTAAAACAATTCAGAGGAGCATGAATGTACCTCAATATCTTATTTGCAAAATGAAGATAGGGACATAGTTTGGTTAGCTAAGGTAGCATGTTTGGCTAAAATGCCATGTTTACCAATAAAGCATCCACATGTTTAAGGTTTGCTTGTACCCAGTATAATCCCATTTCTTGAAAACCTAATAAGTGAAAAATTGGAGGTGAGGGCATAATAGAGACCATATAAAATGGCAAATACATACGTGCTTCTTTCTTTATTCTGCTTGTTAGTAGTTCAGAACTTCACAAAAACGAATATTACCACTAGCCGGCAGACATCCCCCAAACTCAAAAGTAAAGCATTGACAGACGTGACTGGCTAGTTGGGTGAGACCATTTCCAAATACTACTTGTAGGTTACTGAGTTGGTTAAGGATCAAATAAGGTTCTGCATTTGAGGTTCTTTGTAAATTGTGTAGTATCTTACAAGTGTAAAAAATTACAGTTGCTCTTTTGAAGGGGATAAGAACAAGTCTGATATCATAGATGGACACTATCAAAAAATCTTTCAGTAAGTAGAAGTTAAAGACGTTTTTGTTCAACACACCAAGCATGTTTGCACCTAGTTGGGGTGGTCATTGGGGTTTAGCGTCTGCTTATAAATCAGTCTAGCGGGTTATTTCCCTCTTCAAGAATGAATTGGGTTTGCATTAGAGATAATCTCCTTGTTCAGAAGTAGGTGAGTCAAGAGAAATTCCTTTCTTTCTTTATTTATTTCTTTATTTAGCTGATACTGATTCATTTGGTATGAAAAGACAGATGAAAATCTTAGAGGAAATGATTACAAAATGAGAGAATTTGAGATCCTAGGGAAATAAGAATCTGTCAGCAAGATTAAAAATCACTTTTAAGAAAGTGCATCTCGTATTGGAGACATATAGTTGCAAAGATTCAGAAGAAAAAAAAAATTCATCGCCAATATAATAACAGAGTTAAATGCCATACAGTAGTGGCTTTCCAACTTTTAAAAATCAAACCCCAGATTTTCCCTAAATTAATCTTACCTGGAAGCCCAATTCATAAAAGAGACTAAAATGCAGCTGCTCTGGTTGTACTCTATCAAGGTGAGGGCGGGGATGAGGGGCACAATGGACCTCTCGGGGGACTTGCCACAGTTGCAATTGTTTATTTCCTGTGTGGTTTTTTGATCAGTAGCTGTCTTCTCCACCAGAGAAGACGCCACTCCAGGCTGGGACTTTGATTTTGCTCACAATTACATCTCTGGTGCCTAACACAGTGGCTGGCACTCAGTATATACTTGTGTTAATGAATGAATGGATGATGGAGAAGACAAAAAAAGGTGAATTGAAACAATCTGGTCAGGTCGATATCTGACACATCTCAGATGGCAGTGTTGATCTTTTTTTCATCGTCTTAGCATTTATCAGCAGTACTGGCAGCCAGAAAGAACATTGCATTTTGGTGTCTGGTGCAGTTCCTAGCACATAGTAGATTTCGGTCAATGAAGTAAGTACATATTAGTTGACCAAATGAATAAGGTGCTAAATGATTGAATAAATGAATGACTGTGTTGTGATGGAATGAGGACAAGTGATTCAATTTTCTGTCTTAAAATAATTTCAAAAACAAACCCCAAACTCCATGAAGGATCCTAATGAAAGCCTCCCTCCTAGGTGTCTTTTTAAAAAGCCAAGACTACATTTAATGTAAGTTTCACTTTGTTTATACCGATTTCCTAGAACTGTATTGTCTGAAAGTGTGACACATCATAAAACAACTGGAGCCAATGGTGATGTTAAAGCCAACTTCACTCAGTACAAATTGCTGACTTACAATTATCGCTAGGAGACACTGAGTGCCCCAAATATGAACAGCTCCAAAAGAAGTATTCCTGGTTTGAAAGAATTGCGTGCCTGCAGGAAACACACAGGCTCTTTATTTGAGAAGAAGAGGTATAAATTACAGTTGCTTGAAGGAAACCCTACCTTGTGCCTTAGCTATCTGTGTAAACAATGTGCCATTTGATCTACGGTGTGTATTGTAGCAAGACATTGCCTACGGATGTACTTAAGTGAGGGCAAACCGATTTGCAGTTTATCTAGTCATCCAGAGCATTAGCAGAGTAAGACACCAAACAAAGCCTTATGCCATAGTGGTTTTCGTACAAAAATATCCAAAGCTCTAAGGAAACCATTGCAGTGTGTGTGTGTGTGTGTGTGTGTGTGTGTGTGTGTGTGTGTAGGGGAGAAGGTGGGGAGATCTGGGCAGCAACTATCATTGGAGCCTGCTGAATCTGCCCTCTGAATCTCCATATGTGAGAGCATCAGAAGGCCTTGATTAACTGTCTCAGTGGGTGGGCTTGGCCCTGGGAAGGATAAGCCAATCCATCCTTAAAGTGGTGATCTTAGCTGACTGGCTCTGAGGTGACTTCCAGGTGGCACACAGATTGGGTCCAGAATGAAAACTCAACAAATCTGGGATTTTTTTTTATATATATATATTTCAAAAACAGCCAAATTTACAAATTTATAAAGTGTTCATTATAAAAAATACAACTAACACAAAAGTATATGTAGTAAACACTGAAAATACCTTTTCATAAACCACTCTCATCAACCCTACGCATGCCGCACCCCTCGCCCCTACCACATCCTGCTTTCTTGCCCAGAGGTAAACACTAATACCTGTCTGATGTCATTGAATGTGTCCTCACAGACCATTTTCTATTGAGATACAAATATAGCAATGTGCATACACAAATTTTCAAACACATACATCACATTATACTATGCATATTTCACTATGACATGCTTTTGCCACATAACAATACACCTTTGACGGGGATATTTATAGCTCAAAACAAAAATAAACAACAACAAAGGTAACTTCAGTTAATAAGATTTTGGCTTGTATTCTTTCAGGCCTTTTTCTATACATACATATGCATATATATATACACACACACATACACACACACACACACACTTTATTGAATTTTTAAATAAAGGGTATCATGTTATATATACTATTGTATTTTTCCCTTACTAGCATATTGTGAAGATCATTTCATGTCAGTACACATAGGTCTTCCGCTTTCTTTTAAATTGCTGTTTGATTTTAATAAAATAAGACTGTGTCATGTAATTTTGCCTGTTCTTTATTGATGGGCAATTAAGTTGTCTTCCCAGGGTGTTGTTGCTTGTTAGTGTTGTTGCATTTCTTATAAACCACACTGCTGTGAATAGCCTACATATTCATTTCTATGTGCACAAGTGATATTGTTTCTATAGACAAAAGTCCTAAAGCAATGGATGTGCTCATTTGAAATCAAGAGACACGGTCAAATTGCTCAAAAAGATCTCTTTCCTCAAGTCCTTGCCAACACTAGATATTGCTAAACGTCTTAATTATTGCAAATTGAACAGGGAAAAAGGATTTCATTGTTTTTTAATTTGTATTTTCCAGATTAATAATAAGGTAGACCTGCTGGATCATTTTTAATTTGTATTTTCCACTCTAGATAGTCTACCTCCTGACTTTTGTTTCCTTCTCTAGTTTCTTCCAAATCCAGGTTATCCTATGCAATGCTTCCAGGAGAATTTTCCCAAAGCTACTTTTTTTTTTTCTTTTTTCTTTCAAAGACAGGATATCAGTCGGTCACACAGGCCGGAATGCAGTGGCATGATCACAGATCACTGCAACTGTAGTAGGAGTTATTAAGAAATTATTTTAGGCAGATAGAGAGGAAAAGAGGTCCTTGGAAGGTTTTTTCACAGCTCCAAAAAAACCCCAAAAAACCTTTCTTGTCTAGCATGAGAGCCCTGGCTTTTAGACCCGGGCTAGCAGTCTTTAATATGCAAATACAAGCCATTAGAAACTGGGTCCACCCAACATGGGATTCCCACTGTTGTCCTCTTGCCCTTGCCCCCACGTGTGCCTGACAGCATGGCCACCCCTGCATATCTCCACGTGTGTAGAACCTCAGGGGCCCTGCATTTGCATATTAAAGGATTGGGGTGGGAGGGCCAGGTTTTTCATGGGCTACGCGAACAACATGCCTGGTCAAACCAATCCCCTTGAGCCCTATGTAAATCAGACACCGCCTCCAGCCATGGCATAAAACTGGCTGGGATCCTTCAAATGTGGGGTCTCCTCTTTAGGCTTTGGAGCCTCCCTCCCTCTGTCTCTGTACCAGGGAGCATCTTCCTTCTGCCTTCTCCCTTCTTGCCTATTAAACTCTCGGCTCCTTAAACCCACTCCACGTGTGTCCGTGTCATCTTACCTAATTCGACTCGAGATGAAGAACCTGGTGTTCCTCCACTCATGGGAGCAGTATCACAACCTCCAGCTCCTGGGCTCAAGCTATCCTCCTGCCTCAGCCTCCCAAGTGGCTGAAGCTACAGGAATGCACCACTCTGCCTGGCAATTTTTTTTTTGTCGAGATGGAGTCTTGCCTTGTTGCCTAGGCTGGTGTTGAACTCCTGGCCTCAAGCAATCCTCCTGCCTTGGCCTCCCAACCCAAAGCTACTTTTCATCACTTCACTTTCCTGATCAAAAACCTTTACTTAAAATTTCCAGATATTTAGTGAATTTCTGCTGTGAGCCATGAGCTCTGCTAGCCCACTGGGAAGAGGAGTACTGGTTCATAACCCATCATCTGCATGGTGGCGCAGGAAGCTCTTCTTTCTCTTCATACATGAGGTATTCAACTAGCTCCTAGTTAATAAACCTCCAAACTCCCTTTTAAACAACTTTGGAATAATCCGCTCCATACTTTAGTTCTGTAAAAGCCAAGTTCATTTTTGCTTAGGTATCGAGGGTGTAGCAGTATCCAACTTAACAAGAATGATTAGGAAATTTTGTCTTAATATTTGCAGAAGTGAAATTAAGCCTCTCTCTCTGAGACTCTCAGCACAACACTGCTTCCCTCCTACTCCTGTTTGAGGATTGCTGCTGTCGCTTGTCCACGCCAGCTTCTCTGTCTTCATTCAGTGGAGCTTCTCCCAGACGCTAATGTCATTCAATGGGAATTCAAATAGTAGAATCTCCCCTGATCCTGTAGAACTTCCTAGGTGGGGTGTCTCTGGCAATACCAGGATCCAAGTCCTGTGGATGGACTGAGTCTTTGAAACCCTTCATTTTGGTCTCAAAGAGAATCATAAACCTTTTGTTAACTGCATAATCACCCCGCCTTCCCCCCCAGTGCCTTTTGAGCTGTCATCAGTGTACTTTGGCAACAGTGATGGGAATAAAACTGCGTTTCAAGAGTGAAATTCTAAAATGTGTTGTTTTTCTGCCATTTCTAATTCTAGAAAAATAATAATACTTCTTTTTAATTTTTAATAAAACATCTTAGGTGATAATGTTAATGATATATAGTCTGAACTAAGGGAGGGGAAACATTGACTTCAATGGAGCTGCTTCCCAGTAATTGGTACTTCATAAGTGTCATCTGTGCCTTTGTGACAGAGACGGTGAAATTTATCAAAAAGGTAAATGCTTAAAGAAATGGAATTGGCACTTGGCTTTCTAGCTGTCTCTTTTGAAGTATACTTCAAAAGTTTTAATAGGTAGAAACTGTTTGAATTTGGCTCCTATTTGCTCTAAATTTACTGATATAGTCATTTTTTATGCAGTATACAGATGCTTGTTACTTGAGCTCAATAGTCATTACCACCAACAACCAAAGTTTGTTTCACAAACCTATTTATTTTGTGTGTCAGTTGGAGGATAGGCAACTCCAGAACTGTATAATTCTCTGATCCTCAGCAACTACTAAAGCTAGTAATTAATGATAAAAAACCAGATGTATCAAAAAGAATCACATTCATTCCACAAATAGTACACTAAGATGTTTATAAACACCCACCCAGACCAAGCCAGTAATACATTATATTTCTGTTTTCTTTGCAGACAAAGCCTCAGATTTCTACAACAAAAAGTCTAAAAGCTCAGTGATAAAAATTAATATGAAGTCAGAAGATTTAAGGCTTAATTAGAATTCTGATCCAAAACGGCAGACTGTGTGAACTGCTGTTGCTAAACTGTACTGTGTAAACATTGCATACTGATAGAATTTGCTTGTCAACTCCACTGGCATTTCTGTGCAGTAAGCTTGTCTTTCTGTCAGCGGAGTGCATCATGGGAAAAGATCAGCATCTCAAAGGAATGTGATCTGCATGTATAAAGAGGAGAGAAAAAAACCCTCAAAGAAAAAGAGGTTTTGCTTGTTTTTCTGTTGTGTTCAAAGGTTAAAAAGAAGGTCTTCTACCAATGTGCATTTTGGTTTCAGGATAGTGAGGGTTTTTCTTTCCAAGAATTAAAAGATGAACTTTTTTTTTCTTTTTTTAATTTGAGGGAAAGTATCATTTGTAACTTTGGCTAAGCAGAGCAAGCCATGGAAAGAAGACTGCAGAGAAGGAAAAGAATTTTAAAATATGTTGAGCTTTTTCCTAATCCTTCCTGTGGAACTCTTTGTTTGCTTGTATCTACTACCTCAGCCAATTTATCTAAATCAAGATGCATTAAAAAAAACAAAACAAAACAAAACAAAAAAAACCCTAAGCAGCAACATAGTGCAGGCAATGTAAGAAACATAGGAGCTGGATCGGATAGAGAGCTGTTCAAATCCTGACTCTGCCACTAGATCACCTCTCTGCACCTTAGTTTCTCATCAATTAAATACTGCGTAATCAAAGCCACATCACATCCATATGAGGGTTAAATGATATAATGTTTGTGAAAGTCCTGGTACTCAATGATTAAGAAATGTTTATTAAATTATTTGAGACAGTTTATAATTTAATAAGTTTTTCTTTCCAATGACATTCTAAAGTCATTGTGATTCTCTGCTATATTGTCGGTTGAGTTGTTTCATAAGCTTCTATGACCAGGGATCATGTCCGTGTAATTCTTTGTTCTCAGCTCTGCAGTATGCATAGGGTCTTTCATAAATGCTTTTTGCTTGCCACGCTCAATAAACAAATTTCTGCTTCCTGCTGGTCCTCTGATCCTTGTTTCCCCTTTTACTTTCAGTTGACACATAATGATTGTACATATTTATGGGATACAGGGCAACCTTTGGTACATGTATACAATATGTATTGATCAAATCAGGGTAGTTAACATATCCATCACTGCAAACATTAATCACTTTTTGTGTTGGCAACATTCCAAATACTTTCTTCTAGCTTTTTGAAAATATATAATAAATTATTGTTAACTATATTTACAGTGTTATGAAACACTAGACCTCATTCCTCCTACCTCTGATCCTTTGACCAGTATACTCTCAGTGTTGTTTGTCTGTTGGGTTCAGAGAGTGTCTGTTGCGGACAGTTTTGGACAGGCTTATTTACAGTTAATTGTGAGGAATTTATTTCAACACAAACACTGGAGAAGAGGAGAAAGGGAGGAAGGTGGTTGGTACATATTGGGCATTCAAATATTTGTAGAAAGTACTAGGTGCATGTGGGATGCAAATATAGTCAAAAAGAATGAGGCAAAGAGAAAAGGGGGTAAAAACGAGGCAAAGAGAAAAAGGGGTAACAATAGCTAACATTTGCTATAATTATTGAATGTTTGGTACTTTCAGATGAGAAAACTGAGGCTTAAAGAAGTCAATTAAATTACCCAGGTAACTGATAGATCCATAATATTTTATCTGAAGCCCTTGGGAACAGGTATGTTTCAGGATCCAAAAATTGTTGGATTTTAGAAAGATATATGGTACATGTATCACATATTATACGAAATCATTAGCAGGATTGGTGGCAATACCACCTCATCAAATACATTAATATTAATGCATTGAAATATATGAATATTCACACCTAATGAAATAAATAAAGATTATAAATAGTTCCATACTAGTTCAGGTCAATTCAGGTTTTACTGTCAAATAAGTTACAAAATACCCTTATTTTTCAAAACCTTTTTTAAACTTTGGAATTGCAAATAAGGACTGCAGGCCTGTGGTAAATGGTAGAGAATAATGAATAATGAGTGAGAGCCCAGGTGTGTCAGACTCCAGAGAAGGACTATTGCCATGCTGCCTTAGTTTTCCACTGCTGCTAGACAAGTTACCACAAATTAAGCAGCTTAAGGAATGCAATGTCTTATCTTACAGTTCTAGAGAACAGAAATCTAAAATGGGTCACACTGGGCTAAAGTCAAGATGTCAGCATTGCTGCATTTCTTCTGGAGACTCTAAAGGGGAATAAATTTTCTTACCTTTTCTAGCTTTTAGAGGCCGCCCACATTCCTTGGCTTATGGCCCCTTTCTTCCATCTTTAAAGCCAATGATGGTAGGCTAAGTCCTTACCTCTTATCACTCTGCCCTTCTCTTCTGACATCCTCTTTCATATTTAAAGTGCCCTTGTAACTACCTTGTACTTACCCAGATCATTCGGGATGTATTAGAGCACTCCAGTGGGATGGGTGTGTATATATATATATATATGTATATTCCACTGGGTCTCTCTTTCTGTCTCTCTCTATTACATATATTATATATATGTATATATAGATATATATACATATATGTATATATTAGAGATATTATATATCTCTGTTACATATATATGTTATATATATGTAATATATATAATATATAATATACTATATATATATAAAAATATATGCAATAGAGAGAGAGAGAGCGAGACAGGGACAGAAACAGAGATTTATTTAAGGAATTGTCTCACATGATTGTGGAGACTAGCGAGTCCAAAATCCGAAGTCACCAGTAGGCTGGAGAGTCAGGGAAGATTTGGTGTTGCAGTTCAAGTCTGAAGGCCCTCTGCTGAAGAGTTCCTTTTTGCTTGGTGCTTGGGAGAAATTAGTCTTTCGTTCTATTCAGGTTTTCAAATGGTAGATGAAGCCCAATCAGATGATGCAGAGCAATCCACTTTACTCAAAGTCCATCAATTTAAATATTAATCTTATCTAAAAAGCCCTTACAGAAACATCTAGAATAATGTTTGACCAAATAACATTTGGCAAATAAGCAAAGTTGACACATACCATCGCACAGGTAATCTCTTCATCTCAAAGTCAGTGGATTAGCAGCCTTATTTCCATCTGCAGCATTCATTTTCCATAGCCATGTAATCTATCATATTCTCATTTCCAGGGATTAGGACGTGAACATCTTTGGGGGCCATTATTCTGCCTACCACAGTGTGGTTGCACAAGTTGTACACAGCACAATTCCAAGGGGGCACCATTCACCTAGATTGCAATTTGAACAGTACCCCCAAAGCCATGCAATCTGGAGGTCCTGTTGTAGAACCTACTTGCCTAAACACAGCCATTGCACATCCTGTCTACCAGGGAAGAAGTGTACTCAAACGTTTTCCAGCTTCTGGCAAACAGCGTGATGATGGCTTCTGTATCAATGTATCAGTAAGCTCCACAGGAGATGAGAGGGAGCCAGTGTGGGAATGTAGGGAATGTAGGGAATCACCCTGTGGAACATAGGGGCAGAGTTGTTAGGTTTGCAATTCCAAGTTTTCCTGAGGATTAAGCTGAGATAGTCTCTAGTAGGCTTTTATAACTCAAATAGGATTGTCTCCTCTGGATAACCTTTGAGTGTTTTGTGGAGGGGAGATGAAAAAGCTGCATTCCTGATCACAGGAAGCCTGGTGTGAGGCTTCAAATGAACAGTTTTCAGTTCAACCTCTGAGGCAGGGAATTCTTGGGTCTGGTGTGGCTGAACAGGTGATGAATATTATTTTAATAGCTATGGGGCCAACAGATCTATGACATCTTTCTGCAGAAAAGTATTTTTCAGGAGAGCCAAAAAAAATCCTAGAGTATCTTATATTTTCAATGTTTTTTTTTCCATAGATGTCAGAAAAACAAATACCTTTTAAATAGTCAAATTAGCAGAGAGATGGACCTTTACCACAATTTACTCTATTGCCCTCTCCCCAAACTAAGCTAATAAAACAGACAAGAGAGGAGAGAAAAATCAGAAAGTCTTTTCTAATATGCCAGGGCCATTAATTCAAACTGTTTCAGGAAACCGAGGAGGGAAAGATCCCTCTTTTGTGGCTGATGTGAAAAATCTCATTTATCATTGTTTGCAAAAGCTCAATGAGGCAAACCTCTATCTCTCAACCCTTCCAATTCCTACAGTACATAGCCACGCTCTAGATGTTTCATTGATGTAAAGACAGTCATTACTACAGATAGTTAAGTAAATTGGTAAAAATTCTGCTGTCAGTGTATAATCACTATGTAGTTCTTTGTAATGTCCTCAGCAACTTCTGTTTCTGGCATCCTATTGCTCAGGGCAGGGGCAACAGTCTGGTTTTGATGTTGATTGACTTTTATTAGGAGACAGGAAGTTTGATCTAGATTAAAACAGTGCCTGTGAACATGGAGAACATGAAGAAAGGTCAGCAGGTTAGGTGAGCAAATTGCCACCAAATGGAGGATGTGACCTCAATTTTTCCATTAACAGAGAGGACCCAGAGTTGACAAGTTCTTGGGGACACAGTATTTGTTCAAAACAGAAAAATACAAAAAGGAAATATTTGACAGTTCTTGAAGCTCATGTGTCTTTGTCTGAATGCCCATTGGGTTATTTGTTAATGGGATTAGCCTACATTCTGTCAGATCTCTTGACTCCACAGCCCATGCTCATTCTGTTATGTCACATTATTAAATTATGCTCAGTATCTCCTGCTTAATGTGTAATACATTTTAGAATGGAGAGAGGACAATCTGGCTAAATTTTATAAAGATCTGAAGCAAAAATGAAAACAAATTATTGCTTGAAAGTTGAAGGCTTTGGTTGACAGACAAACCAACATAGAGAAGACCTTACTATATTTTGTTTATAAACACAATTTAATATTTTAATCTTTCCAGATTTTTTTCAGTTGTCAGGTAATCATAGCCTAAGGCAGGGGTCAGTAAAAGTTTTCTGTAAAAGGCCAGATAGCAAATATTTTAGGCTTTGCGGGATAGATAGTCTCTGTTGTAACCACTCAACTCTGCTTCTGTAGCATAAAAGCAGCCATAGACACTGTGTAAATGAGTGTTACATTAAACTTTATTGACAAAATGCTGGAGGGCCATATTTGGCCTGTAGGCAGTGCAATTTTGATAATAAGCTATACAAATTAGAGAGACAATGAAGGTCAGTCACCCAATCTGGTTCGAGATGGGAACAGCTGTCTAAACCATTGTTTCCTATATGTTTTCAACAATACTGGAGTTCTTAAGACCTTTATTTTGTCTCCCTGCTGTTCTGCACTCTGCTAGCATGCCACAGGATCCTTTGGGAGAGAGGAAAAAAATTGGAGGATGGGTGGGTCATTGATTAAGGTGTCTAGGATGCTTGAAAGAGATAGAATGATTTAGCAAAAGTTGCCTTATGTGCATGGGTATAAATCATCCAACAGTTTTAGCTCTTATTTTCTGACAAACAGAAACAAATGACCTAACCAAGACAAAATAAATACATGTTCTTTTCATCATTTGGGGGCATGGAGGGCAGGATCCAGCAAACACTAGGCTCAGTCCTCCTAAAGAAAGCAAGCTTTTGAACTGTGAAGCTTAATTGTGGTTACTCCTCCTTCTTTACTTAGGAAACATGCTCCCCTCTCTCAATATCTCTCAGTTTTAAGTCAATGTAGTTCCAAGGGCCAGATTTTAATCTTAAATGTCAAGTATACTTACAAATGACACGTGCATATATAAATATCAAATGAACCATGTAGTTCCTCATATCCTCTTCTACTGAAGTGTAGAAGACACCATGCAGGAGACTCAAGAATCAAGGATTTCAATTCTTAATGGAGTTCGTTCTTGTGCTAGAGGCATAGCTATTTAGTTAGCTGTTATATTCACTTGACAGCTTCGCAATGAAATTGTAACATTTTTCAGAATTGAAGCTAATGAACCACATTCTTGTTTATAAGAAGTTACATACAGAGTGCAAACCCTCTTGGTGAATTTTTTGAAAGAAAATGGGATCAACACAAAAAAATAATTTTTGAGGAAATTGCCTGTGTGGTCAATATTTTGAAATGCCCTTTGTATTACTTAGTCATGTGACTGGAACACCTTTGCCTTCTTGTCAGGAAGTCTTCCCTGCTTGCGCAATGGGAAGCCATGGCCCCTATTTATATTTTCACAATTTACCTTTTCCTGGAAATGGATCCCTTTTCTCCAAACTCAATTTTTTGAGCTTTTAATAAATATTCAGAAGTTCTATAATATGTGCTGAGTTTCCTGCACATGCGTGGATTCCTTTCTTTATCCATTTAGTAAATACTTATTGAGTGTCTATCATGTTTTAGGTGCTGGATATAAACAGCAACGAATTCAGAGAGCTTACATTCCAGTTCAGGAGACAGATCTTTTTAACAATTAATCATCCTAGTAAATAAATAATTATAAATTGCAGCAAGAGCTATGAAGGAAAAGCACATTGTGCTCTTAGAGCTCAAGATGGGCAGAACTGACCTAGTCTGAGATCATGGAAGACGTTTCTAAGGAAGTGATCATTTGGGCTAAGACTGGAAAAATGAGTAGAGGTCCACTAGACAGAGTGGGAGTCAGAGTATTCCAGGTAGAGAGAACACTAGATTCTAAGGCCTTGAAGGGGGAAAGAACACAGAACGCTACAAATAGACTAATGTGTCCTAATCTAGGAAGGGAGCAGGACAGGGACACAAGAGTCATTTATTCATCAAATGTTCTGGGAGACTACTGTGTATTGGAACTAATCTAGGTACTGGGGACACAAAATGACAAAAAAAAAAAAAAAAAAAAAAAAGAAAGAAAGAAAAGAAAAGAAAAAAGAAGAAAATCCCTGCCTTCACAGAGTTTACATTTTAGTTGGTGAGGAGACTATAAATATATAACAAGGAATTAATTCGATTTTTTATGGTGATAAATGCTAATATGGTTTGGCTCTGTGTCCAGCCTCCACCAAATCTCATCTAGAACTGTAATCCCCACATGTCAAGGGAGGGCTCTTGTGGAAAGGGATTGGATCACGGGGGCGGTTTCCCCTCTGCTGTTCTCATGATAGTGAGTGAGTTCTCATGAGATCTGATGGCTTAAAAGTGTTTGGCAGTTTCCTCTCACTCGCTCTGTCTCCTGCCGCCACGTAAGTCATACCTTGCTTCCCCCTTCACCTTCTGCCATGATTGTAAGTTTCCTGAGGCCTCCCCAGCCATGTGGAACTGTGAGTCAACTAAATCTCTTTTCTGTATAAATTACCCAGTCTCAGGCAGCTCTTTATAGCGGTGTGAAAATGGACTAACACAAACGCTCTGAAGAAAATGAAACCGGATGTTCAGTGAAGGTCTAACTCCGGAGATGCCATTTGATTAAATATTGATTGATATGAAGGAGCCATTCAGATGAAGATCTGAGGGAGGAAAATTCTAGGTGGCAGAATTAGCCTGTAAGAACATACCTAGTGTGTTTTTAAGACTATATTTTATTTAGTGTTCAAAACCAATTCAACAGGCAACTTGTGCTAAGTTCATGGCTACTACCCGTCAGGGTAGGATTTAAACCCAAGTCTATCTATGCCTTCCCTTTTTCCATCATAGAATAACACCTCTTTAGAGGGTATTAAACCATGTTCATGTGCACAGGTCATTTGATCAAATCATCATTTAATCATTTCAGCTATTTATTTAATAATTTCATTTATGTATTTAATCATTTCAGTCAAAAGAGTCACATCTGAGAGTGAACATAACCTTCAGTATGTATCCTAGGTGAAACCCCAAGCTGTTGCTGATAAAGGTGTTCTCACCTTTCTCTGTTGGAAAAGACTCCTGTGAATCTCAGTATGAGGAGAGCCCATGCTTATTGTAGAGTCTGTGGTATGTTTGGGAATCATTGTACAATGTAGAGAAAGTCCCAGGCTAATAGGAGACTCGGGTTTTATGCTCTTACTTCCATTCAATTAGTTGTACAAACCTAAGCAAGTTACATCTTCTCTCTGAGTTCCAGTTTTTTCATCTGTAAAATGGGAATGTTAAAAATGGCTTTTTTTTTTTTACACGTCTCAGACTTCTGAAAATCCAATTAACATGTTACCTCTTCCTTCAAAATATATCCAGAATCCAACAATTTCCCACCATCTTCACTGCTACCATAACCACTTCTTTTCTGGATTATTGCAATAGCATCCTAACTGGTGTCTCTGTGTCCTTGCCACTCCAGCCCTGAATGCCATTCTGAATGGAACAACCAGAGTGATCCTGCTAAAAGCAAGTCAAATGTTAGTGGAACTTATTACTCTCCTTATTCCCCCAGTGACTCATTCATTCACTTGGAATTAAAGCCAAAATGTTAATGTTTACGTGCCCCACCATGATGTGCCTGCCCACATTACCACTCTGACCTCCTCATCTGGTCCTCTCAGATACTCTTGCTCTAGCCTTGCAGGTTTTCTTGGTATTCTTCAACCACACTAGGCACAATTTCAACTCTGAGATTTTTGCTTGCTGTTGCCTCTGTCAGGAATAATGTTTATGCAGAGAGCTGCATAGCCCACACCCATACTTCTTTCAAGACTCTGCTCAAATGCTACCTTGTCAATGACGTTTACAGTGACTATTCTATTTAAAATGGCAACCACTCTTTTCCACATTTCAGACTCCCTTATCCTGCTGTACTTTTTCTTTTCTCCTTTACATAACACTACTCATTGTTTAAATGTACTTATTTATAGAATGATCATATAACATTTTGCAAAAACTGGTATATTTTTGAAAATGAAAGTGGGTACTATTAAATTATATCAGGACAATAGATATAAACATGGACTCAGTAATTTATAATGATTTTTACAATGTTATGTTTCCCTTTGCTGGTTTTCACAAGAAAAATGATCATTGAATGTTTTGTTGTTTACTTATTTATCTCATGTGCCAATAACAATGCCTGACATAGTAGATTATCAATAAATATTCTTGAGTGAATGAATAAATAAAAATAGGTATAAAAGATGTTCATGGCTAGGCACGGTGGATCACGCCTGTAATCCCAGCACTTTGGGAGGCCGAGGCGGGCGGATCATGAGGTCAGGAGTTCCAGACGAGCCTGGCCAACATGGTGAAACCCCTTCTCTACTAAAAATACAAAAAAATTAGCTGGGCATGGTGGTGCGCACCTGTAATCCCAGCTACTGGGGAAGCTGAGGTAGGAGAATGACTTGAACCCAGGAGGCAGAGGTTGCAGTGAGCCGAGATCGTGCCATTGCACTACAGCCTGGGTGACAGGATTGAAACTTCATTTCAAAAAAAAAAGAAAAAAGAAAAGAAAAGGTACACTATCTGTTAGTTGAGGAGTAGACAAGAAGCATGGAAGAATTGAGAGACTTCCTACAAAGGATGAGCTGCATGGAGTGGAAGTGGCATCTGGTAAGAAGATGGTAAGAGTTAAATTAATGGTTGAAGTAAATTAACCCCTGTCAGGCTATACAAAATTCTTGACAACAATTGGAAATAGCCATTTCTGTACTTGTACACACTATGCATCCACTCATCACTCCATCTACTCTATTTATTGACCTGTTCTTGAATGAATTTTTGGCAGAAACCAACATACAATGTGCTATTGTCAAAGTCAATGAATGAACTGAATCCAAATGCAAAATGGTTTAAATTCTATTTTGCTTACTCTGTAGTTTTGGAAACGCTTAGATAACAAGAGTGTGCAGTTTACTTATAAAGCCAAAGGAAAATCAATAGATAAGCTTTCATTCTTCCTTTTTCAGTTGATGATATCGATGGGAATGAATAAGCCAGAGTCTTTGCTTTTAACCAAATTTAAAAACAATAAAGCCTTATTGGGCAGGACTTTGTGGGCCTTTTGTCTTCCTCCCTGGTTTGGTAAATCAGGTTTGGTTGAGTTGGTTTTCCATGCATCCCACCCCAACAACATTTGGAATTTATTTTTCATTTATAATGTTTTTCTTATATTCCAAGGATGTATCATAGAACAAAGGCAACAAAGTTTATTGGGTTCAGATAGATCACAAAAAAAGACATCCAATTTTCTATTTAGGCGTTTAGCAAATCATAGGAGAAATCAATATGCAAAGAAGTAAAACCTTTACAATTCCAGTAATGGAAAAGAGAGAAAGACTGTTTTCTACTTTCTTTTGACTTCTTTTATGATATTTCAGCCTTCTGATAGCCTTAAGAAACTGGCCTCTAGTTCAGATTAATGTTCAGCTTTTGTGGTTTGTATTACCCAGGGTTGCAAAGTCAACTATTTTGTTTAAATATTTTAAAAGTACCGAATTAGAAGTACAAAGCCTAAGCAGAACCAGGCACATAGAAGAAACTGAATATATGTTTTAATTTAATGTGAGATGGTTGATATATTCTGTAAGCATATTCATCTGTCAATCTGACGCTAGTTAGCCTCCTAATATCTGAGTAGCTAAAGAAGAGATATAAATGTGTGAATATCACAGTCATAGACTCAAATATGCTAAAACATAACTTACTTCATTTTTATGTTAGTGAAAGCATTTTTTTTCCTAGTGCTTAATCTACCTTACTAGCAGTAGAAAACAATGACCACCACCATAGCAACAGGAATAAAATCTTTAATTTAGCTGCTTCCAGGTAAACTCAGTCCAAATCTGTGATGTATTTATTAATACAAATTAATAATCTATCCATTTTTAGATTTAAAACATCTCACATTTTTTTCTCCCTTCTTCATCTTTTTGCAGTTTCTTTTAGGCTTGTGAGCATGATGATAATATTGGTGGGAACTTGGCTTACGCTGCTGTTATATGAGGTTTTTGAGGAAAGGGTCTCAAAATGCGCTCTTCTTGATTCTTATCTGTGTTGATCCTATTGGGCAATCCTACTCCAGTTGATCTTCTCTTGTATATCCATTAGGAAGGCCTTTGCCTTAAAGTAACAAAAAACCAGTAGTTCCTTAGAAAAAGGATATTTACTATTTAGTAATAAGAAAATCTAGACACAGATGGCCTCTGGGTTGGTCTGGAAGCTCAACGACCCAGACTCTTATTATTTTTCTTTTCTACCATTCTTTGCATGTTGCTTTTTTCAATTTTGCCCTGCTCACCTAATGATCACAAAACGGTTGCTGCACATCCCAACATCACATAATCTTTCCTAGGCAGAAAGAAATGTAGAAGAACCACCATCAGTAGCTCTCTTCTTGCATATGCCTCTTTTATCAAGAAAGCAGCGAGAACTCAAAAACTTCCACTTAGGTCTTCTGGGCCAGATCTGAGTCACAGGTTATCACTGGCTGTGAAGAAGGTAAGGAAAGTAATGTTTTGGGCTTTACACTCTCTATAATGGGAGATAAGCCAGGGAGATAGAGTTGAGAATGGCATTTTGAGCGGCCAGCCTTCAATTTCTGCATTATTGGTCTGGTTTTTGGAATAGGAAATGTACAGCACTTCCTGAGAGTGTGATTGAGATGATCTGTGAGAGAATGATGCGGTTGAATCAGTGTAAATTTTTTGATGCCTGTGGAGGACCTTTTGTGTACAGGAAATGCTATTTGCAGTTACTTGGTTTTAAATTAATTTATTAAAAAACCACTTAAAAAGTTGTTATTTTTCTTACTTTTAAATGTAATTTAAAACTCTTAGTCTATTCTATAAATCCCGTGTATTTTATCAATCCCTTGCAAGGCAGCCTTTGATTAATGTTGGATTAACTCAAGTTGAACAGACTAAACTCTGCTTAATTAAAAGAACTTCTAAGTGTAAACCCAGATTCCTCAACTATTTTTAGCATTTCAGAGTACATTTTAAAGTCTGATATATCAACAAAGAAACACTGGACTGAAATTGAACTTTAGACAGAATGGACTTAACAGACAATTATAGAACATTCTACTCAGCAACTGCAGAATATACATTCTTCTTATCAGCTTACGGAACATTCTCCAAGACCACAAAACAAGTCTTAATGAATTTTTTAAAATTTGAAATCATACCAAGTATCTTCTCAGACCACAGCAGAATAAACTAGAAATCAATTCTAAGAGGAATTCTCGAAACTGTAGAAATACATGGAAATTAGACAACGTACTCCTGAATGATCTTTAGGTCAACAATGACATTAACATGAAAATGTAAACAACTTCTGAAGCAGAGGAAAATGGAAACACAACATATCAAAATATCTGATTTTCTTTTTAAGCACTTCAGTACCTGACCAGGCAAACTTATGATCCCAACAAACAGAAATTGTAAATTGCTTGAACAACTCTTAAATATTTAATGATTTAAACTTGTAAATATAAAGAATCTCAAGTTTTCTCTTAAATATTCTAACACACTAAAAAGTAAATTTGGTCAAAATATTTTACATCCTTTAATGAAAAAATGACAAACTAATAAAATATTTTAAATGAGAATCTGTTCTCTCTGTTTAAACTGTTACTCTAAAATATGTCATATTCTCTTAAACATCAAAAGCACATTTAATACCAACTGCACACACATTATTCTGAATTTCACATATTGGTATTCATACTATGGACTTTGTTCACTCCATTACATCTGTTTTTTATTCCAAACCTCCCTAAGATTTTTAAGGATACTTAGTAGCACATCATCAGGCCAGGCAAGCTGGTTTTGTCATTACAAGGCAACTGAGATCACTTATGAGGCAGAGATTTGAGGGTAGGAAGCAGTACAGAGTCAACAGCATTCCAGGGAGATTCTATTTGTGTGCAGTTGTGTAAACTGAGCTTCTTGTTTTTGTCACTGTGGTGAGAGGAAATCCAGAGACCATATCTTTTAGCTAGGGTTGGTTTCTTGTAAGATTAAGTTGTACCCTTATTTACATCATTCTTCCACCATCATTATCATCATTTGAATAGATGAGAGTCTTCAAACCCCTCATTCCCCAAATTCATAGCTAATGTCCTTGAACTGATTTCTACTACCTGAGTGAATTCAGGATTTTTTTTTCTACTTTCCCATCTGAGCTGCCATTCTTACGGAGATTGTTATGGCATCTGATTGGATTTTGCATACTTCTTTTACCATTGTCTCCATGATCATAACCATGTATGGCCATTTCTACTCTGGCATGTGGTCATTATGTAACTACCTCTTCAACTGATTCTAAAGAGGGAGTCCTGGTTGCTGGGTTGGATGGAACTGTCCTTATCACTGCATCCATTGTTGCTTGTTTTTTCATCATAGCCATGGGACATTGGACATACCCACTATTTTTATCTGCCAACTTTTATTCTCCATTAGACACCCATGGAAACTCTGGTGCTGCCAAACTTGCAGGGGTGTTAATAGACCCTCTTTTTGCCTAAGTCTCCCGTATACATGATATCCTATGCACTTCGTCATAATAGGCAGGTACCTCTCTCCAAGTCTTGCTCTTCTTTCTTTCCCCAACCCGAATTCTGTGAAGGATGGTGACAAATCTTTGGCTTTCCCCTCTAAAATGCCCTTCTACTCTCCTCAGCTCAAATAGTGGGGGTGAAACAGTAAAGAGAATGCTGCGTGTCTGAATCTCTTGCCTTTTGAACTTAGAGGCTGGACATTTTAATTTCTTTGTTTTTCTGGACCAATATGTCAACTTTCTTCTGGGTTAGTTTTAGCTCCATTTCTCACAGAAGAATTTGTGTGTCAGGCAGGGGGGTGGTATATGGGAGAAGAAAAGTACATCAGTTAAAGACTCATATAATTACTTGGCAAGCCATAGGGGAAGATAGAAGAATTTTTGTCACATCTTCTAAGTAGGCCTATGATTTAATAGCTAAAGCAGCTATAAGGGGATCTTACAGTTTAGGATGAGAGTATCTTGCAGATTTATTGGAACCGAGACCAGTAGCTTCTCTAAATGTAGCTGATTCCTATTCTTCCATGAGTTCTCCATATAAATGCCACTTCACTGAGGCAGTCTTCCCTGACCCCTCTGGCCAGGCAAGGTTCCCCTCTTATATATTCTCAAATTTATCTTGATTTCTCTTTTAGCACAAATTGCACATTTTGTTTTAAAGTTTACCTTAACCAGTAGGCTGTGATTTCTTAGGGTACCTGGACCTTGCGACTCTTCTTTATAGCTCTCCTCTCCAGTGCCTGATACTATATTTGGCCCTGAGTATCTGCTGAACAAATATTGAATGTATGAATAATTATTAAGTTTTTTTTGTGAGTGAAATACAGTAAACATGAACAGTGGATTGTCATGTCTTGAAAGCATGAGCTTGGGCAGTGGACTTTTGGTTACCACATTGAATTCTTGAACTTGCTGGGCAACTTTAATTTTCACCAAGTTTTTCAAAGGTCGTGGGATTTAAGAGGAAGGCATGGTCTCAGGAGATGTGGGCATGTCTTGGCATACACAGAATGTAGCATCCTCACTTTCCAGGAAGGATGACTTTTTTTTTTTATTTCTGTCAATCAAAAACACGTTATCTTCAGTGTTTAGCCAAATAGATTGAATGGAGTGATTTTACTGATCTGTTGAAATTTGTTAGTTGAGAAAGACTTTTATGAACTCTAAATGGGAACTGAGATGAATCTAAAGCTTCCTTTCATTTTGTAAAGCAGGGGAATCTTCCTAGACTTATTTTCTCCCTGACATTCTTTTATATAACGCATTTGAGCAGACTAAAGATGAAACAGAGACTTTTTCATGTCTTTTGACCCTGAGACATTTATATGAGAGAGGCTTTTAAAACATGAATATTTTTGGCTCTAACAACTGCCCCTTTGAAATGGCATGAAACACAGTGTTTAGAACTGCAAATATCACTGACATTTCTAAGTGCGAACAATGTTTAATAGCATGGCAGAAAATTTATTGCTTCTGCAAGAACATAGATATTCTTTCAAAGTTGATGGTATTTAAGAGTTAAACAAGTAAGTGGAAAACTCACTACAGACTAGTCTATGTAACCAGAGGTAGGTATAATAATTAGGAGGATTGCGAAACTCTTAATGCTTCAGTAAATATGCCAAATATCTGGGGCAGCCTTCTGTTCTCTGAGCCCAGATTGCTGCTTTGTAGGTATGTATCAATCTTCACTACTTACTATGTTCAACCTTTCTGAATTTGTGATCAGGATCCATCTGTTCGACTACATTTATTAGTGTGTTTTCTTATGACATAAATCCTTCAAAAATTGTCATCTCCAAGTAGGGTCATGATACCTGCTGGGTTATGTTGTTCAACACAATAATAGTATAATAGTCTTTAACCACAGAACACAGAAAGTAAAACATGCAAAACAAAAAGTTGTGTACTTCTACCAAGGCCAGGGCTGCCTTGGGAGTAAGCAGTGGTGCTCCTGACAGATTTGTCGGAAGGGATGGTAATTATGAAAGATGGTTGTGGCTCGGGAGTAGCAGCCTAACCCTTCACTCAGAAAAAGGAGTTGGGGCATGTGAGCTCACTAAGCATTTCTGAGGCTTCCATCCTGGTGATATGCTTGCTTGGTGTCCAGCCACAGAAAATAAAGTGGAGAGAAAAATGATTGCTTGCAAATGGCAGTGCAGTGGGAGCCAACAGCCAGGGACTGCTACTGTTTTCATTAAGGAAAGAATTTGGTGATCCCTTAAAGATAGGAAAAGTACTTTTTAAAATTTGGACAGATTTTAATTTTGAAAGATGCGATGCTCTATCACCCACTACATTTTTCAGCTCACTGCAACCTCTGCCTACTGCCTACTGCGTTCAAGCGATTCTCCTGCTTCAGCCTCCTGAGTAGTTGGGATTACAGGCATCTGCCACCATGCTCAGCTAATTTTTGTATTTTTAGAAGAGACGAGGTTTCACCATGTTGGTCAGACACAGGCATGAGCCACGGCGCCCAGCTGGGAAAATAATTTCTACTTTTAAAATGACTTGAATATCTCCTTGAGGCCGGCTGTCCAAGAGGCAAGCATTTCCAGCAGTCCAATCTCACTTAAAAAGGCATAAAAAATCAAACCTGGAAAGGACAGTTCTTTTATCATATAGATTAATTTTTTTTCAACAAACATCTTTTGAGTGCTTATAGATAAGCAAACTAGGGCTCAGAAGGGTTGATGACTTAGCCAAGTTCATACAATCAGTCCCATATTTCTTCTTTTATATTTTATACATATCAACTTTCATGTCACTGTTTACAAGTATTTTAAAATTTCTGTTACATCTTTTTTGTTTGTGCTATTAATTTACTCATCAATATTACTGTTATTTTGTATGGGTATGGATTGATCTCATGTTTAACAAAAGCTCACTGTATTCTCTCACATTTCATATCTTCTATTGTGATGATTTTCTTTTTACCTTAAGTTCATACTTTAGTAGTCATTTGATGAAGCTGCATATATGAATGTGCATGTATATACACACACATACATATATATGTATACATATAACAGGTTTACGATTCCTTCTCCTATTTTGCAAATGAATATTCATACTATTTATTCATATTAATTCATCCTTTCATTTATTTATTTCATCCAACAGTTATCTTTATGCATGTGCCTACTCTAGGGTGAATATAGTTTTACTTGCTAGTGAAACAATGGTTAATAAAAATTACCATAATCGTTTTTCTTATATAACTTAACCTCTAATGGAGAAGGCAAACAGTAAAGAAATTATCACATAAATATATAAGTGCAAACTGACAAGAGAGAATAACAAAGGACTTAACATAAATCCAAGAGAGAGGATAGGGAAATGTGGTCTGGCAAGACCTCTTTGAGAAAAATAAGTTTAAGTTGAAAACTAAAATTAGGCTGGGTGCTCATGCCTGCAATCCCAGCACTTTGAGAGGCCAAGGGCGGGGATCAACTCAGGTCAGGAGTTCGAGACCAGCCTGACCAACATGGTGAAACCCCATCTCTACTAAAAATACAAAAATTAGCTGGGCATGGTGGTGTGTGCCTGTAATCCCAGCTACTTGGGAGGCTGAGGGAGGAGAATCGTTTGAACCCGGGAGGTGGAGGTTGCAGTGAGCCAAGATTGCACCGTTGCACTCCAGCCTGGGAGACGAAGCAAGACTCCATCTCAAAAAAAAAAAAAAAAAAAAATCCTTGACTCAGAAGTGGCGTATATACTTCCATTGGCAATCCAATGGCTAGAACTAATCACGTGGCCACTGCACATGCTGCAGAATCTTCTCAGATACAACCTGTCAGTGCCAAAGATGGCCAGGAACACCACCGTAGGGAACAAGTTGGGTTTAGTATTCATGAAGCAGGAGAGAATGCACACCATAGGAACCATGAGGCCTCTCAGGAAGAGGGCATTCAATATGCCTTATTATAAGTTTAAGGATTAAGTTAGGTGATATGGAGAAGGGTTTAAGGAAGTATGACTTTCCTCTGGATTGGGTGTGTTAGAAGGCAGGCAGGGGTAATTTTATGGTTGGGTACCTTAGTAAATCTAATCTAGGAGTGAAGGCTAGAACCAGCTAAGGCTGCAATTAGTGAAGAAGCAGTAATCACTTACGTTGGTCAGGATCAGTGGACGCTTGACCATTTTTGTGACTTCCACAATGTTCATAATTTGTTTGTATTTAAAGGTGACTATGGCATGGTCTTTTCTCTTGACCCATCATGATCACATCACAGAGTGGCCTTGTTTGATGTTGATGTTCTATGATATTGCTCATGGTCAAAAGGAGAACATCAAGACCTTTCTGTGAGTGACAAGCCAGCTCCTAGCAACACCCAGGCCAAGCTGATAGGACCAGGATAGCTCACGGAGTCAGGGCTGCCATTCTGTTTCTCTAACTCTGTACTGTGAAGGGCAGAACAAATTTTTGTGAACAGCTATTACCTCTTACATAGTAACTAGGAATTTAAAATGATGTACATCTGGCCAGCAGGTTTTGTGAATTTCTTCAGTAATACTCAGCTTACCCTGTAAAATTCTGTTTTATGTCTTTCCCTATCACACCTCTTGCTAGACGCTAAAGTCTTCAGTGAATGAGGGAGAGGAACAAGGAGTTGGTGAATGATTGCCATAAAGAGGGGGAAGGACCAGCGTAACTGGAAGACATGAGCCTCTAAGGCACTGGTTTTGTATTTTCCATAAGTGAAGTAGATGGGAATAATTGTCTGGAAGTGATGCTTGAGAAATATAGAGTGAAGGGAAGGCAGTGTCCTCACAGAACAGCCAGGTTCAAATGAGGTTTTGGTGGTGAAACTATCAGTTGACAAGTGGCTTGGGAGCTTCTATTTAAAATGTGTCCCACTGATCAGCAGCATTGTCATCACCTGGGAGCTAAGTAGAAGTGCAGAATTTCAGGTTCAATCCCACACCTACATCAGAATCTGCATTTAACAAGGCATCCAGGTAATTCAAATGCACATTACTGATGGTTTAGAATTTAGAGGAACTCACCAACATAGATTGGGAGTTCCAAAGGTCACAGTGGAAGGCTTTGGGGGTAGGAATAGAGGCAAGAAGATTGAACAGAGTCATAGAACGACAAGAACACATACTTTCTTTATCCCTTCAGGCTGCCTTTCAACCTCCACACTTGTCTCCAACTCTCAGATATGACAGATCTTTCCCATGTCACTGCACTGAACACACTTATTTTAAGCAGTTTGTCCACAATGATTGATTACAAAGGTGTTATATTTTCCCTCCTAATTTTCCCTACTTTCTCAATTTCTGATAATGTTCATGCTACTTTTATAATAGGACAAAATAGTATAAAATATGTATTAAGGAAATATGGAAGTGAAAAGGGGTTAAAATGTTAGGCTGTGCCACGATTTGCTATTCTTCAAGAACTGACCTGTCAGTTGTTACCTGTCAGCTGACCCTTTTACAACGTCCCATTGTTTAGAAATCAGTACTCTCTCTAGAGATAATAATGAGAACTGTGGTGTCAACTGAAGTTTCAGAATTTTTCTCCTGGCTGTGACTTTTCCTATGTGATTTGGCTACCTCCCTGATGCAGACCCCGTCTGAGCAAACCTCTGTTAATCATGTGGTCAGGGATAACTCACTGATTCTGCCAGGGTGTGGGAGGGCTTAGTAAAAGCAATTTCTCTATATATTTTTTCTTTTTTTAAGACGGAGTTTTGCTCTTGTTGCCCAGGCTGGAGTGCAATGGCGCCATCTCTGCTCACCGCAACCTCCGCCTCCCGGGTTCAAGTGATTCTCCTGCCACAGCCTCTCGAGTAGCTGGGATTACAGGCATGTGCCACCATGCCTGGCTAATTCTGTATTTTTTAGTCGAGATGGGGTTTCTCCATGTTGGTCAGGCTGGTCTTGAACTCCCAACCTCAGGTGATCCGACAGCCTCAGCCTCCCAAAATGCTGGGATTATAGGCGTGAGCCACCGCACCTGGCCAGCAATTTCTATATCTACAGAAGGAGATGGTCACTTTTGCGACCATCCATGAAAAAATAACTGTTGGAAAACTTTTGCAAAGCCATCCGTGAAACACAATTGTTTAGAGATGCTCATATAATACTTTTATTCTCAGATGCTTTCAGTTATTGGAGCCATGCACCTACTGCCAATTGGAGTCTTTTCATACTATTCAGAAAGCCATTTCCTTATCCTGTAGCTCAAAATATATTTAGCCATCCTATGACTCAGAGTTACAGTTCCCTTCATCAGTTCCACCTCTTCTGCCGGAAGCAGCTGAACTTCTTTATAATTATAGAGTTTTCTATCATCCAGCTTGCAGAACTGAAAGAGAATCTTATCTCTTGACCCTTTCTCATACCTGACTTGTTCAAATACAGCACTATGAACCTGCCAATGGCACAAAGTTTCTAACTTAAGTAGAAGTAAAGTGTGACTTTTCTTGTGGAGCGATGATTGTTAATCAGGCCAGATCTTGCAAGATTCTTGTAATGGGGATAAATAAAAATTGGGATAAATCCATATGTGACGAGAAAGACAGTATCAGGTAAAATGCTGGTATAAGACAGAGCTAGCTAGAGTTGACAAGATTATCTATTTCCATTGTTTACATCATTCACTGTTAAATACCCAGTGTCTTTCATTGGACAAATAATATTTCCCCCAAAATTATTTCTTTTTAATCCATGTGTGTAAGAATAATCAATAGTTATACTAACTTTGTTTAATACACGTTAATTCTGAAAAGAGTCGTGAACTGTGCTCCTACTTTTGTAATAAAAAATGTTTCTCTTACCAGTGTTTTTTAACATGTGGTCTAAAAATGTGTGTCTATGGCTGGGCTGGGCGTGGTGACTCACACCTGTAATCCCAGCAGTTTGGGAGGCCGAGGTGGGTGGAACACGAGGTCAGCCATTCGAGACCAGCCTGGGCAACAGAGTGAAACCCCGTCTCTACTAAAAGTACAAAAAATTAGCTGGGCGTGGTGGCAGGCACCTGTAATCCCAGCTACTCAGGAGGCTGAGGCAGAAGAATCACTTGAACCCAGGAGGCGGAGGTTGTGGTGAGCCGAGATTGCGCCACTGCACTCCAGTCTGGGCGACAGTGGGAGACTCCATTTCAAAAAAAAAAAAAAGGGTGTCTATGATAGCAGTCACTTGGGGTGCCTGTTAAAGATGCAGATTCCTGGGTTTTAACTCAAATCTACTTAAACAGATTTTCCAGAAGAGGCCTGGTTATCTGTATATTTATTAAACACCTTGAGTAGTTTTTGTTTTTGTTTTTTTGAGACAGGGTCTCACTCTGTCATCCAGGCTGGAGTGCAGTGATACAATCACTGCTCACTGCAGCCTCGACCTCCCCAGGCTCAGGTGATCCTCCCACCTCAGCCTCCTGAGTAGCTGGGACAGCAGGTGCGTGCCACCATGCCTTGCTAATTTTTGTATTTTTTTGTAGAGATGGGTTTTGTCATGTTTCCCAAGCTGGTCTTGAACTCCTGGACTCAAGTGATCAGCCTGCCTTTGCCTCCCAAAGTGTGGGATTACAGGCATGAGCCACTGCGTCCCACCACCTTGAGTAATTCTTAAAGTGCTTGAGAACTTATTAAGCACCTTGAGTAACTCTTATTATCAAGTTAGTTTAGACCAAGTGTGGTGGCTCACTCCCGTAATACCAGCACTTTGAGAAGCCGAGGAGGGCGGATCATGAGGTCAGGAGTTTGAGACCAGCCCGGCCAACATGGTGAAACCCTGTCTCTACTAAAAATACAAAAATTAACTGGGTGTGGTGGCGGGCGCTTGTAATCCCAGGCCCTTGGGAGGCTGAGGCGGGAGTATCGTTTGAACCTGGGAGGCAGAGGTTGCAGTGAGCCAAGATTGTGCCATTGCACTCCAGTAGTCTGGGCGACAGGGCGAGGCTCTATCTCAACAACAACAACAACAACAACAAAAAAAAAAAAAAGAGAGAGAGAGAGAGAGAGAAAAAAAAAAAGAATGGTGGTGGTTTCTTGTTAGATATGCAAATTCTTGGGTCTCACTGACTCTGGGAGTGGGGCTCATCAACAGGGAACCACAGAATTTTTACTGAAGAACTGTATCTTTAGCACTGACTGTTTACCTGATCCCAAAAGATAATTTCTTAAGTGCATCAGAAGTTCAGAAATATTTTCAGAAGGACTCTTCAATTTGAAAATGAAATATTTAAAAGCTTGGAAGTATATTAAATTATATAAATGCTGGTGAATTTTACAGCCTAATAAACCCACACTTCAGAAATAGGTTGAGAAAGTATTTTAAAACATTGATAATATCTACATGGGAATTACAGAAAAATTAAGTAGAAGAACTAATGCAGTATAATCATATAATAATTATGACAACAGCTATTTTTCCAGCCCTTTACATTTTAGAGAAAGATTTACAAAGAATAATTTTACATAAGTCATCTTATTTTATCTTATGGCTACTGTGAAGCCTGTCTGCGTAGATCAGGTTTCATAGTTCAAGAAGTTGGCGTTCAAGATGCAAAAGATAAGTGGCAGTCAGGAATAGAATTTGTCCTTTTTGCCTGAAGCTTCTTCTAATCTACCTATGACCCAGTTCCCTGCTGTTGCTGTAGTTGCTTTCCCATAGCCCAGGGACTGTGCTGCTTGACAGTTGTCTTAGGAACTACTAAGCATGGTGTCTTACAGTCAAACAACCATAACCAGGGAACTTCTAACTTTAGGGATATCCCATGCTTATATAGCATAGCATTGCTGAGGCCAAAGAAAAGAGGTTCTGCTATTCTAGGTCCTCAGATAAGATAGCCTGGAAGAATTTTTCTTCATGTGATTCTACTTCCAAAGAATCCCCACCTTCATTTCTTCAAGCAGGAAATGTTCTGAGAGGAAGTCTGGCTTCACCACCAAATAATTATTATAAACTTGGTGTTTTGTGGACTCCTCTCAAATGGTTACTCGGAATTCAATCTTGTGTTGTCTTTTTCTATATATTCTCTGCAAGGAATGGTGGCAGTTGGTGGGGCAGAGACACGTAGACAGTGACTTGGACATGACTCAACTGACTTGTTATTTTGTCTACTATTAATGCTCTTTAGAAAAAAATAGAAATTTTGTGCACAGTATTAGAATATGACAGAAAACAGAGTTGTATTACCTTGCCAGATCTTCTGTCTTACATTTCAGAAACAGCACCACCTGTCTATATATTTTGGCTGCATTTAAAAGGTAATAACTG
Source organism: Chlorocebus sabaeus (assembly GCF_047675955.1). Taxonomy (NCBI): domain Eukaryota; kingdom Metazoa; phylum Chordata; class Mammalia; order Primates; family Cercopithecidae; genus Chlorocebus; species Chlorocebus sabaeus. The sequence goes on along the minus strand of NC_132933.1, from coordinate 14,834,912 downwards.
TTTCTTTATTGGAAAAAAAACAGCAATAACCTTGGGAAAAGAGTGTAGAAAAATGTTTGAGAGAAGAATGCTGTATACCTCACATAAATATGTCTAAGAAAATGTTTGGGCTGGGCATGGTGGCTCATGCCTGTAATCCCAGCACTTTGGTAGGATGAGGTAGGTGGATCGCCAGAAGTCAGGAGTTCGAGACCAGCTTGGCCAATGTGGTGAAACCCCATCTCTACTAAAAATGCAAAACAAACAAACAAACAAACAAAAAATTAGCTGGACCTGGTGGTGGGTGCCTACTTGGGAGGCTACTCGGGAGGTAGGAGAATTGCTTAAACCCAGGTGACGGAGGTTACAGTGAGCCGAGATAGCGCCACTACGCTCCCGCCTGGGCAACAGAGCAAGACTCTGTCTCACCAAAAAAAAAAAAAAAAAAAAAAAAAAGAAAATGTTTGCTTCTTGACTAGATACTACATGTTTCTACCCGCAGAATTCCTCAATTGGGTATGTACAGCCTTTCTACTTATGAACAGGTCACAGGCTCCTAAAGGCTTTTCTCAAGGCCATTTGTTTCTAAGTTCAAAGTTACACTATAAAAGTGACTGCTATTAGCAATTATTTGTGGTATCTGATGTCACTCTTGCTTTGGAATAACAATAGTTTTATTCTAAGTATTAAAATGGGTACAGTCATCCCTTGGTATTGAGGTAGATTGGTTCCAGGACCCCCTTGGTTACCAAAATACAGGGATGTTCAACTCCCTGATATAAAATGGTGCAGAATTTGTGTATAACCTATGCACATGTTTTCATACATTTTAAATTACCTCTAGATTATTTGCAATACACAATACAATGTGAAGACTATGTAAGTAGTCGTTATACTTTATGATTTAGATAATAATGACAAGAGAAAAAGTCTGTATACGTTAAGTATTTTCAATCCTCAGTTGGCTGAGCCTACAGATGCGGAAGCCACGGATAAGGAGGACTGGCTATTTCCTATAAGTAGATGTCCGTGAGGTTTTCTCAGGTGTTTGTGGGCAAGAGAATAATGTAGACGGAGAAATCCAGGAGTGACTTGTAAGTAATTAAATGCGTCGTTCTCAGATTGAGTTAGTTTTCTCATTTGTGGCTTAACCCTTTTCCAAAAGGGGAAGAAAAGGCAGAAATGTGTTGCAGTCACAGCTTTCCATTCCAGAAGCTCCTCTGAGCAGTGTTAGAAGTAACACTCACTAGGCAGGTTCAGGCTTGACAGAAGAGGGAGTGGGAATCGAAGAAATAGGGGAAAGATGCAGCTGTGTGGAGGCAAAGGCAGGGGTAATTTTTCACCCATGCAATGACAAGTAGTCAAACACTGGTTTAATTTGAGTTGGCTTTGTGAGGACAAAACCTGTTTGGCCCTAAGTAAAAACCTCTCCGTTTTGAAAAACATTTTTTGGGTTACTGCTACAGATCAGGAAACAAAACAACAATTTGAGGTTGAGAGAGAATTATTATAGGAGAAAATGTTTAAATTTTTATTTTATGACAAGTATATGATTAAATGTGCTGACATTGTTTGTGAAAGTTGCCTCAGCTCAAGAAAAATATTAGGTACCTTAACAGAATATAAGAAAACATGGCTTAGATTTAGATATTGCAACACATAAAATGAAAGAGCAGGAGTGTTTCCATGAAATGCTGCTAGGCAAATTCCTCTTGCCCAAAGTAATATTATAGAGGGCTGAGTAAGCTATGATAATTTTCAGTGCTGATTATATCAGCATAGAAAAGCAATCTATTGTGACGTTGAATTCTTGCAGTTAATTACTTATCCTTCCTTAGTAACTAATATTTTTATTTTAAGAATTGATTTTCAATACTTACATTGTGAATATTTGATAGGTGCATGAGTTATGGGTTTAATTACCTTCATGACTCTTGAGAGCTGAATGCATGCATTGGAATAAAAACTGTGATTATTTATCACATAGAATATACAGAAGCCTTTCTATTTATGAACAGGTTACAAGTTCTTAAAGGCTGGTTTTTTTTGTTTTCTTTTTTTCTTTTTTTTTGAGACAGAGTCTCGCTCTGTTGCCCAGGCTGGAGTGCAGTGCTGCCATCTCGGCTCACTGCAAGCTCTACCTCCTGGGTTCATGCCATTCTCCTGCCTCAGCCTCTCAAGTTAGCTGGGACTATAGGGGCCCGCCACCACGCCTGGTTAATTTTTTGTATTTTTAGTAGAGATGGGGTTTCACCGTGTTAACCAGGATGGTCTTGATCTCCTGACCTTATGATCCGCCCCCTCTTGGCCTCCCAAAGTGCTGGGATTACAGGCATGAGCCACCGCACCTGGCCAAAGGCTATTCTTAAGGTCTTTTGTTTCTATGTTCAAAGCTGCACTATAAAAATGACTGCTGGCCGGGTGTGGTGGCTCACACCTGTAATCCCAGCAGTTTGGGAGGCCAAGGGGGTGGATCTCTTGAGGTCGGGAGTTCAAGACCAGCCTGACCAACATGGAGAAACTCCATCTCTACTAAAAATACAAAAATTAGCCCGGTGTGGTGGTGCGCACCTGTAATCTCAGCAACTTGGGAGGCTGAGGCAGGAGAATCACTTGAACTTGGGAGGCAGAGGTTGTGGTGAGCTGAGATCACGCCACTGCACTCCAGCCTGGGCAAAAAGAGTGAAACTCTGTCTCAAAAAAGACAAAAAAAAAAAAAAAGAAAAAAAAGAAAGAAAGGAAAAAGAAAGACTGCTAATGACATTTACTGGTGGCATGCAGTTTTACCCCTTTTTTCCGGCTCATGGCTGCTTCACATCTATGCAGTTTGGTAATTCAAAACTTTGTTAGTAGTTTCTGTAACATGGCAGGAAGCACTGGATAGTGTGAGACCCAAATGCTTGTCCTGGTACCACTAGGGACTAGATTTGTAACTTTGAACAGGTACTTCTATCTCATTGGCTCTCAGTTGATCCTCTGTATTCTGAGGGATCCAGACTAGTTAATTTTGATTCAGGTTCTAGTTGAACTCCTCCTTAGGCTATAGATTAAAGCTAAATCACACACATATATGTCACACTGTCTATACTGAAATATTTTAATGAAATTACAGACAGCATAAAAACTATGCAGTGGCATGGTTTTTCTTCTCCCTTTTTGTATCCTTTTTTGACAAATAGTTTTCCAGTTATTTCTTGGTGTACTGGTCAACCCCCACTCCTCACTCCCACTACCCTGCAACTAAAAACAGGCGGATATTCTGCTTAATGGTATTTATAACTGTAATTAAAGCACACTCCAAGGATGAGAGAAAAAATAAATAGTAATTGTTTAGAAAGACAGGATCTACCTGGATGAATTTACTTAGCCCTTTGCAGAACTTCCTATCTCTGGATTAGAGTGTATCAACTGACATAGTATTTTACAGTAAACAAAGAATTCCCTAGAATTAAAATTGTGCTAAAAATTATGGATTAGAAATCACACTGAAGTTTGTATGCATACACTTTACATCATACTTGGTGCTATGGACTGAATGTTCGTGTCCTTCCAAAATTCATAGATTGAAATCCTAATTCCAAATGTGGCGGTATTTGGAGGGAAATCTTTGGGAGGCAATTAGATTGTGAGAATAGAGCTCTGATCATGGGATTAGTGTTCTTATAAGAGAAAGCTTGTCTCCTGTCTCTGCTTTTTGTCATGGAAGGATAAAAGTAGAAGACAGCCAGCTGTCTTCAAACCGGGAAATGGGCCCTCCGCAGACACCAAATTCACTGGCACCTTGATTTAGACCACCCAGCCTCCAGAACTGTGAGAAATAGATGTTGGTTGTTTTACCCAGTCTATGGCATTCTGTTATATTAACCTAAATGCTATGAATCTTGGTATCTCCATATTAAAACAGTGGTTATATCACAGAAGGTAGTATTATTTGGATTGCACACAACTTTTTAATGGAAAGAATACTTTATTGGAATAAATTAAGTACAGCAGCTGACATCCGCATAAGTAAACATAATAGATTGTGTTCCCTGAAAACAAACTCTGAGATGGAGAGTTAGGAGCAGGTTTATTGTTAAGTCCTCTGGGGCCATCTACTTGCAAGGAGGTGAGCAAGGAGTAGAGGGAGAAGCTGGCCTCAGTTGAATAGGGGGAGAAGCTGATCTCAGGCAACCTTACAGAGAGTTCGGAAGCAGAGATAGACTTCAGAGTTGTTCCAAATTGAGGTAAGGGGGCTAAAGCTTTCCATGTCTTTTTCAGCCAGCCATTAGCCATGAGACAATCCTTGGGGGGAGGCATGAGCTGAGGTTGAGGCAATGGCGTTCAGTCAAAAAGGATGACTAGGGAGGGACTCAGCTGTCAGCTATTAGCATATGATGAATCTATCTGTCCTCCTTTTTCACCCTAATAGCATATAAGCCAAGAAAATATAGGTGGAGCACAACAGTATTCACTCTGTATCCTGCTCTTTTTTTTTTTTTTTTTTTGAGACAGAATCTCGCTCTGTCGCCCAGGCTGGAGTGCAGTGGCACGACTTCAGCTCACTGCAACCTCCGACTCCTGGGTTCAAGCCATTCTCCTGCCTCAGCCTCCCCAGTAGCTGGGATTACTGGCACGTGCCACCGTGCCTGGCTAATTTTTTGTATTTTTTTAGTAGAGATGGGGTTTCACCATGTTGACCAGGCTGATCTTGAACTCCTGACCTTGTGATCTGCCCGCCTCGGCCTCCCAAAGTGCTGGGATTACAGGCGTGAGCCACTGCGCCCGGCCTACCTTGCTCTTTACAGTGTCCCTTATAGTAAGTTTGCTCCACCCAGGAAAGTTTGTCCAGAAATCTGGTTGGCCATACTTATCTTACTTCCTGGAGAGCATTCTCGACATCAAGAAATGTTGGAATGGTTTCTCATCTCCACAACTGACATTTTGGGCGAAACAGTTCTTTGTTGTTGTTGTCCAGAGCATTTAAAAATGCTTAGTGGCATTCCAGTGTCTACTCATTAGATACAAGCAACACGCCAACAATATTACTGAGACAGCCAAATGCCTCGGTGGATAAAAAGGGGTCCCTGGAGAATTTGGACCTGCCTCACAAGTGTTTACATCGAGGCTTTTGTGCAGATGAGGGAACCTGCCCGGGGCTTGTCTGGGCATGCCCATAGTGGACTGGAGCCCAACATGGGCACTGGGGGAAGTGGGTGGAGCCACAGTTTATGTGCACCTGATGCAGGGGAGGAGCCTACTCTCTTCGGCTCCTGTGGTGACCTGGGATTCAATCTGTGAGGTGGAGGGCCTGTTAGGAGGACATCATCTCACTTTGTTGAGGTCGTTTTTTTTTTTTTCCTTTTTGCCCAATAAAATCCTGCTCTACTCACCCTTCAAGGTATCCACATGCCTAATTTTTCCGGGTTGTGTAATAAGAACCCAGGTTTTAGCTGAACTAAGGAGCAAAGTACCACAACATTATGACAATAAAAATGACTTCAGAGATTGCCAAATATTTCTTGGAGAGAAACATTTCTTGATGTCGAGAACCACTTAGGATCACTGAACTTCAAAGATGATTGAATCTCTAGGTAAGTCTGTTATGCCAAGTCCAAGGACCTAGTTAGGAAAACCCGGCACTCCAACACATGAGGTGGAGACGTATGATTGTATATTCTAAATATTTTTGATTCCTGGACTCCACTGAGCCCTGACAGACTGCAGAATGGCCACCCATTGTCTATTAAGAGCTAGCACTACCTCTGTCCCAGAAGACACTGCAGAGCCCTTCTCATCTCCTGGTTATCAGGCTGATAAGTAGGGCTATGTTACAGCTTAATCCAACTGGACATGCAATGAGTATGATAATAGAGGTATGACACTATACCTCAAAGAAACTACAAGAAGTAGCCAGAATGTACAAACAGGAGCTGAACAAATACCTGTGTGACTAGATGTTGAAGATGCTTGACTAAGGAGATTAGATCATAAAACTAGACAAGGAAGAGTTATTGACTTGGGAGCACTCTTCCAGAACACTGAATTTAATATCTATCTTAGTCCTTTCCAGCTGCTATGACAAAATATCAGAAACTGAGTGACTGATAAACAACACAATTTATTGCTCACAAGTTCTGGAGGGTGGGAAGGCCAAGGCCAAGGCAAATCTGGCATCTGGTAAGGGCCTGTTTCCTGATTCATAGATGATACCTTCTAGCTGTCTCCTCACTTGGTGAAAAACAGGAGGGCCTATTTCTGAGCCTCTTTTATAAGGACACTAATCCCATTCACAAGGGCTACACTCTCACAATCTAACCAGTTCCCAAAGGCCCCACACATTGGTGGTTAGGTTTTCAACATATGAATTTTGGGGAGCTCTGAAATTCAGTCCATGGTGACACCCTAGCAAGAACTTCAGGGAATGGTGTCAACTCACTGCTTGGGCGCCCCCTAGAAACATGGAGAAAGCAATGGTCCATTCTGAATAGTTTTTATAACGTTATGATAGACAGCAGACAAAAGCATTAAAAGGCTTAGGAAGGTGGAAATGCAGGAATGGATAGATGAGACAAGCAAGACCTACCAGAGGATTCTATCTCATGACAAGGCTATCAGGAATATGCCGGTGAGATAGGTAACGGCGTCATTCAAAAGTTCAGTGGTGGTTTTCCTCTGTAGACTATCACTGATTGTAAGAGAGGTTGTCATGGAGCTTGTTGATAGTAATGGGGAAGATGGGGTCATGATTCAATAGTGGCCAAATGGGAGACTTAATAACCAGAAGCCACGGAGTCAAAATTACTATAATAAACAGCCATGTCCTAGTGGCGACCAAGAGGACTTGACCTCCAATGAGTATGAAGAAGACTAACAGAATATAATGTCCCTAGGCATCACTAGGAGCAACGAATGTACATATATATATATATTTGATCTGATATATATAATATATATATAATCAAATAAAGGAAAGGATAATTGGTAGGAGGCTGAGAACATTACCTCAATAAAAACTCATGCTACCTTGTTATTGAATTAGAGCCAGATTTCAGACATATAATCTACTGGCTGAAGAGTTGGCTAGATATCTGGAAAGAAGAAACCTGTAACACTATGGCAAGCATATACTGTGAGATTTCCTCTGATTCTTCCCTAAAGGGAGCTCTGGCCATTTACTCTGGTAACTGTACACTAGGAAAAAAGGAATCATGAGACACTTAAAGGACTCCTGGGCACAAGTTCTGATTTAATATTGATACCCAGAAACCCATATCATCATCATATCCCCTTTATTAGAAAGGGGGGCACATGGGGCCAGGTGATAAACAGGCACCTGGTCAAAATCTGGCTCATAGTGGGTCCCACAGGCCCATAGACTCACTTGATAATTACTTCTTCAGTCCCCAACAATATAATTAGTACTGACATACTTCGCATTTGGAGTGTCTTCCATGCTGAGTTACTGGCCCATGGGGTAAAAGATTTCAAAGTCAAGATCAAATGTAGACTTTTGAATCTTCCTTCTTCCCATCCAATCTAGTAAATGAAAAACAATATTACAACCCAGGAGGAGGATACAGCAGATTAGTGCTAATCTTAAAGATCTAAAGGATATAGAGTGGTTGGAACCTATTATATTTCCATTTAATTGGGCGATCAGGCTCCTGCAGAAACAAGATACATTCTGAACAACGACTGAAGACTACTGCAAGCTCAACCAAGTAGCAGCCACAATTAATGCTGCTGTGTCGGCTGCGGTATCTTTGGTATTTCAGAGGGGAAAAAAGGCCAGATTGATGTTAAATTGCTCTAGCATAGACGTATCATATGGTACACCCATAGCACAAGGCTATAAAGGATTGTTATCCAACTTTTCTGTGCACAAAAATAGGCAGAGTGCTTCATTAAATGCAGATTTCTTGGTCCAAAAGTTTTGGAGCATGTGGGAGGTGAAGCCTAAGATTGTGCATTTTAACGAGAAGCCCAGGTGATTCTAATACGGGTGTCCTCAGGCCACACATTGGAATATTGACCTAAAAGCAAGCTCTGAGACTTCACTTAGGGGATATCACTTGACCCCATTGCTAATTTCCTCATCTGCTGAGTAAGGCTCATAATTCCTCCCCTGCCTACCTCAGAGAATTGTTGCCAATATTCTTAGACAACTACTTGGTTAAGTTTCTGGAAGCCCATTGTTATTTATTATGATCCATTCAGTTTTTATAGGCACCTGGCTGATGAATTTAAATGGGGATATGCAGCTGGGCGCGGTGGCTCACTCCTGTTAATCCCTCACTTTGGGAGGGTGAGGTGGGTGGATCACCTGAGGTCAGGAGTTCGAGACCAGCCTGACCAATGTGGTAAAACCCCACCTCTACTAAAAATACAAAAATTAGCCAGATGTGGTTGCGCATGCCTGTAGTCCCAGCTACTTGGGAGGCTGGCCAGGAGAATTGCTCCAACCCGGTAGGCAGAGGTTGCACTGAGCCAAGATCATGCCATTACACTCCAGCCTGGGCAACAGAGCGAGACCTCATCTAAAAAACTAAATAAATAAATGGGGGTATGCTGGGGACCACCACCCTTGCATTTTTTAAGTCTTTGAGAGTGACACCAATTTGTCATTTCTTGCATGAAATGAAATATTAATTTTTTTTTTTAAGAGACGGAGTCTTGCTCTGTTGCCCAGGCTGGAGTGCAGTGGTGCCATCTCGGCTCACTGCAACCTCCGCCTCCTGGGTTCATGCCATTCTCCTGCCTCGGCCTCCCGAGTAGCTGGGACTACAGGCGCCCGCCACCACGCCTGGCTAATTTTTGGATTTTTAGTAGAAATGGGGCTTCACCGTGTTAGCCAGGATGGTCTTGATCTCCTAACCTCGTGATTCGCCCGCCTCGGCCTCCCAAAGTGCTGGGATTACAGGCGTGAGCCACCGCGCCTGGCCTTGAAATATTGTTTTTAATTTACTATTTTGGAGAGTAGGCTCCAGTGGTTGTGGGCAATTAGCAGTGAATGATGCAGCTGTCAGTTATCTGCAGGTGGTATTTCCAGTAGTTGTGGGATGGGAATGTAGAGGCCAAAAGGGAAAGCTTCCCCTTCACCCTCTGAAAGTTCACCGAAACACCAATTCACAAAAGGCAGATTAATTGGAGAAAAGGTATACAGATTTATATAATGTGTACACACCAGAGCCTTTAGAATGAATACTCAAAGATACAAGAAAAAGTATCCATTTTTATGCTTCAATTCAACACAGTATGTGTAACTGAGCAGCTTAGTAGCTTCACCTCAAACCATGTTATAAAACATTTTTCTCCTTTCCTCTTTCCTTCTCCTCCCTCCCCTCAGTTTCAAGATGTAGCTCTGAGATATACTTTACAGCCTCCAAATGTTTTCTTTACCTTCCATTTTCCACTTTATGCCCCCATGCCTTATGCATACCCATTTACCTGGATGCTTGTTAAGCACACACCATACTCACTTGTCTGGTCGTATATTTCCTTACAAGCTTCACAGGTCAGATCCTAATATGGACCAGACACCTCCAGAATTCTCTCTCCAATAAAAGATTACTTGAAGGCCAGAACCCACTCTCGGCTAGAGATTAGCTGCAAGATTGACTGTGATTAATCTGTAACCTCTCTGGGCCACGATGGCCCCTTCACCAGATGAAACAATAATTCAAGATGAGCCATCGGAGCAAGTCACATTGCCTGGCACCTCCTATCCCTGCCTTGCCTCTTCTGCATTCCAAACCCTCAAAAAAAAATACTCCTGCATTCCTTCCACAAATTGAAGAGTGGAATTGTTTTCTGCCCTTCCCCTTGCTGGGACAGATAATAAGGTCTCACCCTTTTTTTTTTTTTTTTTTTTTTTTATCATACCTTGTTATTATTTTGGTTTATTTCTACAAGTGGCAAGCAGCCGGACGCTTTTGCTGGTTACATATGGACAGCCATGTAGAAATAGGATTGGACTAAAAGATATGAGCTAATGATAATGGACTGAGTGGGGAAACTCCGCAGGACTTATCTTTCTAGACTCTTCTTAGCCTCTCTGAGAATACATTCCTTCCTTCTGGGTGTGCGGCGGGGCCTTCTCTGGAACGAGGTTCTTTGACCTGCAGTAAAACAAGGTAGGTCAAATGATTTCTTTATGGCTAGTTTTTACACAGAGAAGTAGAAAGAAAGAGTAATATTTTTGGGTTTTATGTCTGGCTTTAAGGAAAAGGGGTTCTGGTTTCTATGATCCACCTTGGGGAGGAGGGATTCTAGTTTCTACAGCTAGCATTTGGGAGAATGGGACTGAGATACAGGAGGGTAGAAGGTCAGAGAAAAACTTCTGCTTCTGAGGCTATCATTTTGGAGTATTGTTTTCTGAGGCCCAACAGGTTTAAGAACGCTTTAAGAGGAGCTCTGGATGGAGAACCATAGTATCCACCAAAGTAACCAGTAGGGCACATCAATGTGTGTATGCATTTATACATGCGTGCATACGCATGCGCCTACAGGTGCTTGTGTTTTAAGAGGAGACTTTTCTTCTATCTGTGCAATCAAGATGTCACAGCCTTCAGAGTGGTTCTGAGATTCGATATAGTTTAGGTCACAGGTTATGGCACAAGGAGTGCTGCCCTTGAGAGATCGAGGAATATGCAGTTCTTACTCTCAAAGGGCCACTTCGCAATAACACGGCTACTGTAAGTCCTTGTCCACTTTCACAACTCTGGTAGCTGAGGACCAAACTCTGCTGTTTGCTTTGATTTCTGGTGTAAATTGCTTGGCAGTTTCACTAGTATTATCTCAGTTGATCTTGGCAACCATTCTCTCAGGTAGGGAGAGAAGGAATTATGAGCTTCATTCAGCAGATGAGGAAATGAGGACTCAGAAAGGTCAAATGATTTGTGCCAGGTCGAGTTTCAGAGCTTGCTTTTAGGTCAAGGTTTCAATGTGTGTGGCCTGAGAGGGCACCTGAGTGAGAATCACCTGAGCTTCTTATTAAAATGTGCATTCTCTTTTTTTGAGATGGAGTTTCATTCCTGCTGCCCAAGCTGGAGTGCAGTGGCAAAATCTTGGCTCACTGCAACCTCCAACTCCCAGGTTCAAGTGATTCTCCTGCCTCAGCCTCTCAAGTAGCTGAGATTACAGGCATGTGCTACCACGCCTGGCTAATTTTGTATTTTTAGTAGAGATGAGCATGTTGGTCAGGCTGGTCTTGAACTCCCGACCTCAGGTGATCCACCCGCCTCGGCTTCCCAAAGTGCTGGGATTAAAGGAGTGAGCCACTGTGCCCAGCCAAAATGTGCATTCTTAGGCCTCGCCTTCCATATGCCAACTCCAAAACTTTTGGACCAGGAAATCTGCAAGGAAATCTGCACTGATATAAAGCATCCTACCATTCTGTGCACAGCAAAATCAGAGAACAATCCCTCTATGTTTGTTCTATGATTTGAATGTTCTTCCCCTCCAAAACTCAAGTTGAAACTTAATCTCCAATGGGTCCGTACTGAGAGGTGCATTCTTTAAGAAGTGATTGGGTAATGAGATCTCTGCCTCAATGAATGGATTAATCCATTCATGGATTAATGGATTCATGTGTTAATAAATTAATGGGTTATCACAAAAGTGGACTAGTGGCTTTACAAGAAAAAGAAGAGGCCAGGCGCAGTGGCTCATGCCTGTTATCCCAGCACTTTGGGAGGCAGAGGCAGGCAGATCACAAGGTCAGGAGTTTGAGACCAGCCTGACCAACATGGCGAAACCCCATCTCTACTAAAAATACAACTCTCCTGCCTCAGCCTCCTGAGTAGCTGGGCTAATTTGCCGGGCGTGGTGGCACCTGCCTGTAATCCCAGCTACTCAGGAGGCTGAGGCAGGAGAATTGCTTGAACCAGGGAAGCGGAGGTTGCAGTGAGCTGAGATTGTGCCACTGCACCCCAGCCTGGGCGACAAAGCGAGACTCCATCAAGAAAAAAACAAAAAAGAAAGAGAAAGAAAGAAAAAAAGAAAGAGAGAGAGAGGGAGAGAGAGAGAGGAAGGAAGAAAGGAAGGAAGGGGAAGGAAGGAAGGAAGGAAGGAAGGAAGGAAGGAAGGAAGGAAGGAAGGAAGGAAGGAAGGGAGGGAGGGAGGGAGGGAGGGAGGGAAGAAGGAGAGAACTGAGCTGGTATATTTAGCCTTCTCACCATAGAACGCCATGCAACACCTCAGTGTTCTGCAGAGCGTTCCCACCAGCAAGAAGGCCTTACCCAGGTGCATCCACTTGGCCTTGGTCTTCTGTGCCTCCATAACTGTAAGAAATAAATTTCTTTTCTTTATAAATTACTCAGTTTCAAGTACTCTGTTACAAGCAACAGCAAGCGGGCCAAGACACCTCACTACTCAAAATTTTTAGATATCATCTGAGAGCATGTTGGGAATGCAGAATCTCAGGCCTCCCTTTGAATTACTAAATCAGATCTGCATTTTTACAAGACTTCAAGGCTGCTTTTATGCAAACCTAAATTTTAGAGCCATTGTTCTATGGTAGTGCTTCTCCAGCTTCAGAGTGTGTGAGAATCAGCTGCGGTGCTTGTTCAAAGTTTGCTGGGCCCTCTCCTCAGTTTCTGAATGTGAGCATCTGGAGTGGGGCTGGAGAATTCACGTTTCTAACAAGTTACCAGGTGATGCTGATGCCATTAGGACAGAGACCACATTTTAAGAACTGCTGCTCCAGGACAGAGATTTTCAAATAGGAGTACTCATTAGAGTCACCTAGGGAGTTCTTAAAAGTAGCTAGATGCTGGCCGGGTACAGTGGCTCACACCTGTAATTCCAGCACTTTGGGAGGCCAAGACAGGTGGATCACCTGAGGCCAGGAGTTCGAGACCAGCCTGGCTAACATGGTGAAACCCCGTTTCTATTTAAAATACAAAAAATTAGCTGGGTGTGTTGGCGCGCGCCTGTAATCCTAGTTACTCAGGAGGCTGAGGCAAGAGAATCACTTGAACCTGGGAGGCGGAGGTTGCAGTGAGCTGAGATCGCACCTTTGCACTCCAGCTTGGGCAACGAGAGCGAAACTCTGTCTCAAAACAAAAACAAAAACAAAACAAAACAAAAAAACATAGCTTGATGCCTAGGCTGCACTCAGTGAATTAGATAACTGGAGATGGGGCACAGGCATCTAGATTTTTAAAAACTTCTAGGTGATTTTTATGTGCAGCAGAGTTAAAAACTTAAGTTCTGTGGAAGCAGGACTTCATTGTAAGACCATGTGCGTTCCACTATGCCCTGCTGCCTATCTGCAAAACAGAAGCTGTGCAACCACCTCAAAGTGAAAAATATGAATTCAATTTATTGGTGTGTGAATATGGAATTCTTGTATGAAGGCCGCTCATCACCCCACATTGTTAGAAGTATGAAGTAGAAGGTTAGCTTTCTATTAGGTCTCTGTTTTCTCTTTCTGGTTCGTTGTTTGACCATCTAACTTCCCACCTACAACTTGGATAAACTGTCAGTGCAATACATCTTGTTCCTTACATTGTATTATTGTATTTTCGATTATTTTGTCTGATGACTTTGGCTTTAGTCCCGGACAGCCTGTTGGAGTGTTTAAATGAAAGCGTGTAGGTGTGCATTTAATGTAATGCAGGACTGCCCTCTCACCCCCTCCTCAGCCTCATCATTTGCTGTTAAATAAAATTCATAATTCAAGGTCCTCAATTCCAAATTATTTGAAGAATTTCAATTGGTGATTACATTCAGAATTTGATTGACTCTAACAATGCACATATTCTCCTATGTTGATCCATAAAAATGTGTGTTGGCTGTGCACGGTAGTGCATGCCTGTATTCCCAGCACTTTGGGAGGCAGAGGCGGGCGGATGACAAGGTCAGGAGATTGAGACCATCCTGGCTAACATGGTGAAACTGCATCTCTACTAAAAATTCAAAAAGTTAGCTGGGCGTGGTGGCATGCACCTGTAGTCCCAGATACTCGGGAGGAAAGAGAATCACTTGAACCCAGGAGGCGGAGGTTGCAGAGATTGCGCCACTGCACTCCAGCCTGGGCGACAGAGTGAGACTCCGTCTCAAAAAAAAAAAAAAAAAAAAAAATAGTGTGTCTACAGTTTTTCCGTAATATTTTTGTATGTTATCCTAAGAGTTCCCAAATAATTTTGTAGAATGGGAAGACTTTCCTCAGAAGCACTGAGATCACAGGACCATATGCATGTATGCATGTGTGTTGGGGTGTGGAGATAGGGAAAGGGGGCAGGAAGAAGTGTAGATTAGGAGTGCAAGAGGCCATGAGGTGACAGGTGGAGACAACGATGACCCCATTGCCAGAGAAGGGTCAGAGAAGAGATGCTGCTGCAGTTGCTCTACAACTGCGAGATATTATTGAAAGCCCAAGTGAAAAAAGAAAAGAAAGAAAGAAACAAACAAAAACATATAAGAAAAAAAAATACAAGAAAGCCCAAGTGGGGGAGATCTAATAGCAGCCACTGGCTTAGAGAGCTACCGGTAAGACTTTGACACCTGCTGGCATTCTACTACCTGAAAACCCTGACTCCCAGTCAATAGGCAGTGACAGTGTTTGCTACATGCACCAGAAGTCATGTAACTGCAAAGTCTGACCTGTAGCTAGTAATCTTTCTGCATGTGGGTGAAGCTGGATAATTAACTTCCTTTTTTGAGACTTGGGAAGAGCTTGAGTAGGCTATCATGAGACTCTCCTGAGCATAGTGGCTACTGCAGAAGAGCTCTTAGTTTTGATTTTCATTAAGATAAGAATGCTGTGTCAAAGCCAGGCAACTCTCTCTTCCTCACTGTTTCAAGAGATCTGGAGAATTGCAACATTACTGTCACTGCATAATGAATGCCACTATCTTTCCCACTTGCATTTTAAGGGGTGACGAAAAGAATCCGGGGATATTATTTAATGCCGAAATGTCCTGTATTCTGGCTAGTATGACAACAACAACAACAACAAAAAGACAAAGACTAGATGTATTTTTCTGTGATCTCCAGTCTTTGCATCTATGATTCTATTACTGGTGGCCACTGTGGTCCTTTCAGACTAAACAGGATTGGATTACCATGCAAGATTGTTCTCAGAAAGAAAACCTTTTTGAAACATACTATTTAATTTTGGGAGCATAATTGCAACAAATATGATTATCCAGTCATCAGTTTCTGGTTTCATTATGGACCACATGAAAGCCAGATGTGTACACGCACACAAAGATCTCTGGAGACTGATTTATTGTGGCAGTTCAACTGTTTATGGCTTGTACTTTGCGGAGCACTTGAAGGGATTTTCTTCAGAGGAAATTGACTCAATGCATTTGAACATGTTTTTGCTTGTGATTGGTTATGTAGTAGGGATTTCAAGCTCAATTTGGATAAGAATCTTACTCTTTGAATTACTTCTTTAATCTGCCATTCAACTACATCTTGCTTGCAATCCTGAGCGTCCTCCCACTTACCTCTTCAATCATTTTTATCAATAAATACTTTAGAAAAACATTGGATTTTTGTTGAGCCGTGTTTATAATTTTTCATTTTCTGGTTTCCTCAGCTATAAAATGAGATTGATGAAAATGCATATATATGAATGTGGCTGATGTATGTTCTATAAATATAATAAATAGCTAAAGCAATGTCAGTTTCAAAAAGCAATCCTTAGAAAATATTCAAATAGACTCACTACATTTTTTTTCCCTACAATGTCAAATTGTGATTTCCTGGAGGATAGAGTCTATGCCTTCTGTATCATTGGTACACATAGGGGCACTGGATAAAATAGTTTGCACAAAAGTCACTCTGGAAATACAACGAACGCATCTGTGCAACCTAATCTAAATCAATTTATTGGTCAAACAGTTGTCAGGGTTTTTGGGTATATATCAGCAACTTTAGAAAATTAGAGGTACCTGAGAGCTATACGTCTCCCCTTGCTACCAGGTGGTATGTTATAATGAGAGCAAGTCTCTTGCCACATTCTGGCACATAGGCAAACACTCATTAGTGAGCAGGCACAAACACTGTTGCACAACCTATTTCTGTAAATGGTTCCTACTCTCTGTCCCTCTGGGAGTCCTAGGCGCTTAGGAAAAGCACTTTGCGTGAAAGGTTTTTTTCGAGACAAAGACACAATATTATGAAGGCAGAGTCAGTAAGCATGTTAGTAGGCTCAGCTGACAGAATTCCTCATACAGCAGCAGCCTATAGATCACAAGGAACAGAGTTCTAGAATGAGGGTGCTACTTCTAATGTGCAAAGTTGCTGGTCTTTCCAGATTATCCAATTTTCTTCAGAAAAGTCTTGAGGTAAACTCTTTCTAGACAACCATAAATCCTCACGCTAACTAACCAACTCTGGTGCAGATTTAGAAAGCTGCATCTGGAAGGCTTGTCATCGAGACTTTTGGAGTGAGGGCTTCTGAGATGGCCTAGATGGGATCCTTCAGATGCTAACTAATCACATCTGGAGTGCACATTCCTGATTAGGACAATTCAAATGTAACTGTCAGAACATAGTATTTAGGAGAAAATTAATTCACATGCTGCCTATGCTGAAATTTCTAAAATTGAATGATAAAAAACATACAAATTCTTCTCATCCTTTGTCTCAAATATAGTCCGGAATCACTTAATGATGGGAATACATTCTGAGAATTGTGTCATTGACTAATTGTGTTGTTTTGCGAGCATTATAGCGTGAACTTACAAAAACCTAGGTGGTATAGCCTAGAACACATCATCTCCAGCTCCATTATATCATTTGACCACCATTGTATATGTGGTCCATTGTTGACTGAAATGTCCTTATGTGGTGCATGACTGTATCCTCTGAAGCAACCCTGTTCTTAGGATGGTGGATTCTGATGGTTTCTGTCTTTATAATTTGGGGAGAGGAGTCTGAGAACAAGTCTAAAGATGCCAGACTTCTTTCCCTGTCCTGATGTGGGTTTGTTTGGGATCCACTCTTCTTGACTCTTTTTGAAGCCAGTGTCTTATTGGCTCCTTGTGAGTTGCAGTTTTGTTCGTTGGACACATTGCAAAACCAAAGCAAATTGCCTCAGTGATGCAGATTAAAAGACCAAAGTGCCGGACAGAGAGTGAATAATATTATCTACAAGATGCATTTCTGTACTCTAACCAAGTTGTCTGTGGTCCCAGAAATGTCGACGAGAGGTCTGCGAACTCTGGTTCTAGAGTCAAATCGGCACTTCAGCTTTTCTTTACTTTGCAAAGAAAGTTTATTAGAACACGGCCATGTCTGTTCATATATATATTGTCTAGTTCTGCTTTCACATTATGACAGCAGAGTGGAATAGTCGAGACAGAGATGGTACATGTCTTCCAATGCGAAATATATTTATTATTTGACTTTACAGAAAAAAGTTTGCTGACTCCTGCTACAGATTGTAGTGAGGCAGTAAAAATATGCACTTGTGTCTCAATTTTGTCATCTTTAAATAAAGGTAGTAAGATTACTTATCTCATAGGGTGTTGTAATGATAAGTGTTCATTAAATGTTAGCTGTTACAGGAAAGCACATAAACAAACTGTGCTCAATATTCTCAGTGAATAGTTCTCTGGGAGACTCCTTCTTACGTGTGTCTGCAGAATTTTCTTCATCTTCCTCTGCAGTACTACAGGGAAAGACCATTGGTGTCACTCAGGAAGACTTCCCACCATCTCCATCAGGCACTGGAAGTCCCCTGCCTACCAACAGACCTATGAGTGCCATTTGATATGATCTGAATGTTTGTGTCCCTCCAAAATTCATAGGTTGAAGCCTGCCCTCCAAGGTAATGTCATTAAGAGGTGTGGCCTTGGCTGGGCACCATGGCTCATGCCTGTAATCCCAGCACTTTGGGATACCGAGGTGGGTGGATCACAAGGTCAGGAGTTCGAGACCAGCCTGGCCACTATACTGAAACCCTGTCTCTACCAGAAATACAAAATTTAGCCAGGCATGGTGGCAGGTGCCTATAGTCCCAGCTACTCGGGAGGCTGAGGCAGGAGAATCACTTGAACCTGGGAGGCAGAGGTTGTGGTGAGTCGAGACTGTGCCACTGCACTCCAGACAGAGCAAGACTCCGTCTCAAAAAAAAAAAAAAAAAAAAAAAGAAAAGAAAAAGAGGTGTGGCTTTTGGGATCTGATTAGGTCATGATGGCTCTGCCCTCATGAATGTGACTAGTGCCCTTATAAAAAGGCTTACGGGGGTATATACCCAAAGGATTATAAATCATGCTGCTATAAAGACACATGCACACGTATACTTATTGCGGCACTATTCACAATAGCAAAGACTTGGAATCAACCCAAATATCCATCAGTGACAGACTGGATTAAGAAAATGTGGCACATATACACCATGGAATACTATGCAGCCATAAAAAAGGATGAGTTCGTATCCTTTGTAGGGACATGGATGCAGCTGGAAACCATCATTCTCAGCAAACTATCACAAGAACAGAAAACCAAACCCCGCATGTTCTCACTCATAGGTGGGAGTTGAACAATGAGATCACTTGGACACACGAAGGGGAACATCACACACCGGGTCCTATTTTGGGGAGGGGGGAGGGAGGAGGGATAGCATTAGGAGATATACCTAATGTAAATGACGAGCTAATGGGTGCAGCACACCAACATGGCACATGGATCCATATGTAACAAACCTGCACGCTGTGCACATGTACCCTAGAAATTAAAGTATAACTTAAAAAAAAAAAAAAAAGAAAAAGGGCTTACAGGAGTCTGTTAGCCTCTTCTGCCATGTGATGATTCAGCAAGGTGTCATTTACGAAGTAAAGCAGGAGCCTTGACCAGACACCAAATCTGCTGGCACCTTGATCTCGGGCTTTCCAGCTTCCAGAACTGTGAGGAATAGATTTTTATTGTTCTGTATTACCCAATCTGAGCTATTTTTTGTTATGGCAGTCCAAATGGACTAAGACACCATTCACAGGCTTTCTGTCTTTCCCAAGGCTGCACTGCAAAAGCATCTACTTTTATTGTGCCATCTTTCTCTATTACTTTTTCTCTTCTACCTGCTGATTCTGTTCCAACGGTAATTTACAACCTAGTTCATGGTTTGATGAAATGGGTCAGTAGTGCTGATATGGTTTAGATCTGTGTCCCCACTCAAATCTCAAATTGTAAACCCCATTGTTGGATGTGGGGCCCGGTGGGATCTGATTGGATCACGGAGGTGGATCCTTCTTGAATGGCTTAGCACCATCCCCTTGGTGCTGTTTTTGTGACAGAGATCTGGTTGTTTAAAAGTGTGTGGCACCCCCTCCACTCACTTTCTCTCTTGCTCCTGCTCTCTCACCATGGGATGTGGCTGCTCCCTCTTTGCCTTCTGCCATGACTGGAAGCTTCCTGAAGACTCCTTAGAAGAACCCACTATGCTTCCTGTACAGAACCCTGAGTCAATTAAACCGTTTTTTAAAAAATAAATTATCCAGTTTCAGATATTTCTTTATAGCAACGTGAGAACAGCCTAATACAAACGCAACACAATTTTGACCTGTGGCAGATTAGAAATGTGTTAGAAGTTGTGGTTTCTTTATACAGGTATTTTAGATCTAGACACTGTGTTGGGAGGGCAGGCGGGGGGAGTTCAATGCACCTAGTCAGGAGTTTGAACCTCCTTTTGATAGGGAATTCCAGCTTGTGGATGGTGCAGACCTATTTCTGGAGCTGGGGCAAGAGTGTAGTAATCAGAAAAGAAACGCTCTCTACATATGTTGGCTTCCACAGGTAAAAGGCCAGTGGATGAACAGGGAGACGCGGCCAGTCTGTGTTACCGGGCACATGAATAAGCTTGCACAAGATTTGCTTGACTCTTCTCATGTTATCAGACCTCGTTACAGTCCAGACCAGTGGCCACAGCTCAACAGCAAGCTTGCAATTTTAGCAGACTTCATTTTCCAGTTTCAGCCAGTGCTTGAAAAATATTCGTAACTCAGAGAGATGTGCAATTTCATGAAGGATTACAGGTTCTGTATACCAGCTCTTAAAAAAAAAGTGGTTAGTCAGTGAAAGTCAAGACACTGAGATGGAGAGCAACTGAAGAGGTAGGAACTAAGCTGTTGATACTTTTGTAGGAAAAGCAAGTTTTTGAAGACCAGCCATATTGCAATGCATTGATAAGTTTTATTTAAACAGCATATGCTCTGCCGACCCATGAGTTGTCAGGGTTCCCATTCTCCTGTATTAGAGCAGTAAAAGGGATGCGGACTCAGAGAATCTTAAAAACAAAAATCAACCTATTTATTTCTTCACACTGTCCCCTCCCCCACAGACTTCACACAACAGAATTTTATTGCTAAAGATAATTACTGTGTTCTTTCCAACCCTGCAGTCTATTCCCGGTGAAAAATCACTGGCCTCTGGCTGGGTCTGAGTCTTTTATTTTTCCTTTTGGAGGTACTTATCCCCAGTGAGGCCAGGGGAATTATGCTAAGAATAGTAATATCCAGAAAATAAAGGGCCATTAAAGCCTTTTTTAGGTGTGACCAATAGGTAGCATCTGGTCAAGAACAGACCCTCTGCAAAATTCCAGCCTAGGCTACATTTGTAATCTTCGTACAAGGAGTTGGCAGAAAAATAGAGATCCTAATTTTAGCTGTTTAATCATTTCAGGAGATCAATTTATATAAAACTAGCCCACAAAAAGAAAAGTCCAGGAATTATAAAGAGGATGCTTATTTATTTTATTTTATATTTCACAGACCTTAGTTCTCCAGAAAAGGTAATTAACCAGAAAGTATAATTCTGATTATACTTTCATGGGCGGCCTGGAGGCGGATGTTGCTTTCCTGGCTGCACAGTCTGGTACTCTTAAGATGCACACTTAAGCCTCTTTTGGCAGCTTCTCTTCCTCACTGCAGTTTGCCACTATTTTATGACTGCTCTTCTTTTCCATATGCTGCTTACCTTGCCACTAAATTCTGTGTGGGCGAGAAAATCCATGCTTAAAATAAGTAATAGGGATTAATTTTTTAGCTGAAAGATCAGTCTCAGATAAATCTTTGGTTCTTTATCACAGCTCTGTTGCTAACTATAGTGACTCGTTTCCTAACTCCATTTTTTTTTTTGCATTGCAAAGCAATTTAACGGCACTGAAGCAGTTTGAAAAAGAAAAAAATAACGTTCTACTCTTAATCCCATGATCCAAAACAACTTCTTTTATTCATATTCTCTTCCAGATAATGCCCACAAGCACATATCTTTTTTACAGTTGTAAACATTGTGTGCATACAACTGTGTATTCTGTTTTTTATGCTATAGATTATGTTTTACACATTTTGGCCAATTGCTAGTCATGACAAATATATTTGACAACTGTGAAAATTCTGTGGAGTGGATGGGATACAGTATCCTTAACGGTTTCTTTATGATTGGTATAAAATATTTTCCTCCTCTTTTCTCTTCTTCCCTTCACCTTCTTCCTCTTCCTCCTTCTCCTCCCACCCCAAACCTCTTCCCTTCTCTTCCCTCATCCTCCTCCTTCCATCCACCTGTTCTTCCTTTCGCCCTCCTCCTCTTTCTTATTTTCCATCTTCTTTCCCTCTTCTTCTGTATCCTTCTCCTTTTCCTCTTCCTTATCCTCCTCCTGATTGTTTCTGCTCCTCCCTGTTATTAGAGATATAATAAAGAACTTTACATGTATATTATATATGGATATATATACTTATCCATAATTCATATATATGTTTATATATGTGTATGTGTATATATATGTCCTTATATATATATCCATCAGCCAAGAACATAGGTTTCCTTTTTTCCATAGAGATGAACATATATGAGATATTACTAGGAGAGAAAAAGAAACTTGAATTTTGTAACAGTCACCTAGATACAAAAACAACAGGAATGCATACAAATTAACTTGAGAAATGCTAAAGTAAATAATAAAATGTAAGTATTGAATTATTTGAAATTTTAAGTTTCCTAAAAACGGTTCCTATAATAAACAGAATATCGTGGCTGGGCGTGATTGCTCATGCCTGTAATCCCAGCACTTTGGGAGGCCAAGGCGGGCAGATCACCTGAGGTAAGGAGTTCGAGACCAGCCTGACCAACATGGTGAAACCCCGTTTCTACTAAAAATACAAAAATTAGCTAGGCGTGGTGGTGCCTGCCTGTAATCCCAGCTACTCAGGAGGCTGAGGCAGGAGAATCGCTTGAATCCGGGAGGCGGAGGTTGCAGTGAGCCGAGATCGTGCCTCTGCACTCCAGCCTGGGTGACAGAGAAAGACTCCGTCTCAAAATAAATAAATAAATAAGTAAATATAAAAATAAATAAAAGAATATTGCAACTGATACAAAATTTGCTGTATTTGAAACACACTTCACCCTGTAATATTTATAAACAAAATTCTGAAGGTTGACAGTACCCAAAGTACTTTAAAAAGTGCATTTTACAAGTGTATCAACATTTAAAAATATCATTAATAAAATATACACAGAACATGCTGTAAAGTGAGTCCGAAATGAACTGCAAAATACATGCAGCATATTTTATTATTTCAAGTGTTCTAAACGTAGACAGAATTAGGTTTTAGGATTTGAATCTTCATTTCCTAAGAAGTTCTTAGGTTTTCTGCTTCACTATTTCAACTTTTCAACTTGAAGTGTTCTTTGTAGTTGCTTCTGATACTTTTCACCTTTTGGGGGCCCTGACAAAGTATGTGGCACAGAATGAACAGTGGCTCCACGTGGTGTTATAGAGAAAAAATTTAAAAGAGAAAAAGAACCCAACTCTTTCTACTGAAGTTCCAAAGAAAGTTCCATATGTTCCTGATGAAGATTTAAGTTTTTCCTATAATAATTATCTTGTTCTTTCTCCCATTTCAAAATAGACTGACAGGTTTCATAGCAAGCAGCTTCTTCCTAATGCCATCCCAAACTCCTTGTCTGTAATGAAACTCTGCAGGGCTTCTTTTACAATGATTAGGGCATACATGCGTTTCCGCATTACTACTTGAAAACTGAGTTACTAAGAACACACTTTCTATTCACATCCAGCATTCGCAAAGACCCTGTAACCATCAACATCCCTTATGATGGTTCGAAGCTCTGGAGGAGTAGAGTGGCTTTAGTGGGTCTACTTTTCTTTTACATTCGGTTTCTTCCGTCCCCAGTACACTTAACTCCATTCATTACATTTTAAAGCAGCAAGTCCCTTAAAAATACACTTAGCCTGACAAATATTGGGAAAAACCTATTGTTAGTATCCCAACGTTAAATTATCATCATTCTTCTTTTATTTATTTATTTATTTATTTATTTATTTATTGAGACGGAGTTTCACTCTTGTCGCCCAGGCTGGAGTGCAATGGCACAATCTCGGCTCACTGCAACCTCCTCCGCCTCCCGGATTCAAGCTTTTCTTCTGCCTCAGCCTTCCGAGTAGCTGGGATTACAAGCCTGTGCCACCACGCCCAGCTAATTTTTGTATATTTAGTAGAGATGGGGTTTCACCATGTTGGCCAGGCTGGTCTTGAACTTCTGACCTCAGGTGATCCACCCGCCTTGGCCTCCTAAAGTATTGGGATTACAGGCATGAGCAATCACGCCCAGCCACGATATTCTGTTTATTATAGGAACCGTTTTTAGGAAACTTAAAATTTCAAATAATTCAATACTTACATTTTATTATTTACTTTAGCATTTCTCAAGTTAATTTGTATGCATATCCTGTTGTTTTTGCCCGGCCGCATCATTCTTCTTATTCTTCACAGCATCCCCTTTATAGTGAAACAATGAACACATTTGTGAACCATTCATTCAACTGACTTTTTCCTTGGCTGTCCACTGGTTTAGGTTTTGCAATATTTTACCTGAAGAAGAGTTTTGAATAACAGCATTGGCATACAACATCTTCAGGTGTTTGAATGTCTTTCTTTTTAAAAGTTGCATCCCTCACACCTGCATCTTGGGGTTTACAGTTTGCTATCAGGTTAGCCGAATATATTTTCTTATCTTACTAGTTCTTCAGGTTTAGTTCACAGCCTTATTAGGAAGCAAATTATCCTTGAATTTGGTATTCTCTGGAAAATCTGCTTGAAAAATACCTGAAGGTATTGGTTCCGAATGACCTCTAAGAGGAGTGGAGTGTTTTTCTTCAAAGTCATTTTGAATGTACTATATTTTTAATGAAAATAATAACAGGACCATCATTAATTATCTGCTAATTATCCATGATCTCAAAAATTGCCATCACCTCTTAAAATCATCTACCATTTTCTTAATATGGGCTTTATTTAACCTGCATCCTCTTTTGTGGAAACTTGCAAGTTCTGTTGTCCTGAAGTCCAATAGCGATTGCAATGATACGAACAAGTGTTTCTGACGTTCATGCCAAATGGCATCACACTCTTGGAACACTGTTTAGCCGGCAATGTCTGCAGTGACTTTTGAAGTGCATGGCAATCACCTTCTTCTTACTTAGTTATTTTGATTCTTCGCAGCTGGCCTGCTGCTCACTGCAGAGGCCTGCCATTTGTTCGGGGTACGGCAGCCTTGAAGTAGTAGCCCAGATTGAGACACTCAATGTGACCTTGGTCTTAAGGATAATGTTGGGCAGGCCTCAGTGAGCAAAGGAGCACTGAAGAAAGATATGGAGAAGCAGCACTGAGTTCCTGGGAGCTTAACTGAAACCCCAAAGTGGCCCAGGTGGAAGCCAAAGTAGAGAGATTACTGCAGCAGAGGTGGAAGCTGATGTTCCTTCCCGCTTCCTTTGCCCCCTATTGCCAAGCCAAATACTGCATGATAGTCCCCTTTGCCACTTGCTCCAACTAGGCATGACAGAATGACCTTTCTCTTCAGTATGATTCTTTTGCCCATTTGTCCTCTAGGCTTCCTACCACTTAGAAGATCATTTAATACTTACACGCATCAAGCTAGCTCTCTCTAATGCTTTATTTCTCAGATGATCAGAGAGACCTTCCCTGACCAATAAAAACTAAAATAAGCCTCAATGTTTTCCTGATAATTCAAGTGTTTTCCTACTCAGTGTAGCACAGGAGCTTAGTCTCTGCAGTCAGATTGCTTGGTTTGATTCACAGTTGCTCTACTTATAAGCTATTTAATCTTGGGTGAGTTGCTTAATATAGATGCACCTCAAGTTTCTCCTCTGTAAACTGATGTCTACTCTTCGCAACAGTTCCCAACACAAACCTACTCAATAAACTTAGGCTGGTATACTGAGACTCTCACTGCAGTTTGTAATTATACATTTAAGGGTTATTTGTTCATTTTTTCATTCTCTCACTACAGAGCAGGGATTGTGTGTCTGTTATTTGTCGCCGCATACCTACCACACAGCACAGCACCTGTCACATAGGCACTTAATAAACATTTTATTAATGAATCACTCTTATAGCCTTTCGAAGTTGAACAACTGCATTTTATTGCAGTTTTATAACAATTTCACTTAATTATTTTACTTTTATGTACCTTACTTGATTATTTTTAGTTACATCCTTTTTTTTTTTTTTTTTGAGACAGAGTCTTGCTTTGTTGCCCAGGCTGGAGTGCAGAGGCACGATCTCTGCCACTGCAACATCTGCCTCCCGGGTTCAAGCAATTCTCTGCCTCAGCCTCCCGAGTAGCTGGTGTTACAGGCACCCACCACCACACCTGGCTAACTTTTTTGTATTTTTAGTAGAGAAGGGGTTTCACCATCTTGGCCAGGCTGGTCTTGAACTCCTGACCTGGTGATCCACGCACCTCGGCCTCCCAAAGTGCTGGGATTATAGGCGTGAACCACAGTTCCTGGCCAATCTTTTTATTTTCAAATGTTCTGCAAATGTTGTATCTCAGTCATTGTATAAATTCTTTTTGTTTGTGCCTATATATTGTGTATATATAATATACACAAATGTATATAAAGTCTATCATATACAAATGCCATTTTAAAAAATAACAGTAACATGGCAACAAATATGCCTAAATCCAATTTAAGAAATATTACCAGTGCATTTGAAGCTTCTTGCATGTTTGTTCCCAATCTCAGATGCCCCCACTCTCCACCCTGAGATACTGTTTTGAATTACTAATTATACTCATATCACCTGATAGATGTTTATCACAAATGTCTGTATCTTTTCACTGTGGAGTTTTATTTCATTGAATGACTATTCCACTACCTATTTATCTTTTGTACTCTTTATGGACATCTAGGTTGCCATGCATTTTTTTCATTACAAACAGTGCTGCTACGAACGTTCTTGTACATGTTTCCTGATACACATATGCCAAAGCTTCTCTGGCATATACCTAAAACTGGAATTGTGTGCTTTTTGTGTATGCTACCTTAAACTTAAGTAGCTTGTTTTTCTTTTTGTGATGTCTACCTTCATTGATAAATAATGCTCGTATCAATTATTTTTCTACCAGTCTGCAAAAATAGTGATATTTTAATTTTATCATTGTTAATTTCTAGTCTCAGAGTTGCAATATTTCTTTCCAAGGATCCTTGCTTTCTTTTAGTGAGAAATAGTATTTCAAGACCATTCTCTGGGTACTCAGAATGTTGCCCTTATGTTGTTGCTCTTACGTTGATTGTTGTTTTTAGGACATTTCAGTGGACAGAGCTAGGATATATTATTTAAGGTAATTCACATTATGAGTTCACACTGATCTTCTAGTTAAAATTCAGGATTATTCAAGTTTCAGTTAACCATTTTGATCTGTATTTCCTTTTGCTCGTTGTATTAGTCTGTTCTCACACCGCTAATAAAACATACCCAAGACTGGGCAATTTATAAACAAAAGAGGTTTAACAGCCTCACAGTTCCACATGGCTGGGGAGACCTCACAATCATGGTGGAGAGGCAAGTCACATCTAACGTAAATGGTGACAGGCAAAGAGAGAGCTTGTGCAGGGAAACACCCCTTTATAAAACCACCAGATCTCGTGAGACTTATTTACTATCACAAGAACAGTATGGGAAAGCCCTGCCCCCACGATTCAATTACTTCCCACTGGGTCCCTCCCACGACATGTGAGAATTATGGGGCTACAATTCAAGATGAGATTTGGGTGGGGACACAGCCAAATCCTTTTACTCATTTTGAAAATTCCACTTCCCAGTGACACTGACATACTTGTTTGTTTTATCCCATGATACATATACTTGATTCTCAGAATAGCAATCTACAAGTACCTTTATTAATATGATTTCTCAAAGTTTAATTTAATTATATATGTACTATATATAAATACTCAAAAAGACATTATATATTTATGTGTCTTTTATATTTTATATATGTATATTTATATATATACACATATACATGTATATTATATATATATATTTCCTTTTGAGTCATTTTTTTATTTAAAGTCCCTTGCAATGATTCTTTTGTGTGCTGTTTTGCTACCAACTTATATATAGATTCATGTGTTTCATTTTGCTTTCAAATTTTAGAAACTGCCTTCTTTGGATTTAACTTTTTAAATTATGTAAAATAATTATGTAAAGTGAAATCTACACATTAAGATATATTCATAAAAATATAATTTACATTTCTGTATCCTCCATCTTATTCCTTTTCTCCTTAGACACTTTTTCAGTTTTCAGTTTACACTTTCATTAAAAAGATATAAACTATGGCCGGGTGTGGTGACTCACACCTGTAGTCCCAGCTCTATGGGAGGCTGAGGTAGGTGGATCATCTGTGGTCAGAATTCAAGACCAGCCTGACCAACATGGAGAAACCCTGACTCTACTAAAAATACAAAATTAGCGAGGCATGGTGGCAGGCACCTGTAATCCCAGCTACTCGGGAGGCTGAGGCCAGAGAATCACTTGAACCTGGGAGGCGGAGGTTTCAGTGAGCCGAGATCGTGCCATTACACTCCAGCTTGGGCAACAAGAGAGAAACTCCCTCTTAAAAAAAAATATATATATATATAAACGAATGCACACAAATAAGTTCCCTAGTATCCCCCAAAGGTGAAAAATGACTGTTTTTAAAATACCAGTATGAACCCATGGCTTTGAACATATCGTATGGGTGTTAATCCATTGAAATTATTATTTTAATTGAAGCCCCAATTTTTCTATCTTTAGTCAGTGAAAGCCTCTTTAAGTTGGTGCCTGAGGTGGTTTTTTTTTTTTTTTTTTTTGGCACAACCTCAGTTATCTTTGACATCATCCTTGATTTCTGCTATGACCAAGATGCTGCTCCCCCTTTTTCTTAGTTGAACAGTGGCATAATATGCACTTTTATTTACCTAATATAAATGTAATATAGTTTACTCAAATAGTATCCTATTGATGAACATTTTGATTGAGCCCAACTTTTTCCTATTATATATAATGCTGCAATGAATAACCTTGCACTTAGCCTTTCATATTTTTGCCAATGTATCTTTCCTAGAAGTGTGATCTCTTAGTCAAAGGGTACATTGATATATAATTTTATGCACAATGTTTTTTAAAAACACCATTCTAGCAAGTGTAACCCATTTATTATCTTGTTGACCATACTGTTAGAATAGACTTTCTCATGATAGATGACCAATTTCACCTTTGGCCCTAGTGAAAATAGGGAAAACAGTTTAATCAGTCTTTCTTGACAGTCAGCAGGATTTGACTGATGTTGTGTGGAAGATTTGCTCACTGGCTTTGTTTATCAAAATTCTTTCCATCTAGGCTAATCAGGTCAACCTTGAGGCTAAAGCATGACTTTAATACTCACTGGGAACTTGGGTGAATAGGGTATGTGAAATGTTACCACAGAGGCTACATACCCTGTGTGGGTATGCGGTTTTTAGAGAGAAGATCAAGCCCCACAGCCAGTATGTTTGCAAATTTAAAAACAAAACAAAACAAACAAACAAACAAACACTTCTTAGGCACTTAACAAATGAACCCTTGCTGTTTCCTCTCAACTTGTTCCCTTTGCTTTTGCTTTTCCCAAATCCCCATGGACAATATCCCACCTCTCTCTCATTCATTCATTCATTCATTCATTCATTCAACAATATTTATTGAGATAATTTCTATGCATGTTTACACTGGGATGTTATTTTTTCTCAGGGTTCATGTTACTTATTGCAGAGAATTCTAAAGCTTTTGCTTATGATCTTTTTCAACATTAACTTTAGATACAGAGTATTTGTCAACGGATTGCTGAGGGCCTCCCTCACCCCTCACCCCACCATAATACTGGGGCAGCAAAATGCAGGCTGCCTGCATTACTGTTTACTTGGAAATGGCTTCTCTCTTGTTTGTGTGAGAGTGTATCTCTTTATGTGGCTCACACTAATCTGGGCACTCAGTATTACCAGTGGCCAAGAAAAGGTTGTGGATAAGAATTTTCTGAGGTGAAATTTCTCAGGACTGCTTCTTGTTACAGAGAAGCCTTTATTGTATCTCTAACAATTTTTACTATTTATTCATGAGGAAACAGAGGCTGAGAAAAGTTTAATAACTTGCCTAAAATTACACAGTTAAGTGACTTGTAGAGCGTGGATTCAAATTCAGGTCTCTTTGACTCTAAATCCCATGATTTTCAATATTTTAGTAAACTGACTCCTTGAAGTCAGTTTGGCTTGTGTTTGGTTGCTGTTTTACATGCTAACCAAGATCTAACTGGTCCTACGGATTGAATAAATGAACTGTTTGTCTTGGAGAACAAGGCTCAGCTGCAGAATAGGGCTTTTCCAAAGCCATTTGATACTGGGTGGACGTTCAAGGCAGAATTACGTGTTATCCTCATTGGGGAGGTTGCAGGGCTAGGTACGAATTTTGACCCCGTGCTTTCCAGCTAGCAAAATCACAGTTACAAATATTTTACTTTCAGCCAGCCCCTGAGGCTTGATTTCCTTTGTGGCCTGATCTGTGAGGTCATCTCCAAGTAATCAATTCTGCTTTTTCCATT
Source organism: Chlorocebus sabaeus (assembly GCF_047675955.1). Classification (NCBI taxonomy): domain Eukaryota; kingdom Metazoa; phylum Chordata; class Mammalia; order Primates; family Cercopithecidae; genus Chlorocebus; species Chlorocebus sabaeus. The sequence goes on along the minus strand of NC_132933.1, from coordinate 14,805,053 downwards.
TCTTCTCTTGGAGCTAGGTAAAGGTCTTACACACATATACTCTGCTGGGGTAAACTAGAAATAGCTAAAGGAATGGTGTTTATTAAGTAAAAGGAACACTGTCACAAAACCTTATTTCTCTGTTATAGAAATAGCTGGCCGGGCGCGGTGGCTCAAGCCTGTAATCCCAGCACTTTGGGAGGCCGAGATGGGCGGATCACGAGGTCAGGAGATCGAGACCATCCTGGCTAACACGGTGAAACCCTGTCTCTACTAAAAAAAATACAAAAAACTAGCCGGGTGAGGTGGCGGGCGCCTGTAGTCCCAGCTACTCGGGAGGCTGAGGCAGGAGAATGGCGTGAACCGTGAACCCGGGAGGCGGAGCTTGCAATGAGCTGAGATCTGGCCACTGCACTCCAGCCTGGGTGACAGAGCGAGACTCCGTCTCAAAAAAAAAAAAAAAAAAAAAAAAGAAATAGCTAAGCTTTGAAGGTCAACCAAATTTTTATCACATACAGAGTTCAAACATATTTATGCTTGAGTTTCTTCATTAGTTCCTTCATTAGTAAAACAAACACAAAATTACATATTAAGTAATTCTAATAAGCACTTATAAAGTGCTTCATTGATTTATTTATCAAATATTCAATGTTCATTGTAAGCTCTTAGAGTGATGCTATATTAGTTTGCTAGGGCTACCATAACAAAGTACTACAAATCGGGTAACTTAGAACAACAGTAATTTATTTTTTCGCAGCTCCAGAGGCCAGAAATCCAAAATCAAGATGTTTTCAGGGTTGTGCTCCTTCAGGAGATGGTAGAGTACCCTTCCTTGTCTCTTCTTAGCTTCTGGTCACATTGTGAAGTAGTGGAAGTTAGGACTTTAATGTATCTTTTTTAGGGGGGACACCATTCAAACTATAACAGATGCCAAGATGAATAAAATACAGTCCTTAATTTCAAAATGATTCCTATATAGTAGGAGAGATTGGCTGTACAGAAATAATTGCTCTATAAAGCATCAGGCAGAAGTTTTAAGTGAAGGACCATGACAATTTCAAGGGGGAGAGATCGCCTTAAATGGGGCAAATATGGAAGGCAACATTGGACGTCCCAAGTATATAACATAGAGAACTATTTCCAGTGTAATGTAGATTTTTTTTTTTTTTTTTTTTTACACGGAGCTTCATTCTTGTTGCCCAGGCTGGAGTGCAATGGCACGATCTCAGCTCACTGCAACCTCCCAAGTAGCTGAGATTACAGGCATGCTCCACCACACCTGGCTAATTTTTTGTATTTTTAGTAGAGACGAGGTTTTTCTGTGTTGGTCAGGCTGGTCTTGAAATCCCGACCCCAGGTGATCTGCCTGCCTCTGCCTCCCAAAGTTCTGGAATTACAGGCGTGAGCCACTGCGCCTGGCCTAGAAAATGTTTTAAAAGAGATTGCAATAAATTTCTTTTTTTGTTGTTTAGTCCATAGCTGGTATATCTCTGAACACCCTTGTCCCCACAATAGTCCCTCTCTAGTTCTCTTACTCTGCCTTATTTTTCTTAATACTAAACACAATCTGACATAGTATGTATTACTTGTTTATTTATCTACCTGTGGTAAAATGTAAGACATATGAAAACAGGGCTCTTAGGAAAAGTCAAACCATTTTTCCCTACTCTTTTACACAGTCACTCACAGTCAACACAGAGGACTCCACCTCTAGTCGTCAAAATGTGTGTGAGAATTTCCCCCACACACCAAGAAATTCTCCAGGGGATACCAGCTGTATGTTCTATAATTTAACTTAATTCTGACGCTATCTACCTTGAGGTAGTGTCAGATCCCACATGTTAAGGGCTCAGTCCCATAAGACTGCTCCCACTTCAGACATCAATAGCAAGCTGCTGATGTCGTCTATAGTTCTGGCCGGCCAGCTGTAAACTGGGGTTCCCAAAACTCCTCCCAAGGTTCAACCAATTTTCTCATAGAACTCAGAAAAACACTTTGCTTACACTGACCGATTTATCATAAACGATATCGCAAAGGATACAAATGAAGTGATGCATGTAACAAGGCATGTGAGAAGGGGTATAGAGCTTCCATGCCTGCTCTGGGCAGCCACCCACTTCCATGTGTCCAAAACCATCCAAAACCTCATCTAAGCCATTCAAAGCCATTCAAAACCTCATCTAAACCCTGTCTGTCTGGCTTTTTATGGAGGCTTCGATACTTAGGCATGACTGGCTACATCTTTGGCCACTGAGGATCAATTCAACATTTAGTTTAGCTCCTCTTCCTCCCCGGGGCTGGGGGTCGGGTAGGGCTGAAAGTCCCAACTCTCTAATCATGCCTTGATGATCTTTCTGGTGACCCTCTAGCCACCTGTCATTTCATTAGCATACAAAAGATATTCTTATCACTTCAGAGATTCTAAGAGTCTTGGGAAGTATGTTCCAGAAATCAAGGGCAGAGATGAATTATATATGTCTTATTACAACACAATATTGTAAGGGCCCTTGTCTATCTTATATACTGTAGCATCTCTAGTGACTCTGCCAGTGCCTGGCACATAGTAGGTGCTAATAAATGATCAGTGACTGGACAAATGAATGATTAAGTGCATTGCTTAAAATGGAAACTTGTTTGATTGTTTATTTCACTTCCTTTTCTTGAGAAGGATCAGGGGGTACAGTCGCTATTGGACCCTAACAATTACCTATAGTGGTGAGCGTGTGTCCTTACGCTGTACCAAATTTCAGGATTTAAATTAAGGCTGCTAAGAAATTAACGTTTTAAAGAAGATGATAGGCCCTTCCATGGTGGCCAGACACTGTCCTGCTAGGTACAAGGAGAAACAGAATTTGGCTGCCAGGACTAATTTGTGTAATTTCATTTCTTTTTTGCGTCTTGGCCCTCCTTTGTAGGTGAAAAGCCTACATTGCAGCAAACGCCTGCAATTTACACAGCATGACAGTCAGAAAGAATTGCTTGACCAGAAAGCTCTGCAGTACAACACAAATGGAGGGGTTTGCTGCACTGCAGTGCCGGCTCTTTCATTTCACTTTCAGACAATGACACAATTATAAGCAATTACTTATTAGATGTTTGAAAACTATTGTAAAAAGCCAGCACCATTTGCCAAAAGTAATTTAACGAAATTGGGCATAATTGCACCCTGAACTAAATTTTTCTGATTTGCCCACAGTTAGATGACTCCACGGAAATTATGTAGCAAATGAATGAATAAAATCACATGGATGGAATCTTTACCCATTTGATGGAAATGCATGATTTGGAGACAGAAGTCACAAATCTTTGATTGTTTACGGTGAGATCTTTGACAAATGTGTAAGAAATAAACTAGTTGCTTGATAAAATACAAAACAGTATTATAAAAGAAAATAAGATGTCTTAAGGATCTAGAGCCCATTTGATGTTTTGACTGAGAGTCGAAAACAATTACAAATTTCAAATGTTAATTAATGACTGTCTCACATAGTTAATAAATATGAATAAAGGAATAAAGCAAGTTTTCACCAATTTGGATGAGGAAGGGTCTTCTAAATTTGTTAAAACTCTAATTCATAAGACAATATTGAATAAATGGAGTTTCTTTACTTTCTCATACACATGGTAGCTACATAGACCAAATATTTCCTCTTCCATAAGGCACATTATTTTCTCTGAATAAATGAGAATAATTTATAATGAAATACTTGAATTGTTTGTAAATTGCTGCATGATTAAAGTATGTTTTCTTTTCTTTTCTTTTTTTTGGAGATGGAGTCTCGCTCTGTTGCCCAGACTGGAGTGCAGTGGCATTATCTCAGCTCACTGCAACCTCTGCCTCCTGGGTTCAAGTGATTCTCTTGCCTGAGCCTCCTGAGGAGCTGGGATTACAGGTGTGCACCACCATGCCCGGCTTATCATTATTTTGTATTTTTAGTAGAGATGGGGTTTCACCATGTTGGCCAGGCTGGTCTCGAACTCCTGACCTCAGGTGGTCTGCTCCCCTCAGTCTCCCAAAACGCTGGGATTATAGGCATGAGACACTGCACCCAGCCTAACGTAGGTTTTCTGATGGAGTTTAAATATTCTTCTTCACTTTTGTTCATTAATACATTATTGGTTTAGCAATCCTATCCCTGTGTTTTATTTTCTTTTTTATCAAATGAATTTACTTTTTTAGTAAACACTTGTTTGTTATTTCTTTTTAAAAAATCAAGCAATACAAAGATGTACAACAAAGCGGGGGAGTCACCTCAAAGCCCATTACCTGGAAACAATCATAATTAACATTGGTGAATATCATTTCATATACCTCTTTTTGTAAATACACAAAGGGCTGAATGTCTGGGTAGTTTTATAAAAGTGATACTACACTGTATCTGTTTTGAATTTTAAAGGAGTACATAAATAACTTGAATTTAGTAGAAGAAAAAGAGGTCAGAGTAAAATGGGAAAAATGTTGAAATTAATAAGAATTATTCAAGCTTTTTTGTTTTGTAAGCTCTGTAAAAAAATTTAGATAGTACTTGTTATTTTATTAGTTATTTTGATTTTGACAAAGCTATTAGCATTTAAATTGACTTCTAAAATCCTAACTCTCCCGACTGCTTAATTTTAATTCTCTGTTCCAAAACATTCAGTGCCTGCCATTAGTTCTTTGGCCACAACTTCTCCATCTTTAAGTTCTATATTTTGATTAATCTGTTGGTTGAACTGATGGCATCACCAAGTAATTTTTTCAGATAGGGCTCATGGAGTCCTTTGAATGCAGGCATACTTGAAAAAGATTGTGTTTATATGCAAAGGACAACTTGACTAATGGGTATAGAATTATATGCCATGATTTTTCACCCTCTCAGGATTGCAGACTGCTTTTCTTCTCGCATTGAGTGTCACACTTCTTTTTACCATAACTTCTTTAGTTATCTCTTGTCTGGTTAGATTTCGTCATCAATTAGTTTATATAAGAGCTCTTTATTACCAAGATACCTTTATGTTGAATGTTGCTGTGGAGAAGTCTGAAGCCAGATTAATATACCTATTTTTCCTTTTGTAAGTGCCTTTTCCTCCTTGTCTCCATGCCTGAAGAATTCCTGAAGGCAGTAGGCAATGGCTACTACTCTCAAGAGTTCAGTCCTGACTTTTTTTTTTTCTTTTGAGACTGAGTTTTGCTCTTGTTGGCCAGGCTGGAGTGCAGTGGCATAATCGCAGCTCGCTGCAACCTCTGCCTCCCAGGTTCAAGTGATTCTCCTGCCTCAGGCCTCCCAAGTAGCTGGGGTTACAGGTGTTCACCACCATGTCTGGCTAATTTTTTTGTATTTTTAGTAGAGATGGGGATTTCATCATGTTGGCCAGGTTGGTCTCGAACTCCTGACCTCAGGTGATCTTCCTGCCTCAGCCTCCCAAAGTGCAGGGATTACAGGCATGAGCCACCACGCCCGGCCTAGTCCTGACTTTTCTCTGGGCTGTTCATCCATCCTTTTAGTCTGATTTTGACCACAGGATGGGTATTGGAAAGAATTTTCAGGCTTTTATCAACATCTTTTTTTCTTTAATACTACCTATGTGGGGTTACAGTTGGGTCAAATTCTTTGCTATGTCACACTAGAATATCAGGATTTTTTTTTTTCCATCGGCTCTCATTTTTAAAAGTGCTTGGCAAAAGGCTGTATCCCTATGTTAATTAGATGCTGGTATGGTCACAACCCTTCGCGTTTTTATTGTTTAAAACATTTTTGTTGCTGTTTTTCATTGCATAAAATAATTTTTCTTCATTCTTCTGACTCATCTGGAAATAGAACACAGTAATGATTGTCTGAGATTTTCCGTTATTTTATTTTGAAGTTTTTCAAATATATAGCAAAGATGAAAGAAGTTAGCAGTGAATAATCATATCTGCTTGATCATCAATGTCTAGTCGAGAAACAGAAACTACATCAGAATTTTCAACAGGGAAGTTTAATATGAAGAATTGATAACAAAGTAAAAGGTGATTAACTGTGGGCAGTATCCCACTTTTTACAGTAGCAGGTAGCAATAAAAATGCCAGTACGAGCTGAAACTGTGCAAAACAATCTTAATATATGGGGAGTTATGATTGTTCTATGACATTTATAATTGTTTGTCAAAATATTTTAAGACTTTCTGTTATAAATTTATAGCAGGGTAAAAAATAGCAAAACTGATCTTTAGTATACTGTGATTTAAAACAATAGAAACATGGAGAGTTAAAGCATTTTATTTATTTATTTATTTATTTATTTATTTATTTATTTTGAGACGGAGTCTCACTCTATCGCCTAGGCTACAGTGCAGTGGCACGATCTTGGCTCACTGCAACCTCTGCCGCCCAGGTTCAAGCAATTCTCCTGCCTCAGCCTCCTAAGTAGCTGGGATTACAGGCACCTGCCACCGCGCCTGGCTAATTTTTGTATTTTTAGTAGAGACGGGGTGTCACCATCTTGGCCAGGCTGATCTTGAATTCCTGACCTCGTGATCCACCTGCCTCAGCCTCCCAAAATGCTGGGATTACAGGCGTGAGGCACCACGCCTGGCCAAAGTATTTTATTTCTTTGTAAAAATTTATAAAGGATGGTTTAAATAGTGCTTGCCTTCTTATAGAGAGAGCATTTGCAAATTGCTATGCTCCTTTGTAAGTTTGCATCATCTTTCAATACTGTATCCTTTTCACTTTCAACGTTGTCAAATATCTTCAAGATTTCCTTTAATGTGTATTTTTTTTTTTTTTGCTGGTATCACTTTCTCTGGAACATCTTCATTTTTTTGGTCACAACTACTCATGTTCATGTTCATAATTTAGTTCCTGTGGCTGCATTTCTAGGGTCTCTTGAATGGCATGGCAGCAGTATCAATATTCCTGTGGTTGGCTATTTCTTCTATAACTTCATGTATTTTTAATTCCAATTTCACATATAGCAATATTAAATTTTGTTCTTTTTCTTTCTCTTTTTCTTTTTCTTGAGACAGAGTTTCGCCCTTATTGCCCAGGCTGGAGTGCAATGGTACAATCTCGACTCACTGCAACTTCCACCTCCCAGGTTCAAGCGATCCTTCTGCCTCAGCCTCCCAAGTAGCTGGGATTACAGGTGCATGCCACTACACCTGGCTAATTTTGTATTTTTAGTAAAGACAGGGTTTCACCATGTTGACCAGGCTGGTCTCGAACTCCTGACCTCAGATGATCCACCCGCCTCGGCCTCCCAAAGTGCTGAGATTACAGGCATGAGCCACCATGCCTGGCTTTGCTGCACTTTCATCTTTGTTGACCATTTCTCCTTTGATATCACATTTTTAAAAATGTCACATAAGTTCATATTACTGGGAAAGAAGGATTCAACACAACAACATGCTTTGTTGTCTGTGCATGAACTGAATAACAGATGTGCACTGATCAATCATTGACAGATTTTCAAAGAAGTGACAAGATTGGTCAGTAATAACAACATGCATTTGTTACTTGTGGATTGAAGAACTACTAGCAAAGTTTATATTTTATGCAGTTACTTACAGTTCTTAAACACTTGTAAGTAAAATTCAGACTGTTGTTGGGGAACTCATTTATTTAATTAGACGGTAGTATATTACATCCCTACAAAGTAAGGGCTGTTTGTACTAGCAAAGGTGAAAAAATATTTCTAATGTATAACAGAAGTTGAAGTTGCAAAATGAGGCTACCACCCGAAGTCTGAAGGAAAATTGAACCAGGAAGAAACTTTAACTAAAAGGAAGCTGAGCTCCCTACAAGCTGAGATTCAGATATTTGAGACGTTATAACTGTGAAAAGGAGGGTAACTTCAGCTGCTGTGGATAAAGAAGAAGATGCCCCAGAACCATGAGAGAAGTTTATCCCTATGGTAAAAAAGGGAGTTGCGGCTGGGCGTAGTGGCTTACGCCTGTAATCCCAACACTTTGGGAGTCCGAGGCAGGGGGATCACAAGGTCAGGAGATCGAGACCATCTTGGCTAACATGGTGAAACCTCGTCTCTACTAAAAATACAAAAAAAATTAGCCGGGCGTGGTGGCGGGCACCTGTAGTACCAGCTACTTGGGAGGCTGAGGCAGGAGAATGGCGTGAACCCAGGAGGCAGAGCTTGCAGTGAGCCGAGATTGCACCACTGCACTCCAGCCTGGGTGACTGAGCAAGACTCCGTCTCAGAAAAAAAAAAAAAAAAAAGGGAGTTGCTGGAGGCAAGAACAGCTTGCCACCATGGTGAACACTACAGGAATCAGCCGTATCTGAACTACTCATAGCTGCAGACACAAATTACAAACAGGAAAAAACAAAAAAGCAAAGGAAGTTCTTTATTTTACATCCAGGCTTGCAGTCACCCTCCAGGACCCACTACTGTCAGAGAAAGACAACAAGGATCCCACTGGCAAAGGAGAGATTTAGTTGCAGAGGCCAGAGTAGAATCACAAAATTGGGCCAGGAAGAGTGGGCCTGGGACTATGAAACAATAAATTACTGGCACACCCATTTCCCAGATTCTACCATTAACATTTTGTTATAGTTGTTTTATCACATACCTATCCAATGGCCCATCCCTTTATCCATGCCTCGATTCCTCTTATTTTTGATGGATTTTAGATAGCAATATACTTCCTTCTAAATACTTTAGCGTGCATAGTTAAGAATTCGATATTTGATTTTTTCACTTTTATGTAAAATGTGTGTAAAATAAAATGTATAAATTTATTGATTTTTGCAAAATTCATATTTCTGTATAATCTTAATCCTATTAGCATATAATATACATCCATTGTCCCCAAAAGTTCCTTCATGCCTTTTTCCTAGTCAATCCCCTCCTCTACCTCCTCTACCCCCCCGCAACGTCTGGGGACAAATGTTTTGATTTTTTTTTCTGCTATAGATTAATTTTGCCTTTTGTGGAACTCCAAAGAGATGGAATCAAAGGGTATGTACTCTTCTGTGTCTGAATTATTTCTCTCAGCATGATTCTGAAATGTATCCATATTGTTGGTCAATATCAATTGTTCATCCCTTTAGTATTCCATTGTATGGATATGACAGTGATTTTTTATTCATTCTCATATTAATAAACACCAGGGCTATTTCCAATTTTTGGCTATTGTGAATAAAGCTACTAGAAACATTTTAATGTAATTTTTCTGACTTTTAAAAATGAGGTTAAATCTGTGTATGTGTGCATGTTTTCTTACAACAACACTTTGTATGTGAGTGGGAATGAAGTGGCCTGTATTCTAATGCAGGGACCATCATCTTTATTCTAAAATTTATTTTTAAAAATCATAATTTTTTTCTACGCCTACCTATTAGGCTAGGAGACAGCAGTTGAACACAATCAATAGCAACTGGCTGAAGCAATGCTGTCCCTCACAAACTGATATGTCTCCATAGACGTTGCCTCATTTTGTTATTACTTCTCACTTGCTTTTATTATTTTCCTGTTCAGTGTGTTATCAAACATACAGAACAACTATTGACAGACACATGCATGGAAACTTTCTCTTTCTATTCCTTATTTTAATGCTTCTAATAGTCATTCCCATACAATTATATACAAAATATCATGGAATTTACTCTTAAAATAGTAATTGTAGTATTTTTGTGTTGAAAAATACTTCATAATGACAGTCTTAAAATTTTGATTAACGTGGTGCATGCTCAAGCATTTTTCTTTGGCAAACAATTTAATCAAAATAGGGAAGTTTTGTCTATTTTCATTTTATAGACTGTTGGAAATTCATCAGTGATCTCTCGATAAAATTTTAAAATATGTGTTAAAGGGTGTAGAGAAGAATGAAATGAAGTAGCTAACCATCTCCATGGTAACAGAGAATGCAATGGTGGGTGGCGGGAAAGCTCAGTAGTAATGAATGCAATACTATTTCTTAATGTTGGGAATATGATCTATGCTTTTAAATAAAAGTTTATAAAAATTATTTGGATCATTTTTACTTGACATTTCTTTCTCATTTTGTTTCTGACTTGCACTAAATATGACACAGTTGCATTACAGTGTTTGTTTTAGCATATGGGCTAATGACAACTATCAAATGTATTGAGTACCAAGTATTGAATACCAAATATAACATTCAATAACTTCAGTAGTTTTCAATTCAGAACACATTGTCTCAGAAAAACAGGATTATAAAGGGGTTCGACTCTGAATCATACCTTAATTTAGATCTGCATAACATTTCACCTGGGCCACATACAACAGTCTTCTGTTTTCTCATTCACTATTGTCTCCTTCTAAACAGCCTCCAGAAGAGTCTTCTGAGTCAGTCCTGTGCAAAAACACAAATACTAGCTCCTCATTGCGGAAAGTAAGTCCTAGGCTTTTTGCATTTTGGCCCTTCCTACTACTGCAGCCCTAACTTCCATCATAGCTGTGTGCTGCAGGTTTTCTTGCTCCTGCCAGTTCAAGATCTTTACTCTTTCAGAACACATTGCACTTTTTGCCCTCTCTGCCTTTGCATGTCTTGTTCCCTGCATCCTAGGTGGGTTTGCCTATTCTCTTTTCTGGGCCTTACTTTGGCTTGGATGAAATATTCCTTGTAAAAAGAAAATAAATCTTGGGGCCCCTAAATCACTGAGCTAAAGGGAAAAGTCAAGCTGGGAACTGGTTAGGGCAAACCTACCTCCCATTCTATTCAAAGTCATCCCTCTGAGGCTCACCTGAGACAAATGCATATCTGATTGCTTCCTCTTCCCTATTGTTTATGAAAAATGCAGATTCACGGAGCCAGGCTAAATTGTGTATTCACTGGATGGCTGACCAAGGACTCAAAACAATGCAATCTTTTGTCTTTTATCTACTTCTAACCTGGAAACCCCCACTTCGAGTTGTCTGGTCTTACTGGACTAAACCAATGTACATCTTACATGTATTGATTGGTGTCTCGTGTCTCCCTAAAATGTATAAAAGTAAACTGTGCCCAGGAGCACACTGGCCACACATCTCAGTGAAATGGGAGAGTTCTCTGATCTCCCTCTCAGGATGTGTGACAGGCGTGTGGCTCCTCTGGCTGCCATGCATGTTCAAACCCCTCGTGGGAAGGGGAACACACAGACGGGCAGGTGCAGAAGCTGGGGCAAGCACCCCTGGGCTCTAGACCCATGGCAGCATCCAGGGGTGGGTGCCTGTGAAGCCCAAAGCCCAAGTGGGTATGTATTACAGTGTGCTCTTTTAGCTTTGCCATCCATGGATGGCTTAAGCATTAAACAGCTTAATGGACCCTCTGTCTTTTCACAAGGGCAGAGAGCCAGTGTGACAGCTTTCTGTATCCCAAACTCTTGTCTGGCATCCAGGAAAAATCAGGTCACACATGGATTTGAAGGATGGTGAATGTGGGGGTTTTATTGAGTGGGCAGGGTGGCTTTCAGTGGGATGGATGGGGAGCTGAAAGGGAGATGGAGTGGGAAGATGATCTTCCCCTGGAGATTTGCTGTCCCCAGCTGAACTCCTCTCAATGTTCAGATGCTCCTTCTCTTCTCTCCTTCTCTGCCATTCTTCTGTTTTTCTGTTCCTCTGCTCGTCTGATTGTGGAGCCTAGGGTTTGGCATTTATATAGGTACAGCATAGCGGGGTGTGGCAGGTCAAAAGGCAACTTTTAGGCATGAAAACAGGAATGCCTGTTCCCATTTAGGGCCATGAGTTTCCAGGCTTGAGGGTGGGGCTTTTGCTGGGGAACCACCCTCTTCTACCCAGTATTTTCCTGTCTCCTGTCTGTATCATCAGGACTTCCTGAGGCTGTGTCATGGGTGTGAAAATAGATTTAGAAACTTAGAAACCTTTAGAAACTTAGAGACCTATAGACTTTAAAAACTTAGAAACCTTTAGACTTTTAGACTTAGAAACTTAGAAGCTTAGAAAAGCCACACCAGGTGGCTATCTAAAAGCACCCACCCAATGACCAGGTGGCCATCTAAAGCACTCGCCCGATGTCCGTGTGGCTATCTAAAACACCCACCCAAATTCCTGGAATTCAAACAGAAGAACAAGTCCGGGAAATACCCCGCGCGGGTTCAAACCAGGTTCAAACCAACCAATTAAAGTAAGACATCTCGCTCAGGCCATAACCTGCTCCAATCATCTTGCGCCTCAAGCTTTGTAAAATTTTGTGGTTTTTTGCCTTTATAAACTGTCTGTAACAAGCATTCGGGGTCCTGTGGCCAACTTCGGACATAGGACCCTAGCGCGCTAGCAATAAATCTTTCCACTGTGACTTCCGTGTCGAGTGGTCTCTCGTGACGACCCCTGCCCAGGAAGGAATCTAAAAACTAGGTTCCTACAGGTGCATCCTTAATCTTGGCAAAATTAATTTTCAAAATTGACTGAGACCTGTCTCAGCTATTTGGGGTTCATATTTGGTAACCACAAAGGGATTCTGAGTATAGGTGCCCCTGATCTTTGACAAACCTTCTACTGGTACTTGGTACCAGCTTGAGCTATCTTTATGGCTAAAACCAATAGGACAATTTGCTGAGGCCTGAAAGCCACCCCTCCAAAGAATCCCTGATCTCCAAAAATTTGGTTGCGACCTAAAGTTTATTTGGCTGCACAACTTCTTTTCTGAAGATTTACTTGCTTTCACCAAGAAAGGCAAGTTTTCCTGCTTCCATGACAATGGAAGGCAGATACTTCCTTTATGGAGTTTGACCTTGCTGTCAGCACAGAAGATGAGTTTGAGTTTTTTCCTGCTTCTAGGATGATAGACAGCAGCCTTCAGCCTGAGACCCATCACTAGGTAAGTAGCTCAGCAGGGGTTTTGTCTTGTCTAAAGTTAAGATTAACAATGAGCTAGTCTTAATTTCTCCTTACCATTAGAGTGCTCAGTAATCATATACATTTTGTGATACTTTGTGTTTTGATTAACTTTTTTTTTTTTTTGCTGTTATTTGTTTCTGTTTTTGTTTTTGTTTTTTTCATTGGGAAACAATCCAACTTGATCAAATCTAAAGGAAAGTTCCAAATTATGAGGAACAAGGCCTCTGAAGTGGCTGAATTCCCACAAAAGGTAGGGAGGGCTTGGGAAGAAAAATGGCCAGCAAAAGAAAAAGAAAATAAAGAGTTTTGATTTTGAGAACTTAAGGGGCTTTATGTACATAACAAGGCCACCTTTTTGCTAGCCAGGCCAAACTGAAAGAGTAAGGCTGTCGCCCCATGCTGCAGTTTCATAGCTAAGGTTCTGCCTTCTTTTTTTTTCCACCACAACAGCCCGGGTTTGCTTCCTAAATCAAGCCCTTTCTGGTTTGATACTTGTTACTTTTGAAACATCAGCAATTTTTCCTAGCTAAAATACGGTAATGAGATTTAGAAAGTTTTTTTAAAGGAGCTCAAGGGTTAAAAGTCAGCTTAATTAAAAGCTAACATCCGAGATGTATGTGTGTGTATGTGTGCACAAGTGCATTTGTATTAAAAGGTCTTTATTTTTTCTTCTGTTAGAAACAGATAATCGGTGCCATAAAGACAAGACAAAGGATCTCTCAGCAAGGCAATCTTTACTTTCTGCAGAAAGGGTGCCCCTCGCAGATCAAACAATGGTGAGAGCACACCTGAACAAAGGAAAAGCAGACATATTTATCCTTTACACATTTGGGTCAGCCTTACTGCTGTGTCCTGCATCCACTGGCTGGAACTGGACCTCAGTCTTAAACTGACACCTAATTTGCTAATAACCTAAAACTTTCCTAAACAGGCAGGTAAGTGCAAGGGAGAACAAAAAAGAAAAGGAAGTTGCTTACGAAAGGTTTAAGGAAGCAGTAACTTTTCAAATAAGGAAAGGGCATAAACCATGAGCTAAGACTTGCCTGGGCCTGTCCAGACATGCCTGAGTAAGCCAAAGCAACTAACTGGGCTAAAGTGTAAGAACTAGTAGTAGATAGGAGGTTTTAGAGTAAGGAGCTATTATTCCTAGTGTCTATTATTTTATTTTTAAACCAAGATGAGGTTTGAAGAGAAACTTTTCTATTTTCTACATCTTCTCTCCTAGGACCTTGTCTTTGCTGAGCAAAAGATTTTTTTTCTTCTCAGATGACTATACTGTTTTCTTCATTTACTTCTGCTGTCTCTCCTTTGTTTTGCTACCCTCTGCTGCATGATGGACATAAAATAGTTTACAATTGCCTGGGTTCCTTAAAGAAAACGGAGAAGATGCCACACTCCCTTTTGGGGAGAAACCTCTGTTTTTTCCCAAGAGTGTAAACAGACAAGTTCATCTCAGATCTTAAGTTGCTTGCTTTTGTATTGTGTTACTTGATTTTTTGACTAAAACAGTTATTACAACAGAGGCTACTCTTGGATTATTAAGGAAGAAAGTAACTTGGACACTTAGAAATGTCTTTGTTTAAAAAAAAAAAAAGTGCACTGTAAAAACATTGCTTGGTCTAGCCTCATAGTAATTCTCTTTTTTTGGAGATCTAGGATTCAGTGTGGGCTCTGCCCAGAGCTCAGAGATCCAGTTAAAAGCTAGGTAGTCCCTATCTAAATAAAAAACTGGTCTCCTCATACAATCCTATAATATATTTCTATAATTTGGTGTTTGATTTGGCATCCATCTTTAATCTCCCTCTAACACCACCAGACTCTTTCTCTCTGTGCTTTGAGATGTAAATTTCACTATCTGATTTTTTTTACCTAAGGGTTCCTTTAATATGCAAATTTAGGGCTATCTAGCTGACAATTGCCTAGGGCAATAAAATAGGTTATGAAGAAATTGTAAGTCTAAAATAGGAGGAAAAAATAAAGGTCTTATGAATTTATAAGATCTACTTCTGTCTACATGTCTAATACATCTATGTATTTATGTGTCATGTATATGACATTTCACTACTAAAAATGTATAAAAGAGCTCTAATTAATTGGCTTAACAAAGGCACTTAAATCTAATGCTTTTCAGAAAAACAGAAACTTTAAGCCAAATGCTTTTTCAAGTTCATGTGACTTAAGCAAATCTTCAATAAAAAAGTTGGTTTTAAAAATTTTAGCGAAATTAAATTAGAAATGGCTTTGGAATTGTCAACATACATGATTTATCTCTGCTAGATGTCAAAATCTGGCATAAGGTTTCTAAAGCTATGAATGCAGCTCAAATGAGAATTATCTTTGTTTATGTAAAATTTAATAAGTAAGGAATTTAATATTGTTTGGTTAATGAAAATAGCTAAATCGTGAGCTATTGGCAAAACAAACAAACAAAAAAATGACCCTTTATCTAATCTTAATGTTCTTACTCAGGAAAACTTGAAATTCACAGGTTATAAAAATGGTTAAAAAGGAAATTAAATGAGAACTATCACAGTTTTCATAAGTAATCTAGGTAAACTATTAAAAAATCAATTAATTACACAAATGTAATAAAATAAGTGCTTATAGATAATCTTGTCATATAATTTAAAATCCAAAGTTGTATTAAGCTAAATAATAGATATTTATTAAATGTCTGGGTCATTTCCAATTTTTTTAATTATAGGAAAACATTTTTCTGTAAAAAAGAAATGTGATCTTAAAGGAAAATACTTTTTGTCTAATTCAAAGCTTATTTAAAAGTTATTTATGAAATTAGGTAATCAGTGAATAAGAACAATGTGAAGGAAATTATGAAGAGGCATTTTTGGCACAAAAGGTTAAAAGGAAAATAATTTTATCTGAGAAAGAATCTTGTATGGTAAATTTTTGTTCTAAAATAAAGTAACTGGTTATTTAAGAAAAAGGAAGGCTGGGCATGGTGGTTCATGCTTGTAATTCCAGCACTTTGCGAGGCCGAGGTGGATGGAACACCTGAAGTCAGGAGTTCGAGACCAGCCTGGCCAACATGGCAAAACCCTGTCTCTACTAAAAATACAAAAATGAGCCAGGCGTGGTGGCACGTGCCTGTAGTCCCAGTTACTCTGGATGCTGAGGCGGGAGAATTGCTTATACATTGGAGGCGGAGGTTGCAGGGAGCCGAGATGGCGCCACTGCATGACTCTAGCTTGGGCGACAGAGCAAGACTCTATCTCAAAGGAGAAAAGAAAGAGGAAGGGATAAAACAGGAAGTCCAAGCTGTCATAAATGACTTGTATACAGTTGTCTATAATTAAAGGGAAATTATTTATAATAGTGTTTCTAGATTTAGGTTATGTTATAAAAAGACACTAAAAAATTCATTAGAACAATAAAATTTTCTTAAGGGATTGATTTACTCTTAATAAATTATTTTAATTTTTTTAACCCGAAGTTTAACTTTTATCATATCTCACCATTTTCGGCTTACTCTCCCCTTTTAAAAGGTGCAAAATAATAACTGTCTCTTTCAACTCATTTTCAGCTCATATAAGTTTTTTTCTTCTCTTGTGTTCTGTCTGTTGTGGCCTGATGCTAAAAATGTTTTTTGTTGTTGTTGTTGTTTTTGTTTTGTTTTGTTTTGAGGTGGGGTCTCACTCTGTCACCCAGGCTGGAGTGCAGTGGCACAATCTTGGCTCACTGCAACCTTCCCCTTCCAGGTTCAAGCAATTTTCCTGCCACCACGCCTGGCTAATTTTTGTATTTTTAGTAGAGACAGGGTTTCACCGTGTTGGCCAGGCTGGTCTCGAACTCCTGACCTCAAGTGATCCACCTGTTTCAGCCTCCCAAAGTGCTAGGATTACAGGCATGAGCCCCCCCATGCCAGGCCAAAAATTTTTTCTTAAAGGTCTAAAAAAGTGTTTTCTTCCAACATAATATTCTGTCCACTGCAGATGGTCTTTTATTTTGCTTGCTGGTAGCTGGCCTAAGCGATTTTACATTTTATTGAAATAATTCCTATGTCATTATTATAAGCTTTGGGATTGCTTAGAAAAAAAAAATTTTTTTTTTACTTAAGGTTATTATATCTGTGTAACTTTCTGTATGTGCTTTTAAAGTCCTTGTGCCATTGAGTTTTAGGGCTTTGACTCCTGGGTCTAAAAAGGACACCAAGTCATGCTATATCTTAAACACTGACAGCAATTATAGCCTTATCTTCAGGCCCAGTAGAAGATGCTAATCAAAGTAAACTGCGTTCATGAGATGCAGGGCCAGAAATTAAAACTCTTCAACTCCTCAAGGCCCAAGGACTATTGTGGAAGAGGTGGGCATGTGAGATTGTAAGGACTGATATTAAGAGAAAAGTAGTTCAGTTTATCTAGGAATTAACCATTAATATCAAAGGCACACTTAAAGCAAAACCAGCATCTAGGTTGCTTTGTCAGTTTAACTAGATTTTCTTGGAGCATTAACTCACTCCTTAATGCAAAATTATAAAAGTTACAAGGTTTATAGAAATTCTATTTTGTAGTCAAGATGATTAAACTTTTATCATTAAATTTCAAAAAAACAAATTTAATTTGCCACATCCTGTTTTTATTAGGGCTTATTGTTTGGGATATTAAGTCTCCTCTCTCAAAGAATAAAGATGTTCACCTTTATTTTTGAAATCTTTGAGTTATTGCTTTGGTTAAATGAATGACTTATTTTACAATGACCCATGACCCTCTTTCGTGATATCAAGCATTTTAAACTTTTTATGTTTGACAAACTTTCCAAAGTCAAATTCTGACTTGATTCCTCATTAATTTTTTGATATGAGTCCTCTGAAGTTCAAAAGAGACATATTTGCCTTATTTGGTATAAAAATCATACAAGAAGCATTGTCAAATATAAAATGGTGCTTGACTTTCTTTGGGCTGTATTTATATAAATGTTATTGATATGTGTTCCAAAATTATGGGAAACTTATAATTCTGATATAACTTGTGTATGTTATTAATTATAATTTTTATATTAAATTGTTGTATGCTACAGAAGTAACCAAAATTTCCTTTTCAATTGTGGTTTTAATAATGGCTGTCCTGGCCAGGCATGGTGGCTCACGCTTATAATCCCAGCACTTTGCAGGCTGAGGCAGGTGGATCATGAGGTCAGGAGTTCAAGACCAGCTTGGACAAGATGGTGAAATGCCATCTCTACTACAAATACAAAAATTAGCCGGGTGTGGTGGCACAGGCCTGTAATCCCAACTACTCGGGAGGCTGAAGTAGAGAATCGCTTAAACCTGGGAGGCAGAGGTTGCAGTGAGCCGAGATCATGTCATTGCACTCCAGCCTGGGCAACAAGAGTGAAACTCCATCTCAAATAAATAAATAAAACATAAAAAAGAAAAAAAGCAACAATTACAATAGCATCTTTCTTTATTTGTCCTGAAATGACTACTTTAATAATCAATTGTTTCCTTGCTTTAAGGGTTGTGTCCACACACTACATATATTTTCAAATATAACTGTTAAATTATTGAATAAAGCCTGCAACTCTCTGGATTTATACCTTAAAACAATTCATATGCTTATACATTATTATTATTGACACATTGTATGGGGGCATTTTGATATCATGTTGTCATATAAATTAATCAGTTGTTATGGAAGTTATGAACAATAATTTTGTACTTTTCTGATAAATTGCTCTCCAAATAAGGTGTCCAAGGCCAAAACATTTGTTAAGAAATAGAACAGTATGTCTTAACTAGGTAATTTTTGTAGAAAGTCCCTTTGACATTGTTTAAAAAGATGTTCTTGATCTTGAATTTTCTTCCTAAAGTATCTAATTCCTGTTGATAAATGTAGCCCCACTTTACGAGATTGTTTGCATTTACCTTAAATCTTCATAACAAAATGTTACTTGAAAAGCTAATGTGCAACTTATTTTGGACATATATGTCTCATTTAAAAATATTTTAGCAGGTGAAGTTGAATAAAATATAACGCTGGGTACAGATAATTCATATTTTATTGATGTAAAAATGGGCTGTCTACGTATACTCAGAACAGTACATACTGTAATGTAAGCAAATGCATCATCTTAATAGAAATTTCTAAAGAGGCTTAGCTTAGTGTTTAGTATAGGTTAGCAGTTGAAGATAACTTAAGGAAGAGGGATTTTATGTATATCGATCTTTGAGTCTGGGACTCTGTTCTAAAGTATTTGCTTTATTTTTGAATTTTTAATCAATTATGAGATGAATCATCAACTCTATGCTTCAAGGCCTTTACTCTATAGAAGATGTTAATTATACAGTACATTTGTGCAATTTAAACCTCTATGTCTTCTTTGTGCTATGTGAAATTTATCTTTATAATTTGCTGTGTCTGTCTATGCAAACCAGTAGAGAAATTTTTGCTCAGACTATTATGTGCATCCAGTCAGCCCAGAAGAGTTATTATCATCACCTCTTCAGTGAAAAATATTGTGGCTACCTGCCAGCTACTTTATGATTTTTATTTCACTAGATTATACAAACATCTACTGAGTACCTAAGATATCCCAGGTTCCGCTGAGGATCAAAGGTGAACAAGACAATGTTGCTGCCGTCAAGATTTCACACTCAAGCAAGGGAGATGAGAAATTGGTCAAAATTATTCTATCAGAAATAAGGTGCTAGAATATACCTTTGAATGACCTACAAGGTGCTACAGAGGTTTGAAGAAGGGAGTAGCTGCATCAGGAAGGCTTTGTAAATGAGATATTCCTTCAAGGACAGACTGAGCACAGGAAGGCATTGCAGACAGTGGGAATTTTAGCAAAAGCACTGATGGTGAAGTGGAACACTTGTTGTATACAGGTTGAACACACCAAATCTGTAATACTCCAAAATCTGAAACTTTTTGAGCACCAACACGGTGCTCAAAGAAAATGCTTTTTGGATTTCAGATATTTGAATTAGGTATTCTTGACTGGTAAATACAATGGAAATATTCCAAAATCCAAAAGAAATTAAAAAATCGAAACACTTCTGGTCCCAAGCATTTAAGATAAGGGATAATCAACATGTATTCCTCTGTGTTTGGCTCTGTACTGGGCCTTTACAATTGCTTGCTCATTTAATCCACACAGCCACCCTGTAATGTGCATGATACTATTTCTATTTTGCAGATAGCACCAAGGCCCAGAGCTGGTAAATAAGTGGCAGAGCTGGTATTGAACTCAGGCTGGGGTGACATCAAAGACCATGTTCTTTCCTCACAGGGGTGAGAGAAAGCACCATCTGTTTGGGAAAAAGGAGTGGAGTTACTTAGAAATAGAATGCTGGAAAGGTAGCAAAACAAAAAAGATGATCGGTGGAGTTGATGTAGAACCAAATGTGCTCTAGTAGACACTAACAAGTATTCTCGACAACGTCCCATGGCCAAATATGTATGGAAAATATTGCATGCTACATTCTAGCGCTGCCATGTAGAGGTTGTACACTACATGAATGAATGTCATATAATAGGCTACAACGGGAATATTTACCTCTAGACTTGTACAGTGAACAACTTGCACAAACATATGTTGCCAATCAGCTCTATCTTATTTTTTTGGAAATTCACAAATCACATTAGGATGTGAAAAAACTTTAGAAAGTCTTATAGTAATGAAATACATGTAACCCACTAAATCTCAACATTATTTGACCACAGGAGGGAAATTGCTTTAGTGTCCAATAATAGCTCATGGAATACTAGCATTCTATGAAACACAGTTTGGAAAATGCTAGGCTAGCCAGTCATACTTGACAAGTCAGTATAAAGTGGAGTGACTTGACCACATAGCCTTTGTCTGGAAATTGTGCCAAAGACACTCACTTAGTCTGGATGATGTGACTTCAATTTTCTAATGGTATCCATTTTCCTTCACCAAATTTTTTTTTTGAAATGGAGTCTCACTCTGTTGCCCAGGCTGGAGTGCAGTGGTGTGATCTCAGCTCACTGAAAACTCTACCTCCCAGGTTCAAGCAATTCTCCTGCCTCAGCCTCCTGAGTAGCTGGGATTACAGGCACGCACCACCACGACCAGCTAATTTTTGTATTTTTAGTAGAGACGGGGTTTCACCATGTTGGTCTGGCTGGTCTTGAAATCCTGACCTCATGATCCGCCCACCTCAGCCTCCCAAAGTGCTGGGATTACAGGTGTGAGCCGCTAATGCCTGGCCCGTTCCTTCACCAATTCTAAGTTCAGACGAACAGGATTGTCATGAGCAGAGCTTGTGTGCTTGGTGAAAATGGCTGTGGGTGTAATGAAATATTTATTCCCCAAGCATTGGGGTGGTTTGATGGGACCTGGGGCAGCTGGGTCCCTGGGCCAGTCATTTTCTGCCCAAGTAGCCTCATCTATTTACCTCAGTATGCTGTACAAACATTATTTTTAAGGTATGCTACAATGCGGCAAAGGTTGAGAAGCAATGATTTTGAAAATGCCAAGTTACTTGTTAAGGACTCCAGTCTAGATTTATAAGATAGCTTTTTCTTGTCCCATTCTGTTTAGCAACTCCAGAAATAGTAACTGGTACAACTAGTGTTAGAAAAAAACATCATTATTACAAAATATACTACAAGGAAAGAAGAATTAGATATTTGAGAATTATCTTTTTTTGTTATTTTGCTTATCTAGTTGGGAACATCACATTAATCTGTTTTCCCCTCATGATTAAAACTTTTTGGGGCCGGGCGCGGTGGCTCAAGCCTGTAATCCCAGCACTTTGGGAGGCCGAGATGGGCGGATCACGAGGTCAGGAGATCGAGACCATCCTGGCTAACACGGTGAAACCCCGTCTCTACTAAAAAATACAAAAAACTAGCCGGGCGAGGTGGCGGGCGCCTGTAGTCCCAGCTACTCGGGAGACTGAGGCAGGAGAATGGCGTAAACCCCGGGAGGCGGAGCTTGCAGTGAGCTGAGATCCGGCCACTGCACTCCAGCCTGGGCGACAGAGCGAGACTCCGTCTCAAAAAAAAAAAAAAAAAAAAAACTTTTTGGGATAACAGCAATTATTCATTTATGTGCAAATATCTAGGAGATGAGCAATGTGAATCTATAACAGTAAAGGAGGCATTCAGGATGAGGTGGCAGAATTCCTTAAATAGTCATACTTCATTTCAATTGAAAAACTGCACAACTGAAAGAATGACAAAAATGCTATTGTTAAAGTAAAAAAAAAAAAAAAAAAAACAACTTTGGAAAGTTATGAATGTCTAAAATTTCCTGCAGTTATTTTTGCAAAGATTGATTCATATTCAGATTAGCTTCCTGCCAGATGGAAGAAACACACAGTAAATCAGCTTTTGCAGGAGAGAAATCAAAAAGAAGCATAAGCTGCTATTTAAAAGGGTTTCTTCCTTTTTTGCCATATTAATAGCACATTAACCCTTAGGGAGTGTTATCGCAAGAAGCTAAACCATGGAGGTTTCATTCCATCCTTCAGGAAGAATAAATCTTTTTCAGCCCACTAGGTTGGGGGAAAATAGCTCCTTGGATTGCACACTCAAAAAAGGGTTTTGTTTAATGATGGTCAGGTCTCATGCGCTCCAAGGCAGAAATGAAAGAGTAAATGTATGGAAATAGGGAATGAATTCCTCCTCTTGCACCCAGTGAAACCCCGCTTTAGGTAATTGCTCCTGGGATGCATTAAGGATACAGTAGATGAGATGGATCAATGTCCTTGGGGGTCTTCTAAACCAGGTGTGTGTTGTTTTGGGGGGTGGGGAGTGGTGCTGGTGGAGCCCATACAGTACCTTTAAGGAGCTCCCTTTATTATTCTGGCCATGTGATCCAAGTGCATGAGAACGCAATCATACCACATGGTTGTACCAGTGCTGGAGACTAGGTTTTCTCTCTGAACCAGGAGTCACTCTTCCTACTTAGTTCTCTCTTTGTCCTTCCTTCTCATCTTCAACTTGTTCTTGTCCTCGTGACTTTGCCTCACAATTTCAACTCTATGCCCTTTTTGTTTCACATGTGATCTAAGCATTCCTTGTGATAATACTCTGCTCTCCACTGTAGTTGAATAAAATAATCTGGACTCTGACCCTCTAGACTTGATCCATCCTCCAGTGTCCTCTTTCCCCTATATGCTGACTTCATGGGGACAGCTTTTCACCTCTCCTGTTTCAGCCTTGACACTTTGATGATAATAGTAGCAGTGTAGCTATAACATGTGTTTACTGAGCACCTACTGTGTGCCAATCTTCTCAACCGCCCTATGAGAGAGGTATTATTACTATTCCAATTTTACAGCTGAGGAAATTAGGCATAGATAAGAAAACTGCTCAAAGATGACAGAGCTTGTAATTGACAGAACTTAGCTTCTGATGCACATGAGTCTGAATTCAAAGCCACTCTTAACCACTAGGCTATATCAGAGTCTTAAACTAAAATGCACCAATTAATCACCTGGGAATCTTGTTAAAATGCAGATTCTGATCCAAATGGTCTGGAATGAGACTTGAGAATTTTCATTGTTTTACTAGCTCCCAGGAGACGCCAATGTTGTTGGTTTAATGTACCAGACTTTGAAGAGCAAGAAACTATATAGGGTGCAGCATTTCAAGAAAACAGATGCTTTGGAAATCTCTTCCACCGAAATTTCCAGAAGAAATGCTACAAATTCACTATACCACACCTGTGCATTTTTCGTGGTATTTGAGGGATGAGAATGCTGGCTCTTCCATGCAATACCAAAAGCTGCCACCATTTAGTGAGTGCTTTCTCACTTGCAGTCACTGTTGTAAGTGCATTTCAGAAACCAACTCACTTAATACCTACAACAGACTTATGCAAAAAGTCATACAACTAATACAATAGATGGAACTGGATTCATACCTAAAGAATCTAGCTCTAGAGTCCACATATAACCAATATACGCTTCTTAGGTATAGCAGAGTGGTCTGAGATCAGCTTGGGGCAGTGGTTGACAGTGGGCTTTGACATTAGTTTTGAGTCTGGATTCATTACTTCTTAGGTGTGTAACCTTGGATATGTTCTTAACATTATTCTGTTCATTTTAATTTCTACCACTTCTGGTGTCTGGTCTAACACGTAAGGAGCTTGGAAGTCGTTACTCCTTCCTATCAACATGTAAAGAGCTGAACAAAAGGGAAAATCAACAACTATTCTTAGGTTTTTAGATTCATCAGAGAAGTGAGGTCACAGGGTAAATTGCCGCCCCCAGAATTGGAGACAGAAGCAGGCAGACAAAGGGAATCACAGCTTACTAGAGCAGAGACCCCAAAGCATAAACCTCCACAAGAACCAATGCCATAGTAAGAAAACATCAACTGTAATTGGTGAATGCTGGAGGCTCAGAGTGGACAAATCTGAAAGTTAAAAACTTCAGTTATATGGTTGCCCTTACACTTCGTGAGTTTTTACCTTTTGGAGCTCTATTGGGTCTTCATAATGAGCATCAGAAGCATCCCCTCATGCTTTAGAAAAAGAACCATTCTGAAATACACCAAAGCATTTTGTTCTTCTTCACAAGGAATGTCCTTAGGAGAAACTACAGTATTTTACAAGAGTCTAACCTGCTGGGATTATTTCAAAACCTAACCTACTTGTGGGAAGGAAAATACCCAATTCCAGCTCCCTCTAGCCTTTCATGTGAGGAAAGGGAGATGCTCAGCTCTCACCACTATAAACATTCCGTCCTATCTAAGCAGGAAGAAGCTGAGAAGTACTGGCTAAGTTCACAGTCTAGGGGTACAGGTTCACCAAAAGACAAAGTTAATCATAAAGCTATAGAACACTTCACACGCCACCTTCAAACACACACCACTACATTATTCAGAGCCTATTTATTGCAGTTTCTCTCACCCAGTACACTATGTTCATCCTTCAACAAAACATTACAAGAATATTACTGGCGAAACATACAGTTTGAAGAGATTGAACAAACATCAGAACAAAATTTAAATATAGCAGGAATGGTGACATTATCAGACCAGTACTTTTTTTGAAAATACTTATTATTGTACTAAGAGCTTTAATGGGAAAAGTAGACAATATGCAAGAACAGCTAGATAATGTAAGCAGAGAGACAGAAATTCTGAGAAAGCATTTAAAAGAAATGCTAGCGGCCGGGCGCGGTGGCTCAAGCCTGTAATCCCAGAGGCCGAGACAGGCAGATCACGAGGTCAGGAGATCGAGACCATCCCGGCTAACACGGTGAAATCCCGTCTCTACCAAAAAATACAAAAACACTAGCCAGGCGAGGTGGCGGGCGCCTGTAGTCCCAGCTACTTGGGAGGCTGAGGCAGGAGAATGGCGTAAACCCGGGAGGCGGAGCTTGCAGTGAGCTGAGATCCGGCCACTGCCCTGCAGCCTGGGCGACAGAGCGAGACTCCATCTCAAAAAAAAAAAAAAAAAAAAAAAAGAAATGCTAGCGATCAAAGATACTGCAACAGAAATGAAGAATGCCTGTGACGGGCACATTAGTAGACTGGACGCAGCTGAGGAAAGAATCTCTGAGCTTGAGGGTATGTAATAGACACTTTCAAAACTAAAAAGAAAAAAGAAAAAAATACTGAAAAACAACCCCCAGAACAGAATATCCAGGAACTGTGGGGCAACTACGAGAGGTATAACATACACATAATGAGGATCTCAGAAGGAAAAGAAAGAGAGACAGGGACAGAAGAAATGTGTGACAGAATAATAACTGAGAATTTCCCCAAGTTAATGTCAGACACCAAACCACATATCCAGTAAGCTTGGAGAACCAAGCAGGATAAAAGCCAAAAATAAAAATTAAAACAAAAGTACACATAGGTATACTTTTTTTTTTTTTTTTGAGACAGGGTCTTACTCTGTCACCCAGGCTGGAGTGCAGTGGCACCATCTTGGCTCACTGCAAACTCCGCCTCCTGGGTTCAAGCGATTCTCCTGCCTCAGCCTCCCGAGTAATTGGGATTACAGGTGCCCACTCCATGCCTGGCTAATTTTTGTATTTTTACTAGAGATGAGGTTTCACCATGTTGACCAGGTTGGTCTCAAACTCTTGACCTCAGGTGATCCACCCGCCTTGGCCTCCCAAAGTGCTGGGATTATAGGCATGAGCCACCATGTCCAGGCATGCATACCATTTTCAAACTGCAGAAAATCAAAGATAAGAAAAGAGTCTTGAGACAAGCCATAATAAACAAAAAACATCTATATAGGATCAAAGACAAGAATTACACTTGACTTCTCAGAAACCAGGCAAGCAAGAAGAGAGTGGAGTGAAATATTTAAAGTTTTGATAGAAAAACAACTTCATCAACCTAGAATTTTGAATCCTATAAAATTATCCTTCACAAGTGAAAGAGAAATAAAGACTTTCTTAAACAAACAATAATTTAGAGAATTTGTTGCCAGAAGACTTGCTTTGAAAGAAATGTTAAAAGTTATTCAGAGAGAAGGAAAATAATACAGATCAGACACTTGGATTCACATAAAGAAATTAGAGAATGAATAAGTAAAAGTAAAATAAAAGCTTTTATTTTTCTTATTTGTAATTGATATAACATATAATGGTTTGTTTAAAACATAATAGCAACAATGTATTTAAGTGTATATACTTGTGTATTTATATGCTTATGTATAAGTAAAATAAATGATAGCAATGTTGCAAAGAACGAGATGGAGGAATTCGGATTATTTTGTTATTTTAAGTTACTGTCATTACCCATGAAGTGGTATAGTGTTATTTGAAAGTGGACCTGGATTGGTTGTAAACATATATTGCAACTTTAGGGGAACCACTAAGAAAAGATTAAGAAGGACTATAACTAACATATTAATAAAGGAGAGAAAATGAAATCATAAAAATATTCAGTTATAACTACAAAAGGCAGAAAAAGTGTGGGAGACAAAAATAGAAACAGAACATGGGCAACAAATAGAAAACAGTTGCAAATGTGTGAAATATTACCCACCTGTATCAATAATCATTTAAACATCAATGGTCTAAATATAGCAATTAAAAGACAGATATTGTCATAGTGTATCAAAAAACAAAACCCAGCCATATGCTTTTTACAAGAAACTCACTTTAAATATAAAGACACTTGTAGGTTAAAAGTAAACAGATATAGAAAGATATACCGGCCAGGCGCGGTGGCTCATGCCTGTAATCCCAGCACTTTGGGAGACGGAGGTGGGCAGATCACCTGAGGTGAGGAGTTCGAGACCAGCCTGGCCAATGTGGTGAAATCCTGTCTCTACTAACAATACAAAAAAAAAAAAATAGCCAGGCATGGTGGTGGGTGAAACACTGTCTCTACTAACAATACAAAAAAAAATTAGCCAGGCATGGTGGCGGGCACCTGTAATCCCATCTACTTGGGAGGCTGAGGCAGGAGAATCGCTTGAACCCAGGAGGCGGAGGTTGCAGTGAGCCGAGAATGCACCACTGCACTCCATCCTGGGTGACAAGAGTGAAACTCCATCTCAAAAAATAATAATAATAATAAAATAAAATAAATAAAAATAAAGATATGCCATGCTACCACTAATCAAAAGAAAGTGGGACTATCTTTATTAATTTCAGACAGAGCAGACAACAGGGCAAGGTAAGGTATCACGGATAAATTGAATAATTATATAATGATAACGGAGTCAATTATCCAAGAAGACGTAACGATATGCTATGGTCTGAATGTTTGTGTCCCTGACCCACCCTCCCCCAACACACAATTTAAATGTTATAATCCTAATCCCCAAATAGAGGGTATTAGGAAGTGTGGCCTTTGGTGAGTGATTAGATCAGGAGGACTGAGGTGTCATAAATGGGAATAGCGACCTTATGAGAAGACCCCAGTGAGATTCCTTCCCCCTTCCACCACTTGAAGACACAGTTAAAAGTCAGGGGCCAACAAAACAGGAAGAGGCCCTCTCTGGACACTGAATTTATCAGCACCTTGATCTTGGACTTCCCAGTCTCCAGATGTATGAGATTAATGCCTGCTTATAAACCATCCAATGCATGCTTTTTTGTTATAGCAGCCTGAATGGACTAAGACACAATCCTTAACGTGTATGCACCTACAAACAGAGCATCAAAAGGCATGATTCAACAACTGATAGAGTTACAGCAAGAAATAGATAAATTCAATGTTATACTCAGAGACATTTTTTCTTTTCTATAAAACAGGAATAATACTAGTGCCTACTCAATAGAATTTGTGTGAAGATTCAATGAGTTAATGGGTGTAAGGGCCTTAGAATAATACCTGACACATTCTAAAAGCTTGAACAATGCTGACCATTATTGTTACTATTACTATTCTTATTATAGTCTACACGGAACCATTGTTTATTTTTATGTTTGACACACAAATCACTATACTAATCTCTCATCTTTGCTTTTCTTCTGGAAATCTAGTAAAAAGGGAGGAAGAAAGAGGAGTACAGAGATGTTATAAAACATAGATCACAGAGAGAAGCCATTTATTTTTCCACCACTACCCTTGACATGACTGCTGCCGAACTGAAGGAAGAAAGAACATTGCGGAGGGAAGAGATCAATAAAAATTATTCTTTTCCACCTTCTTTCCCTGCTGTTGGAATTCAATCTTTAGGCTAACATTATGGCAAGATTTACGATGCAGAGGAAATGGGATTCTTCCCTAGTACCTCACTCATGTTGCCCTTTGTCCAGTCTTGGCAGAAATACTGCAGAGTAGTAGTTGAGGTGCCACATGAATTCAGGAGGAAATTAGAAAGGTGACAAATCCCAAATCTCATGACAAACTGTAATTCACAGAGTTGGAGGAGGGGCCAGGTAGAAGGTGATTTAATCATGGGAACCGACTTCCTTTCTGCTGTCCTTGTGATAGTGAGTGACTTCTCACAAGATCTGGTTGTTGTAAAAGTGTGTAGCACCTCCCCCTGTCTCTTATTTTCCTGCCGGCCATGTGAAGATGCACCTCCTTCCTCTTCACCTTCTGCCATGATTGTAAGTTTTCTGAGGACTCCCCAGCTATGCCTCCTGTACTGCTTGTAGAACTGTGCATCAATTAAACCCCTTTTCATTATACACTACCCAGTCTCAGGTATGTTGTTATAGTAGTACAAGAACTAACTAATACAGATGGTAAATATAAATTTGAAGTAAGAAAGATGAAAAAAAGAGAGGTACAATATATATTTGTTTATAATAAAGACAGTATTTTGTTACTCTTAGGGAAACAAAATTCACGCCTGGAGGAAGATTTTGTTATTGTTATTGCTGTTGTTGTTCTCTAATTTTTGTGTATGAAGTTTCATTTTATAGATAGCAGTGCCCTTGTGATAAGAAGTAGGGAGGAGCTAACACTTATTGAGCACCTACTATGGGAAAGATGCCTAAGTTTAGCCATCCCCTGAACAAACCAGCAAGGTAAAGTTTGTCCATTTCATAGATGACAAAACTGAAGTGCATCCAGGTTTAAGTCAATTGCTAAAACATGCATAGTAAGTAAATTGCGTATCTGGGATTCAAATCCAAACCTGTCTGATTTCCAAACTCTGATGTTCCCATACTACCTACATTTTAAAAAATATGTGCCCCAAAGAGAAATATAGAGTTCCCCTAGAAAGCCAGTGGGTGATATAAGTTGCACTTCTTCATACATGATCAGCCATAGAATATGAGTTCTGGTCCCTGGTGCCTGGAGACTTCAGTACCTCTCAGAGCTCATCTCCATTCTGAACTCTTCAGGAATATCAGGTTGACTCCTTTGAGACCATACAGATTGATACAGCAAAAAGAACGTGGAGTTGGAATCAGACAGTCCTGAATTCCAGTCATAGTTTCATAATTTCCTCGTCTACAACTTTGGGCAAGTTTCTTGGGCTCTCTGAGCTTCAAACCCCTCCTTATAATTCTCTTTTCTAACTTCCTTCTTCCTAATCTCACGTGGGGTGCGTAAGAGGCATCTTCTTCTTATCTTTGGTCAGTTCCCTTGTGTGAGTTAAATATTGCCACAATAATTAGGTGTAACAATCCTCCAAATTCTATGGCTTATAGTTGTCTATTATTTTCATCAATCTGTTAATTGGCTGATGTCTCTGCTTCAGTGGTACAGCAGCTGGGGATATTTATCTCCAGATCTGTTTTTCTTGGGCTCAGACTGAAAAGTGAACAGCTATTGCAGGGATTTTCTTCTCATGGTCATTGCAGAGGCATAGGAGGGCAAGCAGAAACATGAAGACTCCTCTTAAGTTATTGAATGAGAACTGGCATACTGTTATTTATGCCCTATTCTATTGGCCAGTGCCATACACAGGGCCAAACCCCAAGTTAAGGGAGACAATGTACATTTTCTGCTCATCAGTGGCATGGCCAAAGTGTAGTTGTAGGGGAGGGTGAAGAATTGGGGTTGACAAGTCAATCCCTCTTAGAAACTACGACTACTAAGTTTCTAAGTAGTTTCCTTTATCATTCTCAGACTTACTATTCTATTGTACCAGGAATAGAATTCTTTAATTTCCTGACTTCCTACTTAAAAGCTTTCTGTATCCACATTTACCAACCATTTTCTCTTTTCTTTCGGTCCCGGATATGCCATTCAACCTGTGTTTTGAATTGTATTCCCTTCTTGCTGCTCTGGAAATTATCAGTTATCTTCACTGCCTCCCATATACTCAACTTACACTTCTCTGTTGTCCTCATCTTTTGAAACACTGTAGTTCCTGCCCACTTCACTTAAACAAAATATAATTAAAAACAAACAAAAAAGTTTATTTGATCCAACACCTTGCCTTTAGCAATTCCCCTACACTTCTCTTTCCTCAGTCAAGATTCCAGTTACGCCATTTTCCTAAATTTCATTTATTCCTCAATATATTTAAATCTGGCTTCTGCTCCCCTCAATTTGCTGATAATGTTCTCTAAAATATCACTGTAGATCATTCCTTTCCTGAAATGCTCTTACCGTGCTTTACATGATTTTACACTTTTCCTGTGCTCTTCTTACATCATTGTATGTTGTTCCTCGATTTCTTTCACTGAATTCTTTCCCATGTTTGATTTTTAAAATGTTGTTTCCTAGGGTCTTCATCTGATTCATTACATTTTCTACAAATTATCTAAGGTTTTCCCTTGGTTTTAATTATGTGTAAATGCCTCCAAAGCCTTTATCTCTTTTTTTCTTTTCTTTCTTTTTTTTTAAATTTTTATTTATTATTATTATTTTTTAGATGGAATCTCGTTCTGTTGCCCAGGCTGGAGTGCAATGGCATAATCTCGGCTCACCACAACCTCTCCCTCCTGGGTTCAAGTGATTCTCCTGCCTCAGCCTCCCGAGTAGCTGGGACTATAGGCGTGCACCACCATGCCCGGCTAATTTTTGTATTTTTAGTAGAGACAGGTTTTCACTATGTTGACCAGCCTGGTCTCGAACTCCTGACCTCATGATCCACCCGCCTCTGCTTCCCAAAGTGCTGGGATACAGGCATGAGCCATGGTGCCTGGTCTGCCTTTATCTTAATTTAAGATAACTCTCTTGACCTCCAGATACCTCCAAAACAGATATCACACAGATATAAACCCAACCTGCTCAGTTATAAATCCACTAACTCCTACGCAATACACACAAACTCTTTTAGTTCATATAGAATTAATATTGCCAGCTATTCTCACCCAGTCTTCCAAGTAGAACCTTACACTTATCCTTGCTTCTTCTTTTGTCATCTTTACATGTCCAACTAACCACCAAGTCAGATTGAAGTGAAACAGATTCTTCACTACCACTGTCATTTGTTGCTTTATTGTTTCGCTTGGTCGTTTGGGGCAGGAATCATTTCAGTAGCTTCCTAGTTGGCCTTTTTTTCTTTGTCCTTTAGGGGTAACACTTTTTTAAATAATCAAGTGCCTACCACAATACTTAATACACCAAGCTTAGGTGCTCAGTGTTAGTTTAGTCTCTCCTGCTCTCTCATCCGTAAAGCAAACCCATAGAAGTGGGTTTGGCACAAAATGAAACTCATCTGATGACTCAATGAGTTGATTCTTCTTTTAAGGTTTTTCTTTGAGCCTTAATATGTAAGGGTTCATTCTCTAAGATCCTTCTGCGTTTCTTTTAGTTCATAGACAATTAGTATTGCCATTAATTATATAATTAACAGAAATACTAATTATCAAATTATAATCCATTAATTATAATTCTTATAAATTAATTATATTCAACATTCAAAACAATATTGCTATGTTTCTAAGCCACCATGGTTTTCTTCTTCAAGGTCACCCAAGATGCTGCAGAAACATCTCTGTTTTGTTGCAGCCAATCAACAAACAGTGTAATCAACTCCCTTCAAACAAACATCAAGGATATTTTATACAGCATGCTCCTTTGCATCTCTCTGTGTAGAACTCAATCACACCTGCTGCAAGGCAGACTGGGAAATGGCAGCAAATAACATTGTCATCTTCATTTTCTCAAATGAAAAAATATTTGGGAAGCCAGACCGTAGTTTTACCTGTGGGTGGTAATGTACCCAGCTTGCACCTGGGGTTCTGTGACTAAGGAAGAAGAAAAGAAATATTGAGAGGCAACCAGCAATCTCTGTATATGCCCAGTACCTTGCAAGGTATCTGGCCTATTGACAGGGCCCAGCAAATGTTCAAAGATGGAAGGTTTCTTAATGTACTTTATAAAAATAACTGATCCTTATTTGCCAAAAGTGTCTTTGAACCACCAGCCTTCCCTTTGTGGCTTTTAAATCTGACCTTTCTTCCATATGTTGCTACTTATGAGGTCTTAGCTTACTTTCCAAAAGGGTTTTGTTTTAGTTTGTTTTCAAAGTGAAAATTAGGCTTGTTTCTGGAATCTCTGACCTTCCACTTACTTTTTGCCTGGATCTCACTGTACTCACAGTTTTTCCACTTCTCTTTCTCTAGTCCTGCTCTCAGGATAGGATATGATGAACACCATCAGCATGATTAAGCTTAGAGTACGACTTCACTCAGAGTTAATGTTTTAATAGGCTCCAAAGCCTTTAATTAAAGACATCCTCCAATAGCAGAATTTCAGGACTATATAACTGGTTAATGGAGGTGTTTGTGGATGGGATTGGGACTACTCTGAAGTCACAGCCTTCCCCCTGGCATGCTCCCATTCTCAGGATGGGTCTGTATCTTGTTACGGCACTACTATTATAAACAGTGATTATTTAACAGTCTTTTCTTCTGTTTGGAACTGCAAGGTACATTGCACTGGTAGCTCAAGTGACTTCTGCTATCATGTTCAGATGGAGTTCAGTTTCCTTCAGTGGCTCCCAAATTGTTATTTTAATTAGTCAATTCATATGCCTATTACTATTGGTAGATTACAATAAAATATCTTGTTGACTAAATAAATTCTGAAACAAATTGGACTCAGAAAGTAAATTTGTTTATAAATCTAGACTAAATTTGAATTAATTTGAAAAATGATGTTTAGGACAACAACATGAATTTTGAATATATAATAATGAAATTAAACAATCTTGAACAAAGGTGATGTTAGAAAAAAATAGGTTACATGAAAAAATAATGACTAGCGGATAAAATTTATGAAAGACATGCTGCTAATTTTGACTACTGATCTAAAATTTGAAATGGCAGCAAATAACATTATCTTCATTTTCTCAAATGAAAAAGTAATTGAGGAGCCAGTTTAATTTATAAAGCATGCTGAGATTATGTCTAGTAGACTGCTTATATTGTTTTCTTAGAAATCAGGAGAAAAGGTCTCCTCGGTTAAATATTTAAAGGAATTAATGCCACTGTTGGCTCTGTATGCTATTTTACCATTAAGTTTTTATGAAAGTCTCTTCTTTTGTTCCATCCTTGGCCTTTTCTTATTGGCAGAGGTTGAAAAGAAAGTCTTTATTTAAGAAGAAAGGCTACATAAAAGAGAATCTAGATGCAGTATTAGGCAAAATATATCCTTGAGTTCCTTCCTTTTGTTAAAAAATGACTGATGAAGTATTAATTTCAGATTTACAGTGCTTCAATTGGCATTACCTGGGGATAAACCCTCAAAGTGAAGAGTAACAAGAAAAAAAATACTCAAACCATTACATAGATTTGATGCCACATAATTTTAGGTCAGTAAATTTCTCATTATTTTTATATGTTAGCCAGATACATGTGGATTTGAATCTCAACATTGCTACTTATTCTAAGTGGTTTGGGCTAAATCTTTGATCACAGTTCCCCATTTGTAATATAAAAATGGTCTGACTTAACTTATGAAGATGTTCTGATGGTTAAATTTGATACTTTCTGGAAAATATAGGTATTCCTTAAATACTAACCCCCTTAAAGCTCCTGTCTTCAACCAGGCCTTCCTTTCCTCATAGATAAGCAATATTCTTGATATTTAAACAAATAAATGTGATCTTATATAGTTAAAAACATGTTATCGGCCGGGCGCGGTGGCTCAAGCCTGTAATCCCAGCACTTTGGGAGGCCGAGACGGGTGGATCACGAGGTCAGGAGATCGAGGCCATCCTGGCTAACACGGTGAAACCCCGTCTCTACTAAAAAATACAAAAAAAAAACTAGCCGGGCGAGGTGGCGGGCGCCTGTAGTCCCAGCTACTCGGGAGGCTGAGGCAGGAGAATGGCGTAAACCCGGGAGGCGGAGCTTGCAGTGAGCTGAGATCCGGCCACTGCACTCTAGCCTGGGCGACAGAGCTAGACTCCGTCTCAAAAAAAAAAAAAACAAAACAACAACAACAACAAAAAAAAAAACATGTTATCCACATCAAACTAGGTCTTTCGGCAGTCAACTCACTTTCTAGTGATATATACAACATTCAAACGTATCTTTAGTTGCTCTTTGAAAATTCATTTCGAGTCATTCTCTGCACAAGTAAACCAGTTTTATTACTTCAAAACTGTAACATTTTTAGCAGAAAGCAGAGAGTAAAATTATGTAACCAAGTTTCTTCACCTGCTTTACATATTTTTTTGTGTGTATTCCCATCTCTTCTTTTTCCCTTGGACTGCAAAGATACATGTATTATAAGAATTGATGATGCCCCCAACTCACCATGATTTCATTTTTTCAGTCTTTTTTTTCCCCCTCTGCGTTTTGGTTTGGATAGTTTCTATTTCTATCCCTTCTAGTTTACTGCTCTTTTTTCTGTAGTTTCTAATCAATTATTAATGCCACCCAGTGTATCTTTTATTACATAGATTGCACTTTCAATTCTGGAAGTTCCATTTGGTTCTTATTTCTAGTTTTTTCTCTACTATTCTCAAAGGCATAGGATTACCTATATAATCTAATGTTACAACTTAAACTTTAGTTTCAATTATTTTGTACTCTTATTGGAATTGGTTACTCTTCTTTGAGTACTGATCTTAGTAATTGTTTTACCAAGAGAGCCTCTTAGACCTCCCTTGTTAGTACAAATCCTCTCTGGAAGAAGTACTGCTTCTTCATATTATCCATCAGTGCTGTAATAATACACGTTTGGATGCAATTTTATTAATGTCTGTCTTGTGTAGTAGATTGTACATTCCATTTGGGTATGCAATTACATTTATTTTTGACCAGAGATATATCTTCAATACGTAGCACATTATAGTGCCTGGCATATTGTTGGCACTCAAATATTTCAACAATGCTGCCAAGAAACTGCAACACCTAAAAATGTATACTCAGCTGATGTCCATGTGAAGCCTTCAGATTTTTTTTGAAAAAGCTCCAGAGTTAATGGTGAACAGCCTCAAATGGAATGATCATGACCATCATGGATCATGAGGTCTGATTTTATACTTTTTCAGAGCTTGAAAACTGTAATTTGTAAAAGTCCTATAAGGCATATATCCAATTTATTCACTGATTTTGCTGTTTGTGAAGTACATTTCTCTCAATTAAAAAAGCAGACAGCTATAACAAACCGTATAATGTATGTATAATCACATTTTCATGTAGTCTTTTGAGAATACACAGAATTTTAACTTTCTCTCATGTTAAACTAGGAAAAGTAAAACTTTCTGCTCAGGAAATCGAGAAAGGTATTATGCTACTTAATTAGTTTTTGTTTTAGTTGACCAAGCTAAATTTTAGACTTTAGAACTGCCAGTATAGACCATGATGTACCATGCCATTACATTACATCATACAATGCCATTAAAACCATCAGTATTACCACCACCCCACCAGCACTGCAATGTACTGAATATCTGTTAATGCTCAGGTCAGTACTGTATCCGTGTATGCTATTTGGAATCATTAGAAAACTCCTACATGGTTGGTATTATCTCCATTTTGTAGTCTTGGACAGTGAGACATAGAGTGGCTGGTAACTTGCCCAAGATCATGCAGCTAACAAGTGTCCAAGTTGGTATTTCAATCTATCAATAAAGATCAGAAGAATTAGGTTTTATTTAACCTGGTAGCATGTACATAACGTAAAATTTACCATTTAAACCAACTTAAAATGTGAAATTTAGTCATATTTAGCACATCACAATATTGTGCAACCATCACTACTATCTAGTTCTAGAAAATATTCATCACTTTAAAAGGAAACCATATACCTATTAATCAGTCATTCCCCATTTCCCTATCTGATTTTTGAGTATTAATTTTGTACACTGAAATTTTTTTATTTTTATAGATTAAGGGGTATATGTGCAGGCTTGTTACATGGATATATTGTGTAATGATGAGGTTTGGGTTTCTAGTGTACCTATCACCTGAATAGGAAACATTGTATCCACTAGGTAATTCTCAATCCTCATCCCTTTCCCTCACTCCCTTTGGAGTCTCCAAGTGTCTATTATTTCCATGTTTAAGTTCACATGTACACACTGTTTAGCTTCCACTTGTAAGTGAGAACATGCAGAATTTGATTTTCTGTTTCTGAGTTATTTCACTTATGATAGTGGCCTCCAGTTCCATCCATGTTGCTGTGAAAGACATGCTTTTATTATTTTTTTTATGGCTACATTGTATTCCATGGTGTACATGTACTACCTTTTTTTTTTTTTTGAGACCGAGTCTTGGAGTCTTGCTCTGTCGCCCAGGCTGGAGTGCAGTGGTGCGATCTTGGCTCACTGCAAGCTCTGCCTCCCAGGTTCACACCATTCTCCTGTGTCAGCCTCCCGAGTAGCTGGGACTACAGGTGCCCGCCACCACACCCGGCTAATTTTTTGTATTTTTAGTAGAGATGGGGTTTCACTGTGTTAGCCAGGATGGTCTCGATCTCCTGACCTTGTGATCTGCCCGCCTCAGTCTCCCAAAATGCCACATTTTTTATACAGGTATCTGTTGACAGGCACGACTTTGATATTATGAATAGTGCTGAAATAAACATAGGGGTGCATGCATCTTTTTGGAGAATGATTTTTTTTGGGGGATAGATACCCAAGAGTAAGGGGGATTGCAGGGTTGAATAGTGGTTCTCCTTTTAGTTCTTTATGAAATCTCCATACTGTTTTCCATGGGAATTGTACTAATTTACATTCCAACCAAGAGTGTATATGTGTTCCCTTTACTCCACATCCCCACCAGCATCTATTGTTTTTCATTTATTCATAATAGCCATTCTGACTGGTGTGAGATGGTATCTTATGGTGGTTTTAATTTGCATTTCTCTGATGATTACTGATGTGAAGTATTTTTTATGTGTTTGTTGGTCATTTGTATGTCTTCTTTTCAAAACTGTCTGCTCACGTCTTTTGCCTACTTTTAAATGGGGCTACTTAGGTTTTTCTTGTTAAGTTGTTTGAGTTCCTTATAGATTCTGGATATTAGTTCTTTGTTGGATACATAGTTTACAAATATTCTCTTTCATTCTATAGGTTATCTGTTTACTTTGTTGATTATTTCTTTTGTTAAGTTTTTAGTTTAATTAAGTCCCATGTGTCTATTTTTTGTTTTTGTTGCATTTGCTTTTGAGGTTTTAGCCATAAATTTTTTGCCTAGGCCAATGTCCAGAAAAAATTTTCCTACATTTCCTTAAATTTTTCTAAGTTTAGGTCTTAAGTTTAAGTCCTCAATCAATCCTGAGTTAATTTTTTTTATATGGTGAGAGATATGGTTCTAATTCTATGCAACTGCATAGGGCCATCCAATTTTCCCAGCACCATTTAAGAAATAGGTATCCTGCAACTTTTCTGCAGTCGTTTATTTATTGTAATACATTTTGGTGGAAATTTTAAAGGATTCTTTAGATAAAAGATCATGTCACCTGTGAAGAGAGATTGCCTTACTTCTTCCTTTTCCATTTGGATGACTTTATTTCTGTTTCTTGTGTAATTGCTCTTGTTAGAACTATCAATACAGCGTTGAAAAGCAGTGGGAAAAAATGGTTATCCTTGTCTTGTTCCTAGTCTTAGGGAGACTGCTTTCAGTATTTCACTATGAGTATGGTATTAGGTTTGAGTTTCCCCCAGATGCTCTTTATCGTGTTGAGAAAGTTCCTTTCTATTCCTAATTTGCTGAATTTTATCTTAATCATGAAATCGTGCTGGATATTGTCACATGTTTTCTCTGTATCAGTTGAGACTCATGTGTATGTTTTTCATCTATTCAACTACGGTGGTTTATTACATTACTTGATTTTCATATTTTACCCATTTTTTAATTGGATCATATTTTGAAACTTGCTTTCCTTCTTGGGATACATTCCACTTGGTCATGTTGCATAATTCTTTTAATATGCTGCATTTTTTGGTTTGCTAGTATTTTGTTGAGGAAATTTGAATTTATATGTAAAGGAACACTGGCCTGTAGTTTTAATCTATTGTGATGTCTTTGTTTGGTTTTAGTATGAGAATAATGATGGCTTCATAGAATGAGTTAAAAGGTGTTCCCCCTCTTATTTTTTGAAAGAGTTTGACAAGGACCGGTATTTATACTTTAAATTTTGGAAGAATATTTACCAATAAATTCATGTGGTTTTGGGCTTTTCTTTCTTTTATGTTGTTTTCTTACAGATTCAATTTCCTTATATGTTGTGGTTCTATTCACACTTTCTATTTCTTCTTGAGTTTATTTTGATAGGTTATGTGTTTCTAGGATTTTGAGTCTTCTCGCATTTTCTTTTAGGTGGCTGTAATAATGGTTTATCAATTTATTAATCTCTCCTACGAATAAACATTTTTCTCTATTATGTTTCTTTTTTCTATTTCACTGATCTCTGCCCTCATCTTTATTATTTCCTTCTTTCTGCAATTATCGGGCTTCATTTGTTTTTCTCTTTCAAGTCCCTTAAAGAGGAAAGTTAAGTTATTGATTTGAGATCTTTCTTTTAAAAAATATTCATCCACATCTATAAATTTCCCTCTGTGAACTGCTTTTGGTGTATCCCATAAACTTTGGTATGTTGTATTTTTATTTTTGTCTCAAAATATATTCCAATTTCTCATGTAATTTATTCTTTGACCCACTGGTTATTTTAAAATATGTTATTTAATTTCCATATATTTCTGAATTTTCCAGTTTTTTTTTTTCTGTTATTGAAAGACAGCTTGTATGATTTCAAACTTTTTAAGTTTATTGAAACTACTTTTGTGGTCTAACATAGTCTATCCTGGAGAATGTTCTGCATGCACTTGAGGAAAATGTATGTATTTTGATGTTGAGTGGAGTGTTCTGTATATTTCTGTCAGGTCTAATTGGTTTACAGTGTTAATTTAGTAATGTATTTCCTTATTGGTCCCTTATCTGCTTGTTCTACCTATTATTGAAAATGGAGTATTGATGTCTTTACATATTATTGTAAAGCTGTTTATTTCTCCTTTCATTTCTGTTATTTTTTCCCTCATATATTTTGAGCTTATTGTTACATGTGTACATATTTATAATTGCTGTATCTTCTTGAAGGATAGACCCTTTTACTAGTATGTAATGCCCTTCTTTGTTTCCTGTTGTAATTTCGGGCTTAAATTGCATTTTGTCTAATAATAGTATATCTATCCCATGTCTCTTTCGGTTACTATATGGAGGGAATATCTTTTTCTTTCTTTTTTTTTTTTACTTTAAACTTATTTGGGTCTTTGAATCTAAAGTGAGTATCTTGTAGACAGCATGCAGACAGACTTCTTAAAAAATCCATTCTTCAAATCTCTTTTAATTGGAGAGTGTATCATGTTTATATTTAAAGTAATTTCTAAGGAAGGACATACTTCTATTATCTTGCTAATTGTTTCCTGTACATCTTAAAACTTTTTTATTAATTAAGTCCTCTATTACTGCTTTCCTTTGTGTTTAATCAATTTTTGTAGTTTACCATTTTGATTCTCTTCTCATTTCCTGTTCTGTACACTTTTACTTATTTTCTTAGTGGTTAGCTTGAGAATTACAATTAACATATTAAACTAATAGCAACCTAGTTTGAATTAATAGCAATTTGGTATCAATATTATATAAATCTCTGTTTCTGTTCATCTCCATCTCTTGCCCTTTATTTTGTTATTATCATAGATTATGTTTGTACCTTGTGTGCACATTAATATAGATTTATAATGATTGTTTTGTGCATTTATCTTTTAAACCAGGAAATGAATAGAGGAGTTGAAAACCAAAAATATGAGAATTCTGGTATTTACATTTACCTATAGTTAGTTTTACTAGTGTTCTTTATTTCTTTATATGGCTTTGATTTGCTATCTAATGAGCTTTAATTTAAACCTGATGAACTTCCTTTAGCATTTTTTGTGGGGTAGTTCTATTAGTGATGAACTCCTTCAGTTTTCGTTTATCTGGGAATGTATTAATTTCCCCTTCTTTTTTTTTTTTTTTCTGAGATGGAGTTTCACTCTTGTCGCCCAGGTTGGAGCGCAATGGCACAATCTTGGCTTACTGTAACCTCCGCCTCCTAGGTTCAAGTGAGTCTCCTGACCCAACCTCCTGAGTAGCTCGGA
Source organism: Chlorocebus sabaeus (assembly GCF_047675955.1). Taxonomy (NCBI): domain Eukaryota; kingdom Metazoa; phylum Chordata; class Mammalia; order Primates; family Cercopithecidae; genus Chlorocebus; species Chlorocebus sabaeus. The sequence goes on along the minus strand of NC_132933.1, from coordinate 14,764,434 downwards.
TTATAGGCACACGCCACCATGCCCAGCTAATTTTTGTATATTTAGTAGAGACAGGGTTTCGCCATGTTGGCCAGGCTGGTCTCAAACTCCTGACCTCAGGTAATCCGCCTGCCTCAGCCTCCCACAGTGCTGGGATTACAGGCGTGAGTCACTGCACCCAACCTCTCCTTCATTTTTAAAGTATAGTTTTGATCAAAATAGAATTATTGAACGATAATTTTTCTTTCAGAACTTTAAACATGTTGTTGTCTTCTGGCCTCCATGGTTTCTTTCTTTTCTTTTCTTTTCTTTAACTTTTACGTTAAGTTCTGGGGTACATGTGCAGGATGTGTTGGCTTGTTACATAGGTAAATGTGTGCCATGGTGGTTTGCTGCACAGATCATCCCATCACCTAGGTATTAAGTCCACCATCAATTAGCTATTCCTCCTGATGCTCTACTTCTCTCCACTCCTGGCAACAGACCCCAGTGTGTGTTGTTTCCCCCCATGTGTCCATGTGTTCTCATTGTTCGGCTCCTACTTATAAGTGAGAACATGTACTGTTTGGTTTTCTGTTCCTGTGTTAGTTTGCTGAGGATAACAGCTTCCATCTCCATCCATATCCCTGCAAAAGACATGCTCTCATTCCTTTTTATGGCTGCATAGTATTCCATGGTGAATATATATCACCTTTTCTTTATTCAGTCTATAACTGATGGGCATTTGGGTTGATTCCATGTCTTTGCTATTGTGAATAGTGCTGCAGTGAACATAAGTGTGCATGTATCTTTATAATAGAATGGTTTATATTCCTTTGGGTATATACCCAGTAATGGGATTGCTGGGTCAAATGGTATTTCTGGATCTAAATATTTGAGAAATCACCAGTCTGTCTTCCACACTATGGGTGAACTAATTTAGACTCCCGCCAAGAGTGTAAAAGTGTTTCTTATCCTCCACAATCTCAAGAGTATCTGTTGTTTCTTGACTTTTTAATAATTGCCATTCTGACTGGCATGAGACAGCATCTTATTTTTGTTTTAATTTGCATTTCTCTAATGATCAGTGATGTTGAGCTTTTTTTCATATGTTTGTGGGCTGCATGACTGTCTTCTTTTGAGAAATGCCTGTTCATGTCCTTTGCCAACTTCTTAATGAGACTATTTGTTCTCTTCTTGTATATTTGTTTAAGTTCCTTGTAGACTTTGTATATCAGACCTTCGTCAGATGAATAGATTGCAAAATTTTCTCTCCTATTCTGTAGGTTGTCTGTTCATGCTGATGATAGTTTCTTTTGCTGTGCAGAAGCTCCTTAGTTTAATTAGATCCCATTTGTCAATTTTTGCTTTTATGTTGCAATTGTTTTTGGTGTTTGAATCATGAAATCTTTGCCCCTGCCTATGTCCTGAACGTTGTTGCTTAGATTTTCTTCTAAGGTTTTTATAGTTTTGGGGTTTACATTTAAGTCTTTAATCCATCTTGAGTTAACTTTTGTATAGGGTGTAAGAAAGGGGCCCAGTTACAATTTTCTGCATAAGGCTAGCCAGCTTTTACATCACCATTTATTAAATAGGGAGTCCTTTCCTCATTGTTTGGTTTTGTCAGGTTTGTTGAAGATCAGATGGTTGTAGGTGTGCCATCTTATTTCCGGTTTATCTATTCTGTTCCATTGGTCTACGTGACTGTTTTTTGTACCAGTATCATGCTGTTTTGGTTACCGTAGTCTTCGGTGTTTTTTTGTTTTTTTGTTTTTTTTCCTTCCTTCCTTCCTTCCTTCCTTCCTTCCTTCCTTCCTTCCTTCCTTCCTTCCTTCCTTCCTTCCTTCCTTCCTTCTTCCCTCCCTCCCTCCCTTCCTCCCTCCCTCCCTTCCTTTCTTCCTTTCTTCCTTCTTTTCTTTTTGAGACAGAGTCTCACTCTGTAGCCAGGCTAGAGTCCAGTGGCACGATCTCGGCTCACTGCAACCTCTGCCTCCTGGGTTCAAGTGATTCTCCTGCCTCAGCCTCCCGAGTAGCTGGGACTACAGGTGCGTGCCACCATGCCCAGTTAATTTTTGTATTTTTAGTAGAGACAGGGTTTCGCCATGTTGGCCAGGATGGTCTCAATCTCTTGACCTCATCATCCACCTGCCTCAGCCTCCCAAAGCGCTGGGATTACAGATGTAAGCCACCACGCCCAGCCTACTGTAGCCTTGTAGTATAGTTTGAAGTCGGGTAGCATGATGCCTCCAGCTTTGTTCGTTTTGCTTAAGATTGTTTTGTCTGTTTGGGCTCTTTTTTGGTTCCATATGAATTTCAAAATAGTTTTTTCTAGTTCTGTGAAGAATGTCAATGGTAGTTTAATGAGAATAGCACTGAATCTATACATGGCTTTGGGAAGTATGACCATTTTCACAATATTGATTCTTCATGAGCATGGAATACAAACAACCATCAGAGAACACTATAAACACCTCTATGAACATAAACTAGAAAATCTAGAAGAAATGGATAAATTCCTGGACACATACACCCTCCCAAGGCTGAAAGAGGAAGAAAGTGAATTTCTGAATAGATCAATAACAAGTTCTGAAATTGAGGCAGTAATAAACAGCCTACCAATCAGAAAAAGCCTAGGACAAGATGGATTTACAGCTGAATTCTACCAGAGCTACAAAGAATTGCTGCTACCATTTCTACTAACACTATTCCAAACAATTGAAAAGGAGGGATTCCTCCCTAACTCATTTTATGAGGCCACCATCATCCTGATACCAAAGTCTGGCAGAGACACAACAAAAAAAGAAAACTTCAGATCAGTATCCATGATGAACTACAATGCAAAAATCTTCAGTAAAATACTGGCAAACTGAGTCCAGCAGCACATCAAAAACCTATTCCACCACGATCAAGTAAACTTCATTCCCAGGATGCAAGGTTGGTTCAACATATACAAATCAATAAAAGAAATTTATTGCATAAACAGTACTAAAGACAAAAACCACATGACCATCTCAATAGATGCAGAAAAGGCCTTTGATAAAATTCAACATCACTTCATGTAAAAACTCTCAATAAACCAGGTATTGAAGGAATATACTTCAAATAATAAGAGCCACATACGACAAACCCACAGCTAATATACTGAATGGGCAAAAGCTGGAAGCTTTCCCCTTGAAAACTGGCACAAGACAAGAATGACTTCTGTCATCACTCTTATTCAACATAGTAGTGGAAGTCCTGGCCAGGGCAATCAGGCAAGAGAAAGAAATAAAAGATATTCAAGTAGGAAGAGAGGATGTCAAATTATCTTTGCAGATGACATGACTTTGTATCTAGAAAATCCCATTGTCTCAGCCCCAAAGCTTCTTAAGCTGATAAGCAACTTCAGCAGTAGCAGGATACAAAATCGGTGTGCAAAAAAATCACTAGCATTCCTATACACCAACAACAGGTAAGCAGAGAGCCAAATCATGAATGAACTCCTATTCACAATTGCTAAAAACAGAACAAAATACACAGGAATACAGCTAACAAGCAAAGTGAAGGACCTCTTTAAGGAGAACTATAAACCATGGTTCAAGGAAATCAGAGGATAAAAACAAATGAAAAAACATTCTCTCTCTCTCTTTATTTTTTTTATTTTTTTATTTTTTATTTTTGATATGGAGTCTCGCTCTGTCACTAAGGCTGGAGTGCAATGGTGTGATCTCAGCTGACTGCAACCTCTGCCTCCTGGGTTCAAGTGATTCTCCTGCCTCAGCCTCCGAGTAGCTGGTATTACAGGTGTGCACTACCAGACCAGGCTAATTTTTGTATTATTAGTAGAGACAGGGTTTCACCATGTTGGCCAGGCTGGTCTCGATCTCTTGACCTCAGGTGATCCACCCACCTCGGCCTCCCAAAGTGCTGGGATTACAGGCGTGAGCCACCGTGCCCGGTCGGATCTTATCTTTTTCTTTGCTAATCCAGCTAGGGGTCTATCAATCTTATTTATTTTTTCAAAAAACCAAGTCTTGGTTTCATGGATTTTTGTATGGATTTTAGCATCTCAATTTCATTAAATTCTTTAATTTTAGTTACTTCTTTTCTTCTGCTAGCTTTGGGATTGGTTTGTTCTTTTTTTCTCTATTTCCTTTAGGTGCAAAGTTAAATTGTTAATTTGAGACTTTTCTAACTTTTTGATGAAGGCACTTAGGGCTATGAACTTTCCTCTAAACACTGATTTGGCAGCATCCCAGAGATTGTGGTAAGTTGTGTCCCTATTTCATTATTTTTTATTTCTGCCTTAATTTCTATGTTCACTCAGGAGTTTCTCAGGAGTAAGTTGTTTAATTTCCACGTATTTACTTTGTTTTGAGAGACCTTGGCATTGGTTTTTATTTTTATTACATTGTGCTCTGAGAATGTACTTGGAATGATTTCAAGTGTTTTGGATTTATTGATGCTTGTTTTATGACCAAGCATGTGCTAGCTTATAATACGTTCCATGTGCAGATGAGAAGAATGTATACTTCATGGTGGTTGGGTGGAGTGTTCTGTTGATGTCTTATTAGGTCCAATTGGTCAAGTGTCAAGTCTAAGTCTAGAGTTTCTTTGTCATTTTTGCTTTTGCCTCAGTGATTTCTCTAATGCTGCCAGTGGGGTTTTGAAGTCTCCCACTATTATTGTGTTCTTGTCTATGTCTTTTCATAGGCCAAGAAGAACTTGATTTTATCAATCCAGATGCTCCAGTGTTGAGTGTATATGTATTTAAGATAGTCAAGACTTCTTGTTGGATTGTATTCCTTATCATTATATAATGCCCTTCACCGTCTTTTTCAATTTTTATTGGTTTAAAGTATGTTTTATCTCATATTAGAATAGTGACTTCTGCTTTTTTTTTGTTTTCCATTTGCATGGTAGATCATACTCCACAATTTTACTTTGAGCCTATGGGTGTCATTGTATGTGAGATGAGTCTCTGGGTGAGAGTGGGTAGCTGAGTCTTATCTTTTTATTCAGCCTGATACTCTGTGTGTTTTAAGTGAGGCATTTAGCCTATTTACATCCAAGGTTAGTATTGATACATGTGATTTTGATCCTGTTATGGTGTTGTTAGCTGGTTGTTATATAGACTTGATTGCATAGTGGCTTTATAGAGGCTGTGGGCTATGTGCTTCAGTGTGCTTTTCTGGTAGCAGGTGTCATTCTTTTGAATCCAGGTTTTACATTCCCTTAAAGACCTCTTGTAAGGCTAGTCTAGTTTAACCACATTCCTCAGCATTCACTTGTCAGAGCAGAATTGTATTTCTTCTTCACTTATTAAGCTTAGTTTGGTAGTATATGAAATTCTAGGTTGGAATTTCTTCTTTGTTATGAACACTAAAAATTGGCCCCCAATATCTACTGGTTTGTAAGGTTTCTGCAAAGAGAGCTGCTGCTAACCTTATGGGGTTCCCTATGTAGGTGACCTGTCCTTTCTCTTTGCTCCCTTTAAGATTTTTTCTTTTGCATTTACCTTGATGAATTGGATGACAATATGCCTTGTGAGTGGTTGTCTTATATTGTATCTGACTGAGGTTCTCTGTGTTTTTTGGACTTGCATGTCAACCTCTCCAGTGAGATTAGGAAACTTTATGTGGACTATATCCTTAAATATACTTTCCAAGTTGCTTATTGTTTCTCCTTTCCTCTAAGGAACACTAATGAGTCATAGATTTGGTCTTTTTACATAATCCCATATTTTTCAGAGGTTTTGTTCATTTATTCTTAATTCTTTTTTCTTCATTTTGGTCTAACTTAGTTGATTTGCAGAACTGGCCTTCAAGCTTTGAGGCTCTTCAGCTTGAGCTATTCTGCTGGCAACACTTTGTATTGTATTACGAAATTCTTGCAGTGAATTTCTCAGCTCAAGAGGCTCAGTTTTGGTCTTTATTAAAATAGAAACTTTGTATTTCATCTCTTGAATCATTTTACTGTATTGCTTGGCTTCCTTGGATTGAGTTTCAACTTTCCCCGTGAATTCAGAAGAGATTCTTCGCCATCCAGATTCTGAATACCATATCTCTCATCTCAGACAATTCAGACTGGTTAAGAACCACTGCTGAAGAGCTAGTGGACTCATTTGCAGGTAAGGGAGATCTCTGGCTTTTTAAATTGCCAAAGTTCTTGCACTGATTTTTTTCTCATCGGGGAGGGCTGGTTTTCCCTTAATTGTGTTGTAAATTGAATGTCATTCATTGACTTTGTTTCTAGAAGTTTTCAGAAGATTAAGGTTGTGTATCAGGTTTTAGTTAGTTGTACAGTTCTTGCTCCCTTCCCCCAGCACCATTTGGGGTGGGAAACTAGCCATAGAATTCAAGCACCCCAGTTCCTGGCTTCCTCCCTCTTCAGCCTCAATGACTGTGTCTTGTCTCCATCCACATTCAGTGTTTTATCTTCAAAGATCTCAAATTATGTTGGTGTAGTCAAAATCCTGGTCTCTCTCTCTCCACAAGTGGAAATTTGCAGCTGCATTTGGTCAGCCATTTTGGGAGCTTTCTATACAGAATAACTTTAACTATGAATTTACCCACCATGCCACCACTGGTATGAGTGTGTCCATGGACCCTGTGCCCCTGTCACCACTGCACTGCCACTTCTGGTGTTCTGCTCCTACCAGTACCTTACACCAGCTGAAGCATATGTATCCCATTGTGCTCCTGTGGCTGCTGGCACATACAAGCAAGCACAGGTCCTGCTGCCACCACCTGTATGAAGCACTTTGGTTGGCATCCCCCATCAGAGAGTTGGGACCAGCACACTGGGAATACCTTGGCCCCTCCAGTCCAGCAGATTCCTAACCTCGACGGGCAAGAGAACAAGGCCAATGCCCAGTACCAGTCCTCTAGAGTTAGAGCATGCCACCTAGGAGTGCTGAGCTGAGCCTTGGCCCCCTAAAAGTTTCCAGAATTGAAGCTAGTCCACTGAACCCACCTTATACCACAATCAAGCCACCAAGGGCATCAAAGAAGATAAACGCAAAAAGCATCATCAAAAGGACAGCAGCTTGAAATATTAAAGGAAAATCACCCCACACAGATGAGAAAGAACCAGGGCAAGGACTCTGGCAACTCAAATAACCAAACTGCCTTGTTATCTCCAAACAACTGCACTAGTTCCTCAGCAATAGTTCTTAACCAGGCTGAAATGGCTGAAATGACACACGTAGAATTTAGAATATGGAAAGGAACGAAAATGACTGAGATTCTTGAGAAAGTAAAAACTTCGTCCAAGGAATCTAAGGAATACAGTAGAATGATACGGGAGCTGAATGACAAAATGGACTTTTTAAGAAAGAACCAAACTTATCTGTTAAAGCTGAAAAACAAAGTATAAGAATTTCATAATAAAATCAGAAATATTAACAGCAAAATAGAGCAAGCTAAGGAAAGAATCTCAGAACTTGAAGATTAGTTCTGTGAATTAACTCAGACAAAAATAAAGAAAAAAATACAAAATAATGAATTAAACCTCTGAGAAATATGGGATTATCTAAAGAAAACAAATCTATGACTCATTGGCATCCCTGAAAGAAAGAGAGAGGAAGCAAGAAATTTGGATAGCATATTTGAGGATATCATTCACAAAAATTTCCCCAATCTCACTGGAGAGGCCAATATTAAAATTGAGAGAATCCAGAGAACACCAGTGAGATCATATATAAGATTACCATCTACAGGACACATAGTCATCAGGTTCTCCAAGGTCCACATGAAAGACATCCATAAACTTAAAGTAAAGGGATGGAGACAAATCTACTGAGCAAATGGAAAATAAAAAAAGCAAAAGTTACTATTCTAATTTCAGAAAAATCACACATTAAATCAACAATCACCAAAAAAGACAAAGAAGGACATTACATAATGGTAAAGGGTTCAATTCTACAGGAAGACTTAACTGTCATAAGTACATATGCACCCAATACAGGAGCACTCAGATTCATAAAACAAGTTCTTAGAGACCTATAAACAGATTTAGGTAACCACCTAATAATAGTGGGAGACTTTAACATCCCACTGACAGTACTGAACAATCATCAAGGCAAAGAACTATTAAAGATATTCAAGACCTGAACTTGATATTTGGCCAAAGAGACCTAACAGATATCTATAGCGATCTCCATCTTGAATCAAAAGAATATATATTTTTCTCATTTGCACATGTTATGTACTCTAAAATTGACCACAAAATCTGCCATAAAGCAATTCTCAGCAAATTCAAGTGAAATCATATCAACCACACTCTCAGACCAAAGTGCAACAAAAATATAAATCAATACTAAGAAAATTGCTCAAAACCATACAAATACATGGAAATTAAGCAATTTGCTCCTGAATGACTTTTCAGTAAAGAAAAGATTTAAGGTAGAAATCAAGAAATTCATTGAAATGAATGAGAACCAAAATACAGCATACTAGTATCTCTGGCACATAGCTAAAGCAGTGTTAAAGGAAAAGTTATAGCACGAAATGACCACATCATAAAGTTAGAAAGATGTCAAATTAAACAACCTAACATCACACCTTAAGTATCTAGAAAAAGAAGAACAAACTGACCCCAAACCTTGCAGAAGACAATAAATAACTAAAATCAGAGCTGAACTGAATGAAATTAAGAAATGAAAAACCATACAAAAGATCAATGCACACAAGTTGGTTCATTGAAAGAATGAATAAGATAGACCACTAGCTATACCAATAATGCAAAAAAAAAAAGGGAAAAGATCCAAAGAAACACAATCAGAAATGACAGAGGGGACATTATCACTGACACCAGAGAAATAAAAAAAAAAAAAAAAAAAAAAAAAAAAAAAAAAAAAGCCCTCAGAACCCCTGCATGCAGACAAACTAGAAAATCTAGAAGAAATGAATATATTCCTGGGAACCTACAACCTCCCAAGATTAAACCAGGAAGAAATTGAAACCAGAAATATACCAATGGTGTGTTCTAAAATCGAATCTGTAATAAAATGTGTACCAACTAGAAAAAGCCAAGGAACAGATAAATTCACAGTGAAATTCTACTAGACATGTAAAGAAGAGCTGGTGTCATTTCTACTGAAACTATTCAAAAAATTGAGGAAGAGGAACTCTTTCCTAATTCATTCTATGAGGTCACAATCATTTTGATAACAAAACCTGGCAGAGACACAAGAAAAAAAAGAAAACTTCAGGCCAGTATCCTTGATTAACATTGATGCAAAAATCCCCAATGAAATACTAACAAACTGAATTTAGCAGCACATCAAAAGGCTAATCCACCAGGATTAAGTAGGCTTTCTCCCTGGGATGCAAGGTTGGTTCAACATATGCAAATCAATGAATGTCATTCATTACTTAAGCAGGACTAGAAACAAAACCACATGATCATCTCAATAGATTCACAAAAGGCTTTTGATACAATTAAACACCCCTTCATGTTCAAAACCCTCCACAAACCAGGCATTAAAGGAATATACCTCAAAATAATAAGAGCCAACAAACCCACAGCCAACCCACAGCCAACATAATACTAAATGGGAAAAAGCTGGAAGCCTTTCCCTTGAGAATCAGAACAAAACAAGGATGCTCTCTCTCACAACGACTCCTATTCAACATAGTACTGGAATTACCAGCCAGAGCTATCAGGCAAGAGAAAGAAATAAAAGGCATCCAAATAGGGTGAGAAGATGTCAAACTATTTCTGACTGGAGATAATATTATTTTATAATAGAAAACATCATATTCTCTGTCCAAAAGCTCTTTGATCTGACAAACAACTTTAGCAAAATTTAAGGATATAAAATCAATATACAAAAATTAATACTATTTCTATACATCAGCAATGTTCAAGCTTCATGACAATCAATAATGCAATTCCATTCACAATAGTCACAAAAGGAATATAATACCTAGGAATACAGCTAACCAGGAAGGTGGAAGATCTGTATGAGAAATACAAAACACTGCTAAAATAAATCATGGATAACACAAACAAATGGAAAAACATTCCATGTTCATGTAAAGGAAATGGCCACACTGCACACAACAGTTTAAAGATTCAATGTTATTCCTGTCTACCAATGGTATTCTTCATAGAATTAGGAAAACCTATTCTGAAATTTTATATGGAACAAAAAAGAACCCAAATAGTCAAAGCAATCCTAAACAAAAAGAACAAAGCTAGTGGCATCACATTACCTGACTGCAAACTATATTACCAGTATACAGTAAACAAAACAGCATGGTACTGGGACAAAATCAGACACATAGACAAATAGAACAGAATAGAGAGCCTAGAAATAAGGCCGCATACCTACAACCATCTGATCTTTGACAAAGCTGACAAAAACAAGCAATGGGGAAAAGACTCCCTATTCAATAAATGATGTTGGGGGAGCTGGCTAGCCATATGCAGAAGATTGAAACTGGATCCCTTCCTTAGACCATATACAAAAATCAACTGAACATGGATTAAAGATTTAAATGTGATAAAAGAAAAACTTCAGCCAAATTAAATTTAAATGAATTTAATTGAGCAATGATGGATCAATGAATTGCGCAGCCCCCCAAATCACAGTTAGATTCATAGAGACTCCAGGAGTGCCTTGTGGTCAAAACAAACATATAGACAAAAAAGGTAAAGTGACATACAGGGATCGGAAGTGAGGCACAGAAACAGCGAAATTGGTTACAGCTTGGCCTTTGCCTTATTTGAACGCAGTTTGAACATTCAGCAGCCTATAAGTAGTTGAAGTATGGCCTCTGGGATAGGCCAACATTCAGCTATTGTTACAGGTGTATACTATTAAGTTAGGTTTTTGACTTTTTCTGACTGTCCACAAGGTTAAAGTTCATTCACAAGGACTCAAATATAAAAGTACAGAATCCTTCTCAGGCCATATTTAGTTTGCCTTAACAAATGTAAAACCTAAAACTACAAAAGCCCTTTTAGAAAATCTAGGAAATACCATTCTACACATAGGCCTTGGCAAATATTTCATGGCAAAGATGCCAAAAGCAATTGCAACAAAAGCAAAAATTGACAAGTGGAATCTAATTAAACTAAAGATTTCCCGCACAGCAAAAGAAACTATCAAATGAGTAAACAGACAACCTACAGAATGGGAGAAACTATTTGCAACCTTTGCATCTGCCAAATGTCTAATTTCCAGAATCTATAATGAACTTAAATATTCAAGCAAAAAATAAAACCACCCCATTGAAAAGTAGGCGAAAGACATGAACAGACACTTCTCAAAAGAAGACATAAACCCAGCCAAAAAGCAAATGAAAACAATATTTAACACCACTCATCATTGGCTACATGGAAATCAGAACCATCTCACACCAGTAAGAATGGTTATTATTAAAAAGTTCAAAACAACAGATGCTTGTGAGTTTTCAAAGAAAGGGGTATGCTTATACACTACTAGTGGGAATGTAAATTACTTCACCCACTGTGGATGGTGATTTGGCAATTTCTCAAAGAACTTTAGAGAACTACCATTCAACCTAAAAATGTCATTATTGGGCAAATACCCAAAGAATATAAGTTGTTCTACCATAAAGAGACATGCATGTGTATATTCATCGCAGTAACGGTCACAATAGCATAGACATGGAATCAACCTAAATGCCCATCAACAGTAGACTGGATAAAGAAAATATAGTACATATACACCATGGAATACTATGCAGCCATAAGAAAGAACAAGATCCTGTCCTTGTCAGCAACATGCATGGAGCTGGAGGTCATTATCCAAAGCAAATGAACATAGGAACAGAAGACTAAATACTACATGTGCTCACTTACAAGTGGGAGCTAAATATTGAGTACACATGGACACATAGAGGGGAACAACGCATGCTGGGGCCTACTGGAGGGTAAAGGATGGAAGGAGGGTGAGGATCGAAAAACTACTTATTGGTACTGTGCTTATCACCTGGGTGATGAAATAAATCCCAGTGACATGCAATTTACCTACATAACAAATCTGCAGATGTACCCCTGAAAGGAAATAAAAGTTTAAAAAATACATATATAATCTGTTGAATTTCCACTCTCATGAAATTAATGACTTTGTTGGGCTCTACACCTTGCTGTGAATTTATCCCACCTAGTATTGTAATACAATGTGTATCTTCTGTTTACTGGTAAAAATACTGTCCATTTCTCTCTAATTAATCAACTTTCTAATAAAGTTATTTAGCATTAAAATATATGAATTTAATTTCTCTAATTGATTTAGGATTTGTCAAGTTTACTGTTTTGTCTAGGGTCTTTTTTTTTTTTTTTTTTGATACGGAGTCTCACTCTGTCGCCCAGGCTGGATTGCAGTGGCGTGATCTCGGCTCACTGCAACCTCCACCTCCTGGGTTCAAGCAATTCTCTGCCTCAGCATCCACAGTAGCTGGGATTACAGGCACCCACCACCATGCCCGGCTAATTTTTGTATTTTTCATAGAGATGGGGTTTCACCATCTTGACCAGACTGGTCTTAAACTCCTGACCTCGTGATCCACCCGCCTCGGCCTCCCAAAGTGCTGAGATTATAGGCGTGAGCCACCACGCCCGGCCTGTCTAGTGTCATTTTTAATAATCAGTGCTTTCTAAGAAATTGTCAATTTCATCTAATTTTTCAATTTCATGGCATGAAATTATTCACAGCATTTTTTATTAGCTTTTCAATAATATAGGTCACTCTTTTGGACCTGATAATGGTAATTTATGTCTTCTTTTTTTAAATCTTTTTCAATCTAGTTAGAGACCTACCAAAATTATTATTTTCAAAGAATCAGACTTCAGTGACATCAATTTTTTTCTCTATTATTTTTCCAATTAATACTTCGTTTATTTTGTTATTACCTCTATTATCTCCTTCCACTTTTTTCTTTGGCTTTGATTTACTCATTTTTTGCTCATTCTTTTGTGATGCAAATTCAAATCACTTATATTAGATCTTTCCTATTCTTAACATGATAATTTAAAGCTATAATTTCCCTGTAAGTACTGCTTTAGCTATATACCAAAAAGTTTTCTGTTATTCCTTTCAAAATAGTGCCTAAATCACCTTGGTATTTCTTGTCTCTTGTATTGCTTTTGCTCATTATTAATTTAACCAGTATTTAGTGTTTGTCTAGTTATATTATTGATTTCTGGTGCGATTTATTTGCGGTAAGAGAAAAGACTGTGTTATTTAAATCTTTCAAAAATTATTTAGATTGCTTTATCACCGAACATATGATCTTAATATAACATATGCCACTGAAAAGAATGTGCTATTCTACCATTGTTAGGTGCAGTGTTCTGTAAATATCAATTAAGCCATTGTGGTTGATAGTGTTATTCAGAATTTCTATGTTGAACTACAGTACTTCAAAATGTGAATGTATTTTCAGATAGGTCTTTAAAAAGGTAATTAAAATAAAATGAGTTCATTAGGATGGGTCTTAATGCAATATGTCTGATGTCCTTTTAAGAAGAGGAAATTAAGCAGGGCATGGTGGCTCGTGCCTGTAATCCCAGCACTTTGGGAGGCTGAGGTGGGCGGATCACTTGAGGTCAGGAGTTTGAGACCAGCCTGGCCAACTTGACAAAACCCTGTCTGTACTAAAAATACAAAAATTAGCCGGGTGTGGTGGCACAGGCCTGTAATCCCAGCTACTCGGGAGGCCAAGGCAGGAGAATTGCTTGAACCAGGGAGATGGAGGTTGCAGTGAGCCAAGATCGTGCCACTGCACTTCAGTCTGGGCGACAGAGCAAGACTGTCAAGAAAAAAAAAAAAAAAAAAGAGGAAATTAGGATACAGACACTTACAGAAGAAAGACCATGTGAAGACATAGGAAGGAGACCACCATTGCCCAACCAAGGAAAGAGACCTCAGAAGAAACCAATCCTGCTGACTCCTTGATCTCAGACTTTTAGCCTCTGGAATTGTGAGAAAATAATTTTTTGTTGTTTAAGGCATCTCGTTCATGGTACTTTGTTATGGCAGCCCTAGCAAACTAAAACAGTAGGTTTCAGTCTACCTTTTACTTATTTGCTTTTATTTCTTTATTTATTTTGTTTTATTGTCTCTCTGTTACTTTTTTCCTGCCTTTTAATAAGATTTTTTACTTTATTTTCCAAATTGTATTTTATTTTTCTTATTGAGTTTTTAGCTACACTTTGCAGTTTTAAAAATTCTCCTCTAGAGATTCTAATATACATCCTTTACTTTTTATAGTTAATTTTCAGTTAACATCACATTACTTCACATAAAATGTACAAGCCTTGCAACAGTCTAGGATCATATGCCCCATTTCTTCTATTATTCTACAGTTGTTGTTATATCTATTAAATGTATTTACATTTTAACACTACAAAGCAATATTATACATTTACCTTTAAATAGTCACATATATTGCTAAAAAATAAAGAGGAAAGGAAGCCAATATAATAGCGATTTGCATGTATTATGGCACTTATTGTTAACGATATTCTGAATATTCACACCACTTTATGTACCACATGATCAACTGCAATCGATCCTAGGATACAATCCACCAAAGCAGAAACTTCTTCATGGAACTACCCACCTTCCCTCTTCTGAGTATGTACTCCTACCAGAGTCTTTTGCTTCCATTGACAATCCAGTACCTCCAAGTACTTGGTTTTTATATCAGGTTTACATTTTATAATTATTTTCTGCAAGTGACTTCCATGTGGTAGGGTCTTAGTGTGTCATTACAGAAATCCTCTGGATAGTTTTATTTGGATGAAGTGTTGGGTTTGAGTAGACAGTTGTAATAAACTGGGAGTATATAGCTAATTTTTTTTTTTTTTTTTTTTTGATTCGGAGTCTCGCTCTTGTTGCCCAGGCTGGAGTGTAATGGCACGATCTCGGCTCACTGCAACCTCCACCTCCTGGGTTCAAGCAATTCTCCTGCCTCAGCCTCCCAAGTAGCTGGGATTACAGGCGCCTGCCACCATGCTCGGCTAATTTTTTGTGTTTTTAGTAGAGACGGAGTCTCACTATGTTGACCAGGCTGGTCTCGAAGTCCTGACCTCCTGATCCACCTGCCTCGGCTTCCCAAAGTGCTGGGATTACAGGCGTGAGCCACAGCGCCTGGCCAATTATTTATGTGAAAGTTTATTAAATATCAGGGTGGTGGGGGATTGTGTTAAATTTATAAGGTGACGAAGAGCAACTGTAGAATGGCAAGTTACTGTTATATTCTTTAAATATACCTGTATGATTAACTTAATTACAGTAGTACACAAGAAGTCACTTGTGAAAATAGATATGTTTGAATAGAATCTGTATTGATATGTATTCCTCTCCCCAGAGTTTATGAAAAAACTTCAAGGAGAAGCACAAACACACTTTCCTTCTTCCTGTAGCAACCAACACTCAGGCGAGAGCAGCAGATAGCTAGCACATTGAAATTCAGGAGCTGATTTTCTATTTCACAGACCATCATTCTGAACTGACAGGAAGCAACGGGACTCAAACTAAAGCCTTTAGTGAAGAGGGACCAGTATTTATGTGGGGTGTTGCATGTTCTACTTTTGTTTGTGAAATAATAGGACACTCCAGGGTGCTCTCATAATTACTTCACAGTCATTCACACAATGCAGTCCACCAGCTACCGACCTTGAGCATTCTGAGTTGTTTCTAGCCAGGTAAATGAAAATGAGGGAAGAAAATAATAACCCTCAATTGTATAAAGCCCTTAGGAAAAATTAGTTTTATTAACCTGATGTCTGACTCATCACAGGTACTGATTTTGAAAGATGTTCTGTAATTTAGTTTTATACAAGAGCCTTCTTTTTGTTGTTTTAAAATTAGCATCAGGGTAACCAATGTTGGTTAGCAAAGGGACACTAAAGAAAGAGATTTGGGAAAAAGAGTAATTTTATCATTATGCTTTTATTCTTCGTAATCACCTTTTCCATTAGTAAAACTCCCAAGGATAGCAATGGCACACAAGCTTTTGAAGTGTCAGTGAAAGCTGAAATCAGCTAAAATAATAGTTTGCTGCATTTAAGATATAACAGAGGCAGCAGTGCATCAAGGTTACTGTGAAGGTGAAAATAATTGGATACAATTGAAAAATAGATTTCTTTGTGGTTACTACCCTGGAATGGGAACAATTACTAACTTACAAAGAGACCTTTATCACTTCTGTTCACCTTAGGGAACCATGAGGCAGCTTAACATGGCCCATAAGGCCTAAGAAAAGCATTTGTAATCATGAGATTGCATTTACTTTTATATAAGTTAGACCTTGTTTATCCTGGATTCAGTTATCCTTCACTACAGCTTTGAAAATCTAAAATGTTTCTCTTATACTTGTCCTCCTCTTAAACACTATCACAGTCTCACAGTCTTCTATTGAAATTTTACTTCTGTCAGCCTTTAAAAAGTATTTGATAGCACACAGGGTGACTGTAACCAATAATAACTTAATTGTATATTTTTAAATAACTAAAAGAGTATAATTGGGTTGTTTGTAACTCAAAGGATAAATGCTTGAGGGGATGAAAACCTCATTCACCAAGATGTGGTTATTTCACATTTCATGTCTGTATCAAAACATTTCATGTACCTCACAAATGTATATGCTTGCAGGGTACCCACAAAAATTAAATAAAATAATTTAAAAATAGCTTTACAATTGTTTGCAGAAATGGTACATCATATATTTTGTAGCAAATAAATCTTAATTTGAATGTTAATGCAGTCTTTATATGCTAATTGTTTGACTAATAGGGAGCCATGTTGGAGAAATAGCACCCTTAAAATATACTGATGCCTAAACATGAAGTATGGATGATGGTGCTTTTATAAATAGAGTGATCAACCATATGCTTCATTGTGCAAGCTGGGAAGCATAGGGGAGTATAATGGTTTTTTTTTTTTTTTTTTTTTTTTTTTTTTAAAGATGGAATCTTGCTCTGTCGCTAGGCTAGAGTGCAGTGGCGTAATCTCGGCTCACTGCAACCTCCGCCTCCTGGGTTCAAGTGATTCTCCTGTCTCAGCCTCCCGAGTAGCTGGGACTACAGGCATGCACCGCCATGTCCAGCTAATTTTGGTAGTTTTAGTACAGATGAGGTTTCACCATGTTGGCCAGGATGGTCTCGATCTCTTGACCTCATGATCCACCCACTTGGGCCTCCCAAAGCTGCTGGGATTACAGCTGTGAGCCACTGCACCTGGCCAATGGGGCATTATTAATAATGATGTCAGGAAAATGGGTATGAAGGAGGACTAACCATGAATTATATGGGAATATATATATATATATTGCTATCCTCGGGAGGCTGAGACAGGAGACTTGCTTGAACCCAGGAGGCGGAGGTTGCAGTGAGCCGAGATTACACCATTGCACTCTAGCCTGGCGACAGAGTGAGATTCCATCTAAAAAAAAAAAAAAAAAACACCCCATTATAGTCCCCTGTGCTTCCCAGCTTGCACAATGAAGCATATGGTTGATCACTCTATTTATAAAAGCACCATCATCCATACTTCACATTTAGACATCAGTATATTTTAACGGCGGTATTTCTCCAACATGGCTCCCTATTAGTCAAACAATTAGCACATAAAGATTGCATTAACAAATTAAGATTTATTTGCCACAAAATATATGATGTACCACTTCTGCAAACAATATATATGTGTGTGTGTATATATACATATACATATATATACATATACATATGTAAATACATATATACACATATATACACATACACACACACATACACACACACATCCATCCCCATATGTGTGTGTGTGTGTATCTCCCCACAGTAATGGAATAGAGCCCAGAGAAAGAATTTATTGATGAGAGAGAATGAACAATTATTTAAAACTAATAATGTTCATTTTTTGTTACTTACATGGAAATAATGCATGCTAATTTTATAAACTTTAGAAAATATAAAGCAAAAACATATTTTATGTTCACTACTGTTGATATGTCTCTTCAACTTGTAGCAGTGTCACACCGTTTAAATTTGTCTATTAAGATACATTTTTAATGTCTGGTTGAATTCCTTAAATCCTGTTACATCACTTTAAAAATGATATATAAATGTTGGGCATTTACTCTGCCCAATAAACTTCAAAAAGTTTCACTTCTTTAAACTTACAAATTAATGTGAAAGGGATTAAACAGATTTACAATATTGAATCTTTCCATCCAGGAGCATGATGCATATCACTAATTTTGCAGAATGTCTTTTGTTTTCTTCCATAAAGTTTTGTAGTTCACTTCACATATATCCTACACATTTCTTGTGTATTTGTAAACATTTTACAGTTTTATTATTATTGCAAATCAACTATATTTTTCATTAACTTCCAAACTGATTTTTGCTAATATATATATATACACACATACATACACACACACACACACACACACACACATATATAAATTTTTCAATGCATTTTCTTCTCTTGTGTTTCACAGGGGACATATTGTCCTGTCATTTATGAAAGTTGCCAAATAATTCTCTAAAACTTTCTTTGGATCCTGTAGTAGATAATATTCAGTAGCATGAGATTCCTCTGAGTCATTAGTATTATTTATTTTCTTTTCTTCAATGTTTTTCATAAGTCTCTATTTTGTTTCCCTTGGAATAAGAGGTAATCGCTTCAGAACTAGTGTTCACCAAACACAGGCCAGAAGCAACTTTCTCTTGCCATTGACCAACTGAGTTGTCTTATTTCAGGAGGAAAGCTTCTATAGGTCACTAATTGCGCTTTTTCTTTCAAAAGCAATGACCTTGTACTTATTATGAATTGCAATGCAATTCTCATCAAAACACCACAATCATTCTTCACAAAACTAGAAAAAACAATCCCCAAATTCATATGGAACCAAAAATAAGAGCCCACATAGCCAAAGCAACACTAAGCAAAAAGAAAAAATCTGGAGGCATCACACTACCTGATTTCAAACTATACTATAAGGCCATAGCCACTAAAACAGCATGGTACTGTTATAAAAATAGGCATGCACACCAACGGAACAGAATAGAGAACCCAGAAATAAACCCAAATACTTACAGTCAACTGATCTTTGACAAAACAAATCAAAACATAAAGTGGTGAAGGGGCACCCTATTCAAGAAACGGTGTTGGGATAATTGGCAAGCCACATATAGGAGAATGAAATTGGATCCCCATCTCTCACCTTATACCAAAATCAACCCAAGATGGATCAAGGACTTTAATCTAAGACCTGAAACTATAAAAATTTTAGAAGATTACATCAGAAAAACCCTTCTAGACATTGGCTTATGCAAAGATTTTATGATCAAGAACTCAAAAGCAAATGCAACAAAAACCAAGATAAATAGGTGGGACTTAAACTAAAGAGTTATTGCAAAAGGAACAGTCAGCAGAGTAAACAGACAGCCCACAGAGTGGGAGAAAATCTTACAATCTATACATCAGACAAAAGACTAACATCCAGAATCTACAACAAACTCAAATTAGCAAGAATAAAACAAACAATCCAATAAAAAAAATGGGCTACGGACATGAATAGACAATTCTCAAAAGAAGATAGACAAATGGTCAACAAACATATGAAAAAATGCTCAACATCACTAATGATTAGGGAAATGCAAATCAAAACCACAATGTGATACCATCTTATGCTCACAAGAAAGGCCATAATTGAAAAATTAAAAAAAAAATTAGATGTTGGCATGGATGTGGTGAAAGGGGAGCACTTCTACACTGCTGGCAGGAATGTAAACTAGTCCAACCACTATGAAAAACAGTGTGGAGATTCCTTAAAGAACTAAAAGTAGAACTACCATTTGATCCAGCAATCCCACTACTGTGTATCTACCCAGAGGAAAAGAAGTCATTATACAAAAAAGATATTTGCACATGCATGTTTATAGCAGCACAATTCACAATTGCAAAAAATGTGGAACCAACCCAAAAACCCATCAATCAACGAGTGGGTATATATACCCACTGTATATATACATGATATACACATATCTATATATATATATATGATAGAATACTACTCAGCCATAAAAAGGAAAGAATTAATGGCATTCACAGCAACCTGGATGGGATTGCAGGCTATTACTCTAAGTGAAGTAACTCAGGAATGGAAAAGTAAACATTGTATGTTCACACTCATAAGTAGGAGCTAAGCTATGAGGATGCATAGGCGTAAGAATAATACAATGAACTTTGGGGACTAGAGAAAGTATGGGGAGCGGGTGAGGGATAAAAGAATACAAATTGGGTTCAGTATATACTGCTTGGGTGATGGGTGCACCAAAATCTCACAAACCACCACTAAAGAACTTACTCATGTAACCAAATACCACCTGTTCCCCAAAAACCTATGGAAATAAAAAAGTTTTTTTAAAAAAAGAATTGCAAGCATTGTGGCTCATGCCTACAATTCCAGCACTTTGGGAGGCTGAGGTGGGAGAAACACTTGAGCCCAGGAGTTCAAAACCAGCCTGAGCAACATAGTGAGACCCTATCTCTACAAAGTAACTTTAAAAATAGCCTGGCATGGTGGTGTACCTCTGTGGTCCCAAGCTACTTGGGAGGCTGAGGTGGGAGGATTGCTTGAGCCCAGGAGGTCGAGGCTGCAGTGAGCCATGATTGTGCCATTGCACTCCAGCCTAGATGACAGTGAGGCCCTGTCTCTAAGTAAATCAATAAATAATTGCATGCAGTTTCTTACGATTGTTTATTTTTAGTTTCTCTTTTATGTCTCCTTTAGTATTTTAGTGGGAATTTGGCAGAGACACTTTCAAAAGACTCTGAAAACAAGTAATTCAAAACCTAAGCTGTTAGAACTCTAAATTATTTTGAGCCTTAAAGGTATGTGATTATGGGGCCTGAGTCATGTGACAAGCAGCTATAACCTAGACAGTTGTAACCTTTCTTTCTGTGATTATAGATGAAATCTTCTTCCTTACCTGCATTGTTTTGTAAAATGTTGTAAATGACTTAAGAAGGCCAGGAAAAACCCTTTCCCTCTTCACTTAATTTTCATTATAGATTAACTTCCCTCTTATCTTTCTCACGCAAGGCTTCATGGCTATCACATTGTCTTCAGATTAAATGTTAAATACACTGTTTTAAATTGGAAAGGAAATGAAAACCAGCTGTAATGAAAAGAAAACAAGTCTTATGGGAAGAAAGCAAACTGTTACTTTTGGTAATTCTTAAACCAGCCTTGTACAGAAAGTGTTTCAGTCTTATTAAATTTCTTTGTCTTCTGCCAATATAAGCAAGAACTCAACTTTTAATTTTGGAGAACTGATCCTTTTTCTCTGGAGTCTGTGTGTACCAAATGATCATTTCCAGGTTTTCAATTGAATAAACTCTTTAGAACTGGACTCTGATCTTTCTGATTATTTAAAGCTGACAAGGTATATAACTGGGTAACATTTTGAACAAAGTGTGAGAAACAGGCTGTTAAATGTTTCTCAAGTTCTCCCATGTTTTATACTCTCAAATAACACACTCTCTATTTCTCCAAGGGAGTTTGAGAAAAACAGATACAATTTAAGTTTTAAATAATTTTTTTAAGAAGAATTAAGAACTTCTTCTTAAATATAAGAAAATATAAGAGAAATGTCAAATGGTAGCACCTCATTCTGATTTACCTCCTATAATCCTTTCAGATTTATTCATGTGACCTTTTCTGAGTTAATAAATGTTCAATTTGCTTTAGTGAATAGATTCTGTTGAGTTTATTACTGAAAATTGTACTTAAAAAACCAATATATTAATTAAAACTTTATGGTTTGTAGATGGCAGAGAAGCAACTTGAATTAGCTTAGGCTGTAAATATAGTACATTGAAAGAAAATAGGGGAATTTCTCAGAGCTAATAAAAGTATATATTAATTAAACCATGGTAGCAACAAGGCTTCAGAACAACTGGCAGCAGAAGTTTGTTCTGGCTGTCATTTGATTTTTCTCTTTACATCTGGTTATCGTTTTCTACCTTATACTGGCTTGCTTTATATGGTGAAGAGCATAGTATCTCAAATTTGGGATCTCAGACCCCAGATTTCACGTATTATTGTTCCTGTTATCCAAGAGGGACACTTTATTCAGGTTGGAAATATTCTAGAGAAGGACTATCATCTTATGGAGTTTGTGGGGCATGTGAATTCAATATTTCCAATTAATCATTAATCATCATGATTTAGGATAAAGCAGAATTGTAGGAGTTCTCATACTTACATATTTTTTGACCTCACAGCGTTAGAAACACAGGATTCTGTTTTGGCAGAACACAGTAGTAAACATCAAGGTTGGGGTACAACTCTGTGCAGTAGAAGTGTCCTGTAAATAAAGAACTTAAGTCATTTTTTTAAAAAATCTGGAGTGGCAACAAATCAAGCCTGTGAAATACTGTTTGTTTCTTTTTTGCAAAACTTGACCTGTCAAGAGCTGAATTTGGAGCTAATCATCAATGATGCTACTATATTGTGGCCAAATAATAATCAATTACTACGGATTTCAGGAGATGTTACATATTGACGACATGACAGTCATGAAAAGTTTACATAAACACTTCAGGAAATTTTACATTGTATTGTTTCCAAATGAATATAAGCTATTACCGTCAACAGTGATCAAGGAGAAATAGAAAATTAGAACTTTCAGTTTCTCTTTTTTAGATGATGGTATTTTTTTTTTTTTTTTTTTTTGAGGCGGAGTCTTGCTCTGTCGCCCAGGCTGGAGTGCAGTGGCACTATCTCGGCTCACTGCAAGCTCTGCCTCCTGGGTTCACACCATTCTCCTGCCTCAGCCTCCCGAGTAGCTGGGACTACAGGCGCCTGCCACCACGCCCGGCTAATTTTTTTGTATTTTTAGTAGAGATGGGGTTTCACCGTGTTAGCCAGGATGGTCTCGATCTCCTGACCTCGTGATCCACCCAGATGATGGTATTCTTGATGTACAGACTTTGTTTAGTCGCATTTCCTGTTATGTTTTATTCAGCCATCCGTACCCCACATTGTACTATGTACCAAGGACCCTAGGTATAGTATTGAATGAAACACAGTTTTAGAATTCAAGGTCTTTAAAATCCAGTGTGGGTTGTTGGGCAGCTCCTTGTGAAAAGTTGGTACATAAGGAGTTTATGGTTGAATGTTGTATTGCACATATTTTTATTGTTCACCAGAAATTCATGGGAACCATTACATTTTCTAGATTCCCTTTCAGTTAGGTTACAGTTACATGACTGGGCTCTGGCCAATGGAATGTGTATGGAATTGACATAGGACTATTTTAGGACTGGCCCTTTAAATTTTCACATCACCCCTGCTCTTTCTTCTCCTGCTGTAGAAACCTAGAAGGCTATATTTTCAATATAAGATGATATTAAGATAGAAGAAGATGACTTGACTTAATTTGAACTGTATGTTAAAGATAAATAAAGTTTCATTTTGTTAAAACACTGCCTATGTCAGAAGATTCCAAAGTGTGGTCCAAAGAACATTGGTATGGGGTCCCCAGGATCCTTTAACAAGACCCACAAAATAACAATTATTTTCATCAAAATTCTAAAATATTTTTTGCTTTTTCCACTAATTTGTCGTGAGTTTACAGAGAATGCTCCAGAGGCTACATGATCTGTAATAACATCACTGCCCTTAAGGCTACTGGAATGTGTGCTCATGTATTCTGTTTTGTAGAACTTTAGAAGGTAGTATGTTTAGGATGTAAATATGTACTTCAGAGATAAATTCCATTTGTTCTTGATGCTTCTTTTCTATTACTATATATCTTTGGGTTGTACCTGCTCTAATCTCTGTAATTTCAGAATCGTACATTAAATTAAATTTTAAAAAATTTTCATTTCTCTTGGGCCTAAGGAGAAACACAACTAGAAATGAATACATAGTATTGTTTTGTTTTTGCAATATATTTAAAAAATTTTTAAATTACTTTTTACATTTTGTGTACAGTTATTACTTTATAAGTTAAACCATATGTTTTACTAAAACAAAATATATTTATAATTTCTTATATTTAAAGATACACTCTTGCCTTAAAAAGAAAGACTAGAATTCCTTTCTCAGCTCACAATGTAATATGTACACATAAAGATGCTGAAAAAATATTAAGCTGACATTCTAGATAATTGTCTGTTTTAGGGAAGAGAAGAATCTACTCCAAAGAAACCGTGAAAAACTAGTAAGACAAAATACATGATGAAAATTTGTTTTCCTCAGTCTTACATGTGGCAATAAATCCCTTAGTTTTTCATATGCAAAACATTTTGAATAGTATTATGGAGTCTGCTAAGTTGTGGCATGATTTTAAAACCAATAATTTAAAATTTTTACAAAGAAGTATGTTGTAGTCATTAATGATGGATAAGATCTAATTTACATCACCAGGGCTATAGTTAATAATTTCATACTGTGCCTTGGAAATCTGAAAAAGGATTAGATTTTAGGTGCTCTTACCACACCTACGTACACACACTCTCAGACAAAGGTTACTATGTGAGAAGACAGATATGCTAATTGGCTTGACCTTAGTAATCTTTTCACCATGTATATGTATATCGAAACATGATATTGTACACCTTAAATATGTACAATAAAAATAAAATTAAAATAACTAAGGCATTGTATATTTTAACATAGACATGATAAACTATTTAAAAGTCAAAAATTGCTTATTACAGACTTTTAAAGCATAAATGGAAAAGTCACTAAAGGATTTGATAGGGAAGTTCATGGCGTTTTATTGTCTGGAGAAGTACACACAACTTTTTACATTTTACTTTGCCTAATACCTGCTCAATGAAAAGTCAGTAAAAACAATAATAGTGCTGCTCATTGTCTTAAATATGTAGCTGCAAACATTAAGACTGAGTTAACATCTTATCTTCAGAAGTGTACTTTTGCCTTACAAATGAACAAACCTAGGCCGGGCGCGGTGGCTCAAGCCTGTAATCCCAGCACTTTGGGAGGCCGAGATGGGCGGATCACGAGGTCAGGAGATCGAGACCATCCTGGCTAACATGGTGAAACCCTGTCTCTACTAAAAAAAAAAAAAAAAAAAAATACAAAAAACTAGCCGGGCGAGGTGGCGGGCGCCTGTAGTCCCAGCTGCTCCGGAGGC
Source organism: Chlorocebus sabaeus (assembly GCF_047675955.1). Taxonomy (NCBI): domain Eukaryota; kingdom Metazoa; phylum Chordata; class Mammalia; order Primates; family Cercopithecidae; genus Chlorocebus; species Chlorocebus sabaeus. The sequence continues at coordinate 14,739,336 of NC_132933.1, read as the reverse complement.
TGAGGCAGGAGAATGGCGTAAACCCGGGAGGCGGAGCTTGCAGTGAGCTGAGATCTGGCCACTGCACTCCAGCCTGGGCGACAGAGCGAGACTCCGTCTCAAAAGAATAAAACAACAACAACAACAAAAAGAATGAACAAATCTACAGCTGTAACTGGGCTTCCTGTTTTGCTTATGTTCATCTGGTATGAGCATGGACTAATCAGCAAAGTATATCTTCTTTCATTTGAATGCTGGGCAATAAACACAATGGTGATAAATATTAAAATAGAATAATATTTTTGACTCTCAGGTTCTATCCTGAAACAAGTGTGTTTACGGTTGCACTGATGGTGCTAGAGCAATTGTGGATAAAACTGCTGGTGCATTGGCACAAATCAAGGCAATGGTTCCTGCTTGTACTATTGGTCTTTGAGATATATATATATATATATATATATTTTAACACCATACACTGAAAGTGAAAAGAAAAAATTACCAGTTTTACCTGAGAATATCCTTTGTAAAACTATAATAGTATTAACTTTATGAGATTAATATTCTGTGTGAAGAAATGGAAAGTATGCATAAAGCACTTTTTTTCTGCATGGCATAGGACAATGGTTGTCTCAAGGAAAAGTGCTTTTGCAATTGTTTGAGTTGTGAGATCATTTTACTTAAAAGAGAAACTATTGGGATTTATGGCTTTTTTGACTTAGGTATTTTGCAGGACATTTTTTTCTGAAATTAAAGTGAGCTATTACTTCAAGGAAAACAAAGGATGGTGTCTTATTCATTGTAAAATTTGAAATTTCAAGTAAATATGATAATTTTGAAAAACTTGTATCCATTGCCTTGAATTTAATAGCTACCCAATACTTAGACTTTTCTGATAAGATTGATGGTGATACGAACAAATGTGATGTTTTTGATATTGTATAATAAAGATTTGCTTAACTTGCGAACTAATAGTTTCAAAGTGACTGTTGAATGATGTTACAAAATCAGGCATGGGTAAAAGATTCTTTCAAGATGCAAAGTAGACCAAAGAATTTTTCTGTAAACGAATATTTTACTGATATATTTTTCGATTCCACATTCAAACTAACTTTTAAGAAACCACTCCCCGCCGAGTTTTCGTACAGTGTCCATGGACACACACAATTATTTTTAAAGGCTATTAAACTGCTCCTCCCTTTTCTGATTACATATACAGGTGAGGCCAAATTTTCTTCATATACTTCAACCAAAACAACATGTTAAAACAGATTAAACACAGAAGCAAATTAGGCACTGCACCAGCATTTTATTAAGTCAGATATTAAAATATTTGTAAAAATGAAAACAATCTGAGTCTTTAACTCATTTGTTGTTTTGGAAAACATGTCAGCTTTTCATAAAAATAAATTGTTAGCATGGAATGAGTTTGTCACTTTTGTAAATGAACTGATAAAGTAATATTTTAAAAAGTTTCAGTTTCATTTTAAAAAGTGGTAAGATTCAATACATAGAATCCAGTAAAAAATGTCTTTTGGGTCCTCAGTAACTTTTATGAGTGTAAAAGGTCATAAAAAATGAGAGTCACTGACTTACATTATCTTGATTAATATGTACTTTGGTAGAAGTTCTAGAATATTGTGTAGCCATGTTTCCAAATAAATGATTTTAGAGTTTGCTGTATATCATGTGATTACCTTTCTATACTCATCTTACTATATGCAGTAAAATATGCATAATCTATGGAGTGGTCTAAAGTGCTAAAGCTATTCACAAAGACCAGTAGGCCCTTTCTGTTCTCAAGTAATGCTCTTCTTTTTCTGTGGAAATGGAATTGTTTTTATTACAAGATGGTCATCACTATATCTTGCCCATACCTCATTCAACAAGCTATTTTTGTATGACTCTTCCCGGATAAGATCATCTTGATTATGGTCAATGCTTTTTCAAAGTGGCTTAGAGTGGTACTTATTTGATTTCAAATCTCTGCTGAACAACTTTTGCTTCGATAAAGTTGATTGCATAAGATGTCAGCATTATTTTTACAAAAGTTTTGCATTCATTTTAGTTGAGTTTAAGGAATTTGTGGATGGAAATGTTATCCACTTTGTCTCCATCTTGTTTAATCAAGCAAAAACCATGATGCAGGTGAACTTGTCTGAGCCCAGATACTGTTTGACTTTTCAGGAAGTGAATTCGGACACCTTTGTATGTTTGTGGAAATTTTATCTTGTGGCTAGAAGAATTTATTAAAAGGAACAATATATTTTCAAGAATAATCTTAATTATACCTTTAATATTACTCTTCAACAAACATACATCAATCTCCTGCCATATTTAAGGAATTGTGCTAGGTCCTGTCCTTACAGACACAGCTGAAGGTAGTAAGTGCCAAAATAAAAGTTTAGTTTTCAGGATATAGTATGACAGAGATCACCATTTTTTACATGAAGATTGTATCACAAAACGAGGTAGATTATGTGCACATAGAAGCCAGCTACTGATGGCTCATCATTCTTAAAGAGAATATGGGATTTTAAAAAAGATTTTAAGGAGATGAGATTTGAACTTGACTTTGAAAGAATGTAATTAACAGAGATGTTGCAGGGGAGTGTGTGAGTGGGGGTGGGGTGAAGAATCTCTAGGTGAAGGGAAATGCATAATGGGCCATGAGAAAATACCAAGCCTTTGGAAGGCTTTCTGGTGGAGCATAAGAATCTGGGAGTGGAGGTGCAGGGGCTGCTGTTACATAAAGTGAGCAGGTGGACCGTGGCCAGGTCCAGACCTAGGTCACAGAGGAGAAAAAAAAAATATGAAAAGTTAATGAAAGGGAAACCTCTAATTAAGGATGGCATTATAAGACCAGAACAGATGTATTGACGCGCCCTATGCTATTGCCTGTTGTGCTACTCTTGAACTTTTGTCTAAAGGCATTTTGGTGCTACGAATCACAAGAAGCCCAGAAAGGCTATTTTAGACATTCAGGTGCCCATTTTATTAAAGAGGCAATTGTAAGGCTGGGTGCAGCGGCTCATGCCTGTAATCCCAGCACTTTGGAAAGTCAAAGTGGGAGGATCACTTTAGCCCAGTAGTTTGAGACCAGCCTGGGCAACATAGTGAGACCCTGTCTCTACAAAAAATTTAAAACAAAAAAATTAAAAATTACCAGGGCACAGTGGCAAGAATCTGTAGTCCCAGCTACTTGGGAGGATGAGTTGGGAGGATTGTTTGAGCCCAAGAGGGCGAGGTTGCAGTGAGCCATGATGGCACCATTGCCCTTCAGCAGCCTGGGTGACAGAGAAAGACTGTCTCCCCCCAAAAAAAAAAAAAAAAAAAAAAAGGGAAATTTGATAAATAAATCTCAACCTTACAGAAAAATTTAAGCTTTTTTCCATAAATAATTAATTTGTATTTTTTCAGGTTCATGCTAATTTTATGCTAATTTTATGTAAACCAAGCTATTTTCATCTGCATTATTTTATTTGTTCTTCATGTGTACCAATGTAATGATGCCATCTGGACATAATATATATATTTGGTCTCTGCCAACCACCCCCCTTTCCTGGCGCACAGCTTCTAAAACCCTTGGAATCCACCAAGTGGTAAGTGTCTTTTGTCTGCTAATGAGATGACTGGTGGTTGGAGGTTCCTGGAGAGTTTAATGATGCGGACTTATTTCTAGGGAAACCAATCATGTGATTAGACAGTTGGAATTTTCAGCCCCACTGCCTGATCACTGAAGAGGGGAGAGAGACTGGAGATTGACATAATCAACAACGGCCAATGATTTAATCAATCTTGCCTACTACATGAACCTCCATAAAAATCCTAGAAGTGTGGAATGCAGGGTTTGGAAAGTTAAGCTGGTGAATGCAACCACGTGCTAGGAAGGTGGTGCACCCCAAATCCAGGGGGACAGAAGCTTCTCAACTTGGGACCCTTCTGGACCTCACCCTATCTACTCCTTCATCTGGCTACTCATCTATGTCCTTTATCTTATCCTTTATAATAAACCAGTAAACAAAAATGTTTCTACAAGTTCTGTGAGCTGTCATAGCCAACCTGAAGAGGGAATCATGAAAATCTCTGATTTGTAACCATGTTGAACAGAAATGTGGGTAACTGAGGACCTATTAATTGGGTTTGGCATTTAAAACAGACAACAGTTTTGTGATATTGAGCCCTTAACATGTAGGATCTGCACTAACCCCAGATAGTATCAGAATTGAATTGTAGGTTACCCAGTTAGTGTCTAGAGACTAGAATGGGTCAATGTGTGGAAAAACCCACACATTAGGACCCAGAAGTGTTGAGTGTGTAGAGAAAAATAGTGAGTTTTTCCTATAAATATCATGCCCAAGAATGCCTCTGAAATTGACACTTACTTTTTCCCTTGCTTCAGGTACATTGTTTTATATAACGTACTAAGAATAATATGTGATTTATTTTGTTAAAAGTAGTTAATAAGATAGTTAAGTGTTCATGATTCTGTTCATTATTTCTTGTGGGTAATAAGTATATCATGGAATCTACTTGAATCCCTCGTTCATCTACCACATGTATGGTGCTATTTCTTTTTTCTTTTTTTTTTTTTTTGAGACGGAGTCTCCTTTTGTCACCCAGGCTGGAGTGCAGTGGTGTGATCTTGGCTCACTGCAACCTCCACCTCCTGGGTTCAAGCGATTCTCCTGCCTTAGCCTCCTGATCCGGAGTAGCTGAGATTACAGGTGCATGCCACCACGTCTGGCTAATTTTTGTATTTTTAGTAGAGACAGGGTTTCACCATGTTGGTCAGGCTGCTCTTGAACTCCTGACCTTGCGATCCACCTGCCTCGGCCTCCCAAAGTGCTGGGATTACAGGCATGAGCCACTGCCCCGGGCCTAGGGTGCTATTTCTTAAGTCTTCTTTTCAGATACACCATTTTGGTCTGATTTTATGACAAAATTCTAAAATATACAGGAAGTCTGTCTTCTTGAATCTATTCTGATATAAATTCTAAATAGCTAAATAAATTCTAAACAGCTTCACATTGATTCCAGAAAAATACTCAGCATCTCCTTTAGGCTTTCTAACTAGTCTTCTTCCTCAGGAAGAAAAAGCTACCATTCACTGATTGCCAAACTGTGTCAGAAGATAGGCTAGGTATATCATTTAATTTAATTCACATAACAACCTTATGAAGTTCATTATTATTATTGCTGTGTTTTACAAGTGAGCAATGGCAACAAAAGCCAAAATTGACAAATGGGATCTAATTAAACTAAAGAGCATCTGCACAGCAAAAGAAACTACCATCAGAGTGAACAGGCAACCTACAGAATGGGAGAAAATTTTTGCAATCTACTCATCTGACAAAGGGCTAATATCCAGAACCTACAAAGAACTCAAACAAATTTACAAGAAAAAAACAAACAACCCCATCAAAAAGTGGACAAAGGATATGAACAGACAGTTCTCAAAAGAAGACATGCATACAGCCAACAGACACATGAAAAAATGCTCGCCAGCACTGGCCATCAGAGAAATGCAAATCAAAACCACAACGAGATACCATCTCACACCAGTTAGAATGGCGATCATTCAAAAGTCAGGAAACAACAGGTGCTGGAGAGGATGTGGAGAAATAGGAACACTTTTACACTGTTGGTGGGATTGTAAACTAGTTCAACCATTATGGAAAACAGTATGGCGATTCCTCAAGGATCTAGAACTAGAAATACCATATGACCCAGCCATCGCATTACTGGGTATATACCCAAAGGATTATAAATTATGCTGCTATAAAGACACATACACATGTATGTTTATTGTGGCACTATTCACAATAGCAAAAACTTGGAATCAACCCAAATGTCCATCAGTGACAGATTGGATTAAGAAAATGTGGCACATATACACCATGGAATACTATGCAGCCATAAAAAAGGATGAGTTCGTGTCCTTTGCAGGGACATGGGTGCAGCTGGAAACCATCATTCTCAGCAAACTTTCACAAGAACAGAAAACCAAACACCGCATGTTCTCACTCATAGGTGGGAATTGAACAATGAGATCATTTGGACATGGGAAGGGGAACATCACACACCGGGGCCTATTATGTGGAGGGGGGAGGGGGGAGGGATTGCACTGGGAGTTATACTTGATGTAAATGACGAGTTGATGGGTGCTGACGAGTTGATGGGTGCAGCACGCCAACATGGCACAAGTATACATATGTAACAAACCTGCACGTTATGCACATGTACCCTAGAACTTAAAGTATAATAATAAAAAAATAATAATAACAAAGGCAAAAAGTTTGACCCTTTCAGGTCATAGAGAATTACTTTCTCTGAAAAGCCCAGTCTTCTAGATTAATATCCAAGACGACAGGGATTTTGTCTGTTTTGCTCTGTAACATATTCTCAGCACCTAGAACAATGCCATACCAAGGCAGTCATTAAATATTAGATGAATGAATGAATAAAGGTTTAGCCTGAATAAAAAAAAAAAATACATGAGATCTATCTTCTTAACAAATTTCTAAATGTATAGTAAAGCATTGTTAAGTATAAGAATAATGATGTATATAGATCTCTAGAACATATCCATTTGCATATCTACAATTTTATATGTGTTGAATAGCAATTCATCATTTACCTCTCTCCCAAGCCCTTGATTAACAACCATTGTATTCTCTGCTTCCATGAGTTTGACTATTTACATACCTCATATAAACAGAATCATAAAGTATTTGTCCTTCTTTAGTTGGTTTATTTCACTTAGTGTAATGTCCTCCAGGTTCATCCATGTTGTCACATATGGAAGTATTTCCTTCCTTTCAGAGGCTTAATAATGTTCCTTTGTGTGTGTAGATGATAGATAAACAGATACCACATTTTCTTTATCTGTTCATCAATCCAAGGACATTTAGCTTGTTTCTACATCTTGGTTATTGGTTATTGTGAATCATGCTGAAATGACCATGGAAGTTCAAATGTCTCCTCAGGATCCTGATTTCAATTCTTTTGGTTAAGCACTCAAAAGTGGGATTGTTGAATCATATGGTAGTTCTATTTTTAATATTTTAAGGAACCTCCATGCTGTTTTCTATAGCAGCTGCACCATTTTTTATGTTCAGACTATATTTCATTCTCACACTCTTATAAAGAACTAGCTGAGACTGGGTAATATATGAAGAAAATAGGTTTAATTGACTCACAGTTCTGCAGGCTGTACAGAAAGCATGGCTGAGGATGCCTCAGGAAACTTGTAATCATGGCAGGAGGGTAAAGGGGAAGCAAGTACCTTCTTCACATGACGGCAAGAGAGAGAGAGAGTAAAGGGAGAGGTGCTACATACTTTTAAACAAGCAAATCGTGTAGACGTGGGTTCTTGCTATGTTGCCCGGGCTGGTCTTGAATGCCCAGCCTCAAGTGATTCTCTTGCCTTGGACTCCCAAAGTGTTGAAATTACAGACCATCGTGCCCAACCAAGATATTCCTGATGACTATAGAATTCTTGGTTGATTTCTTCAATATTCTTGAAATTTTTATTTTCTTTGATCATTTTAAATATGTTATCTCACTGCCTTCTAACTTTCATTGTTTCTGATAAGAAGTTAACTGTCAATTATATGGAAGTTTCCTTGTATGTGATGAGTCACTTTTCTCTTGCCAATTTTAATATTTTTTTCTGTCTTATATTTCAACATTTTTACTATGGGTCTGTGTGCATCTCTTTGAGCTGATTGTTCAAAATTTGTTGAGCTTCTTGGATGTGAAGATTGATGTTTCCCAAAAACTTCAGGAAGTTTTCAGCCATTCTTTTTATTTTCCTTTCCCTTCTTTTCCCTCTTCTTCTGGTACTCTCATTACATATCTGTTGGTGTGCTTAAAAATGTGCCACATTTCACTTTAGGTCTATTTATTTTCTTTATTCAATTTTATATTTGTTCTTTAGATTGTTTCATCTCTATTTGTAGTCAAGTTTCTGATTCTCTCTACTTTCAGTTCAAATGTACTGTTGAATCCCTCTATTACATATTTTTTATTTCGATTATTGTAATTTTTAACTCCATAATTTTCATTTACTTCTTTTAAAATAATTTCTCTCTCTCTTTCTTTGAAGAGATTTTTTTCTCACAGCTTCTTTTAATTCTTTAAACATGGCTACTATTAGTTCTTTGAACACATTTATAATGGCTACTTTGAAGTGTTAATTATAACATTTTGTCTTTCTCTTAGTTATTTTCTGTTGCCTACTTTTTTTTCTTCTGTATGGGCGACTTGTTCCAGTTTCTTTGCAATATACCATAACTTTTTGCTGAAAAATGAACATTTGAGATAATTTCTTTTGGCAATTCTGTATACTGATTCCACTTCTTCAATACTAGGGCTTATTTGTGTTTTCATTTGCTTATTTGTTTTGCTTGCTTGAGTAGGGTATTTTTGTGAAGTCAATTTCTCCTGCAGCCTGAAACCTTTTGTGTTGTTCCTCAGAAGGTGCAGCCTTGGGCATGCACAGAGTCACCAGGAATGACAGAGGTTTTAGAAGGTTTCTGTTTCTGATCTTTTTTTAACCTGTCTGCTTCAATTCTATTCTATCCCATCCCACTTTTAGGCTCTGCTAATTATTTTTACTTCTTTTTTAATTTTTTTTTTTTTTTTTAGTGTTTTACTGGTTTATTGTTTTGACAGTGCTCTGGGGCATAAATTGTTCCACCGTCTGATCCAATTATACCTAGGCAGGGATAATTTTTGAGGTTTCTTTTCATCCCAGTAGGGCTCTATGTAGATGTCTCTTTTCCTGGTTCTGGTGAATTAGCTTGTGTAAGGTTTCAACTTGCTGCTTTTAATTATAATGTTTTTTTTTTGTTGTTGTTTTTTGAGAGTGCTCTTAAACTTGAATACACACTGTGTCAAATAAAATTATCTTCTTTATGACTTACTCAGAGCTTTCTTTTTATGTGGACTGCTGCTACCCCCGGAAAAACTCTGATGACATTCAGCACTATGTGGCGTAGTAGCTACTGGTCTTTTCAGCTTGTATCTCCAAGCATGGAATCCACGCCCTAAGAGAAAGGTGCAGTGAGGGTCACTAGGGCCCCAGTATTCTTTATCTCTGCCCATCGAATAAAGATTGAGTGAAGGAGCGTCCGGGCGCCGTGGCTCACCCCTGTAATCCCAGCACTTTGGGAGGCTTAGGCGGGCGGATCACGAGGTCGGGAGATCAGGACCATCCTGGCTAACACGGTGAAATCCCGTCTCTATTAAAAATACAAAAAAACTAGCCGGGCGAGGTGGTGGGCGCCTGTAGTCCCAGCTACTCGGGAGGCTGAGGCAGGAGAATGGCGTGAACCCGGGAGGCGGAGTTTGCAGTGAGCTGAGATCCGGCCACTGCACTCCAGCCTGGGCGATAGAGCAAGACTCCATCTCAAAAAAAGAAAAAAAAAAAAGAAAAGATTGAGTGAAGGAAGGGATTAGTTACGTAAGCTCTATACTGTACTCACTGGGAAATTAACTTCTTCTACTCTGCCCTATGCACTCTAGTTTTCTTATACTTGGGTTTCCAGCTCTTTCTCCTTACCTCAGGGATATTGTTGGTCTCTGCCCAAGTTCTCCCTCTAAGAGTCATAAATTAGAAAATCTCTTCAGGCAGTAAGCTGGGGTAATTGTAAGACTCACTTCAATTTTTCTTTCTCTTTCTAGCATCACTACCCTGCATTGCCAGATATCCAGTGCCAGAAAGCCTTTCTTTAATAGACTTTGTTCTCTTCTTTATTAGTTGTTTTGAGGAGGAAGGTAAATTGGGTTCCTGCTGCTTCATTTTGGCTGCAAATGAGTCACTTTTGGTCTGCATATTTAACAGAAATTATAGCATGTACATACCCCTGAAAACTCTGTAGCATAAATCCTTATTTTTCTAATGGATATTTGCTTGAAACACATCTGCATTTCAGGTTGTGAAAACATGTAAACAGGCCGGGCACGGTGGCTCACGCCTGTAATCCCAGCACTTTGGGAGGCCAAGGCCGGCAGATCACGAGGTCAGGAGATTGAGACCATCCTGGCTAACACAGTGAAACCCCGTCTCTACTAAAACAAAAACAAAAACAAACAAAAAAAAAATTAGCCGGGCGTGGTGGCGGGCCCCTGTAGTCCCAGCTACTCAGGAGGCTGAGGCAGGAGAATGGCATGAACCCGGGAGGCGGAGCTTGCTGTGAGCCGAGATCGCGCCACTGCACTCCAGCCTGGGCGATAGAGGGAGACTCCGTCTCAAAAACAAAACCAAAAAAAAAACAAGAAAACATGTAAACAAGCACATTCTTTACTGAGGTAAATATTAAACACCACATCTACTTAATGTTAAAGTGACTAGTCATTTTTGTGTAAAAAGCATTCAAAATGATTGGCATTGTAAAACAAAGATCTCAAGTTGATTAACTGTGTTCTAGGTATTTCTATCAGTTTTTAATGTGTTTAAAATTTATATGACTGTTGAACTTCACATACAATTTTTCTCGAGTACATATTACAGAACAGAATTTTTAGGAATTGTAATTATCGGCCGGGCGTGGTGGGTCACGCCTGTAATCCCAGCACTTTGGGAGGCTGAGGCCAGTGGATAACAAGGTCAGGAGTTTGAGACCAGCCTGACCAACATGGGGAAACCCCGTCTCTACTAAAAATACAAAAATTATCCAGGCGTGGTGGAGCATGCCTGTAATCTCAGTTATTTAGGAGGCTGAGGCAGGAGAATCGCTTGAACCTGGGAGGCAGAGGTTGCGGTGAGCCGAGATTGCACCACTGCACTCCAGCCTGGGCAACAAGAGCGAAACTCCATCTCAAAAAAAAAAAAAAAAAACCCCTGTAATTATCATATTTTTAATTTTTTTAATAGACCATTATAATCAGGTAATATTCTGGCTTTAAAAATATTGAAGATTTTCTTCCCATCTATGTTCTTTTAGATATTTTAGAAATGAGGAAAATAGTCTCTATTTTCTAATACTATTCTCAGTCAGACAAGTTTTCAAAAAGGGGAAATAATCCTGAAAAATAAGACACCATTGAGGTATGTAACATCCATACTCTCTAAAAATGCAAATTTTGCACATACCAATTAGGGATTCATTGGGTTACTTGGAGTGACACTCTGGTTCTTGCACCCTATTGTACCAAGAACAAAACACCAAAGGATGACAGAGCTGCCTCAACTAGCATAGTTGCTTGTAATTTTAAACTCTTAATTATTTTAATTCAATTCAATTTTAGTCTTTCTTCTTACTGGATAGGTGGAGGGTAAAGCAGAAAGACATACAAATTTGAGCTTTATTGGCTTTTGTTGAAGAACAAACACATTTTGGGAACCACCATTTCAGATTTCAGAGGTTTTGGTAGGAAAAACTAATATATAAGATCAAAAAATACAAATAAGGACTGTGTGGTGGACTGAAAATAGCACTGCACTTTAGATTCAGATCTACTCGTCTCCTGTGACTGTGAACAAGTTGCCACCTCTCTCTGATCCTCAGTTTTCTTATCTGTAAACTAAGTTTGGAAATACATAATCTGTAAAGGAAATGCCTTTGTAATGCTGCAAGCAGATGCTTCTCTGAAATGCTTCATTTTAGTGTGCAAAGATACAGGTAGTTTAGATACAATTGGATATTACCCCTGGCTAATTGGGAAGTTACATATGAGAGAAGCTTCAGGAGACTGAGTACCTTTTTCATTTTCATTGTTTCATATTCTTAGGGAAGATTTGGCTCATAACCCACAAAGACATTATGAAAATGACCCTACTCGTTTTGCCTATGCCATGTGCTTTTAAATAATGATGACTTTTCCCATTTAATTATGTAGCTAGATATGCTTTGAATTGCATATTAACTCCTTCTGCTCATGCAATAATTTTCTCTGTAATATTCCTGCACTATATTACGTGTACTTATAGAACAGTAAAATTTCTATATTTTACTCTTCCCACATAACTGTTTTAAATATGCTTTTTTTTCATTGGAAATTCTTTCACAATGATGTATTAATTAGCCAAAATGTTATCTTTACTTTTAAATCTGCAAAAGCAATTTTATGGGATGTATCTAGCTCGTTCTCATTTCCAGGGTTTCAAAAGAAAGAGAACCATAAATGGGATAACTCCTGTGGTGTGAGGCACTAGGTAGCGGGGGCACAAAAAATGCATTTCTTCCTAATAGACCCAGCAAATGGGATGCTTCCTACCCTGTGTGACTTTAGAAAGGCGGCTACACTTTGAAGGTTTAGTAGAAAGTCAGGTTTGTAATACAAACAGACTCCAATTCATATTTCTTGGTTCTGATTTGATTTTGTTTCAAGTTATACAAATAAGGTGGTTAAAAGATAAAATATATTTCACCACTTGGAGTCCCTGTATACTAACAACTCTCAGATCGTTAGCATTCAAACTGATTTTGTTTTTTTAGCAGCTCGCCCCCAGTGTCCACTTGTCTATTAAACATTCATAAACATATGCCAATTATTCCTATTTGTATACCATGTTGTAGTTTATAGCACATTTTCATATCTATCTACTTAAATCTTTATAATGACTCTCTGAGATAGGCTAGGCTATAATTTTCAACCATCTTTAATTATATTCACTATTATAAATTCAATTTTACATGGTGTTTTACTTTCACAGTTGAATTTTTAAAAATAATCTTTTATCTTCCTATTAGATTAACTACAAAATAGCTGCACATGTAATAAACATATATGCCAGACACCAACAATTCAAATTCAACATGTCTAAAATGGAATATATTTTCTCCCTTCCCTCCCCATCTTCTGCTTACCATCCATTTCACATACACCAAAGATGATCAATCCTCCTCCTTTTGGTGTTACTTCAGTTCTTAATGACCACCATTTCCCAGTTCTTCTTATTCAGAAATCCCTTTCTTTACCTTGCCCATCTGAGTTGAATTAGCTCTCTGGTTCTATAGCAGCAATTTCAGCAACAGCTACAGTACATTTCCCCTCTTCTCCACTGCCACTGCCATAATTCTATTGCAACAGCCTTATAATTGGACTCCCAATCTCTAATCAAGGAATCCTTCATTTCTCATGCTGCCAAAAATGTGCTTTTCTTAAAACACAGCTGAGAATCCACCACGCCCCTTATCAAATATTCTGTAATGAGCAGTGCAGCTTAATGCTATGAAGTACAATGCCCTTAAATTTATTTTTTTTCTCTGCCACTTAGTAGTTGCATGATCTTGGGAAAATCACTCAACATCTCCCAAACTTATTTTCATCATCTTTTAAAAGGGGGTTGAAAATAGTATTTTGCTCTCAGCATTGAGGATTAAAAAACAATGCTTGTAAAGAGGTTAGCACAGTGGTTGGCACATAGTTTTTGCTTAGAAAGTGTTAGTTGTATCATATGTGTAACATTGGAAAGAACACATTGTAAACTGCTTTGGGTCAGACAGCTAGTAAAGTGAATATTCCAACCTGTGTGTGTCTGAATCAAAAGCATAATTGTCTCCAGTATATTATGCTGATATTTTGACCTTCAGTTTGAGCAGGGAATATAAAATTGGGCCTTAAAGTGGGGAATCAACATCCTTAGTCTTCATATTAGTGTTCTCTAGTGCTGCTTGCTAGATTAGTCCTTGCCCATCTCTGTGAATCTCTGCCTTACCCTGTGGCTAAGAGCTCTTGAGAGTCAAAGAAAGAGCTCTTGCTCTAACTATATTCCCCATCTTGATTTATCTTGCCTTTTTCTGTCCATTTCCTTAGATAAGGCATGATAAATCTTATCCCCAAATCTTTTTACTTAGCTTAGTATTGAGGATGGTGTACAAGTGAGTTTGCTTAATGCTCACTATTTGCTTCACACTATCTGTGTAGAAAACTTCACGAGAAACTATCACCATTGTTTGCTTAGCGGTTCTGTGATATAGTGAACATATACAGGCTTGGAATCACACAGACCGAAGTAGGAATACTAGGTCCTCTACTAGCTAGCTGCAGAATTTGGAGTCAGGTCATTTTTCTCTCTCTAAGCTTCAGTTTTCTCTTCCCAACATAAAGTAGGTATGTGTTACTATCTAATGATTGGGAAAATATCCAATGATTAAAATGCTGTCCAGAATTAAATAATATTTCTAAATACATTTACATTTTATTATATAACAGTATATCTAGGAGATAAACTGTTTGTTCAATCTCTAGTTAATACTTGGTATACACGTGAATTTGTGGTCTGTTTTCCATAACTGTCTGATCACTTGAGCTCCACAGAACACTTGTTGTGACAGAGACCGCTGATTGGCTTTCAATACCCATTCTCATCTTCTTATGTGATCAAATAACTTTTAGTTGGCCACAGAGCTGCCTAATGATTTCACTCTGTGGCCTGTCCACAAATTATGCAGCTAGCTAATGGAGGACTTAGGATTCCTACTTAGGTCTGTGTGATTCCAAAGCCTACTTACGTCCCATACAACTATGAGTGGTCATGTGTCTAAATTCTGATGAATGGAATGTAAACATAAGTAAAATGTGCAACATCTGGGAATGCTTAGTAAGAAAAAGCTTTTTAAAACATGTTTTTTCTTTTTTTTTCTTGAGATGAAGCCTTGCTCTGTCCCCCAGGCTGGAGTTCAGTGGCACAATCTGGGCTCACTGCAACCTCCACCTCCCGGGTTCAAGCTATTCTCCTGCCTCAGCCTCCATGATAGCTGGGATTACAGGTGCCCACCACCATGCCCAGCTATTTTGTGTATTTTTAGTAGAGACAGGGTTTCACTATGTTGGCTAGGCTGGTCTTGAACTCCTGACCTCGAGTGATCAACCTCAGCCTCCCAAAGTGCTGGGATTACAGGCGGGAGCCATGGCAGCCAGCTGGACTCTGTATCTTTTGTTCCCTTGGCTACTGACTGGAATGCAGGAGTTGTGTAGAATATGGATCAGTTGTTTTGGATCATGAATGGAAAAGTCATGTTGCAAAAGGTAGAGCGATAAGACACTGTGATCCTGGACCCCTTATTGTGGAGTATCCATACTAGTCTGATCCACGAAACTGGACCATTATGTGAAAGAAATCAATTTTAAGCCACTATTATACTATTTTTTTTCATGATAACAGCTGAAGAAAATCCTGATAAATACAGTTGAAAACCATTGAAATAATGTATATGAAATAGCTGATCCGTTAATTCATTCTTATAATTGCATTTGATCAGTTCCTTCCTTTGTTGAGCAATCTTTCATTGTGTTTGTTTTATCACCCTAAAATAATGTTGGGTTATGGACTCATGGGCCTCTGCAAGACCTAAATACTTCCCTCTCCCTGAACAGACATATTTTGTGCTATATTAATTATTTTGACCTTCATGAACAGTCATGCATAGCAATTTTCTGAGATGCTCTCTGAAGTCTCTGAAGCTATAATACGCAGTACTTTTTATAAGAGGCACTTTTGATTATTAACTTCACTGAAAGTAATAGGCAGGAAGATTTGTGGTGCTGTCTGTTTCCATGTATTCAAGATTGCATTGCCACTTCATAATGCTTCTTGTTATTGCAAGCTGATTAGATAGAGTGTAGACTCTATGGAAAATGACACAACTTAATACCTTTACAGAGTAAATTACAAAAGTATTATAAACAATAAAAAATTCTTCAGAATTAATTGAACGTAAAGCATCCTTTTTTCCCTCAGCATAAAACTATAGGTGGAATTGGATCGTATCTGGATAGTAATGAAACATCCTATTAGCTTTCAGTTATGGTCCTGAACAGCAACTCTTGCTCTCAAGCTCTCTTGCTCTCTCCTTTTTGCTCTGTCTCTTTCACTTTCTTTCTCTTTTTCTTTATCCTCTTTCTCCCCTTTGCTCTGTTTTTTGTTTTTTGTTTTTTTTTCTGTTCATTGGTGAGCTAATCTGGGACTCTGTGTTCAGGACTCTCAAATCAATAGATATTAAGGTTTTAGACCAGAAGATAATACAATTGACCAAACATTAAATGCATTACATGATAATAATTGTAATTTCATACTTATTATGCACACGCAAATGTACTCAATTATTACAAAAGAAAAAAACTCATTCAAACCAAAAGTTTAATTACAGTGGAAAGAGGCATATTGGTTGGGCTGCAGATAATAAAATATTATTACATTCCCTTGTTTTTATGTGGTGCATTTTTCCCTCAACTTTACAGTGTTGGTTTGGGGTATTTAATGCTATTAACTGTTGCAATGAGATACTGAGAAATTTTATTCTTTTTCATTAGGATTGAGGATATATGCCTACAACTAAATACTTAAAGAACTCTGTGCTTAATGTTCTGCTCCTAACTACAACAGTGCATCACTGCGGCATCTCCATTAACTTGTTCAATATTCCAGAGACTGCTGTGCCTGGCAGTTGGAGAGCATCAAGAAGATAAACTATGTGAGCTATTTTTCACTCATATATAGAGCACATCTGTTGACATCTTAAATGCTAATTAATAAATAAAAAACTTGGGCCTCATTCAGAATTGATAGAAGATGAATTACTTCATTTTCTCTTTCCAAATATAGAACATGAATGGGAACTGAAGCAGAGTTCTCCCTTCAGTAAATCAGTTGTGCTGATTTACACGTGCCTACTTTATGTTGGGAAGGGAAAACTGAAGCTTACAAAGGTAAAATGACCTGCCTCCAAATTATGCAGTTAGCCAGTAGAGGACCTAGTATTTCTACTAACGTCTGTGTGATTCCAAGCCTACATACGTTCACTGTATCACGGAACCTCTAAGCAAACAATGGTGATAGTTTTCAGAGTCAGAATAACAATTCTCAAAGCTTAGGTTACTTTCAGAGAAAGAGAGAAAAGAGTTTTTTGTTTGTTTTTTTTTTTAAATGTCATTTGTCTGTCTCTGTAGGAAAATGCATATTGATTTTTAGGCTGTGCCAAGAGAAACGGGGACACTTTGAGGGCCATGTAGGCCCCTTTGCTAATTAGAATGTTATCTGTGAGCTATTTCTATTGGTTTCAGGGCCTATATTGACCAATCCTATCAAAGAGCTTTAAGAAAAGGCCATTATCATGCGCAATAGAAAACATACGCTGAACATTGAACACCTGCATGGCTATGACTTATTATTATTATTATTATTATTTAAAAAACACCATTAAATGGCAGCCTTGTAAAAAGCAGAAAGAGTTCTACTCATGTGATAGAAAATACTTCATGGCAATATGTTTTAGTGACATGAGCCATTTTTCTCTCTTTAGATTTTTGGGATAAAGATATTGTTCTGTAAAGTCGTAACACAAGCATACACTATTACTGGAGCAAAGAGTGTGATTAATCCATATTCTGCAACACTTCTTCAGTAAGCTATATTTTATGTAAAAAGACAGAAGTCTTAGGCTTCTTTGTGCAGTTGTAGTTGCTGGACTAGAACTGAATCTGTAGGTGTCCTGATCCATTTATTGGAGAGAAAAAGTGATTCCATATTATATTAAATCATAAGGGAGTTTGTTCTGGTATCTCATAGTGGCTCATGCTCTGGTCTTGTTTTCTTATTATTTTTTAAAGAAGACTGTGAGATGAGGGATTTGTCAGAGTTAGAGATTTTTATCTAGTTAAAGGTCAGGTCCTGAGCCATTGATTTGATTACTGAGGCATTGGGTCATTAAGTTGCCTGAAATAGCCTTGTTGCAAATGTTCACTGGTGAGCTAATCTGGGACTTTGTATTCAGGGTTTGCATTACCTACTATGGAAAATACTAAGATAAAATTGTGAAAAAAACTGTAGTCAGAGATGGGTAGGTCACAGGAGTACGAGATTAGTACATGAAACCATTTGTGATTGGAGGATATACATTCACTTCCTTTCCAAGCTCTTTTCTAAGGCTTGAAATTCCACTATTGAAGCTTTCTTATTTTTCATTAAAATCTGTGACAACCTTAAGGAGTGGAATGACAAAGGTCTGGGATACGCAACATTGCCCAGAAGGATTGGACTGTGTGGAGTGCAGCACTTCTGAGCTTGTGAACAAAACGAAAATGCTGTGGGAAGCCAAGACCACACTGAGCCTCCTTCAAAATGTTTTCAAGGAACATACTTTTCTGATCCCATTTTACAAAATCTAAAGAAACCTAAATTATAGCTAATAAAAAGAAGAGTGCTGGACTTGGAGTGCTGGGATCCTAGCTGCAGCTGTGCTTACTTATCATGGGACCTAGGACTAATCAGTGAACCCCTATGTGGAAACTCTGCTTCCTCATGTAAAGCCTGCACATTTCCGAGGATGCTCTCTAAGCTCTAACATTCTACATTTTATAATGTAGATAGCTAGAAATTGGTTCAGTTTTCAGGGAAACGCATAACACTTAGCAAACAGATGAATTGTGTTTCCATTTCAACTACCATTGCGCAAATTAATTGTTTAAACCATAGAGTCCTAATTATTGTCGAGAGTGACTTTCAAGTTATTATTCTGGTTTGGAATTTGGGGAGGAGCACTGCAGAATGTATTTCTATATACATCATAGTAAAAAGGGCATCCAGTTTTAACTGTGCCACTGTATCAGTAAATTCCACTTTACTCTTTCTGCTTTCGTTTCTTTATTTCTAAGGTCTTTTGAACTACTTTATTTTATCCTTTTCTATTTGCTCCACATAACAGCTCATTATAGATGTATACATTTTAGTGTTTATATTTTTTCAAGGAAAATCAGAATTTAATCATTCTAAATAATTGTTATATAATCATGATTTAAAAGGACAACTTTTTACATTCCCTAAAATATTTCTAATGTAGCCGTATTTAGAAGCTTTCACAATCCTGCTCATAAAATACATAGTGGAGTTTTATAGTCTCTGAGAGAGTATATCCTCATGCTAGATAGTTTAAGTGTCCAAGTCATAGCATTTTGGTGACTCTTAGTCATTTCCTTGTCAGTCAACCATCTCAGGCTGCTTACATGCTTTTATGTTCTTCCAACTTCCATGACCAGAGGATGGATTAATTTCCTGTAAATATATAATTATACACATGCCCACTTGTTCCAAAGTGACATCAAATACCTCTTATCAATAGCAGTGTCAGAGCAAGCTTTCATTAAAGCACAGGAGAAGAGCTACTTTAAGTGTTTCTGAGAACAGGATCATAGGTCTATGAAATAGAGAGGGAGAGAAAGAGAGAGAGAGAGAGAGACTGCTGAGGCAACCTCTGTTTGCTCCCTGAGGTCACTCCTCTGCAGGTGTGGGAGAGCTGCATTTACACAATATTGCACACCACTGGATTGAGGCTGGTAGCTAATGTTTATGGAACAAATAAATCTCTCTCAGTAGCATAAGCAGAAAATGACTCATGGAAATATAATTTGCTTCGGTGCTTTATTTTCTACTGGAAAAAGGATGAAAGCAAGTTATTCCAAAAGAATCTCACCAATAATCCATTTACCTTAATGTACAAAAAAAAAAAAAATGCTGTTTTTCATATGTCTCAATCCTTGTCCCAGCTATCTTATGAGCTGTGTGACCTTAGGCAAGTTTCTCTTGGCTTCCTCATCTTTAAAACAGAGATACTAACAGTACTTATTTTATAGTCTCATGGTAAAGATTAAGTGAAATAAAGTATTTTTAAATGGTTTAGCACAGCATTGAGGTGATAGTAAGTGCATCATAAATGTTATTGTTTTTAGTTATCTACAACTGTGGGAGACTCATGAGTTCCTGGAGAGTGGAAAATGCTTCTGATGTATTATTCATCCTTGTATTTGATTGACATTGTTTTAGTGAGGTAAGATAAGCATTAGGTTTGGAGCCCTGGCTTTGCCATTTACTATTTCTGTGCCTTTGGGAGAGTTCCCCTCTTCTTCTCTTCCCATCCTTGCCTTAACCAGTGAGCTTCAGTAATAATTGTAATCACATTACATGTCTGATATAGGAATTCAATCAGATAAAGTACATGGTGCTATTAGAGATCTTGATAAAGTATAGCTATTATTTATTTATGTGTGCTCCACTAATGGTAGATACATTACATTATTAAGTACATAAGTTATTTTCCATTCTGCTTCTTTAGGTTAATTTATCATAAATAGTTTCCATGTTTTTTCCCACTGTAATGATTTTATTGCAAGACGTCTTAGTCCATTCCTGCTGCTATAACAAAATACCTTAGTCCAAGAAATTTATAAATAATAGAAATTTATATCTCACAGTTACAGAGATTGAGAAATCTAAAATCAAAACACTAGCAGAGTCATTGTCTGGTAAGGGCTCACTCTCTGCTTCCAAGATGGTGCTTTGTTGCTGAATCCTCTGGTGGAAGGGATAAAAGGGAAAAAAAGGAGTAGGGGGCCCCTTTCAACATGTTTTATAAGATCACTTGTCCTATTCACGAACACTCATGACTTAATCACTTTCCCAATGGCTCCACCTCTTAATATTATCACAGTGGGTATAAAGTTCCAACAAACAAATTTTGGAAGGACACTGCTATGGTCTAAATGTATCCATCCAAATTTATACGTTGGAAATTAAATCCCCAGTGCAACAGTTTGGGTAATTTAATTGTCTAACTTTTTACCATTATTATATAGGAGTCAAGAAAATCTGCATCAGTTCATAGTCCTGAGACCTACACAGGTTTTATCAACAAAAATAAGAAGACTCAGTTGGAGATTCGAAGATAGTTGACTACATGCAGCCAGATGGTATAGCTGCCACTGAGGGATCAAGACGACTGGTGCACTCCTAACAGATCTTCAGAAGGAAGGCACTAAGGTGGATGGAGGGAAGGCACAGAAGATGGGCTGAAGAGAAAGGAAGCTGGGAACCCTGCACGGGGCTACCATATCCTGGGACTCATTCCCGGCCCGTGTGGCACAAATGAATGAGTTGAACTGGCAAGGAGCAACCTGGGCCTCTGGAATCCTGGCAGGAGGAAATCCCTAGACCACCATGGACACTTGAGTTGGCAGGGAGAGCTTCTTAGAGAAGTGCTAAGGTGAGCACACCAACCTATGCGGAGCCCAGTGGGTTTGGTTTGGGAGTGTCTGTAGTGGAGCACAGCCAGGGATGCCCATCCTTTTAGCCTTGACTTGCTCCCATAGGAGACTTTAGCCTTAGGGGAGCTGTTGGACCTGAACTCTGCAAGGTGATCTTGCCCATCAAATGGGGCTGGTCCAACCTGAAAACCCCTTGGTCTGCTGGCCTCTCTCAGGACCCCATCCTGGTTGCACTTGCTTGCAATGCAGCATTGGGTGCCCCAAGGCACCGCACCATAACTCCTGCACTAGTGGACTGTGTCTGACGGATGAGAGCTTCAGTTGGGCAGCCCCCATGGCCATGCACCACCCTGCCTACTCCCTCCCGCCACTGTAGCTTCCCCCAGGTCTATGGCTGCCCTTTACATCTGTCAGCATGTGTGTCTGTAAGTGGATTTTGCCTTACCTGCCCTGCCAGTGAACATTTGTGTGCACACCCTGCCCTGCTTCTGCTGCTGGTGGGAATGCACTCTGCCCCCACTCCCTTTCCTTATCATCATTTCATTCAGAGTTTTGGCAGGCACAGATTCTGCCAGCCCTGCCCCCATCAGCACCCTGCCCCTGTGCCAACACTGCTGCTGGAGTGAAACTAGGCATGCAGAACAGCAAGCCCTCCACAACCCTGAGCAGCCAGAGGGTGCACACAGACCTGTGCCCTCCAATGCTCTGCCCCTGTGCTAACGCCACAAGTGTGACAGCATGCACAACCTCCAACAGGCCCCCTTTCTGCTCGCCCTATACCAGCTGTGCTGCCTCTGCCACTGCTGTGAATGCTGCCAAGAAGATAGGCACCCTGGCACCCACTAACACCCTGCTGCAGCCAGCTAGCATGCACCCCTCCAAGTTGCTGCTTGCATGCACCCCTCCATATGTTGCTGCCACTGCTGCTGGGACATGCAAATTAGAAAAGATCCCACTACCTTTGCCCTAAGAAATGCTTTGCCTGGCACCAACCATCAGAGTGTAGTGACCACTGGTCCAAAAGCATCTTGGTCCCCTAGTGCAGTGGGTTGATACCTCAAGGAGCCAGAGAATGACATTGGGGTCTGATATAAGTCCCTCAGAGTTTGAGCATGCGGTACAAATGTTGAAAACTGAGCCTTGGCCCCTAAAATTTTCCAAAAATGAAGCTAGTTAACTGAATCCACCTGTGATAGTTAAAAGTGAGTGTCAACTTGATTGGATTGAAGGATGCAAAGTATTGATCCTGGGTGTGTCTGTGAGGGTGTTGCCAAAGGAGATGAACATTTGAGTTAATGGGCTGGGAAAGGTAGACCCACCCTTAATCTGGGAGGGCACAATCTAATCAGCTGTAAGTGCGGCCAGAATATAAGCAACAGAAAAATGTGAAAATACAGACTGGCCTAGCCTCCCAGCCTACATCTTTCTCTGGTGTGGATGCTTCCTGCCCTCAAACATCAGACTCCAAGTTCTTCAGTTTTGAAACTCAGACTGGCTCTCCTTGCTCCTCAGTCTGCAAATGGCCTATTACAAGACCTTGATTGTGTGAGTTAATATTTAATAAACATATATATACATATATATATATATTCCATTAGTTCTGTCCCTCTAGAGAACCCTGACTAATAAACCACCTTATACCGCAATCAAACCCTCAAGGTCATCAAATAAGATAAAAGAAATAAAAGCCCTTCCAAAGGAGAGTAACTTCAAAGACTGAAGGAACACCAGCCTACAAAGATGGGAAACAACCAGTGCCAGACCTCTGACAACTCAAAAAGCCAGAGTGCCTTCTTTCCTACAAACGATTGTGCTACCTTTTCAGCAAGTGTTCTGAACTGGACTGAGATGGTTGAAATGACAGAAATAGAATTAAGAATATAGATAGGAACAAAGATCCCTGAGATGCAGGAGTACATTGAAACCCAATCCAAGGATGCCACAAATCACAACAAATGATATAGGAACTGACACACAAAATAAGCAGTATAGAAAAGAATGTAACTGACCTGATAGAACTGAAAAACAGACTACAAGAATTTTATAATGCAATTGCAAGTATTCATAGCAGAATAGACCAAGAGAAAAAACAATCCCAGAGCTCAAATACTGGATTTCTGAAAAAAGACTGTGAAACAAGAACAGAGAAAAAGAATGAAAAGGAAAGAATGAAATCTCTGAGAAATATGGAATTATTTAAAGAGTCAAAATCTATGACTCATTGCTGTCCCTGAAAGAGATGGGGAGAATAAAAACAATTTAGAAAACATATTTTGGGATATCATCCAGGAGAATTTTCCCATTCTAGCTAGAGGGGTTAACACTCAAATTCAGGAAATGCAGAGAAGTTCCACAAAAATATTCACAAGAAGACCATCCCAAGTCTATTTATTTAACCATTATCATAAAGGAGTCAAGGATATCTACATTAGTCTATAGGCCTGAGACCTACACAAGTTTTGTCAACAAAATAAGAATAGTCAGTTGAGGATTCAAAGGTAGCTGCCTGGACATAGCCAAGTGGTACAGCTGCCACTCAGGGAACAGGAAGACTGTCAGAGTTCTTGCACAGATTCGCCAAGGTCAAAATGAAACAAAACATGTTTAAGGCAGCTAGAGAGAAAGGCCAGGTCACCAGCAAAGGGAAACCCATGAAACTAACAGTGGACCTCTCAGCAGAAAGCCTACAAATCAGAAAAGGTTGGGGCCAATATTCAACATTCTAAAAGAAAAGAAACTCCAATCCAGAATTTTGTATCTGGCCAAACTAGGCTTCATAAGCAAAGATGAAATAAGATCCTTTTTGGATCAGCAAATGCTGAGTGAATTTGTTGCCACTAGATCTGTCACTAGAGCTCCTGAAGGGAGCACTAAATGTGGAAAGGAAGGACTGTTACCAGCCATTCCAAAAACACACTTAAGTACACAGAGTGACACCATAAAGCAACCACACAAACAAGTCTGCATAATAATCAGCTAACATCATGCTGACAGGATCAAATCCACACATATCAATGCTAACCTTGAATGTAAACAAGCTAAATGCTCCAAGTAAAAGGCACAGAGTGGCAAGATAGATTAAAAAAAAACCCAAAATCAATCAAACAAACAAAAAAAACCAAGCCCCATTGGTATTCTGTCTTCAAGAGACCCATCTCACATGCAATGATGCCCATATGCTCAAAATAAACAGATGGACAAAAATATGCCAAGCAAATGGAAAGCAGAAAAAAAAAGCAGAGGTTGGAAACCTAATTTCAGACAAAATAGACATTAAACCACCAAAGATCAAAAAAAGAAAGAAAGAAAGGCATTACATAATAATAAAGGCTTCAATTCAACAGGAAGACCTAACTATCCTAAATATATAGGCACCCAAAAGAAGAGCACACAGATTCATAAAACAAGCTCTTAGACACCTTCAAAGAGACTTAGACTCCCATCCAATAAAACACTGGAGACTTAAACACTCTACTGACAATATTAGACAGAACATCAAGGCAAAAAATTAACAAAGACATTCAGGACCTGAACTCAACACGAGCTTAAACGGAGTTGACAGACATTTACAGAACTCTCCACCCCAAAACAACAGAATATACATTCTTCTCATCTGCACAGGGCACATCCTCTAAAATTGACCACATATTCAGATATAAAACACTCCTCAGCAAATGCAAAAGAATTGAAAACATAACAATCACTCTCTCAGACCACAGTGCAATCAAATAAGAAATACTACTAAGAAATTCACTCAAAATAATATAATACCATGGAAATTGAATAACCTGCTCCTGAATGACTTCTGGGTAAATAATGAAATTAAGGGAGAAATCAAAAAGTTATTTGAAGCTAAAAAGGACAAAGATACAATATTTTAGAATCTCTAGGACACAGCTAACACAGTGTTAAGAGGAAAAATTATAGCACTATTTGCCAAAATCAAAAAGTTAGAAATGTCTCGAATTAAAAACCTAACATCCCAACTAGAGAGAAAAGAGAAGCAATAGAAAACCAACCCCAAACCTAGCAGAAGACAAGAAATAACCAAAAATCAGAGCTGAACTGAAGGAGATTGAGACATGAAGAACCATTCAAAAGACAACAAATTTAGCAGTTGGTTTTTTAAAAAATTAATAAAATAGACTGCTAGCTAGAATAATAAAGAGGAAAACAGAGAATATCTGAATAAATAAAAATACAAATAACAAAGGGAATACTAACACTGACCTCATAAAAATACAAATAACCACTATAGAATATTATGAAAACCTCCATGCACAGAAACTAAAAAATCTAAAAGGACTAGATAAATTCCTAGACAAATACACCCTCAAAAGACTGAGCCAGGAAGAAATTGAATCCCTGAACTGACCAAAAACAAGCTTGAAAATTAAGTCAGTAATAAATATCCTACCAACTGAAAAAAAAGCCCAGGACAAGAGAGATACACAGCCACATTCTACTAGATATACAAAGAAGACCTCGTGTCATTTCTACTGAAACTATTCCAAAAAAATTGGAGGAGAGACTTCCCCCTAACTCATTCTATGAGGTTAGCATTATTCTGATACCAAAACATGGCAGAGACACAACAAAAAAAAATAAAATTCAGGCCATATCCTTGATGGATATAAATGCACAAATCCTCAGCAAAATGGCCATATCCTTGATGGATATAAATGCACAAATCCTCAGCAAAATATTGGCAAACCATATCCAGTAGCACATCAAAAAGCTAACCCATCACAATCAAACCAGCTTTATATCTAGGATGCAAGGTTAGTTCAACATATGCAAATCAATAGATGTGATTCATCACATAAACGGAACTAAAAGCAAAAACCAAATAATAATCTCAATAGATGGAGAAAAGGCTTTTAATAAAATTCAACACCACTTCATGTTAAAAACTCTTAATAAAGGAAATGTTGAAGGAATATACCCAAAAGTAGTAAGAGCCATCTATGGCAAATCCACAGCCAAGATCATACTGAATGGCAAAAGCTGGAAGCATTCCCCTTGAGAACTGGAACGAGACAAACAAGGATGCCCTCTCTTACCACTCCTATTCAATGTAATATTTGAAGTCCTCGCCAGAACAATCAGGCAAGAAAAAGAAATAAAGGGCATCCAAATAGGAAGAGAGGAAGTCAAACTATCTGTTTGCAGATGACATGATTCTGTGTCTAGTAAACCCCATGGTCTTGGCCCAAAAGCTCCTCAATCAAATAAACAACTACAGTGATGCCTTAGAATACAAAATCAATGTACAAAAGTCACTAACATTCCTATACACAAACAACTGTTAAGCTGAGAGCTTAAACTTCCTCTATAAAACTAAATCTCCCTGGATGCATAGAACGACTTAGCATCTATTCTAGACTATCATGGGAATTAAAAACAAAAGCCAGAGTTCATTCCAGACTCTGGAATCCTATGTAATTAGTATTGGTCAAACAGTTTCACATAAACCACATCTTAAAGGAACTATATTATTTCTTCCAACGATGATCATAGAATAATATTTCAGTTCAAATTTAGAATGGACCAAGAACTCACACCTCTCAGTTTTAAAGCATCTTTACAGTTTTATTTATATTATTGGTATCTATAGTTGATGTAACTTGAATCAAATCCAGGACGTTTTGCCTCCAGTCCATGCTGTTGATTACAATCACATACTTCCTGTTCTGTGTCATTCAAAAGTGTAAATTTTGCCCATAGAATTTATGAAAACAATTATAATCAGGATAGCCAGGGTTTGACTATTATTTTGATTAAGCCCTGTAAACTAGCTGTAGCTGTCATTACTTAATACTCTCAGATAGGACTTCTACAATATTTTAAAAATTCAAATTTATCATTGAAAATGTGCCATTTTGAACAACTGTTTTTATGAAATAGTTCATAAATGCACAAAAGTATATGTAACATATAAAGAATAAAAGGTAGTAAATCCCTAGGTACTCACTATCTATCTTAAATGAAGCCATTATCCTAAATTATATTTTCAAACATTTTACCCTATGTATATGACTTGTGCAATATTATACCATCAAATTTTGCATTATCTTAAAATATGGTATATGCTTGCTTACCTTTTTTCAATATCATATTTAGCAGCAGACATTCCATGAATGAGATATGAAACTCTGCTTTATTAAGCCACTGAGATGTTAAGATTGTCTATTCCTACAGCATAACCTAGCATATCCTGAGTGATAAATATAGCCACTTTCATTTTCTTAAAAGATGATGTTAAGAGCATATAAGAAAAAAAGCGTAAGTAATAGGCCAAGGTAAATGAATTTAAGGCTGCAATTGCCTGAATCTTTATACCTGATAATTACAGTGATGTAATTCAACCAAGTTTAGCATTCAGTCTCATATAAATACACGGTGTCAGATTTACAAATGAAACTTCTTTGACTAATGGAAGGGTATACCTGTAGCAACTCAGGAAAAAGAGATTCCAAAACTGAACTCAGACTGAATCAAACCACTGAAGAAAAATAGCTTTTAACACCATCAGCTTGCATCCCTTTGAGATATTTGGGTGGGATGGCTACTTTGTTGTGCAGACACCATTTAATGTTCTTTTTGTTTTTGTTGGGTATACTGAATTACAGATCTAAACCATTTTGGGGGGCTTATCATAATACTGAGTCTCCTGGCTTCACAAGCCATTTCCTTTATAATATGAGGACTCTAGGGAAATCTGGCAGCCATTTCACTTTGTCTCTAATACTGAAGTAGAACACATTGAAGCCATATGGTGGTATCTGGTTTGTGAAAAGCAACAAAAAATCAAAACAAAAAAATCCCTAAGTTCATAAAAATATTTTAAAATAAATTTGGATGGGGGTTTCAGAAACTTTTGCCACAATAGTAATATTGAAAGGGGAACTCTCTTGCTTCAGATTTCTTGGAAATAATTTTAATTCAAAAATTTTTTTGTTTGGTTTTGTTTGCTCTTTGTTTTCAATACTAGGACATGCCACTAGAGAAAGAAAATATGGAATATTCAACAGCTTAACAAGTTACTGTTTGCCAAGGCTTAAGGAGGGATGGGGCAGGACAAAAATGGGTGTGGCTATAAAAGGACTATATGAAGGATTTTTGTGGTGATGAAAGTGTTTTCTTATATGACTATATCAATGTCAATATCCCAGTTGTGATATTGTATTATGATTCTGCAAGATATTACCATTTTGAAAACTGGAGTATATGGGACTTCTCTGCACTATTTCTTACAATTGTGTGTAAATCTACAATTATCTCAAAATAAAAAATTTAATTAAAAAAGACAAGAAATAGAAAGGAAAATATGTATAAACGGGTATCTGGTAAGGTATTTGTACCTAGAATGTACAAAAACCTCTTACACCTCAATTACAAATAAACAATCCAATCAAAACATGGGCAAAAGATTTTAAAAAATGCTTCACCAAAGAAAATATTCAAATAACTACTAAGTACACAAAAGGATCCTCAACATCACTAGTCATTATCAGAATGCAAAAATAAGCCACAATAAGATACTCCTTCACATCCATTAGAATGCTTTAATCAAATGACAGACAATAATGTGTGTTGAGAAATTGGAACCTAAATCTAATCCTGGTTGAAATGTAAAATGGTACAATTGCTTTGGAATACAGATTGTTAGTTTCTCAAAAGTTAAACACAGAATTGCCATATGACCCAGCAATTTCACTCCTAAGTATGCACTCAAGAAAATTGAAAATATATGTCCACAGAAAAACTTATACACAAATGTTCAAAGTAGCATTACTCATAATAACCAAAAGATGGAAAACATCCAAAAGCCCATCAATTTGTGAATGAGTAAACAAAATATGGTTCATACTTACAATGGAATATTCAGCCATAAAAAGAAAGACATGCTATCACATCTCAAAAACAATATGGTGGTGGGGTGCAGTGGCTCACATGTATAATCCCAGCACTTTAAGAAGCTAAGGCACAAGGATCCCTTGAGTTCACGAGTTTGAGACCAGCCTGAACAAAATGGCAAAACTCCATCTCTACCAAAATACCAAAAAAATTAGCTGGGTGTCATGGCCCATGTCTGTAGTCACAGATACTTGGGAGGCTGAGGCAGGAGGATTGCTTGATCCTGGGAAGTGGAGGTTGCAGTGAGCCAAGATCTCACCATTGCACTCAAGCCTGGGTTGCAGAACAAGATTCTTTGTCAAAAATAAATAAATAAAATTAAAACATTATGCTTAGTGTAAGAAGCCAAACTGGAGACCACATATTTTATTATTCCATTTATATAAAATATCCAAAAAGCTAAAACTTTAAAGATAGAAAGTAGGTAAAGAGTTGCCTGGTGATATGGTTTGGCTCTGTGTCCCCACCCAAATTTCATCTCATAATTCCCATAATTCCAATGTGTTATGGGAAGGACCCAGTCAGAGATAACTGAATCATGGGGTTGGAACTTTTCCGTGTAGTTCTTGTGATAGGGAATAAGTCTCATGAGATCTGATGGTTTTTAAAATGGAAGTTTCCTTGAACAAGCTCTCTCTCTTTGCCTGCTGCCCTCCATGTAAGATGTGACTTGCTCCTCCTTGCCTTCCACCATGATTGTGAGACTTCTCCAGCCACTTGAGTAAGTCCATTAAACCTCTTTCTTTTGTAAATTGCTCAGTCTCTAGTATATCTTTATTGGCAGCATGAAAACGGACTAATACACCTGGTGTGATGGTGGTGGGTAACAGGGATTAGTAGTAAATGTGCATGAGGGTTCACATTGAATGATGAAAATGTTCTAATACTGATTCATGGAGATGGCTTTGATAATTTTACCAAACTTGGTAAATTTACCAAAAAAAGAATATACTATAAACTTGAAAAAGGAGAAATATATAATATGCTAATATGCTTCCATAAAATTATTTCAAAACAATGATAAAATTCTATGTATTGACAGTTGTATTAGTCTGTTCTCACATTGCTAATAAAGACAAAACCAAGACTGGGTAATTTATGAAAAAAAAATGGTTTAATGGACTCACAGTTCCACATGGCTGGAGACGCCTCACAATCATGGCAGAAAGCAAGGAGAAGAAGCACACGTCTTACATGGTAGCAGGCAAGTGAGCAGGGGAACTGCCCTTTATAAAATCATCACATCTCATGAGGCTTATTCACTACCACGAGAACAGCATGGGAAAACTTGCTCCCATGATTCAATTACTTCCCACCAGGACCCTCCCATAACATGTGAGGATTATGGGAGCTACAATTCAAGGTGAGATTTGGGTGGGAACACAACAAACCATATCATTCCCCCCTGGCCCCTCCCAAATATCATATCCCACATTTCAAACATAATCATGTCTTCCCAACAGTCCCCCAAAGTCTTAACTCATTTCAGCATTAACCCAAAAGTCCAAGTCCAAAGTGTCATCTGAGACAAGGCAGGTCTCTTCCACCTATGAGCCTGCAAAATCAAAAGCAAGTGAGTTACTTTCTAGATACAATGGGAGTATAGGCACTGGATAAATGCTCCCATTCCAAATTGGAATAATTACAGGCCCTATGGAAGTCTGAAGTCCAATAGGGCAGTCATTAAACTTTAAAGTTCCAAAGTGATATCCATTGATTCCATGTCTCACATCCAGGTCACACTGATACAAGAGGTGAGCTCACACAGCCTTGAGTAACTCTGCCCCTGTGGCTTTGCAGGGTATAGGCCCCCTCCCAATGGCTTTCATGACTGGCGTTGAGTGGCTTTTCCAGGCACATAGTGCAAGCTGTCAGTGAATCTACCATTCTGGAGTCTGGAGGATGGTGGTCCTCTTCTCACAGGTTCACTAGGTAGTGTCCCAGTAGGGACTCTGTGTAGGGGGCTTCAACCCCACATTTCCCTTCTGCATTGCCCTAGCAGAGATTCTCCATGAGGGTTCCACTCCTGTAGCAAACTTCTGCCTGAACATCCAGGCATTTCTATTCATCCTCTGAAATCTAGGTGGAGGTCCCCAAACCTCAATTCTTGACTTCTTTGCACCCACAGACCCAACACCAGTGTAAGCTGCCAAGGCTTGGGTCTTGCACCCTCTGAAGCAACAGCTTGAGCTGTACCTTGGCCCCTTTTAGCCACTGCTGGAGCTGAAGCAGTTGGGATGCAGGGCACCATATCCTGAGGCTGCCCAGCACATAAAACCATTTTTCCCTCCTGGGCCTCCAGGCCAATGATGGGAGGGACTGCCACGAGGTTCTCTGATATGCCCTGGAGATATTTTCCCCATTGTCTTGGGGATTAACATTTGGCTCCTTGTTACTTATGCAAATTTCTACAGCAGGCTTGAATTTCTGCCCAGAAAATAGGTTTTTCTTTTCTATTACATCATCAGGCTGCAAATTTTCCAAACTTTTATGCTCTGCTTCCTCTTGAATGCTTTGCTGCTTAGAAATTTCTTCCACCAGATACCTTAAATAATCTCTCTCAAGTTCAAAGTTCCACAGATCTCTAGGGGAGGGGCAAAATGCTGCCAGTCTCTTCGCTAAAGCATAACAAGAGCCACCTTTGGTCCAGTTCCCAACAAGTTCCTCACTTCCATCTGAGACCACCTCAGCCTGGACTTTATTATCCATATCACTATCAGCATTTTGGTCAAATCAATTTGACAAGTCTCTAGGAAGTTTCAAACTTTCCCACATTTTCCTATCTTTTCCTGAGCCCACCAGACTGTTCCAACCTCTGCATGTTGCCCAGTTCCAAAGTTGCTTCCACATTTTCAGATACTCTTTTAGTAGTGTCCCACTCTTGGTACCAATTTACTGTATTAGTCCATTCTCACACTGCTAATAAAGACATACCTGAGACTGGGTAATTTGTAAAGAAGAAGAGGTTTAGTGGACTCACAGTTCCACATGGCTGGGAGGCCTCACAATCATGGCAGAAGGCAAAGGAGGAGCAAAGGCACGTCTTACATGGTGGCAAGCAAGGGTGTGTATGCGGGGAACTGGCTTTTATAAAACCATCAACTCCCATGAAGCTTATTCACTATCACAAAAACAGCATGGAATAATTGCCCCATGATTCAATTACCTCTGACCAGGTCCCTCCCATGACATATGGGGATTATGGGAGCTACAATTCAAGATGTTTGGGTGGGAACACAGCCAAACCATGTCAATAATCTATCAGAGGTTACTGGGTAGTGTAGGTTTACTCGTAAAAATACTGATTATTTGGTTCTTTTTTCTTCATGATCATTCTCTCAGTTGAAGTCTATCAGGAACTCAAATCAGATGCAGAATTTGTAGTGCAGTTAGTATCTTGAGAATTGTTAGGTGATGAGTTATTGGTTCTTCCCTTGGTGTAAATGATGGAAACAAGTACAAATATGTTTTTTAACAAATATATCAGCTACATATGCTAAATAGATTGATTTTGCCATTCCACAATGTATACATACATCAAAAACATCACGGCTAACATACATTTATTTAATTTTTACTTGTCTATTAAAAGAAAAAATCTCAATTATGATGTTTTAATTGCATTTCAAAACTATTGAGTAAAATTCTTCCTCAGATGCATTAACCAGGTGCTGTGCTTTCATTGCTTCAATAGCCTCTCACTGAAAATCTATAGAATATGTCAAAAAGTAATTATTTTTATCTAATAGTTCCAAAGTGCTTTTATGGATGTGTTTTAAGTATTTGGTTTGTTGCAGGCATATACCAAAGATGACTTTGTTTTCTACATGTAGCCAATAATTGTCATTTAAAAATATACTCTATGAAAGGAATTCACAGTAACAAAAATTCATTATGGAGATAACTTTCAAACATTCTCATCTTTGTTACTTAATGAAATAGAAACATTCCTTCAAGGTCCGCTGGAACTGATTGTGTATGTGTGTGTGAGAGTGTGCCTGTGTGTATGTGCACATGGATTGGAAAGGAACAAATAAATGTCTCTACTCACAAACTATCTATATAGAAAAACATATATATATATATAAACGTTGCAGAAAAAGTAAATGAATTAAGGTTTTGCAGTATAAGATCAGCACACAAAAATCAGTCATAATTCTATATACTGGTAATAAATAATTGGAAACTACGATTTAAAACAAAATTCAATTTATAATCACTCAGCTACAACATTACATATTTATTGATAAATCTAATAATATATAAATAAGAGCTTTTAAAAATGTTATTGACTTTTTCTAGTGAAGTTTTAGGTTTACAGAAAAATGAGTAAGCAAAATGTATAACAATTGACATATTTCCCCCTTATGCCCCCATTTTCCTCTTTCATTATCATTGTACATTTGTTTCAATTGATGAAAGAATACAAAAAGATTATTAATTAACATTCACAGTTAGCATTACAGTTCATTCTTTGTGTTGCCCATTCTAAAGGTTTTGACAAATACATAATATTACATATCCACCATTATAGCATCATGCCAAATAATTTTCCTGTCCTAAAAATCCCCTGTGCCCCATATATTCATTCATTCCTCCCTCAAGTATAAACCTTTGGAAACTACTAATGCTATAGTTCTATAAGAATTATAGTTCTTACTTGTAGTTCTATAGAACAAAATCTCTATAGTTACACATTTTTTCCAGAATGTCATAGAGTTGGAATTATATAATATGTAGCCTTTATGAATTGGCTTCTTTCATTTAGTATTATGCATGTAAGATTCTTACATTTTTTTGTAGCTATGTAGCTAATTTCTTTTTTATAAGTTTTTTGCTTTTAACTGACATATAATATTTGTACTTATTAACAGAAAACAGTGTGATGTTTTGATACAGTATATTTATTTTTTATTTTGCCCTAAATTTATCTTTATTTTTTACATTTAATTTTTATGAGTACATAGTAGGTGTATATATTTATGGGGTACATGAAATTTTTTATTGCTGAATAATTTTTCACTGCGTACATGTACCACAGTTTATTTATATTTTATAATATTTATCATATACAGAAGGATATCTTGGCTGCTTCCATGTTTGGCAATATGAATAAAGCAGTTATAAACCTCTGTGTGCAAGGTTTCGTGTGAACATAACTTGTTTTCAACTAATTTGGGCAAAAACCTAGAAGAAAAATTGCTGGAATGTATGGTAAGACTACATTTAGCTTTGTAAGAAATTGCCAGACTGCCTTTCAAATTGACTGCACCATTTTGCCTTCCCACCAGAAAAGAATGAAAATTCACATTGCACTGCATCCTCGGCAGAATTTGGTGCTACCCATGTTTTGGACTTTGGCCATTCTATTAGGCATACTTAATATGCACTGCTGTTTTAATTTTTAATTCCTTAATAATATCTGATGTGGAACATCTTTCCATATGCTTATTTTCTATTTATATATCTTCTTTGGTAAGGTTTCTGTTCAGGTCTTTTGCCCATTTCTTAATGAGGTTGCTTGTTTTCTTACTGTTGAACTTTAAGAGTTTTTTGTATGTTTTGGAAACCAGTTCTTCATCAGATATGTGCTTTTGCAAAGATTTTCTTCCAGTGTTTGGCTTGTATTTTCATTCTTTTTAAGTGTCATGAAGAACAGCATGTTTTTATTTTAATAAAGTTAATTTATCAAATTTTTCTTTCACAAATTGTACTTTTGGAGTTGTATCTAAAAAGTCACATCTGAACCCAAAGTCATCTAGACTTCCTCCTATGTAATTTTCCAGCAGTTTTATATTTTTGCTTTCTACATTTGGGTATGATTTATTTTGAGTTAATTTTTGTGAGAGGTGTGAGGTCTATGTCAACATTCATTTTCCTTTTGAACGTGAATTTCTACTTCTTCCTGTATCGTTTCTTGAAAGTACTATCCTTTTTTCATTGAATCGTGTTTGCTTTTTTGTCAAAGATCAGTTGATTATTTTTGTGAGGGTTCATTTCTTGGCTCTCTGTTCCATTGATCTGTTTGTCTATTTGTTCGCCAGTACCACATTGTCATAATTTCTGTAGCTTCATAATGTATTAGAGTCTGGTAATTCAGTCCTCCCAGTTTCTTATTCTCTTTTAATATCTTGTTGGCTATACTAGGTCTTTTGAATTCTACATAAACTTTAAAATTTGTATGCTGACAACCACAAAATATTGTGGGGATTTTGACCAGGATTGCATTGAATCTGTACATCATGTTTGGTATATCTGACATCTTAATGATTTTGAGTCTTTTTATCTGCCAACGTGGACTATTTTTCCATTTATTTAGAACTTCTTTGATTTTTTTCTTCAACAGTTGGAAGAATTTGTATTTTTCTTATGTATAGATCTTATGCATATTTTGTTAGATTTATGTATTTGTTAGAATTTTGTACATACATTTGTTAAAATTTTATTTTTTGTGCTAATGTAAAGACCATCATTATTTAATTTCAAATTCCCAATGTTCATTGATAGTATTAAGATAGTAACTGACTTTTGAATAGTAACTTTGTATTCTGCAACCTCCTCATAGCCAGTTATTAGTTCCAGGAGTTTTTGTTGTTATTGTTGGTGGTGGTTCTTTTGGATTTTATTCTTAAACAATCATGTCATCTGAGAATAAAAGCGGCTTTCTGTTTTTCTTCCCAAATCACCATATATCTTTTATTTTTTTCTATTGTCTTTTTGCATTAGCTAGGACTTCCAGCATGATGTTGAATAGAAGACATGAGATGAAACATCCATGTTAGTGATCTTGCCTTGACCTTGGTTATGTGGGGAAAGCATCCAGTTTCTCACTATGAAGTATGGTGTTAGTTCTAGGTTGTTTATAAATATTGTTTATCAAGTTTGAGGAAGTTTCCCTCTATTCCTAGTTTGCTGAGAGATTTTTTTTTTATCATGGATATTTGTTGGATTTTGTCAAGTACATTTTCTGCATTTGTATGATCATATAATATTCTTGTTCAGCCTGTTGATGTGATGGATTGCATTAATTGATTTTTGAATCTTAAACCAGCCTTGCATAACTGAAATAAATCTCAATTGTAATACAATTCTTTTTATACATTGTTGAGTTTTATTTGGTAGTATTTTGTTGAAGATTTCTGCAACTATGTTTATGGGAGATGTTGTAGTTGACCTTTCTTGTAATATCTTTGTCTGGTTTTGTTAATAAGACATAAACAGGATCTTTATGCTGAAAACCACCAAATGCAGCTGGGACATATCGAGGAAAACTTAAATAAATCATGTGACTTTGGATTGGAAGACTCAACATAATAAAAACAGACAATCTTTTTCAAAATTTATCTGTATGATTAATGCAATTTCTACAAAAACACAACAGGATTAATTGTATGTATAATACAAGCTTAATTTAAAATGTATAAGAAAAGGCAGATAAACTAGATTAACTAAAACAATTTTAAATATGGAAAATAATGTTGGAGGAACCACACTACCTAATTTTAAAACTTTCTATATAGCTACAGTTATCAGTATTAAGACTGTGGAATTGGTGGAGGGATAGGCATGTAGGTCAATGGAATAGAAGACACAGTTCATCAATACGCCTACAAAGTACTACAGACTGAGAGCTGACAAACTTGCAAAGGCAATTTGAAGGAGGTAGGATACTCTTTAACAAATATATTGCAACAATTGGACAATCACAGACATACAATGAACATCGACTTAAATCTCATATCTTACTCAAAAATGAACCTAAAATAAATGAATCACGGATCTAAATGTAAAATGACAAATGATAAAACCTTTAAAAGAAAAATGTAAGATTTTTGTTAGTTGCTGAGGGTTTCATGAAAAGTTTAGAAATGACATTGTAAACAAGATCCACAAAAGAAAAGTGTTAATATGGCCCTCATCAAAATTAAAAAAGCTTCTTCAATCTGTGAAAAACCCTGTTAAGAGAATGTAAAGACAGGCATACCATATACCCAAAAAAGGACT
Source organism: Chlorocebus sabaeus (assembly GCF_047675955.1). Classification (NCBI taxonomy): domain Eukaryota; kingdom Metazoa; phylum Chordata; class Mammalia; order Primates; family Cercopithecidae; genus Chlorocebus; species Chlorocebus sabaeus. Next base: position 14,702,448 of record NC_132933.1, on the reverse strand, counting down.
GGTATCTAGAGTACATAAAGAACTCTCAAGACTCAGTGGTTAAAACATAGGCAATCTAAATAGAAAATGGGCAAAAGGGTAGAACTTACACTTCACCAAACAGGATATGTGAATGACAAACACATGAAAAAAAGTGTTTAAAATTGTTTGCCATTATTAAAATGCAAATTAAAGCCAGAATTAAATAGCAGTACATGCTGATTAAAATGGATAAAATAAAAAATGCCTATAAAGTCAGGCGCTTAAAAGTAAGCTGAGGAACTGGATCTCTCATACATTGCTGATGGAGATGCAAAATTTTACAGTTATTTGGAAAGCAGTTTTGCAGTTTCTTTTAAAGTTGAACACATACTTACTGTACATCCTGGCAATTGTACTCCCAGGAGTGCAATTTAACCTGGAATAATGAAGTTGTACTAAATTCGTTTCTTTTGGCTGCTATGACAAATTATCACAAACTCAGTGGCTTCAAACAACAGAAATATATTCTCTCACAGTTCTGCAGAGGATAATAGGAATGTAAAATCAATTTCATTGGGTTGAAATCAAAGTGTTGGTAGAGCTGTACTTTCATCAGAAGCTCCATTGGAGAATCTGTTCTTCGGTTCTTTCAGTTTTTGGTGGTTGCTGGCATTACTTGGTTTTTAGCAACATCACTCCACTATCCGCCTCCATGGTCATACTACCTACTCCTCTTCTTTCTGGGGCAATTTTTACTCTGCTTCCCGCTTATGAAGATGCTTATGATTAGACTTAGGGCCTACCAGGATAATTCAGGATAATCTTCCAATCTCAAGGTCCTGAACTTAATCACATCTGCAAAGTATGTTTTGCCATATAAGGTAACATATTTAGTGGTTCTGGGGATTAAAACATAGATACCTTTGGGGATTGTTATTCAGCCTGCCACATTTATGTTCACACAAACTCTTGAATATGAAAGTTCATAGCAGTTTTATTCACAATATACCAAAGTGGAAACAATCCAAATGCCCTTCAATGGATAACAATAAATAAACTGTGGTATATTCATACAATTAAATACTACTCAGTAATAAAAGAAATTAAACTACTGATTCGACAAGAGTTTGCTAGTTGGCATTAATATCAAACTATTATGCCAAGTGGAAGAAGCCAGTCTCAAAATATATGATATTGTCTGATTCCATTTATGTAATGTTCTTGGAAAGGCAAGACTACGTGACAGAGACTATATCAGTGGTTTTTCTAGGGGTTAGAGTGGTGGGGAAGGTGTGACTCTAAAGTGATAGTGCTAAGAAGTATTGGGAGTGATGGAGCTGTTTTCTATCCTGATGGTGGTAATGTTTACATGTATCTATACATGTGTTAAAATGTATAGAACTAAGTATCAAAAATAAGCCAATTTGTTTGTTCATTTGAACAAATTGGGGCAGAAAGATTTTTTTCACAGAAACAGTGTCTACAAAGGACTAGAGGTTAAAGAGACCGTCATATTTATGTAACTTAGTAATGCTTTAATTTTGAGTGACAGAGGCATAGAGCACAGGGATGTGGATGGAAAGAGAGAGAAAATGCTGGGATTTCAGTGGCTTTTTAATAATCATGGGATCAAGAGTGCAGAACATTGATACTAACATTGTGTCTGACAAATCTAATGACTGACAATAATAAATTAATATTCTCATCTCCCATGCTGATTTCCTTCAATAACTGAAAGCTGGTGTCTGTAATAGGACAACCTGTACTACGCCGCCACCACCACCACCACTGCAAACATCTGCAAGGAGACTGGTACCCCTGTGCCCACCAGCAGCCCAACTCATTCAATAAATGTGCACCTCACTGTGCTGCCACTGCTGCTGGCACAAGTGAATGGGCATAGATACCACCACCACAGCCTGAAAAAGTGCTTTAGCAGGTGCCACCCATCTGAGTGTTGTGACCAGCGGTCTGCAAAAACTTTGGTCCCTTTGATGTGGAAGGTTCATAACCTTGAGAGGCCAAAGAACGAAGCCAGGTGCTCAAGAATAGAGAACCCAGAAATAATTCTGTACACCTAACCTACACACAGCTGATCTTCCATAAAGTCACCAAAAACAAGCAGTGCGGAAAAGACACCCCATTCAATAAATGATGCTGGGATAACCAGCTAGTCATATGCAGAAGATTGAAACTAAACCTATTCCTTACACCATATATACAAATCAACTCAAGATGGATTAAAGACTTATATGCAAAACCTAAAACTAAAATACCCTGGAAATAACATTCTGGACATGGCAAATATTTCACAATGAAGATGCCAAAGGCAACTGAAACAAAAACAAAAATGGACAAATGGAACCTAATTAAACTAAAAGATCTTCTGCACAGAATTAAAAACTATCAGCAGGGTAAACAGACAACTACAGTATGGGAAAAACATTTGCAAACTATGTGTCTGACAAAAGTCTAATATCCAGAATGTATAAGGAACTTAAGCCAATTTACAAGCAAAAACACAAGCAACCCCATTAAAAAGTGGGAAAAGGACATGAACAGATACTTTTCAAAAGAAAACATTCATGCAGCCAACAGGCATATGAAATAAAACTCAACATCACTGATCATTACAAGAAATGCAAATCAAAACCACAATGAGATCATCTCACATCAGCCATAATGAGTATTATTAAAAAGCCAATAAATAACATGTGCTGGTGAGGTTCAGAAGAAAAGGGAACACTTATACACTGTTTGTGGAAATGTAAATTAGTCCACCCATTGTGGAAAGCGGTGTGGCTATTCCTCAAAGACCTCAAGACGGAAATACCATTTGACCCAGCAATCTCATTACTGGGTATATACCCAAAGGAATATAAATCATTTTATTATAAAGGCATGTGCACATAAATGTTCTTTGCAGAACCATTCATAATAGCAAGCACATGGAATCAACCTATGTGCCCATCAACAGTGGACTGGATAAAAAAAATGTGGTACATATACACTATGGAGTACTATGCAGCCAAAGAAAATAATGATATTATGTCCTTTGTAGCAACATGGATGGAGCTGGAGGCCTTATCTTAAGCAAATAAACACAGGAGAAGAAGATCAAATACTGCATGTTTTCACTAATAAGTGGGAGCTAAACATTGAGTACATATGGACACAAAGAAGGCAACAACAGATACTGAGACCTACTTTGGAGTGGAAGGTGGGAAGAGGGTAAGGATATAAAAAACTCCCTGTGGGGTACTATGCTGATTACCTGGATGATGAAATAATCTACACACCGAAACCCTGCAACATGCCATTTACCTGTATAACAAACTTGCACATACATCCCTGTACCTAAAATAAAAGTGAAAATTAACATATGATGGCAGTTGTCTTAGGAATTGCAATCGATATTGTGCTCCATACTCAATAAAAGTTGGGTTTATGTTTTAGTTAGGATTAAGAAAAAAATGGTAATATTAAGCCTGACTAAAGGGCAAAAATTTTCTGATAGAATTAAATTATTAGTATTTTACTTCATTCTGTTCATGAATGATGTACCTAAGGAAATGTGTTTTCTGCCTCTATCATCACAGAATATAGAGAATCACTCAATGTGTCCTCTTCATGGACTTATATTATCTCAATATTTTCTCATTCAGCCTGCCTCCCCAGGCATTTACTTAAACAATTTCCTTATTCCCTACTTAGGATTAATTTTATAGTATTACACATAGATTTGCATAAAATTTTGAAAAATAAATGATGATATAAATGTATTAGAATGAATTACTTATAGATCATGAAAAGTTCTTCTGCCTTGTAGTAATAAGGAGCAACTGCACAGGATAGAAAAATAAAATAGGTCATTTTGCACATATTCTTTTGATATCTTGTGCAGGTATTGCACAAACCAAGGCCCTGCCATCAGTTTATTTGGCTACATATTTCTTTCACATATAACATGCTTTAGTTATATTGAGCTACAGCTTAAGATTAAATGGTTAATTTAGAGTTCTATATACGTTTATTATTGATGTTATCATACCAGTTTCTCAAAAATAAATCTTTTTGGTGGCGTTTTGTATTGATTACTATCTTAAATACCAGAGTATGTTGAAACTATTTGTATTATTTTGAGTAGCTTCTGTCATTTTTCCACCTATTAGTAGAAATCAGTTTTTATTTGGCATTTCTATTAAATCATTTTTGTACTACCAATAAAGATATATTCCCATTTCTTGATTATCATGTACAAGGTACAATTTAACAAGGTATAATATAACATATAAATAAATACAAAAAACAATCCCTACTTTTTAATAGCTTACAGTCTAACTAAGGAGAAGAAACAGGTGTGCCAATGCACACATGTATACACCTACATAAAGATTAATAGCAAAACAAAGATGTCACGGCAAAGCACAGATCTTGGAAGACTAAAATTTAATATTTGGCTCTGCCTCTTGTGTGACCATGAATAAGTTACCTAACTCTACCAAGTGTCTGGTTGCTTTATCCTTAATATAGCAGTAATAATGCACAGTGATATTGTTATTACTAATATTTAGTGAATTGTTCAAAGAATAGGCAACAGATGTTTGGGGAAGCTGGCTGAGTGGGAAAATATTCAGGAAATATAGGTCCACGAACAGGACTTCTCACTCCATTCACATAAAGTGATTCTCGTGATTCTGAGGTGATAGCAGTAAACACGTTTATTTCCTTAGGCCCATCATTTGTGACTAAGCAGACAGGGAAATTATATAGAATAATGTGTATGAAAACATAAAGTATCTCATACCCAAACAGATGTAATCCTTTTATTCTATTCAAATAGAACATCAGGACAATTACTGCAACCATTTAATGGACCTTCAGTTCAGATACTGTTTTATAGTACTTGAAGTTACCATGCTATTGTGGAAAGATTATAGGTTTTGAAGTTAGATCTATTAGATTTTGAATCATTACTTGAATAATGGATGATTGTATAACCCAGTGTACGTGACAATCTGATTCTTAATTTTATCATTTTCAATGAGGATATCATTATCCATTTATCTCAGAGAGACATTGTGAGGATTAAAATATTATCTAAAACAATGATGTGGAACATATTTTTATTAAAGTGCACTCTCTTCACAGGACTTCACAAGGACCCCAGAAGTCTCAGCTGAGAAGTGTGAAATCCATCCTTTGAAATAGATTATGAAACATTAGTAAGTTTCTCTATGTATGTTAGAGTGTGTGCAATTATAAATTGGTTTATAGCAAATCACAAGAACACAAAGGCATAACTAAGATGCCCTTTTGTTGTTAGCCAACAATACCCACTCATTAGCAAAGACAGGGTATGGGTAGAGTGGCGCTTGTCCTTATCCACATCTTATTGTTCCATTATACTGGCAGCTGCTGTGGCAGACAGGCCAATGAGGGAAGAGAAAGTCACCAGTGAAAAGGAGCCATTTGATGGTCCTTCTTGTCCTCTCCTAAGTCAGGGTGTTTCCTGCAATCTGTTTTCAAGAATATTTAAAGGTCAGTGGCTTGTCGTAATTCTGATTTATTACTTTGTCATTTTGAGCAAAACTCCAATAATTTTGTTATTGTTTTTCTGTGTATCCTTCCTTCCACTATTTAGAGATTGTAAATGTTTTTCTTGTAAGAAAATGGACCAAATACCAATGACTCGGGTTAGACTGCATTTGTTATGCAAGTTTTTTGGCAGGCACCTGCCTGTGAAAGAGAAAGAGCCAAGCACCACTTTATTGGACTTACTAATTTTAGGGTTGCCATGGCTTTAATTTGATTGTTATTTTTTGAGCATTCAAACTGTGTTAGGCAGCATAAAGAACACATAGAAAGCATGATGTGGATATTAAGAATGCTATGCCCTAAAAAAGGAAGTCTATTAACTCAAATACAGAATGTATCCAATTCTGTAATTACTTGCAAAATCTTGATTGGGGAATTCATTTAGCTAGCTTTATATTTAGAAGGTATTTTTTTATGTCTTTCTAGTTTAAAATTGTATTGCTCCAAATAGCATTTCAAGACACTGTAGTGTGCTGATGTTCACATATATGAAGTTATGGCTCCTCTCTTGTAACTTAATCAACAAATATCTCGTGAGGTGCAGAATACTTGGCAGATACAAAAGACCCTCAGTAAACTAAGTCATCAGAGAATAAAGCTATATTCATTCTGGATTAGTGTTGGAAGAGTTACTAGGTAAGGATAATGAACACTATAAGAATAATGAGGCTCAGTGGGGAGTTGAAGGAGGAGGGGTAAATTTGAGGTTGTCAGAAGAAACAATTCAGGGTTATACTGCAGCTCGATATAGAGGAATATGAAACGCTGCCCATTTCTGCTCCACCAATCTCAATTGAGCACCAAGTGTGTCTTAGGTCCCCTGCAAAACACTGTAGATATAATAGTGAAGACAGACATGCTCTTTCTGTTTTGAGAAATTCACAGTCTAGCTGCACAGATAGACAGGGAAATGTAATTATTCCTTTGTTCAACAAATATTTATTGAGTTCTCTTTTCAGACACTGTTTCTGGGGATGGGAAAGACAGTGAATAAAAGACACAAAAATTTCTGCCCTCATGACCACATTATAATTTAGACAGACTAATACAAAGGAGTATGTGTGTGTAGATATATCTATATTTGTATATATATCTAAGTAGATATAATTTTATATGTAATATAAAGAAGAGGAAGGGCGTGTGCTGCTTCTATAGGAAGGTAGAGGAAGGCCTCAGTAGTAAGGTGACATTGCAGCATTTCATCTGAAGACATACTTACTCTATACAAACATGAAAAAGTAAGCAATGTAGATATGGGTGTGAGGTGAAACAGCATTCAAAACAGAGGGATTAGAAAATTTAAATACTTTAAAGAACTTGGACATTTTGTCTGTTGCAGATATAGCAAAAAGTCAGTAGGGCTGGAGGGAGCTGATAGGAAGATAACATAGGGCATGTCCCATATCTTATTTATTTTTGCATTCTCAATGCGTACCACTAATGAATGACTCCATGGAATGATTGACAAGGTAAGAAGTGGACAAAAGAGAAATTGATTCTGAAGTTTGGGGCAATGGAGAGTGAATAAATACTATAGAAATATATAGATTCCATACCTAGGAAACCCTAAATACTCCAGCAAAAGGCTCCTGGAACTGATAAACCACTGCAGTAAAGTTTCAGGATACGAAATCAATGTATAAAAACCAGTAGCATTTCTATACATCCATAATGTTTAAGCTAAGGACCACATCAAAAATGCAATCCCATTTACAATAGCCATAAAAAATACCTAGGAATACATCTAACCAAGGAGGAGAATGATCTCTACAAGAACTACAAACACTGCTCAAAGAAATCATAGATTACACAAGCAAATAAAAAAAATTCCATGCTCATGAATTAGAAGAATCAATATAGTTAAAATGGCCATGCTGCCCAAAGAAAGCTACCAATGCAATGCTATTCCTATCAAACTACCAACATCATTTGCAGAACTAGAAAAACTGTTTCAAAATTCATATAGGACAGAAAAACAGCCTAAATAGCTAAAGCAATCCTAAGCAAATAGGACAAAGCCTGAGGCAACTCATCACCCGACTTCAAACTATATTATAAGACTACTATAATCAAAACAACATACTACTGGTATAAAAACAGAGAAGAACACACAAAAATAGACCAACCGAACAGAAGAGAGAACCCGGAAATCAAGCTGCCGCTAGACATTTTATCTTCAACAAAGTCAACAAAAATAAGGACAGGTAAAGGACAGTTTTTTTAATAAACGGTGCTGGGATATTTGGCTAGCCATATTCAGAAAACTGAACCCCTACCAGTCGCCATATAAAAAAATTAACTCAAGGTGGATTAAAGTTTTAAATGTATGACCTCAAACTATAAGAACGCTAGAAGAAAACCTAGGAAACACCATTCTGGACATTGGCTTTGGGAAAGAATTTATGACTAAGTCCTCAAAAGCAATTGCAACAAAATAATAAATTGACAAGTAGAAACTAATTAAAGTAAAGGGCTTCTGTACAGCAAAAGAAACTAGCAACAGAGTAAGTTGACACCCTACAGAATGGGAGAAAATATTCACAAACTATGCATCTAACAAAGGCCTAATACCCAAAATCTATAAGGAATAACTCAACAAACAAGAAACAAAGAGCCCCATTAAAAAACGAGCAAAGGACATGAACCAACACTCCTCGAAAAAGACATACAAGCACCCAATAAATGTATGAAAAAATGTTCCACACCACTAATCACCAGAGAAATGCAAATCAAAACGTCAATAAGATACCACCTTACGCTAGTCAGAATGGCTATTATTTAAAAGTCAAACAATAATAGGTGCTGTGGAAGCTGTGGAGAAAGGGAATGCTTATACAATGTTTGTGGGAACATAAATTAATTCAGCCAGTGTAGAAAATAGTTTGGAGATTTCCCAAAGAACTTAGAACTACCATTTGACCCAGGAATCTTATTACTGAGTATATATCCAAAAGAAAATAGATCATCCTACCAAAAAGACACATGCACTCACATGTTCATTGCAGCACTAAGACATTGAATCAACTTAGGTGCCCAAAAATGGTGGATTGCATAAAGAAAATGTGGCAGAAATACACCATGGATTACTATGCAGCCATAAAAAATAATAAAATCATGTCCTTTGCAGCAACAAGGATGCAGCTGGAGGACATTATCACAAGTGAATTAACACAAAAACAGAAAACCGAATACTTCATGCTCTGACTTGTAAGTGGGAGCTAAACATTGGGTACTCATGGACATAATGATGGGAACCATAAACACTGGGGACTAGTAGAGGTGGGAGGGAGGACAGGGGGCAAGGGTTGAAAAACTGTTGGTTACTATGCTCAGTACTTGGGTGACAGAAAATTCTGCATCGCAAACCTCACCATCACCTAATATGCCCAGGAAAGAAACCTGCACATATACACTCTGAATCTAAATGGAAACCCTAAGAATAAACCAGAAGTAAGCTAAGAGAGGTGTGCACAAATGTGCTGTTTGGTATTATATTGGGAGGCTGTGGGAATTGGGAACTGCTTCTTAGAGGAGATAACCTTTGAAAACCCTGAAAACACGTAGATGTGCTTTAGGCTTCTTATCTGCCATCTAGCTACTGTGTGTTACCTCCTTTTGTCATTTCTAAAATGGGACTAACATGAAAAATCCTGTCTAGCATGGTCTTCTTTTAAATTTCTTATTGTAAATGACAATTTACAATTGCATATATTTATGGGGTACAAAGTGATGTTTTGCTTTATGAGTAGAAAGTGGAATAATTAAATCAACTAGTTAACATATCCATCACCTCAAACAGTTAACATATTTACGTATTGAGAACATTTGAAATTTACTCTTTTGTCAATTTAAAAATGTACAATACTCTATTATTAACTATATTTAGCCTCCTGTGCCATAGATCTCAAAAATATATTTCTCCTGTCTGAGATTTTGTACCCTTTGACCATTATCTTCCCTTTCCTCTCACCCTCCAGCCTCTATAACAACCATTCTACTCTCTGCTTCTGTAAGTTCAATTATTTTAGATTTTACAAATAAGTGAGAACAGGTAGTATTTGTCTTTTTGTGCCTGGCTTATTTCGCCTAGCATAATGTTCTTCAGGTTTATTCATGTTGTCACAAATGACAGATTTTTCTTATTTTAAAGGCTAAATAATATTCAATTGTCTATATATTCCACATACTCTCTATCCATTAGCCTGTTGATGGACACTTAGGTTGATTCCATAATTTGACCACTGTGAATAGTGCTGAAATGAACATGGTTGTGTAGATATTACCTCAACAAAATGTGTTCAAACCTTTTGGGCAAATACTAAAAGTGAGATTGCTGGATTATATGGTACTTCTATTTTTACTTTTTTGAGGAATCTCCAGGAATTTTTCCATAAAAGCTTTCAAAATTTATATCCCCATCAAAAGTGTACAAGGGTTTCTTTTCTCCCCATTCTCACCAATACTTTTTGTCTTTCAACTTTTTGATAATATCCATTGCAGTAGACATGCGGTGAAAGCTCATTGTGGTTTTAATGTGATTTTTAAATGATTAGCAATATTAAGCATTTTGCTCATATATCTGTTGGCCATTTGTATGTCTCCTTTTGAGAAATGTCTATTCAGGTCCCTCGCCCGTTTTTAAATTGGGTATTTTGTTTACTTGCTATTGAACTGTTTGAATTCCTTGTATATTTTGATTATTAACCCTTTATCTGGCATATGGCTTGCAAATATTTCCTTCCTACTTGTAAGTATGTTGTCTCTGCACACTGTTATTTGCTTCTTTTAGGTTTGATGTCATCCCAATTGTCTATTTTTGCTTTTCTTGCCTTTACTTTTGGGGTCAAATAAAAAAAACCTTTGCCTAGACAAATATCATGTATTATTCCCCCTATACATTTTACAAGTAGTTTTATAGTTTCTGGTGTTGTGTTTAAATCCTAAATCCATTTTGAGTTGATTTTTTTATATGGTGTTGAATAAAAATCTAACTTCATTCTTGGGCATATGAATATCTCATTTTCCCAATGCCACTTATGGAACAGACTGTTCTTTTTGCATTGCGTATTCTTGGCACCCTGATTGAAAATCAGCTGAATGTACATGCATGACTTCATTTCTGTTACATTGGTTGATGTGCCTATTTTTTTTTCCTTTTGCCAGTACCATGTTGTTTTTATTACTATAGCTTTTTAGTGTAGTTTGAAATCAGGTAATGTGATATCTTCAGTTTTTTTCTTTTGCTTATGGATGCTTTGGATATTTGATTTTTGTGTTCCATATAAATTTTAGGATTGTTTTTCTATGAAAAATCACATTGTATTTTTGTCTTTATTTCAATAGTTTTAGCGGTATGAGTGGTTTTTGGTTACATGGATAATTTCTTTAGTGGTGGTTTCTGACATTTTGGTGCACTCATCACCTGAGCAGTGTACACAATATCCAATATGTAGTCTTTTATCCCTTATTCCCTCCCACCCTTCCCCCAAGTCCCCAAAGTCCATTATATTTATTGTTCTTATCTCATAGCTTAGCTCTCACTTATAAGTGAGAACATATGATATTTAGTTGTCTATTCCTGAGTTATTTCACTTAGAATAATGGCCTTCAGCTCCATCCAAGTTGGTGCAAAGGCCACTATTTCATTCCTTTTATGGCTGAGTAGTATTTCATTGTGTATATGTACCACATTTTCTTTATCCACTCATTGGTTGATGGTCATTTAGGTTGGTTACATATTTTTGCATTTGGGAATTGGGCTGCTATAAACATGAATGTGCATGTGTCTTTTCCATATGGTGACTTCTTTACCTTTGGGTAGATAGCCAGTGGTGGGACTGCTGGATCAAATGGTATTTCTACTTTTGGTTCTTTAAGAAATCTCCATACTACTTTCCATAGTGGTTGCATTAGTTTACATTCTCACCAGCAGTGTAAAAGTGTTCCCTTTTCACTACATCCATTACAATATCTATTATTTTTTGACTTTTTAATTATGGCCATTCTTGCAGGAGTAAGGTAGTATCTAATTGTGGTTTTAATTTGCATTTCCCTGATAATTAGTGTTGTTGAGCATTTTTTCATATGTTTGTTGGCTCTTTGTGTATCTTCTATCGAGAATGTTCTATTCACATCTTTTGCCCAATTTTTCATGGGATTATTGGTTCATTTCTTGCTAATTTGTTTGAGTTCCTTGTATATTCTGAATATTGGTCCTTTGTTGGATGTAAAGATTGTGAAGATCTTCTCCCACTCTGTGGATTGTCTATTTACTCTGCTGATTTATTATTATTATTTTGCTATGCACAAGCTTTTTAGTTTAATTAAGTCCCATTTATTTATTTTTATTTTTGCTGCATTTGCTTTTGGGTTCTTGGTCATGAAGTCTTCGTCTAAGCTAATACCTAGAAGGGTTTTTCTGATGTTATCGTCTCACATTTTTATGGATTCAGGTCTTAGATTTAAATTGTTAATCCATCTGGAGTTAATTTTGTATAAGGTTAGAGATGAGGATCCAGTTTTAGTCTTCTACATGTGGCTTGCCAGTTTTCCCAGCACCATTTATTGAATACAGTGTCCTTTCCCCACTTTATGTTTTTGTTTGCTTTGTTGAAGATCAGTTGGCTGTGAGTATTAGATATGGCTTTATTTCTGGGTTCCCTATTCTATTTCACTGGTCTACATGCCTGTTTTTATACCAGCACCATGCTGCTTTGTTAACTATAGCTTTGTAGTATAGTTTAAGTCAGGTAATGTGATGCCTCCAGGTTTGTTCTTTTTGCTTAGTCTTGCTTTGGCTATGCAGGCTCCTTATTGGCTCCCTATGAATTTTAGAAATTTTTTCTAGTTCTGTAAAGAATGTTGATGGTAGTTTGATGGGAATTACATTGAATCTGTAGATTGTTTTGGGCAGTATAGTCGTTTTCACAACATTGATTCTAACCATCCATGAACATGGGATGTGTTTCCATTTTATGTCATCTATGATTTCTTTCAGCAGTGTTTTTTTAGTATTCCTTGTGAGATTTTCACTTCCTTAGTTAAGTATATTTCTAAATATTTTATTTATTTATTTTGCAGCTGTTGTAAAAGGGATTGAGTTCTTGATTTGATTCTCAATGTGGTTGTTGGTGTATAACAGTGCTACTAATCTGTGTACGTTGATTTTGTATTCTGAGACTTTACTGTATTTGTTTATCAGATAAGGAGCTTTTTGGATGAATCTTTAGGACTTTTTTTTTCTTTTTTTAAACTTTTTTTTACTTTATGAAATCTTACTAACATGTTTTAAGGGACAAACTCAGATGAGTAGGCTACAGTAAATAACTCTTATTTTGGAGAGTTAAAAACCAACTAAGATACTTCCAGATATTATCTTCAGTGATGCTTCTTATTTTTATTCTGGGACTCCAGGTAGTATTCAGCCCCTACAGCTACCACAAATGCAGCAAATCCTCATTTGAAAGCTTTTAATAAGGCACCAACAAAGGAAATACTGTTTGCAAAGCCACCCATGTATTTCCAACTTCATTGCAGCCCCATGGACACCTTAGCCCTGATGCAGCCAGCTTCTTCTGGACAGTTTCTAATGGTGTCCCTTCTATTTTCCATTGTTTATAATCTGGAAGTCCCATTTTACTCTGTTCATGTTCATGTCCATGTCGATGGGCCACGTCTGACAACAATCTGACCTCTCAGGACACTCAACTCAGGATTTTCTAGATATACATTCATATTATTGGCAAACAGTGACAGTTTGACTTCCGCTTTTCCAATTTAGATTTCCTTTATTTTTATCTCTTTTCTGATTGCTCTGGCTAAGACTTCTAGTACTATGTTGAATTGAAGTGGTGAACGTGGGCATTCTTGTATTGTTCCAGTTCTCAGGGGAATGCTTTCAACGTTTCCCCATTCAGTGTGATGTTGGCTGTAGGTTTGTCATAGATGATTTTTATTACTTTGAAGTTTTTTTTTTTTTTTTTTTTTTTTTGAGATGGAGCCTCACTCTGTCACCCAGGCTGGAGTGCAGTGGTGTGATCTTGGCTCACTGCGACCTCCACCTCCCAGGTTCAAGTGATTCTAGTGCCTCAGCCTCCTGAGTAGCTGGACTATGGGTGTGCGCCACCACGCCCAGCTTTTTTTTTTTTTTTTTTTTTTTTTTTCGGATTTTTAGTAGAGACAGGGTTTCACCATGTTGACCAGGCTGTTCTTGAACTCCTGACCACAGACTTCAGGTGATCCACCTGCCTCAGCCTCCCAAAGTTCTGGGATTACAGGCGTGAGCCACTGTGCCTGGAAAAGTATGTTTCTTCTACGCCAATTTTGTTGATGGTTTTTAATCATGAGAGATCCTGAATTTTATCAAATAATGTCTCTGCATCTATTTAGAAGATCATATAATTTTTTAAAATTCTATTTATCACATTGCAATTTTCATACGGATTGTACTGCATCTGTAGATGGGGTAGTATAAACATTTTAACAATATTTCTTCTTCCACTCAATAAACATGGGATATCTTTCCATTTATTCATATCTTACTCAATTTCTTCCATCAGTGTGTTGTAGTTTTCAGTGTACAAGCCTTTCACCACCTGGGTTCAATCTATTGCTATATTTTTTTTTGGTAGCACGTGAATATGAAATTGGTCTCTTGATCTTTTTTGGATAGTTTATTGTTAGACATGCAGAAATGCCACTCATTTCTGTGTGTTCATTTTGTATTCTGCAGGATTATTGTATTTGTTTATTAGTTCTAACAGGTTTTTGGTGGAGTCTGCAAAGTTTTCTATATATAAAATTATATCATCAGCAAGCAGTGACAATTTCACTTCTTTCTTTCTTTTTTAAATGCCTTTTATTTCTTTCTTTTGCCAAATTGCCCTGGAAAGGACTTCCAATACTATGATGAATAGAAGTGGCCAGAGTGAGAATTCTTGTCTTGTTTCAGACCTTAAAAGAAAGGCTTTCAATTTTCCACCATTGAGCATAATATTAGCTGTGAGCTTCCATGTGGTCTTCCTGTGTTCAGGTACATTTCTTCTACACCTAATTTGGTGAGCATTTGTAACAATGAAAATATGTTGAGTTTAGTCAAATGCTCTTTCTTCATCAAAAGAGATGATCATATGAATTTGTCCTTCATTCTGTTAACGTGATGGATCACATGTACTGATTTGCAAATGTTGAACCAACTTTGTATGCCAGGGTTAAATTCCACTAGATAACTCTTTTAGTGTGTTGTTGAATTCGGTTTGCTATAATAGTATTTTATTGAGAATTTTTGCATTTATATTCATCAAGGTTATTGACCTATAATTTTTTTTTCTTATAATGTCCTTGTTTGGCTTTGGTATCAGGGTAATGCTGACCTTGACAAAAAGAGTTTGTAAATATTTCCTCTTGTTTAAAGTTTTAGAAGAGGTTTGAGAAGGATTGGTATTATTTCTTTTTTAGATGTTTGATATAACTCAACAGTGAAGCCATCAGGTCTTGAGCTTTACTTTGATGGAAAAGCTTTTATTACTGATGTAATCCCCTTACTTGTTATTGGCCTATTCAAATTTTCTATTTTTTTTTTTTATAATTCAGCCTTGGTAGGTTGTATATGTTTATAAATTTATCTATTTCTTCTATGTTCTGAAATTTGTTGGCGTATAGCTGTTCACAGTAATCTGTTACAATCTTTTGTATTTCTGTGGTATCAGTTGTAACATCTCTTTCATTTCTGATTTTATTTGAGATATCTCTTTTTTTGTTAGGTAATCAAGATAAAAGTTTATCATTTTTGTTTATCTTTTCAAAGAATAACTTTTTCTTTTGTTGATTTTTCATATTGTTTTTCTAGACTTTGTTTCATTTAATTCTGCTCTGATCTTTATTTCCTTCCTTCTGCTTTTTGTCTTTCTTCTCCTTCTGCAGCTCTTCTTATGTGGTGTTTGGTCTCTTGATGATATTCCATAATTCCTGTAGGCTTTCCTTATTTCATTTTATTCTTTTACCTTTTTGTTCCTTTGACTGGATACTTTCAACTGTTCTCTCTTCTAGTTCAGTGGTCCTTTCTAGTGCTTGAGAAAGTCTGCTGTTGAAGCTTTCTATTGAAACTTTATGATTTTCTTTTGGAGGAGTCATGTTTCTCCATTTTTTTTTAGTACTCTTTGTGTCCTTACATTGTTGTCTGCACATTTGAGGGGACGACGTTTCTGGACTTTATAGGTGTTCTTTGAAGGGACAGTCCTTCATTATTTAGTCTAGCCTGTGCTTCTGTTATGATCAGATGGTGACAACCTTGGACAGGCAGAGTTTCTTGTAAGTTCTATAGTTGGCTAAGCTGCTGCCGCTGTTCTGATTGTGAGTGGGGCTGCTTGTTGGGCTGTGCTATCTGGTGAGACCACTGGCTGGGCTCTACTGTCAGACAGAGCTGCTGGCTGGGTATAGTGATGATTTCTGTTGAGGCTGGTCACAACACATATATCTTAGTTGGGTAATTTTACTACTTGGGTTCTGCAGTTGAGCAGGGATGCTGGCTGGGCTTTGAGGTTAGGTAGAGTTGCTGCTCAGGATAAGCAGCACAGGAAGCTATATTCCTTAGAAATGCACAGTTTCAGATTGCCTCCCTTCAGGGTGGAGGAGTGGGGTGGGCTTTTGGTTGAGTTAAACAGTTGTTAGATGTTCCTGGTCAAGCAGTTATATTCCCTCTACCTCTATGAAATGCACAGAAGTGAGAGTCTCCCTGTCTGAGCAGGGACACCGAGTGAGCTTTTGGCTAAGTAAAGCCACTGCCTGACTTCCTGGGTCAAGCCATCTAATCATTTTGCTTCTCTGAAATATGCGAAGGTGGGATTCTCCTTGCTTGGGCAGGGTCACTGAGGTGGGATCTGAAGCTGGGCGTGGAGACTAGCTCTCTAGAAATTCAAGCTAGATTGAACTTTCCACCGTGTTTTTGATGCAACCAGCTCATCTTTGCATATGTGCTATGACGTTGGCTAGTATCTCTGATCTGGCACCACAGCTGACAGAAGCACAGAGGTACCACCAATATCTGCATGCTGTTCACTGTGACCTCTGCCTCCTTTCTTTGTTTCTATCTAACATGCAATGGTGTAGCCATAATGTTTCCCCTCATATTCCCTATCCGGTGAGAACAGAGTGATCCTTGGAAGTGTCTCTTGTTCTCTTTCCCTTCTATAGCAACCTTGGGACCAGGGAAATCCTCTTTGTGGTGTGTCAACTTGAGGGATTGGGAGGGGTGACATGGTTGGAATAAGGGCATTCTTTTTACCCTCCAATTTGGATTTCATTCAGTTTTTCGACCACACTTGTGTCTTAGGATTGTTTTCATGTAGAGGAGTTTTCAAAAGATGTTCTGGTCTGTGGGTAGTTGCTAGATGAACTTTCTGTGGCAGCAATGGAACCAAAGATTTTCTGTTCTGCCATCTTGCTGATGTCATCCCCTAGCATGGCTCTCTTGAAATGTTACCCTACATTGTGGCAGTCTGAGTTTACATTAAAGGGGAATTCTACAACATTGTTAAGGTTTGCAGATACCAACATTTCTGAATCAATTAGATTCATCCACTTTTCATCCTTATTCTTTGACAAAGTACATCAATTTCCTTGGTCTGTACCTCCTTATTTTCCTACTGTCATCATGGCACTTGGATATATAATTTAGTTTGTTCTTGCTTGTGGCCTTGAGTTTCTCCTAGCCCCATTTGAAAAGTCCTCCTTGATTTGGCGTGTTTCCATAGGACACTTAGTTTAATGACCCTTCCTAATCTCTAGCTTCTCTCTGTCTACCCATATACCTTTCTGGAGAGTCATAGATAGTATCTACCTCATAAATTTATTGTGAAACCGAAAGGAAATAATATATATGTAAGTGCTTTATAAACTCTGATTTCTTTATACTTGTAAAGAAATCTTTAGTTTTAAGGCCATGAATTCCCAAACAAAAAGATTACAGCAAAAGTAGGGCACAGGAAAAAGAGTAGGTAGGTAGAAAGTTTATCTCTGTCAGTGTTAAGATAAATCAAAAGCATGAAATAGAGTGGCCTTTGGAAGAGTCAGGGCAGCTAGGTTAGGTTGTTCTCATCAGTCCAATAGAGAGCACCACACAATTCATCTTCCTCTCTGCCCCTCCATCTCAAACAATTTGTGGATCCCTCTTCCATTTTCCTCATGCCAGATTTTTTCCTTCTTAATTTTTCCCCATGCTAGATTTTTTCCCTACCCTTAGTTTAGGACATTTTATCCCTTTATTTCTCTCCTTATATTACTTTCCTGCTTCTTCTGCCTTATGATTTTCTAGTTCTTGCTCTTTATCCTTAAAGTGGGTTTTGTTATGGTTTCTGGGGCAGCTGCTCTAGACGCTTGTAGTACATGTCATACCAGGAGTCAACCTGACCACTTTGCCTGCTCAGAGAATATTTTTTTGCCATAGTAAAGAGACCAGAAAGAGGAGCTGAAAAGCATGGTGAAGGGAGTGATGCATAAGGAGTCAGGAAGTCTGGATTATACCATGCATATGCTGGGTAAACTTTGGCAAGTCCCTAGCCTCATGGAGGTCTCAGGTTTACCTATTTATACATAGAAGGTGCTAAACTAGATAATGTCTAAGAGCTCTGATGTGCTGGATTCTGAAAATGTCATCTTAACTTGCAACACAGAGAATTATTTTTTGTGTGTGGGGAGAGAGGATAGTAGGACTTGAGCTAGTGATTGGCCGATTGGAATAAATTAGCTCTCTTGTTTCCTAGCACATTGCATCATGTTTCCATTCTTAGAGTCTCTAATCAATGCCTGAAAATACAGATTGGAGACCCTGCTTCCCAAAATAACTTTGTACTGTGTCAGCATATAGTGTCTGCACACTGAAAATAATTGACTGTATTGTGAGCTGGAAAACTCTGAATAAACTTTTTGTTTCCAAAACATGCAGTTGGCAGGTTTCCTAGGATGTGATGAAAGGGGATAAAGAGCTTCCAGGTGGCTTAGCAAAATGGCCCAGGAGTTTTACAGTCCACTAAGCTCTAGATTAATCAGAATCAAATATCATTGATTCTACCTTCAATTTTATCAAAGATTATGGGACCTTTTTCTCTAAAGCAAACCATTCTACAGCCACTGCAATAAAAATAATTTCCAGAGAATTTGGAATTGCTTTCAGCAAATTAGATTGTGAAATGAAAACAAGTACTTACTGACTTAATTTCTCTAACACATGCTTCATGAACATATTTTGAATGTTATAATAACTTGTGCAAGAGTATATTCAGCAATGACTTATAACTAGGGAGTCTGAGTCAAGGTCTAAGCTAGATGTTTGAATTTGTAGAACTGATTACAATAATCTTTTATGCCCCTGAATTGTTTTCACTTGCATAGCTAAATCAGAAATTTTGACATCTTTCCAAATCCCAAACTCTCAACCTCCCTGCATCCGTATCAAAACTCCTTTAAATTAACTCTCAACCTCCCTGCATCTGTATCAAAACTCCTTTAAATTCTTCCTGCTCTTGTGAAAGTAGCACTTGATAACTATCTAAGACTAACCCCTCAACTGCGTTTTGGATTTCATATCCTCTCACCCTGTTGAGGAAATCACTCCTGCAATAAACGTTTCCTTCTCTCTTGTATATCAAACATTCCTCCCTTTCTACTATGTCATTTCCATCAGAAATGAATATAGAAAAAGGACAAACAATTAAAAAAAAAACTAAGTATCTTTTCTATTATTAGAAGCAAAAATAAAAATGTATTTTACTCTATATCACCCTCCAGCTACAGCCCAATTTCTCAGTTGCCTTTTACAAAAAAGCAATACTTTTCAAAGATGCCTTTTTATCTAAAATCTTTCAACTCCCCTTTAGAAGGCCCACTCCATTCTTCTTAAAACATTTTTAATTTATTTTGGCTTCCAAGATGCCACTTTCTTCTGTTTATTTCCTATATTACGGGGCACACTGTTTCAGGCTTCTTTCATTGTCTGCTTGCTTCTCCTCTGCATGATCTCTAAATACTAGAGTATCTGCAATCTGCCCCTAACCCTCTACCAACCTACATTCTTACCTAACCAATCTCAATCTATTCCACAGCTCTACACATGCCCCAAGTGCAGATCTCTCTCTTCAGTTTTAGACATATATGAAACTGCCTAATCAATATCTCTACTTGAATGTTCAGTAGGCATCTGTATTAGTCCGTTTTTATGCTGCTGATAAAGACATACCAGAGACTGGGAAGAAAAAGAGGTTTAATTGGACTTACAGTTCCACATGGCTGGGAGGTCTCAGAATGATCACAGGAGGCGAAAGGCACTTTTTACATGGCGGCGGCAAGGGAAAATGAGGGGGATGCAAAAGCAGACACCCCTGATAAAATTATCAGATTTCATAAGACTTATTCACTAACACGAGAACAGTATGGGGGAAACTGCCCCCATGACTCAAATTATCTCCCAGTGGGTCCCTCCCCCAACATGTGGGAATTATGGGAGTACAATTCAAAATGAGATTTGGGTGGGGACACAGAGCCAAACCTATCAGCATCTCAATCCTAAAATTTGTAAACAGGACTCTTAATCCACGCCTACCTCACAGGCAACCTGGTCCTCCACAGACTTTTTCTTTACAGTATCATCCACCCATCTTCTCAGTTCAAATACCTAGTTATGTCCTCATCTCTTCTAACTCCCCCAATGCCCACATCCAATCTATCAGTAAATCCAGGAGGTTCTACCTCCGAAATATTTCCTGAATTCAACCTCTTACTCTATGCTACAAACCTAGTTTCGATCACAAACCTAGTTTCTGAGTTTCTGTTCTATACTACAAACCTAGTTTTGAACACAATCATCTCTTTCCTGAACTCTTGCAATAGCTTCTGAATTGATCTACCTGCTTATTCCCTTGCCCTTTTTTGGCCAATTTGCCACAAAGCAGACAGGATGATCCTTTTAGAAGTTAGTCAGATCATGTCATTCTCCTGCACAAAACACTATTTTGTATTTTCATTACCCTTAGAATAAAATCTAGACTCCTTACCATGGCCTTGAATACGCTGTAGGATCTGGCTTCTGGCCACCACTTTTATCTCATCTTCCACCCCTTGTCTACTGTCCTTGGGCTACATCATATTATTTTTCCTGAAACATGCTAAGCTTGTGGCTATACTAAGACTTTTGCACTAGTTTCCTTTCATATTTGTCATCTATTTTTATCATTATTAAACCCAATGTGTGTGGAGGTAGAACCGTAATTTGCATGTGAGATTTGATGAGATCAATCTACAGACTTTGCAGCTGCAGTACAAAAGATGGACACAGTGAGACTTGGAAAGAAAATCAAATATATTAAACTGCCAATTCACTCAAAAATAATCCCCTAATATTCTTTTATGAAGAGAAGCTTGTTGAATTATATGTTACTCTTAGTTCTCTATCATATAATTACTTTTGAAAAGAATTTTGTACTGTAATTAAAAACATGGTAAAATCATAATATTTATAAAAATAATTTTCCTGCCATTATAACACTTAGATTGGTTTTTATTCAGTAGAAATACTGTAATATAATTGACCTTTTGTGCAATCCTTGATTTCCTTAAATTAAAAAGAGAATATAAGATGAAAAAAGTAAATATTATAAGGAAGTAGAACATTTCTATAATTTTTAAAAATTTGCATTTTATAAAGCTTTTTGTTGAATATTTCTGGGTTAGGATTGATAGACATAAAACCTGATTTGATTGCTTTGCAAAATCCATTTACTGAGAATAACTCTTTTTTTTTGTTATCAGAATTGATTAAATCTAGCTATTCATTTGGGATGACACAATTAGACAAAGAATGAGCCTGTCTGTGTGACTAAATTGGGACCACCACAATCAATGCATCCAGTGACCTTTCTTAATTCTTTTACCCTGAACAATAACCTGAATTGAATTTTAGAAAGAACTTATAATCTCGAGACCAGTTGTTTTTAAAGTGTCCTTTAAGAAAGCTACAGTATCAGTCAAGATTAGTTCCTCTAGCATTATGCTGCTGCAATATGCAATCAGTCAACTATCTTGTGATGAGATTTAGCCAGGAGAATTTGCAGGACTATACTTAGGATTTGCAATGAAAAATTGATTCATTAGCATATGAGCCATACGTTATTGATTTTTGCTTAGGAAAAAATCATCAGTTTTAAAATCAGTTTATTTGAGTAGTCTAAATATAATTTCCTTTTCTGAATGAAGGAAAATTTCCAAGAGTATTTATACATCTCCTGTCCTTTTAAATGTTCTTCACATACTAAGACATATTATCTGTTACCCACCTAATTTTGTCATAATGAAAACTGTTATTACAAAGAAACTTTTTAAAAACACATATTTTTTATGTGGATGAAGGCAAATGTGCACCCTGAGACACATTTTTTGAAATGTGTTTCTGGCTTTTGGGGTTGGCATGGGTATTCTGAAAAACAGGTGTTTTCTACTGATTATCATCAAGGTGTAGGCTTGGTAGGTTTAGATCCTGCTAACAGTGTGTTCCAGTACTGGGAAGTTGACGTTGGAGTAAAAGGAACACAAACTCTCAATAAGTTACATACATTTTTTTCCACAAGCAACTCTTGCAACAAGAATTTATGAAGTGACGCTGGTCTTGAGAGAGTAAGAATGGAATGAAAATAAGTCAAATAGAGTGTGAGCTTAAAGAAAAGCTGAAACCATATCATGGTGTATCCAACTCAAAAAGTGTTATGGGATTAAGGAACATATTCTTGTCAGTACAGTTGTCTTTTAACAATATTTTGAAAATAACAGAATTTCAGTTATTTAAAATATACTTTGTTGCAATGTTTAGTTCTCTTACAATAAGATAACACTACATACCTATTAAAATGACTTTTTAAAATTTTACTTAAGTTCCAGGATACATGTGCAGAACGTGTAGGTTTGTTTTTTTTATATATACATACATACACACACACACACACACACACACACACACACACATATATATATATATGCCATTGTGGTTTGCTGCACCTATTGACCCATCCTCTAAGTTCCTTCCCCTCGCCCCACACCCCCAATAGACCCTGGTGTTTGTTGGTCCCCCTCCATGTCCATGTGTTCTCACTGTTCAACTCCCACTTATGAGTGAGAACATGTGATGTTTGGTTTTCTGTTCCTATGTTAGTTTGCTGAGAATGATGGCTTCCAGCTTCATCCATGTTCCTGAAAAGGACATGATCTCATTCCTTTTTCTGGTTGCACAGTATTCCATTATGTGCATGTACCATATTTTCTTTATCCAGTCTATCACTGATGGGCATTTGGGTTGGTTCTATGACTTTGCTATTGTAAATAGTGCTGCAATAAACATATGTGTACATGTGTCTTTATAGTAGAATGACTTATATTCCTTTGGGTATATACCCAGACATGGGATTGCTGGGTCAAATGGTATTTCTGGTTCCAGATCCTTGAGGAATCACCATACTGTCTTCCACAAAGGTTGAACTAATATGACATTCCCACCAACAGTGTAAAAGTGTTCCTATTTCTCCACAGCCTTGCCAGCATCTATTGTTTCTTGGCTTTTTAATAATCACCATTTTGACTGGCGTTAGATTTATCTCATTGTGGTTTTGATTTGTATTTCTCTAATGATCAGTGATGTTGAGCTGTTTTTCATATGTTTGTAGGCTGAGTAAATGTGTTCTTTTGAGAAGTGTCTGTACATATCCTTTGCCTACTTTTTGATGGGGTTGTTTGTTTTATTCTTGTAAATTAGTCTAAGTTCCTTATTCATTCTGAATATTAGGTCTTTGTCAGATGGGTAGATTGCAAAAATTTTCTCCCATTATGTAGGTTGCCCGTTCACTCTGATGATAGTTCCTTTTGTTGTGCAGAAGCTCTTTCATTTAATTAGATTCCACTCATCAGTTTTGGATTTTGTTGCAATTGCTTTTGGCATTTTCTTCATGAAGTCTTCATTCCTATGTCCTGAATGTCTATTGCCTAGGTTTTCTTCTAGGGTTTTTATGGTTTTGGGTTTTACATTTAAGGCTTTAATCCATCTTAATTTTTTTATGAGGTGTAAAAAGGGGGTCCAGTTTTGGTTTTCTGCATACGGCTAACCAGTTTTCCTAACACTATTTATTGAATAGGATATCCTTTCCCCATTGCTAGTTTTTGTCAGGTCTGTTGAAGATCAGATGGTTGTAGATGTGTGGCATTATTTCTGAGGGCTCTGTTCTGTTCCATTGGTCTATACGTCTGTTTTGGTACCAGTACCATGCTGTTTTGGTGACTGTAACCTTGTAGTACAGTTTGAAGTCATGTAGTATGATGCCTCCAGCTTTGTTCTTTTTGCTTAGGATTGTCTTGGCTATACAGGGTCTTCTTTGATTCCATATGAAATGTAAAGTAGTTTTTTATAATTCTGTGAAGAATGTCAATGGTAGTTTGATGGGATTGGCATTGAATCTATAAATTACTTTGGGAAGTATGGCCATTTTCACAATATTGATTCTTCCTATTCGTGAGGATGAAATGTTTTCCCATTTGTTTGAATCCTCTCTTATTTCCTTGAGCAGTGGTTTGTAGTGCTTCTTGAAGAGGTCCTTTACATTTCTTGTTAGCTGTATTCCTAGGTATTTTATTGTTTTTGTATCAGTTGTGAATGGGAGTTCATTCATGATTTGACTCTCTGCTTGTCTATTGTTAGTGTAAAGGAATGATTTTTGAACATTGATTTTATATCCTGAGACTTTGCTAAAGTTACCTATCAACTTAAGGAGTTTTGGGGCTGAGATGATGGGGTTTTCTAAATGTAAAATCATGTCACCTGCAAACAGAGACAATTTGACTTCCTCTCTTCCTATTTGAATACCCTTTATTTCTTTCTTCTGCCTGTTTGCCCTGGCCAGAATATCCAATACTATGTTGAATAGGAGTGGTGAGAGGGGGCATCCTTGTCTTGTATGGGTTTTCAAAGGGAATGCTTCCAGCTTTTGCCCATTCAATATGATATTGGCTGTGGGTTTGTCATAAATAACTCTTCTTATTTTTGAAATATGTTCCATCAATGCCAGCTTATTGAGAGTTTTTAATATGAAGGGATATTGAATTTCATCAAATACCTTTTCGGTGTCTATGGAGATAATAGTGCGGTTTTTGTTTTTGGTTCTGTTTATGTGATGGATTACATTTATTGATTTGCACATGTTGAACCAGCCTTGTATCCCAGGGATGATGCTGACTTGATCGTGGTGGATAAGTTTTTTGATGTGCAGCTGGATTCGGTTTGCCAGTATGCAAGGATTTTTGCATCAGTGATCCTCAGGGATGTTGGGCTGAAGTTTATTTTTTTTTGTGTGTCTCTGCCAGGTTTTGGTATCAGGATAATGCTGGCTTTATAAAATGAGTTAGGGAGGAGCCCCTCTTTTTCAACTGTTTCAGAAGGAATAGTACCAGCTCCTCTTTGTACTTCTGGTAGAATTTGGCTGTGAATCCGTCTGGTCCTGGGCTTTTTTTGGTTGGTAGGCTATATATTAATGCCTCAATTTCAGCACTTGTTATTGGTCTATTCAGGGATTCAACTTCTTCCTGGTTTAGTCTTGGGAGGGTGTATTTGTCCAGTAATTGATCTATTTCTTCTAGCTTCAAGTTTGTTGGCATAGAGGTGTTTATAGTATTCCCTGTAGTTTCTATTTCTGTGGGATCAGAGGTGGTATCCCCTTTATCATCTCTTATTGTGTCCATTTGATTCTTATCTTTTTTCTTCTTTATTAGTCTAGCTAGCCATCAATTCTATTCATTTTTTTAAAAAAAAAACCAGCTCCTGGATTTATTGATTTTTTTGGAGGGTTTTTTGTGTCTCTATTTCCTTCAATTCTGCTGTGATCTTAGTAATTTCTTGTCTTATGCTAGCATTTGAATTAGTTTGCTCTTGCCTCTCCATCTCTTTTAATTATGATGTTAGGGTGTCAATTTGAGGTCTTTCTAGATTTCTGATGAGGGCATTTAGTGCTATACATTTCCCTCTCAATACTACTTTAGCTGTGTCCCAGAGATTCTGGTACAGTGTCTCTTTGTTCTCATTGGTTTCAAAGAACTTCTTGATGCCTTAATTTCATTGCTTATCCAGTAGTCATTCAGGACCAGGTTGTTCAATTTCCATGTAATTTTGGGGTTTTGAGTGAGTTTTCTAGTCCTGACTTCTAATTTGATTGCACTGTGGTCTGAGAGACTGTTTGCTATGATTTCAGTTCTATTGCATTTGCTGAGGAATGTTTTACTTCCAATTATATGGTTGATTTTAGAATAAGTGTCATGTGGCACTGAGAAGAATGTATATTCTGTTGATTTGGGATAGAGAGTTCTGAGGATTTCTATTAGGTCCACTTGATCCAGAGTTGAGTTCAAGTCCTGAATATCCTTGTTAATTTTATGTCTCGTTGATCTAATATTTACAGTGGGGTGTTGAAGTATCCCACTATTATTGTGTGGGAGTCTAAACCTCTTTGTAGGTCTTTAAGAACTTTTTTTATGAACCTGGGTGTGCCTGTATTGGGTACAAATATACTTAGAATAGTTAGTTCTTCTTGTTGAATTGTTCCCTTTACCATTATATAATGCTCTTGTCTTTTTTTTTTTTTTTAACTTTATTGGTTTAAAGTCTGTTTTGTCAGAGACAAGGATTGCAAATCCTGCTCTCTTTTCTTTCCATTTGCTTTGTAAATTTTCCTTCATCCTTTTATTTTGAGCTTATGTGTGTCTTTGCGTGTGAGATAGGTCTTCTGAGTACAGCATCAATGGGTCTTGACTCTTTATCCAGCTTGCCATTCCGTGTTTTTTAATTAGAGCATTTAGCCCATTTACATTTAAGGTTACTATTATTATGTGTGAATTTGATCCTGTCATCATGATGCTATCTGGATATTTTGCACACTAGTTAATGCAGTTTCTTCATAGTGTCATTGGTCTTTATATTTTGGTGTGTTTTTGCAGTAACTGGTACCGGCTTTTTCTTTCCATGTTTAGTGCTTCTTTCAGGAGCTCTTGCAAGGCAGGCCTGCTGGTAACGAAATCCCTCAGCATTTGTTTGTCTGGAAAGGATTTTATTTCCCTCTTGCTTATGAAGCTTAGTTTGGCTGCATATGAAATTCTGGGTTGAAATTTTTTTTTCTTTAAGAATGTTGAATATTGGCCCCTGATCTCTTCTGGCTTGTAGAGTTTCTTCTGAGAGGTCTGCTGTTAGTCTGATGGGCTTCCCTTTATAGGTGACCTGGCCTTTCTCTCTGGCTGCCCTTAACATTTTTTCCTTCATTTTAACCTGGAAAATCTGATGATTATATATCTCTGGATTGATCTTCTCATGGAGTACCTTAGTGGTGTTCCCTGTATTTTCTGAATTTGCATGTTGGCCTGTCTTGCTAGATTGGGGAAGTTCTCCTGGATAATATCCTGAAGTGTGATTTCCAGCTTGTTTCTCTTCTCCTCATCTCCTTCAGGTACTCCAATCAATTGCAGGTTCAGTCTTTTTACAAAGTCCCATATTTCCTGGAGGCTTTGTTCATTCCTTTTCATTCTTTTTTCTCTAGTCTTGTCTGTATGCTTATTTCAGCAAGGTGGTCTTCAACCTCTGATATCCTTTCTTCTGCTTGGTCGATTTGGCTATCAATACTTGTGTATGCTTCACGAAGTTGTCATGCTGTGTTTTCAGCTCTATAAGGTCATTTATGTTCCTCTCTAAACTGGTTATTCTAGTTAGGGTATCCTCTAAACTTTTTTTTTTTTTAAGACGGAGCCTTGCTCTGTCACCCAGGCTGGAGTACAGTGGCACGATCTTGGCTCACTGCAACCTCTGCTTCCAAGGTTCAAGCAATTCTCCTGTCTCAGCCTCCTGAGTAGCTGGGATTACAGACGTGAGCCACCATGCCCGGCTAATTTTTGTATTTTTAGTAGAGACAGGGTTTTGCCATGTTGGTCAGGCTGGTCTCAAACTCCTGACCTCAGGATCTGCCCTCCTCAGTCTCCCAAAGTGCTGGGATTACAGGCTTGAGCCACCGCGCTCAGCGACTCTAACCTTTTATCAAGGTTCTTATATTCTTTGCATTAGGTTAGAATGTACTCCTTTAGCTCAGCATAGTTTTTTATTACCCATCTTTTGAAGGCTACTTCTGTCAATTGGTTTACCTCATCCTACATCCAGTTCTATATGCTTGCTGTAGAGATGTTGCGATAATTTGCAGAAGAAGAGGCACTATGGCTTTTTGTATACGTGTGTGTGTATATATATATATAAATTTATGTATTGACTTCTTGGCTTATCTCTTCATATTATTGTTAATTTTTAGTATTTGCTCAAGGGATTAGAATATACATACTTAACCATTCATAGTCAACTTAACATTTACCAACCTCCAGTGAAATATAGGCCTTTCAACCACATATTTTTATTTACCTTCCCCCTTTAAGTTACAGTCATCATATTTACTGCATCTATATACATCGAAAACTCCACTACATAATATTTTTTGCTTTCAACAGTGATAAATGTTTTTTAACAATTTAAGAGAATAATATTATATTTTTCCACATAATGGCAATTTCTTTTACATTTATTCAGATATTGGCCATTTCTGCAAAGCCAATGGACAGTTCTTGAGTCAATGTTGCCTATCAGAGGATTTATGTGTCTAACAATACTGGGCCTAACTTAGTATTTTTGCTGCATTCAGTCACAGGCTGCGAGCAGCACATGGAAAGTGTGGCATGAATATGATGAATTTTACAGCATGGCAGCTGGGGACTTTGTTCAACTATGTTTACTGCACTCAGAGATTTGAGAGGGAGGTTTTTAAGGACATCACAGTAGGATTTTTGTAGATAGCTCATGGTAGGGTCTTGCTTTTATATGCAATCTAATAGTGTTTTCCTTTTACTTGGGTTTAGACAATTCACTTTCATTGTAATTTTTGATAGAGTTAAGTTTAATTCTACCATCTTAGTATATGTTTTCTACTTGTTTCAACTATTCTTTGTTCATTCATTCCTTTATTCTTGCCTTTTTCTTTGGCTTTGTTTAAGTATTGTATTTGACGTCCAATATTAACTTTTTAGGTATACTTTTTGTTCAGTGTCTTCAGTGGTTGCTGTAGAGTTTGAAACATACCCCAATTAACTTATGCCCATCTATCTTAAAGTCATATAGCACTATAGCATATATATATATATATGTCATATATAGATATGGTGTTATGTAAGATCCTTACAATGGTGTACTTCCAGTTATCTCCTCAAATCCCTAGTCTTTGTCATGCATTTTAAATCTACATATGTTAAATCCCAAGATATATCATTTTTACTTGCTATAGTCAATTATTTTTAAAATAAATTTAACTTTTTTCAATGAGGAAAGAATTCTGAATATCTTTGCACATATTTATTATTTCTGTTGCTCTAATCTTTTTATGTTGATCCAGGGTTTTCTGTAGTATCTGTGTGTTCTCACTTGAAGAACTTTCTTTCACATATTTAGTATTACATATTTGCTGGATAAATTCAGTTTTGTCTGTCTGAGAAATCTTATTTGTCTTGATGTTAAAAGGATTTTCTTTCTGTATATTGAATTCTAGGTTGCACTTTTGTATCAGTAATTTATAGATGTCATATCATCTCCTGGCTTGCATAGTTTCTGATGAGAAGTGAATGTTTATTTTTACCTTCCTTCCTTTGTATGCAAGCTATTATTTTCCCCCCTTTGGCTGCTTTATAATTTTTCTCTATCATTGGTTTTCAACTATTTTATTACAATGTATTTTGATGTGTTTTGTTGTTGCTGTTATTGTTTATAGTTTTTTATGTTTGTTAAACTTTGTGGGTCTATGGTTTTATAGTTTTCATGAAATTAAGAAAAATAAATCAAATTCTTCAAATATCTTTTCTGTCTTCTCTAAGTGCATTTAATATAATGACACATATGTTAAACCTGCTTTATATTGTCCTGCAGGTTTCTAAGATTCTGATTTTTTAGGTCCTTTTTCTTTCTCAAGTGCAGTTTGGAGAGTCATCTATTGTTGCATCTTCGTCTTTTATTCTGCAGTAACTGAACTGCTTTTAAGCTCATCTTGTAAATATTTTGTTTCAGATACTGTATTCTTCATCTCTACAACTTCTTTTTGTTTCCAGTTTAAACCTCCCATTTATCTCTTCATGGTGTGCATGAGTTCCTTCAAATATTTGAACATATATATAAAAATTATTTAAAAGTCTTTGTTTTTTAATACAGTAATTTTTGTCATTTCTGAACATTTCCATTAGCTGATTTCTCTCCTGCTCATGTATTTCTTCTTTTACTGCTTTGCATGGCTAAGAATATCTGATTGAATACTGAACATTTTATATGGCTAAATATCAGAATCCCACTGTGTATCTTTAAGAAATGTTGAACTTAGTTTTGTCAGTCAGTTAAATATAACTTTCAAATCAATTTTGTTAGGGTGGATCTAAAGTATCCTTTACTTTAAGTCTAGTTTCACCTCTACTAAAATGTGATTTTCTGGAAGTTGCCTGAATGCTCCAGTTTTTCAACAAAGTATCTCCACTTGGTTAGAATTTGAAAGACCTCCATGTTGTATGCTGTAGGAATAGTTCAGTTTACAGCTCTCCATAAGTGCTTTGCCCAGCATCATGACGTTTCAGCTTACACACGCACATTTTAGTATTCAGCAACTTTCTCAGCAAAACTTCTGTGAAGATTTCTCAAACTCATTCTCTCTGTAGCTCAACAACCTTGTCTCCTGAACCATTTCCCATAAATTCCATATGCATCTGCTTCTTCAAACTTTAATATCTGTATTTCCAACTGACAAAGATTGTTATGTGTTGCTTCTTGTCTTCCATTGTGTGCCACAGTCTGGAAGTACCTGTGATATGATTTGGCTATGTTCCCCCCACAATTCTCATCATGAATTGTAACTCCCAGAATTCCCACATGTCATGGGAGGAACTTGGTGGCAGATGATTAAATTATGGGGATGGGTCTTTCCTTTGCTGTTCTCATGATAGTTAATGAGTCTCACAAAGTCTGACGGTTTTAAAAATGGGAGTTTCCCTGCACAAGCTCTATTTTTGCTTGCCACCATCCACATAAGATGTGAGTTGCTCTTCCTTGCCTTCCAGCATGATTATGAGGTCTCTCCAGCCGTGTGGAACTGTAAGTCCATTAAATCTCTTTCTTTTGTAAATTGCCCAGTCTTGGGTACGTATTTATCAGCAGTATGAAAACGGATTAATACAGTAAATTGGTACCCAAGGAGTGGGGCATTGCTGAAAAGATATCTGAAAACATAGAAGCGACTTTGGAAACAGGTAACAGGCAGAGGCTGGAACAGTTTGTAGGGCTCAGAAGACGGGAAAATGTGGGAAACTTTGCAACTCCCTGGAGACTTGTTGAATGGCTTTGACCAAAATGTTGATAATGATATGGACAATGAAATCCAGGCTGAGGTGGTCTCAGATGGAGATGAGGAACTTGTTGGGAACTGGAGCAAAGGTGACTCTTGTTATGTTTTAGCAAAAAGACTGGTGGCATTTTGCCCCTGCCCTAGTGATTTGTGGAATTTTGAACTTGGGAGAGACAGTTTAGGGTATCTGGTAGATGAAATTTCTAAGCAGCAAAGCATTCAAGAGGTGACTTGGATGCTGTTAAAGGCATTCAGTTTTAAAAGGGAAACAGAGCATAAAACTTTGGAAAATTTGCAACCTGACAAAGCAATACAAAAGAAAACCCCATTTCCTAAGGAGAAATTTGAGCCAGCTGCAGAAATTTGCATAAGTAATGAGGAGGCAAGTGGTAATCCCCAAAAACAATGTCTCCAGGGCATGTCAGGACCTTTGCCACAACTTCTCCCATCACAGGCCCAGAGGTACTGGAGGAAGAAGTCATTTTGTGGGCCTGGCCCAGGGTCTCTCTTCTGTATGCAATCTAGGGATTTGGTGGCCTGTGTCCCAGATGCTCCAGTCATGACTAAAAGGGGCCAAGGTACAGCTCAGGCTGTTTCTTCAGAGAGTGGAAGTCCTAAACCTTGACAGCTTCCATGTGGTGTTGAGCCTGCAGGTGCACAGAAGTCAAGAATGGAGGTTTGGAAACTTCTGCCAAGATTTCAGAGGATATATGGAAACATCTGGATGCCCAGGGAGAAGTTTGCTGCAGGGGCGGGGCCCTCATAGAGAACCTCTGCTAGGGTAGTGCAGAAGAAAAATGTAGAGTTGAAGCCCTCACACAGAGTCCCTACTCAGGCACTGCCTAGTGGAGCTGTGAGAAGAGGGTCACTGTCCTTCAAACCCCAGAATGGTAGGTCCACTGACAGCTTGCACCATGTGCCTGGAAAAGCCACAGAGACTCAGCACCAGCCTGTGAAAGAAGTCAGGATAGGGGATATACCCTGCAAAGCCACAGGGACAGATCTGCCAAAGGCTGTGGAAGCCCACCTTTTGCATCAGTGCATCCTGAATGTGCGATATAGAGTCAAAGAAAATCATTTTGAAGCTTTAAGATTTGACTGCCCTCCTGGATTTTAGACTTGCAAGTGGCTTCTAGCCCCTTTGTTTTGGCCATTTTTTTTCCCCATTTGGAATGGTTGTATTTACCCAATACCTGTACCCCCATTGTATCTAGGAAGTAACTAACTTGCTTTTGATTTTACAGGCTCACAGGCTGAAATAAGTTGCCTTGCCTCAGATGAGACTTTGGACTGTGGACTTTTGAGTTAATGCTGAAATGATTTAAGACTTTGGGGGACTGTTGGGAAGGCATGATTGGTTTTGAAATGTTAGGACATGAGATTTGGGAGGGGCCAGGGACAGAATGATACGGTTTGGCTGTGTCCCCACCCAAATCTCATCTTGAATTGTAACTCCCAGAATTCCCATCTGTCATGGGAGGAAATAAGTGGGAGATGATTAAATTATGGGGGCAGGTCTTTCCTCCACTGTCATTGTGATAGTGAATGAGTCTCACAAGATCTGATGGTTTTAAAAACAGGAGTTTCCCTGCACAAGCTCTCTTTTTTGCCTGCCGCCATCCTCATAAGATGTGACTTGCTACTCCTTGCCCTCTGCCATGATTGTGAGGCCTTGTCAGCCATGTGGAACTGTTAAGTCCATTAAATCTCTTTCTTTTGTAAATTGCCCAGTCTCCAGTATGTCTTTATCAGCAGCATGAAATTGGACTAATACAGCCTCCGAACAGAATGTTGAGGCTATTGTATACCTCACCACATTTATTTATCTTATGCCCTGGGTCAAAGTCCTCTATTGTCTATTATCTAATATCTGAAACAGCTGTTTGATATTTCATCTTTTTTTTTTCAGTTTTCTTGTTGTTTATGGCTGGGTGGCAAATCTGAAATCAGTCATTTCACCAGGGCTGGAAGGTGAAGTCTAATACTGACATTTTTAACAATTTTTATATTTCTTTTATTCTTATTTTTTCTGATTATAAAAATAAATATGCTCACATAGGAAAAGTACAGATGAATACAGAAAAGAAATCTAAATCACTCAAAGATAACTGAAATATAATTTTAATCCTTGTCTAATTTATTTCTATATCTGAACCTAGGGTAGTCAGATTACATGCAGAGCTGTTTTACTCATTGTTAATCCTGCAGTCGGCTACCCAGCTGCCTACCAGAGACATATGTTTTTAAAACAATGAAGGAATTTTTCTGAAGGAATTGTCTCCTTGTGGTCACTAGTCCCATGACAAATGAGGGAGGGATTGTGGGAGAGAACTGTTGTCAGAGGCAACCTGTCCTACTGTTCCTGTGTTTTTTGAAAGCTCTTCTATTCCCTGTCATTTCTCTTGTATGGAATTGCTCACTGATTTTTATCTCAGAATCTGGAGATGTAGTGTATTCAACAATAGATTGTAAAAGAAGTATATCCTCTGTCACCTCTGTATTTCTGCAGGAATTAAGAAGTAGAACAGAATTATTCAATAATATATATCTAATTGCACGAAGGCATTATGCTCCCTTAAAAGAGAAAACTGTAGTTTCTTCAGATAACTTGTATCAGTGGTTCCTAAATATGGGTACAGATACTATCCACTAAAGAAGTAAATTTCTGCTCCCTACCCTCATCCCTTGCCTGAAAGATTCTGAGCAAGATACAAACATCTCTCAAATTTATTACATTCAATTGAAATTAATTTTAAGACTTGAAGATCAAGGTCACATTTAGTGTAATTTTCAAAGAAAGTTATCAAACTAGTGGGGTGATAATAGCAATATTTATACTGTCATAGGTGACTATATAAACCAGATCAACACTTCGAGAGGCAAGTTTAACAGTGGGGTTTTATATAAATTTGGTGAAGATTTTGAAGCTGCCAGTACAAAATGTGAGGTCTTAAAGTATATATACCAGACAGCAAATAATATTCTTTATCCGAAATTAATTATGAATAAATGCTCAGGATCAAATGTAAATTTTTCCCACAATACCTAATGTACAGGAATTGTTGTGCTTCTTTGCTTTTTGAAATCAAATCAAATGTGGCTCCAAGACCTCTACTTGTCAAATATGGTGAACAGTTCATTGAATCTCTATTTTTGTTCATGTCTTTCTCCTCATTTGGCTGTACCAGGATTGAATAGCACAGGGCAGTAGATTAGAGGTCTTTCTAGTCATCATTCCATAGTCACTGCTGAGGATGTTGCCTAAACTTAAATGCTCTTAAAGGTATGTGGTGCTACTGGTGCTATAGTTCCTCTAAGTCAGAATGATCTGAAGGACCCTTAGCATTTAACATGGTCTTTGGTGTCATCCAGGCAGGTATACTCATTTCAATACACCAACGCCTCTAGGATGCTTCATGGGATTTGGGCATAAGTCTCAACCACTTTGCCAACTCACCTTTCTCCTCTCCACTCCTAAAAGATTCACCTTCCAGGCTGGGCATGGTGGCTCACACCTGTAATCCCAGCACTTTGGGAGGCCAAGGTGGGCAGATCACCAGAGATTGGGAGTTCAAGACCAGCCTGACCAACATGGAGAAACCCCGTCTCTACTAAAAATACAAAATTAGCTGGGTGTGGTGGCGCATACCTGTATTCCCAGCTACTCGGGAGGCTGAGGTGAGAGAATCGCTTGAACCCGGGAGGTGGAGGTTGCGGTGAGCCGAGATGGTGCCATTGCACTCCAGCCTGGGCAACAAGAGTAAAAATTCCATCTCAAAAACAAAATGAAACAAAGATTCACCTTTCCCTGTCAGTCTCCTGTTAAACCATGTCTCTCTGCTACCTCTAAAGAAAGAAAAAGAAAGACCCAGTTTCCATCTGGGATCATCCAGATTATTTGCTCTCAGTGGGACCTAGACCTTTGAAAGTATGTGTCATTATGCTTATGTGTCATTAATATGTGTCATTATTAAATACCATAATAAATGTATTTGCTGTTACATTGCCGTTCATTTATTTAATATTTACTAGATATGTCCGTTATGCTAGGCACTGTGTTACAAAATGCCTGCCCTGATGTTTATAAGGGCTGCCATTTGCTCAGTATACTCTCGTCTAATTTTAGAACATCAGAGAGATAATTTTGTAACTACACCAGCTTTCTTTAATACCTCTGCTCTACCCCTGCTATTCTGATTATTTATAATTACAGTATTGGCCTGTTCGATAGTAGCTTCACAATTACTATAACATGGGCTTAAGTTGAGGACTGCTAGGGCATTTTCAATCTCAGTACTTTTGCTAAGACTGCAGATGTGTTCAGGGTGGTTTGGGAAGTGGCTGATAGAGAAGGGCAGAGGTAAAATCTATTTATCATTCATCACTTAATGATGCCACCACTTTATCAAACTTCTTGAGTCACTTTTTTTTCCTGATTCTAAAACCATCAAATTACACTCACATCTTTTTTTCTGTCAGAAATCAAATGAATCTAAACAATATGGCACTTCCCAAAGTGTATCATTAATACACTTCATTCCATTGTATGTCAATGGCTATCTATATACTTTAAGAATATTGTGAAGCTAAATAAGTTAGGAAACATCAGGTTAAATGAAGGTAAGAAAAAAAAATGAAGGTAAGTTTCTTGGAGCCTTTAGTACACATAAGTACATTAGGTGTATTTTGAATCATCAAGAGGAGAAAACAGTATGAGGAGTCTCACTCTCATATTGTGTGTGTGTGTGTGTGGTTCGTTGTTGTTGTTGTTGTTGTTGAGACGGAGTCTCACTCTGTTGCCCAGGCTGTAGTGCAGTGGTGTGATCTCGGCTCACCACAACCTCCACCTCCCGAGTTCAAGCAATTCTCCTGCCTCAGTCTCCCAAGTAGCTGGGATTACAGGTGTGTGCCACCACACCCGGCTAATTTTGTATTTTTAGTAGAGACAGGGTTTCACCATGTTGGTTACATTGGTCTCAAACTCCTGACCTCAGGCGATCCGCCCACCTAGGCCTCCCAAAGTGCTGGGATTACAGGTGTGAGCCACCACGCCCAGCCTCACTTTCATATTTGATTGCAGAACTCTTTGTGCAAGGAACATCTCTTA
Source organism: Chlorocebus sabaeus (assembly GCF_047675955.1). Classification (NCBI taxonomy): domain Eukaryota; kingdom Metazoa; phylum Chordata; class Mammalia; order Primates; family Cercopithecidae; genus Chlorocebus; species Chlorocebus sabaeus. The sequence continues at coordinate 14,666,313 of NC_132933.1, read as the reverse complement.
GGGCTTATATTTCATAAAACTTTCTTTGGGAAATGCTGGTCATGGATGTATTAATTATTAGTATTAGTGTTCTATTCTTGACTTGAATGAGCCAGAGAGAACATGGAGTTTTTCTCTGATGGTGTGTGGATTTCCCCAAGCCCTCTATTTTGTTCAGAATTAGGTCCAGAATAGTAGCAAGTCCCCTAGCTGCACCTAGATCTGTTTTGGAGGTGAATTTCTTAGCACAGCAAGTCAAAACCTTGTCAGATATTCTGATCTTTGCTGAATTGCACTTCCAACTGTTTTCCAGAAAAGTGAAAGGTTATATCTGAAATATATTTAATTTCTGGGTAAGTTTTGGAATCTGGGCCAGGAAGGCATCATCTGCATCTGCCAGCTGGTCTGTGCTAAACCTTATTCCAGCGTTTCCTAAACTCCAGCTATCAATTCATGTAGCAGAATCACAAAAATATTTCGCAGAACAAATCACGTGCAGAGAAAATGCAAGTCTTTTATTTTCTCCGTATCTAGCTTGGCCTTTCTCTAAAGCTCTCTCCCCACTTTCTGATGGGGAAAATAAGTTTCAGTCTTCTTTGCTTAAACCTCATTGAAATATAATAATTTAAAGAGTTATTTTCAACTAATGCCCAGTTCCTTTAAGAAGAAAAAAAATCTCATCATCTCAGATTTCTCATTCTTTCACATCTCTACTTCAGCTTATTTTAAAAATGATATCTGGGTAAGATGGCGCGCGCGCGTGTGTGTGTGTGTGCATGTGCTATGATTTCATGTGCCTAATATAAGGAGCAGAATATTAGAGTTCTCTGCTCTTGTCACATGGTGATATCTCTGGTCTACCTTGGTGATAACTCTGGCAGCTGCTTGTTTTGCTGGTATTTATGTTGAAGGCTACCTATAGCCTGCACCTTGCTCTCTCTTGGCTTGTTCAAAGCCTGAGAATCCTCCCTGGCACGTTCAGTTGGCTAAATATTACTCAGCTTTCCCTGGGTACAAGGTCTTGAGGTCTCTGTCATGTCCTCTTTGTGCCTCTATTGCCTAGTGTAGTTTGCTCCCACCTCCATGGTGGTGGGGTTAACTTGTTCTACCATAATGGTTCCCATGGCAGGCCCCTTCAGTGTGCATGCCATATACAAATTGAGCAAAGCTTGGAGACACCTCAGAGCTTCCATTTGCCTGACCACACTGCATGACCAAGTGTGTTTTGATGCAGGTAGCCCCTACCTGAATGCATACTAGAGTGCCACATTGGAAGTGAGGACAAGAGACCCTCTTTATGCTCAGCATTCCTCTTCCTAGTTGGGACACATGTCTGACTGCTGTGCCCTTGTCCTTTACACCTCTTCTTTATCACTTATTCCCCCTATGTCATATACATTTTCCAGACTCCAGCTAATCCAGGAAATATTTTCTACACTGCCAAAATGTTAACTGAGTCCTAAAGGTTAAAAAAGGGAGTAAGGAACTTAAAAGTTCCCATTTTAAACCATGAGTTTGGTTTATAAAGATACTGGCTCACTGCACCGAAAGCAATGTGATATATTCTTGGTTCTTTCCTTCTACAACAAATCTTTACCTCCTTCGAGGAAAATGGATGCTTCAGGCCACTTAAGAAAAAAGCCTTATAGTTAGAAACACAAGTGGATGAAAAATCTACCACATTTTAAAAAATCATCTCAATTATACTTAACCATCTTCCCATTATCTATTATTCATGCAAATTATAGTTATTCAGTAATTTCTTTATTCTCTCCCCCTTTTTAAGCTTATTTTAAAAGAAAATGTATCAAGCATAGGTAAAGAGCTTTCCCTAATTGTTCCTCAAGCCAACTTTCTCCTTAACTGCATTTAGGTGAACTGAAAGCTGGGGCTCCTCAGATCCCAGGAACAGGCAATAGACACAATTTTTTTCCATCTTGGAAGAGGCGTGTGCCACCACCAACTTATTCATCTGCACTTTTAGCTCTCTCTGCTCAACTGTGTCTTCATTCCTTTCTCCTTTCCTGCTCTGAAACCAAGGGCTATGAATGCCCCTGCCTCAAGTGGTAAACACAGCCAGCTTCCCGGCCCTGATCAAGGACCAGTTGCTTCTGGATTGTGCCGCTGGATTTGTTTGGGGAGAGAAGAATTACCTACACATCATTAAAATCTTTTTTGCATTTGATATTAGGAATTTTTTCACACCCTTGGAAACTGTACATACTAATACCACTTATCTCATTTCACCATTTCATGAATGCTCTCCTGAATGCCACAAAGTATCAAGGGTATAGAGAATAGCTTTTATCATGAATTCGACTGTAGATTCTCTTCCTACTAAAAGTTGATACTACATATGAGACCATTTTCATCACATTATTTGTATAAACTCGGGTTCATCCTGTTTATTATCTTTGTGTGTATGTTGGCATCTACAGATTTGAAGCCCTATATTCTCTCAGATTTTTTTTCATGTTAATCCCTAGTACCTCTCGCATGAGCTTTTAAAATTTTATTTATTTATTTATTTATTTATGTATGTTTTGGAAATGTTCTTTTAGTCCCTTTAGTAACTAGTTTCATGTGTTTATCAGGTCATATTTTTTTCCTCTTTTCTCACATTCAATCCACACAGCTATATTTATTCTGATACCTTTGTGATGTATTCTAGCTCTAACAAAGAACCCACTCGTCTGGTATCTAAAGTTATAGTTCCAAAACTCATACCTTTTTTCCCAACTGACAAGCATTACTGAGTATCCACTGGGCTTGCCAGGCACTCTTCTGGGTCCTGGAGATACAGTGCTAAAAAGGGCAGGTGAAGCCATTGATCTCACAATGCTTACATTCTGAAAGCAGGAGACCAACATACAAACAAATAACTATCACATAGCAATTAATGTTGGGCAGATGGTAAAATAAGGGAAGGGGATGATATTGTACCTGACAGGGGCATCTTATTTCTTATCAGGAAAAGAATCTCTGATAAAGTGGTGCTGGAGCTGGATCTGAACACAAGGAGCCAGCCATGCGAAGATCTCAGAGAAGAGCCTTCTAGAGAGAGTGCTCAGTTACTGCAAATGTCTTAATGTGGGAATGAGATTGAACTTATTTAATAAATATAAAGAAGGACAGTAGAGCAAGAGCAAAGTGGGAAACAGGAGGAAGAAAGATAAGTTTTAAGAGGTCAATAGCAGCCAGATTATAATGGGGCTGTGGCAGTCACTGTTAGGACTGTGGGTTTTATTCTAGGTCCATAGGAAGCCAATGGATAGCTGTAAACAGGAAATGGTGGGGGCATTGATGTAATCTGATTTAGGTTCTAGGAAGTTTGACTTTCCTGGAAGCCTTTCACCAACCAAAGCCACCTCTCTTTTCAGATCTCAAGGGGCAACAGAAAAGAGAGGAAAACACACAACTTGTGTTACCAAGTAATATGGTTTGGCTGTGTCCCCACCGAAATCTCATCTTGAATTGCTGTCCCCATAATCCCCACGTGTGGTAGGAGAGACCCAGTGGGAGATAATTGAATCATGGAGGTGGTTACCTCCATGCTGTTCTTGGGATAGTGAGTGAGTTCTCATGAGATCTGATGGTTTTGTAAGGGGCTTTTCCCCTGCTTCACTCTACACTTCTCCTTGCTGCCACCATGTGAAGAAGGATGTTTTTCCTTCCCCTTTCCACGATGATTGTAAGTTTCTTGAGGCCTCCCCAGCCCTGCAGAAATGCGAGTCAATTACACCTCTTTGCTTTTAAAATTACCCAGTCTGGAGTATTTCCTCATAGCAGACTGAGAACGAACTAATACACCAAGTCTTTTTGTTTCTTATCTAAGCCTGATGTATCCTTGGTCTTTGCTGATAATCACAGGATGCCATACAAATAAGCAGAAGAGAATATCGGACAGGGTGTTTGGTAAAATATTCTGTGCCCTCCATCTTTGATATATGCCCTGGGATAATGACACATTTTCCTGCAAGGAGTCAGGTCTGTTGAGGTTCTAATCTATTCAGGTGTGATCTGAGGAATGCTAGGCAGCTCACAACATAAAAGCTGAGTACCAAGTTACAAAGATTTAGTGAGAAAGATCATTTATTCAAGAATACAGAATTTAAATGGAGATCCAAATGTCACCTCCAGTTTGTTTGGCATCTGTGTCACCAACTGCTATTATTTTCTGTTCTTTCTCTTTGGTTCTGAAATTTGTCTTTTCGAAACAGTGACCTGAGTCGCATACAACCTGTAATTTAGAAATGTTCTGTGTTGTAAATTGTACTTTGCTTTCAGTAAAAGCCTTCATGTGTCAAGTAGCAAAACAAGAGTGTCATGAAAGAACGTGAAGTTCCCCATTACAGAAAGAAACATTGGGTAGAAACCTGCTAATGTGCAATGCAGAAAATAAAAGAGATGCTGATATGAATATGCCCATCAACTTTATAATATGACGATTTTCAAATGATAGAGGAACATTTGTGAGCCTGTGTTGTCACAGTGCAATAGTCCCAGAGGATGCTGTTTTCAGCAGGTCAGAGTCCCACAGTTGCTCAATGAATATGTTAAGAATTGGTCTTTAATCTTCTGGCTTCTTTTAGTAGTTCTGACATCATATCATTTCTGTTTTGCTACGATGGAAACATCCCCGAGGCAAACAGTGTTTCTGGTTGTACTGTGACGTTTACCCTCTTCTCTTAATAATAATGACAATAATAACAATAATAATAACAGCCGCTACTATTTATAGCGCACTAGGCATGTTGCATCGTGATTTTACCTAATCTTCAAGAGTCCTGCAAGTCAGGAGTTGGGCCCAGTTTCCAGAGGAAGAAAATAAGGCTACTTTTATGCCATGACGGTAAGGCCATATTCAGGAAGAGGTTAGAAAATGGGAGCCTCTAGTAATTTTCCCTCCTTTTCAGCATCATAGAGCTGACCAAGTATGTCCAGCTTGGTACCCTCTATAAGAACTTTATTGGTATTAACAAGAAAATTCAATTCTCACTGTCATTCAAAGTAGGGACCTTTATTTATTTATTTATTTTTATTTATTTATTATGTCCAAATTTTATTTTAAGTTCAGGGTTATATGGGCAATATGTGCAAGTTTGGTTATACAGACAAATGTGTGCCATGGTGGTTTACTGCACCGATCATCCTATCACCTAGGATGCCCAGCATCCATTAGCTATTCTTCTTGATGCTCTCCCTCTTCCCAACCCCCACCCTCTGACAGGCATCAGTGTGTGTTTTTCCACCTCATGTGTCCATGTGTTCTCATAATTCAGCTCCCACTTATAAGTGAGAACACATGGTATTTGATTCTCTGTTCCTGGGTTAGTTTGCTAAAGATAATGGCCTCCAGCTCTATCCATGTCCCTGCAAAAGACATGATCTCATTCCTTTATATGGCTGCATAGTATTTCATCATGTATAAGTACATTTTTTTTTTATCCAATCCACTGTTGATAGGCACCTAGGTTGATTCCATGTCTTTGCTATTGTGAATAGTGCTGCAATGAACATACATGTGCATGTAACTTTATAACAGAACAGTTTATATTCCTTTGGGTATATACCCAGTAATGAGATTACTGAGTTAAATGGTCTTTCTGCCTCTAGGTCTTTCAGGAATCAACACACTGTCTTCCACAATGGTTGAACTAATTTACAGTCCCACCAACAGTGTAAAAGTGTTCCTGTTTTATCCACAACCTCACCAGCATCTGTTGTTTTTTTGATTTTTTTAGTAGTAGCCATTCTGACTGGTGTGAGATGGTATCTCACTGTGGTTTTCACTTGCATTTCTCCAGTGATGAATGATGTTGAGCTTTTTTTCATATGTCTGTTGGCCACATGCATGTCTTCTATTGAGAAGTGTTTGTTCATGTCCTTGGCCCACTCTTTGATGGGGCTGTTCGTTTTTTTCTTGTAAACTTAAGTTCCTTATAGATGATGGATATTAGACCTTTGTCAGATAGATTGCAAGCATTTTCTCCCATTCTGTACGTTGTCTATTTACGCTGTCGATAGTTTCTTTTGCTGTGCCAAAGCTCTTCAATTTAATTAGATCCCATCTGTCAATTTTTGCTTTTGTCGAAATTGCTTTTGGTATCTTTGTTATGAAATCTTTACCTGTGCCTATGTCCTGAATGGTATTGCCTAGGTTTTCTTCTAGGGTTTTAATAGTTTTGGGATTTACATTTAAGTCTTTAATCCATCCTGAGTTAATTTTTGTATATGGTGTAAGGAAGGGGTCTAGCTTCAATTTTTTGCATATGGCTAGCCAGTTCTCCCAGCACCATTTATTGAACAGGGAGTCTTTTTCCCATTCCTTGTTTTTGTCAGGTTTGTCAAAGATCAGATGTTTGTATGTGTGCAGTCTTATTTCTGGGTTCTCTATTCTGTGCCATTGGTCTATGTGTCTGTTCCTGTTCCAATATCATGCTGTTTTGGTTACTGTAGCCTTGTAATACAGTTTGAAGTTGGGTAGCCTGATGCCTCCAGTTTTGCTGCTTTTGCTTAGGATCGCCTTGTCTATTCAGGCTTTTTTTTTTGGTTTCATAAAAATTTTTAAATAGCTGTTTTTTTCTAATTCTGTGAAGAATGTCAATGGTAGTTTAATGGGAATAGCATTGAATATATAAATTGCTTTGGGCAGTATAGCCATTTTTATTATATTGATTCTTTCTTTTCATGAAGAAGGAATGTTTTTTCATTTGTGTCATCTCTGATTTTTTTGAGCACTGGCTTGTAGGTCTCCTTGAAGAGGTCCTTGTTAGCTATATTCCTAGGTATTTTATTCATTTGTGCCAACTGTGAATAGGAGTTCATTTGTGATTTGGCTCTTGGCTTACCTGTTGTTGGTGTATAGGAATGCAGCAATTTTTGCACATTGATTTTATATCCTGAGACTTTGCTGAAATTGCCTATCAGCTTAAGAAGCTTTTGGGCTGAGACAATGGGGTTATCTAGACATAGCATCATGTCATCTGCAAACAAAGATAGTTTGACTTCCTCTCTTCCTATGTGAATACACTTTATCTCTTTCTCTTTCCTGATTTCCCTGGCCAGAACTTACAATACTATGCTGAATAGGAGTAGTGAGAGAGGACAAACTTGTCTTGTGCCGGTTTTCAAGGGGAATGCTTCCAGGTTTTGCCCATTCAGTATGATATTGACTGTGGGTTTGTCATATATGGCTCATTATTTTGAGGTGTGTTCCTTCAATACCTAATTTATTGAGAGTTTTTAACATGAAGGGGTGTTGAATTTTATCGAAGGCCTCTTCTGCATCTATTGAGATAACCATGTGGTTTTTGTCTTTAGTTCTTTTTGTGTGATGAATCACATTTATTAAGTTGTGTATGTTGAGCCAGACTTGCATCCCTTGGGTGAAGCCTATTTGATTGTGGTGGATAGGCCTTTTGATATTCTGCTGGATTTGTTTTGCTTCAGTGTTCATTAAGGATATTGGCCTAAAGTTTTCTTTCTTTTTTTTTTTTTTTTTTGCTGTACCTTTGCCAGGTTTTGGTATCAGGATTTTGCTGGCCCCATAAAATGAGTTAAGGAGGAGTTACTCCTCTTCAATTTTTTGGAATAATTTCAGCAGGAAGGGTGCCAGCTCTTTTTTGTACCTCTGGTAGAATTCAGCTGTGAACGTGTCTGGTCCTGGGATTTTTTTTCCCCCTCATTTGGTAGGCTATTTATTAATGTCTCAATTTTAGAACAAATTATTGGTGTATTCAGAGATTCAATTTCTTTCTGGTTCAGTCTTGGGTGGGTGCATATATCCAGGAATTTATTTGTTTTTTTCTAGATTTTCCAGTTTAGGCACATAGAAATGTTTCTAGAGTTCTCTGATGGTTGTTTGTATTTCTTTGGAGTCAGTGGCGATATCTCCCTTAACATTTCTGATTGTGTTTATTTGAATCTTCTCTATTTTCTTCTTTATTAGCCTACTAGTGGTCTATTTTATTAATTATTATTTTTTAAAAAACCAGTTCCTGGATTTGATGATTCTTTTGAAGTGTCTTTTTGTGTCTCTATCTCCTTCAGTTCAGCTCTGATCTTGGTTATTTCTTTTATTCTGCTAGCCTTGGGGTTTGTCTGCTCTTGGTTCTCTAGTTCTTTTAGTTGTGACATTAAATTTTTAACTTGAGATCTTTCTAGCTTTTTGATGAGGGCATTTAATGATATAAATTTCCCTCTTTCACACAGTTTCAGTTGTGTCCCAAAGATTGTGGTACATTGTATCTTTGTTCTCATTAATTCCAAAGAACTTCTTGATTTCTGCCTTAATTTTATTATTTACCCAGAAGTTATTCAGGAGCAGGTTGTTCAATTTCCATGTAGTTGTGTGGATTTGAATGAATTTCTTAACCTTGTGTTCTAATTTGATTGCACTGTGATCCAAGAGACTGTTATGATTTCAATTCTTTTGCATTTGCTGAGGAGTGTTTAACTTTCAATAATGTGATCAGTTTTATAGCAACTGCCATGTGGTGATGAGAAAAATATATATTCTGTTGTGTTTGGGTGGAGAGTTCTGTAGATATCTATCAGGTCCACTTAATCCAGCGCTGAGTTCAGGTCCTGAATATCTTCGTTAGTTTCTGTCTCGATGGTCTGTCTAATATTGACAGTGCGGTGTTAAAGTCTCCCACTATTATTGTGTGTGAGTCTAAGTCTCTTTGAAGGTCTGTAAGAACTTGCTTTATGAATCTGTGTGCTTCTGTATTGGGTGCATAGACATTTAAAATGGTTAAATCTTTTTGTTGAATTGAACGCTTTACCATTATGCAATGTTCTTCTTCGTCTTTTTTGATATTTATTAGTTTAAAATCTGTTTTTTTTTTTTCAGAAACTAGGACTGCAACCCCAAGTAGGAATCTTTAAAACCTCTGGTCCTATTCAGCTTGCCATATTCATATTGCCTATCTGGCAAGAAGTAGATTCTCTCAATTTTCAAATTGTTCATATATAAAAAGCTTCCCCATAAACAGAAGACATATCACATGTAATTATTTCCCAACAGCGATGATTTGCATAGAGTAATCTTGTATATTAAGTTTTTTTTCTGTTGCCTCTCAACTATATTAAAGTCAGCTGGAAGGTTGTACTTCTGGCAAAAATTATAGCTTTTCCTTCAGTGAGAATACTTGGTGCTCAAGCACTTATAACTAGAATTTCTAAGAAGGAAATTTGTAAAGAGAGAAGTGCAGTTGCTGGCACTGATGGGAAGGAAGCTGTGCTTTTATCTCTACATTCTTTTCACTTGAGAATGGAACGGAGACAATGGAAGGGTACAACTCATTTTTTTTGTTTTGTTTTGTTTTGGTGACATTAGAAGACATGAGAAAAGTAATGACTGGGCTCTCTGAACTGGTTTGCAGTTGCATCCTGTCTCAGATATGTGTGAACACAACAAAAATACTGATGCCTTCACTCTTGAGATAAGGCCACATTACTTTCAATTTAATACTGACTATTTAATCTCAGGACCTCTCAGAAAAACAATGTATCCTATTATGTGTGAGAAAAATGTGTATATTAACAGTGGGAGGTCTGATGTATACTATATATTTGAAAGCCACCAGCCTTAGCACAGTCTCTGCTGTCAGTGGAATCAGTTTCTTCATTCTTGTTGACACACAGAATATTCCTTCTGATCTTGCAAAATCACTTCTGTTTATTACAAGGTCTGTATCTTGTCTATGTTCCCCACTGTTTATACACTACTTTTCTTGAAGCAACTACAGAGCTTTATACTTATATTCCAAACGGCATCTAGTACTGAAGTGCTTGGCAACATTACAACATGGAATAAATAGTATTCATTATGAGAGACTCCTCAGGATTCATTCATCTGATAAACGTTAGCAACATTACATAGAACTAATTTGATACTTTGTCTCCAAAGTGTATTGACTCTTTGATGCTGAAAATTGCATTTGCAGAAGTGATCATCTGAAGTTACTGCAAGGCTCTGAGACAATGCAGTGTCCAGGTCTCAAAGGAAGAAAAGTGAAATTCCTTCAGAGTGATTACTGGGGCCTCCCTGCCCAAGGCTTATTCTGGCCTGAGAGATAGCAAGCTTGGCTTCTTGTCTCTTCTACTCAGCAGCTTCCATGGCTTTTTATATTGACTCCCTGAGGTCCAGAGATGAAATAGTAGCCAAGAGTCTGATCAAAAACCACCTAGTGAATTATGCGGCCAAATGTCTGCTGGGGAAGCAGATGTATTGTTTTACCTGAATGGAGATTTCAGTGGTGTTATGAAAACAACATGCCAGCCAGGGTTCAAGTCTCAGCTCCGCCACTTAGTGGATGCATTTGTCTCCTAACTTATCTGCCCCTCAGTGTCCTTGTTTATGAAATGAGAATGATGAAACATATCTTTTGGCGTTATTGTAAGAATTAAATGATATAATGTGTGAACGTACTTCACATAGTACCCAGAACATAATAGGCACTCAATACATGTTAATGTAGTCTTCTCACCCACGAATTAGGAAGAATACTGTTTTTCCTGCTTATCTCAAGCCTATTATTCACTTCAATGGTCATTTTTCCCCTCTAGGTTTGTTCAGAGATAACAATGATGTACTGTAGTCAATTAAAAATGTTTCCTTGAATCTGGACTTGATTGTCAGAGCAAAAAGAGCAGCAGTCACTTAAGGAGAGATAGATTGTGAAGGTAGCCTGAAATGTATCTACCTACTGATACACAGCTTTTCCTGCCGTAGTCCATGCTGGTACATACGGAACAATTTTCTTCCTAGAGACATATTTTCTTCCTAGAGACAGACATATGGGCCCCCCTATGTATCAATGTTCTTATTTGTCAGGAACAAATATGTTACATGTAAAAACATGGGTTGACCCACATGACCCATTTTCTTTAATATATATGAAGTAATATAATAGTATTTTATTATGTATTGTTTCCTACAACGCTGTTGGCTATGACAGTGATAAGTATTAAGATTTCTTGGCCGGGCGCGGTGGCTCACGCCTGTAATCCCAGCACTTTGGGAGGCCAAGGAGGGTGGATCACGAGATCAGGAGATCCAGACCATTCTGGCTAACATGGTGAAATCTCGTCTCCACTAAAAAAAAAATACAAAAAATTAGCCGGGTGTGGTGGCGGGCGCCTATAGTCCCAGCTACTCGGGAGGCTGAGGCAGGAGAATGGCGGGAACCCGGGAGGCGGAGCTTGCAGTGAGCCGAGATCACGGCCACTGCTCTCCAGCCTGCACGACAGAGCAAGACTCCGTCTCAAAAAAAAAAAAAAAAAAAATTCTTTCATCCTCTGCATCCTGCCCCACAGCAGTACCTGCCACTGTGTAGTGCAGGCTGTCCTGATCCCTTGTTTGGAATACTGCAAAACTGTTTGCCCTTCTTTTCCTTCTCTCTTCTCTCCAACACACCCTACACTACAGCCTTTATGATGCTTCCGAAACAAAAACAAGGCCACGTTGACTCTTATTTATAAATCCTTCCATGGTTTCCCTTGTCCTTGGGGCAAAACCTAAGCTTCTTAACCTGGTTGAAAAGCATTTTTTTTGATCAGGCATAAATCCTAGCTCAGGATACATTAATGTGGACAGAGGTGTGGCGGTAGAGGGGGCGCAAAACCGACATAACAGATTTTATCTACATTATCGGCACTCTCCGCAGTGGCAATTTTTCCTCATTTTCATTTTATTTTTGGGCTCTTTTTAGGCTCTCTTACCCTTCCTGATAACAATTGCTCTGTCCCTGAGTTTTCCTTGAAAACTTTTAAGAGCTGGGCATGCTCAGTAGCCATAGCCAGGGTTGTCTCTCATTTTTAAAACATCACTAAGGCTGCAGTGTGAAGGATGGACACACTTTGGGGCCTGTTGGGGGGTGGGGGGCAAGGGGAGGGAGAGCATTAAGACAAATACCTAATGTATGCAGGGCTTAAAACCTAGGTGATGGGTTGGTGGGTGCAGCAAACCACCATGGCACATAAATACCTATGTAACAAACCTGCACGTTCAGTACATGTATTCCAGAACTTAAAATAAAATAAAATAGAAAAAAAATGCATCAGTGAGAGCCTTTAAAAAACCAAGAAAGAATCTAAATTTCCTTTATCACAACTCTATAGATATTCCATTGAATGGGTTTACTTAAGTGGTCTGAAATGTAGAGTAAGTTGGAGAGTGTCACCAAACTTCCCTTTTTATTCAGAAAAATAACCTAGGGCCATGTGGTAGCCTGTGGTCCATACATGAACTGCCAGCCGGCTGCATCTCTGGCCTCTCCTCTTTTACTTCTTCCCTTTTGTGGTGGGACAAAAAATGACCCTCCTAAAGATATCCATGTGAAATTCCTAACACCTGTGAATGACACCTTATATGGCAAAGGGTTTGATTAAGTTAAGGATCTTGAGATGAGGCGCTTCTGGATTATTCATGTGGGCCCGATATAATCACAGACTTCCTGTGATTAGGGAGAGGCAGAGAGAGAGACATAAGAAGGAAAGGCTGGGGTGTGAAGATGGAGGCAGAAGACAAGGCAAGGAAAGCTGGCAGTTACCAAAAGCTAGAAGAGGCAAAGTACAGATTCTCCCCTAAAGCCTTTGCAGGGAACATGGCCCTGCCAACAAATTGATTTGGGATTTCTGGACTCCAGACCCGTGAAAGGGTAAACTTCTGTTGCTTCAAGCCACCCAGTTTGGGGTAGTTTGTTATAGCAGTCCTAGAAATGAATTCATCTTTCTTCTAACCCCACTGGCTTCCTTAATTTTCCTCAAATAGGCCACATGAGCTCCACTTAAGGACTCCTGTGCTCACTTCTCACTTGGACTCGAAAGTTCTCCCACTAGATAGCTTCCTACTGAGAGAGCTCCATGGCTTTCTCCTTCACTTCCATCAGGTCTTGTGCAGAAGTCACTTTTTCAGTAATGATTTTCATGACCCCGTTATTTGAAATAGGCCCCTTGACATTCCCTAACATTCTCGCCCTATTTTCTCTTCATAGTACTTATCTCTCATCTGACATACTAATCTTTTAATGTTTACTATTTACTCATTTCTTATTGCCTGCATTTGGTTGTCTATACATGCAGCAGAAGATAGTTTCCATACTGTCAGAGCTGATTGTCTGTATCATTTATTGCTGTATTTCCAGCGCATAGAACCATGCCTCAGCACCTAGGACAAGGCCCAGTATACATAAGCATTAGATGAACACTTAAAGGAAAGATCACATAACATCAGAAATTTTAAAACAGTTAGTAATAAACAAAGCATTTTATAACTTATCAGTCATGCTCCCCAAACTGCCATTGTCGTTAACCATGCAACTTCTGTAATGCCAACAGATCACTTAAATTTCCCATTTTCAAATGTGGAAGTCTGAGGAAAGACTTCGAGACATTTTACGTATTATAGTTGACTGGAGCTACTTTTATTCAGTCACATATTTATTCAACAAGGTTTTAATAATCAAAGTGAAGTTATCAAGCATTTTCTGCTGTATCATGCTGGAATCCTAAACACAGTATATCCTGTGTTTGATATGACCAAAACTATGTGTATATTTATTTTTATGGGCTTGTACTTTTCTTTGGGAAGAGGGAAGGTGAGGACAGATGTCAGCAAAAGTACAAAAAGAAATCCCCCAGGAGCTCCCATATGTTTCTACCTTGCTGAGTCCATGTAAGATAGATTACCTTCATGGCTGTTTCCAGTTAAGAGGATAAATGGAGACGATACAAAGGCAGAATGTCACCTCTGCATCCAGGAAGATATGCAAGCAAAGGTCAGCCAGAGGCTGGTTTTCTGAGTGAGCATGGTTGGGAAATCAAACAGACTTTCATTTTGATCTGAGAGTAAAGCACGCTATTGTTTGAGCTTCTTGGTTCCATTTATCAGAGGAAATTTGTGCCAGAGATAGCAGAAGGGAGTTGGAAGACATCCGAGAAAGGATTCCAAGATTGTAAACCGCACTCCAGCCCAAGCACTATTGCTGCCAATTCTAAGAATTTCTTCATGATTAGTCACAGTACTTAATGTTGCTATTATAAAATGTCAAGTGGAAGAGTCAGAGTCAGGCTATTGATGACTTGGAAGCTTGCTTTGCTGAAATAAAGTTTCTCTTAAAATGGAAAAGCCGAATTTACACGAGTAGAATGAGTTGGAATAATTTGTGAAAATTTTGTGTTTTGATGTTGCAAAAGTCCACGTAAATTATTGCCTTAAGCATTCAAAAAATGCTTGGAACACTTGTGGCTAATTACTAAAAATATTTATGATTAAATTGGGCTACTTGGGAAGAGAAATGATGGAAATAATAGTTTTAATTGTTAAACTAATGTTCATTTTAAGTAAAATTGGTTACCTGAAAAAATGATATGCATACAAAAAAGAACACTTATCGTAATTGTGTAGCTTGATGGCTTATCCCACAGTAAAATTATTAAAATTATTCTGAAACTACTATTCAGATTAAAAAAAAAAATACTAACTATACCCTGAGAAGTTCCCCTGCCGTCCCATCCCAGACACTATCGCCTTCTATCGTGAAGTTGTTTTCTCTTTTTGATCAGTTTTAAATGGTTTTGAATTTGACATAAATGGAGTTATACAGTATGTTCTTTTTAGCATTTGATTTCTTTTCATTAAATTTATGTTTGGAAGATTCATGCATGCTGTTGCCTGTAACAGTAGTTTGTTAATTTTCACTGTTGTGTAGTTTGCTGTTTATGAATATGCCACAATTTATTCAGTCATTTTATTATTCATGAATGTTTGGATTGTTTCTCATTTATGCCACTACAAATAGCACCAATATCAACATTTTTTGCAAGTATGAAGTAAACATATATATACATGTATGTTGTATATGCATATCAAAACATCATGTTGCTTACCTTGAATATATACAATTTTTATTTTTCAATTATACCTTAATAAATCTGAAAGTGAAAATAAGTTGTGTTTGAATTTTGTCAAAAGCTTTTTTATTATTTAATATTTGTAGGCTGTGTAGTTATATCTGGTTGTTTATTCCCAATATGTAAAATTTGTGTCACCTCTTTCTTGGTAAGTATATTTAAAGCTTTATAAATATTTAATTTTCATCCAAGAATCAGATTTGGGTTCAGTGATCTCCTGTATTGATTTTCCACTCTCAATTTCATTGATTTTCACTCTTACCTTTATAATATCCCTTATTATATACGATTTGGGTTTAATTTCTCTTTTTCCCCAATTTTCTTAAGGTAGAAGCTTATATCATTGAGTTGAGCACTTTCTTCTTTTCTAATGTAAACATTTAATAATATGCTATAAACTTCTAAGCACTACTTTAAAGACATCCTACAAATTTTGATATGTTGTATGTTCATTATTTTCTGTTCAAAATATTTTTCAACTTCCCATGTGATTTCTTCTTTGATCCATGTATTGTGGAGCATGTTTTTAATTTCAAAATATTTGGATATTTTCCTGATATTTTTTACTGATTTCTAGTTTAATTCTATTATATTCCAGGAATATGCCTTTTACTATCTCTTTTTAAAATTTTTATAATTTGGTATATAGTGCATATTATAATCTATTTTATTGGATTATTTTTAAATGCAGTAAAAAAGAGGTATATTATTCTGTTGTTGTTTAGGGGTGTTCTATAAATCTCATCGTGTCAAGCTGGCTGATAGCACTGTTCTGATGTTCTATATAACCTTACTTATTTTCTGTTTATTTGATTAGTGAGAGAGGAATGTGGGGGTCTATGAGTGAAAATGTCTCTGTTCAATTCTAGCAATTGTTTCCTCATGCAATTTGAAGCTTTGTTATTAAGTGCATATGCATTTAAGATTGTTGTGTCATGTTAAAGTGACTCATTTATAAATAGTGAGACAGTAAACTATCTAAACATACACTGATATAGTTTTAAATCTGTGCTTTGGAATTTTTGTTCTATTTGCATAACCTGCAGGAAAAAAAATGTAATTCCATCTTTTGTCTCTTCTTACAATCCTGAGAGATTAATCTTGAAATTCCACATTGATCAAGTCATCTATGAGTTTAAAAATACAACAAGAAAAAACTTTGACTCCAATATTGCCTATTGAGTTGGTATGTAACACCTTCTTCAGTGTGACCTTCTTCAGTGTGACCCTAAATGGCCTTAAGTTTTCACCACTTAGTCCCTATCCAAATTAGATGGACTTCGCTTAACTAGAAAATAGATCCCTTACCTACTGATTCAGCATTTATTGGGAAACAATTATTTTCCTAAATGCTATAAAATTATTTTTAAAAAGTGTTCCCTATTCTTGAGATGATTATAATCCAATGTAAACAAAAAAATGGAATTGAGGATGGACTAGGAGGTAGAGAAAGGCTACAATCATGAACGTAATTGAATAGGGCAGAGAGGCAGAATATTATTCTGTAAAATCTGTAGCAGCCTCAATGTGAAACGACTAAGGGATATGATTGTCAGGGCCTAAAGGTATTTTGTGATCATCAGTTCCATGAAACAAAGGGTAAAGAAAAAAGTTAAATCAGAAGGTATTATCATCATTGTCTATAATACCAAGAAAGACATCAGCAAAGAATGCAGTAATTGGCTTTGGGGGCATCGATCCTAAATAACGCCATAGTAGAATAACTTACATGTTTGCTGACTAGAAGCTTCTGGGGTTTTAAATAGCATTACTACTAAACATTCTTGTTCACAGATGAATTTGGCTTAGATTTGAGTCTGTATTAAAGACCAAATATTCATTTTAAAAATTATGTATTTGGAGAATAATTTATTCATATGAAATCCAGACCCAAATATGAAATTCAGCACAAAAATTAATAATAGAAACCCGAGGAACCTCATGCTTCAGGCATTTAGCATCTGATATAATTTTACATTCTTATAAAGTGCACTGAAATGATACTGAATACACAGCATGTGGGTGCAATGTATCACTCTGTAATTAGAAGTATCAGGTCTATGAAAGCATTTTTTAAATAAAAAAAGGAAATGTATATTTTAAAAATAAGTGTGTATTTGAAAGTTTTTCATTTTTTTCTTAACCTTATCAATGATGATCGAGTTGACCTCATAACCTTTGGTTACTTATGTGCCAGATGGGCTATTAATGAAGACTATTATAAGTAATACATAGTCTCTAGAGGCCAGGCCACACTACCTCCAAAAAAAAGGTAGTATGATGTTTCCCTCTAATTCCAGCATAAGTCTTTTTTTCTTAAAGCACCAAAATGATAGACTACCTATTCACAATAGAGGAAAGGGTGTATTGTGTGTGTATGTGTGTCTGTGTGTGTATGTATATGTCTTAGTCCATTCCAGCAGCTGTAACACAATACCATAATCCAGGTGGCTTCTAAACAAGAGAAATGTATTTCTTAAAGTTCTGGAGGTGGGGAAGCCCAAGATCAAGGTCCAGACAGATTCAGTGTTTAGTGAGGGCCATTTTACTTGTTCATAAGTAGCCGTCTTCTCATTGTGTCTTCACACGGTAGAAAGGGCAAGAGAGCTCTCTGGGACCTCTTTTATAAGGGCACTAGTGCAATTCCTGAAGGCTCTGTTCTCATAACCTAATCACCTCCCAAATCCCTCATCTTCTAATACTGTCACATTGGGCATTAGAATGTCAATATTTTTTTGGGGGTTGGGGGGCACTAAAAACATTCAGTCCATACCTGTGTGTGTGTAATGTGTATGCATATGTGATTTTGTTGTTGATTTTGTATTTGAATTGCATTTCTTAAAAGTAACTAGAAATTCTTTTGGTAAAGTGCTGAGTATTTAAGAGAACCAGCACCCAGTGGATTGTTAGCCTTGGTTGTTCACATGTATTCTTCCCCAATACAAGTGGTTTTCATGTTGAATATTGGTTAGGAGCACAGGCTTTGGCTTCAGGCCCACTTCCATCTGAAGCCAAGTTCCCTCAGTTATAAGTTCTGTGACCTTTGAGCAGGTTCTTCAAATGTCTGTGCCTGATTTCCTCAGCTATGAAATTGGCATATTAATACCTCCCTCACAGGGCTGTTGAGAAGACTGGCACACAGTAGGTGCTCAGTAAACACATGTTATAGCTACACTGCTACCATTATCATTGAAGTGTCAAGGCTGAAATGGGCCAGGTAAAAAGCTATCCCCATGAAGTCAGCATATAGGGGAAAGAGGACACTTGAGGATGGCTCAAGTCTGGAGGGTCACAGCCCAGATACTTTATTCAACTACAGTGGAGAGCAGAGTATTATCACAAGGAATGCTTAGATCACATGTGAAACAAAAAGGGTATAAAGTTGAAATTGTGAGGCAAAGACATCAGGACAAGAACAAGTAGAAGATGAGAAGGAAGGACAAAGAGAGAACTAAGTAGGGAATGTGACTGCTGGTTCAGAGAGAAAACCTAGTCTCCAGCACTGGTACGACCATGTGGTATGATTGCGTTCTCATGCACTTGGATCACACGGCCAGAATAATAAAGGGAGCTCCTTAAAGGTACTGTATGGGCTCTGCCAGCACTGTTCCCCAGAAAAACCCCACACACCTGGTTTAGAAGACCCCCCCAAGGACATCGATCCATCTCATCTACTGTATGCTTAATGGAGCCCAGGACCAATTACCTAAAAAAGGAGCTCACTGGGTGTAAGACGAGGAATTTATCACCAACTTCCACACATTTACGCTTTTACTTCTGCTTTGGAGTGCATGAGACTTGACCTCATTAAACAAAAATACTGGGTAGAAGAGGAAATAACGTTTCACCCTAATTTGGTAAGTGTCTTCAGAGAGCTTTCTGTTCTTGCCTAATCTAAGTAGCACCCTCTCCATCTCTATCTCAATTATCTCAGATAATTATTTTAATTATCTGCATATTATTTATGATTGCTGACTGTTTTCCTTTTTTTTTTTTTTTTTGGTGAATATTTCCTCTGATTTAAATGGACAAGTTCCATGTCAGATCATGTCAGATCTTCGGAGATTTTGTTTGTAAGTCTTTCCTCTAGGCCTAGAAGAATGTCTGGTATGTGGTACATTCTCAGTATAGTTCTCAGTATAGGTATCTGTTGAATGAGTTAATACATTTCCTGAATTTTTTTTTTTCTATACTCTCACTTCCGTGACTTATTTCTTGTTCCCTCTTTCTGTAACTTTCTCCATCATATTTTTCTGTAGGTGTCCTTTCCATTCTTGAAAATCTAGCTCAAATAGCACTTCCTCCGTAAGTCTTCCTGTATTATCCAGTCAGAAATAAGGTGTTAAACTGTGTGTGCATGTGTGTGTGTGTGTGTGTGTGTGTGTGTATGTGTATCTCCATTCTTGTTCCAGGAGAACAGTTAGGGGTAGAAAGGGGAATAATTCCTGGAAATTATTGCATTCTGCTTTGAGCCAGAAATATTGATGCCAGAATTTCTCAAAACCTACCAAATCCAGAGCTCTTGCAGAGACATAAGGTGTCACCTCAGTTTTCTCTATAGAGGAGGCAGTACCGTATGCTAGGTAAGCATTTAGTGCATGGATGAGGCAGCATGCGGTCAAATCCCACTTGGTAGCTAGATGATCTTGCATAAAATATTTAACTTTAGTTTCTTCCTTTGGAAAAATGGAGATAGGTAATGATATCTGCCTCATAGGATTAGAGTGAAGAAAAAATATGATCATGCATATGAAGCATTTAGTATGGTGTCTTTTACTATAGCAGGCATTCCATAAATTTTAGCTATTATTATCATAATGACTATTATTAATAATACTGTTAGAGGCTCCAGTGGTGGTTTTTATTCTATCATAATAAAACTAAGCCTTACAGTGTATCAGTTTTGTTTCAATGCAAGTATTAAGTTCAATCATTAATCTGAATGTCTGTAATAATTAATTATCATATTTGAAAAAACTTTATCACCTAGGTAACATTCATGTGCTTTTTCCTGGTGATTAACAAATGGAGCAAACACAAAAAGAGAAAGTACTTTATAAAATTGAGATGTCTAGATACAATGTAATTAACTGCATTTGGGCACCAGAGTATTTACATTTACTATCCTTTGAAAATAAATATAAAATACATTTGCATCCTGTAGCATCTTTAAATACTATTTTTGTAGTATCAAAGTATTTTTTGTAGTAAGAACATTTGAAATGTACTTTCTTAGCAATTTTGCAATATACAACTATTAACTGCAGTTACCACAGCTGTTCAATAGATCTAAAAAAATTTATTCCCGTGTCTAACTGAAACTTTGTACCCTTTGATCCACATCTTTCCATTCATCCCAGCCCCTTGGCTCTGGTAATCACCGTTCTACTCTCCAGTTTTATGATTTAAATTGTTTTAGATTCCATACATAAATGAGATCATGTGGTATTTGTCTTTCTGTGTCTGGTTTATTTAACTTGGCATAGTGTCCTCTGGGTTCATACATTTTGTCACAAATGACAAAATTTCCTTCTTTTTGAAGGCTGAATAGTATTTTGAAGGTCAATTTTTATTAGAAAGTATGTTGATTTTGGCTGCCTTAAATAGATGCTGTGAGATGAGTGTGTGTGTGCAGACACGTGTATGTGCACTTGTGCATTTGTGTGTTTGTTGATGTGCTCCTGAATGTCTGAATGTAAAGTCACACATAAAGTTTGAGTTCGGAAGAAGCATCCTTTTGCAAATAAATAAGCATGTATACAAAACATAACATATTCCCAACTCATGACGACATGCTTATGCAACTGATATAGTTATGCACTGCATAATGACATTTTAGTCAATGACAAACCATAAATACAATGGTGGTTCCATAAGGTAATAAACAGAACTGAAAATTCCTATCACTTAGTAATGCCGTAGTTGTCATAATATTGTAGTGCAAAACATTAGTCACATGTTTGTTGTAATGCTGGTGTAAGCAAACCTACTGAGCTGTCAGTCATATAAAAGTACATCACATGCCATTATGTATAGTACATAATACCTGGTGATGATAATAAATGAATATATTACTGGTTTATGTATTTAATATACTATACTTTTATTGTTATTTCAGAGTATACTTCCACTTATAAAGAAAAGTTACCTGGGCCGAGTGCGGTGGCTCACGCCCATAATCCCAGCACTTTGGAGGCTGAGGTGGGCGGATCACCTGAGGTTGGGAGTTCGAGACCAGCCTGACCAACATGGAGATACCCCGTCTCTACTAAAAATACAAAATTAGTCGGGCATGGTGGCACATGCCTGTAATCCCAGTTACTTGGGAGGCTGAGGCAGGAGAATCACTTGAACTGGGGAGGCGGAGGTTGCGGTGAGCTGAGATTGTGCCATTGCACTCCAGCCTGGGTAACAAGAGTAGAACTCTTGTTCTACTGTCTCAAAAAAAAAAAAAAAAAAAAAAAAAACAAGAAAGAAAGAAAAGATAAAAGAAAAGTTAACTGTAAAACAGCCTCAGGCAGATCCTTCAGGAGGTAGTCCAGAAGCAGGAATTGTTATCGTAGGAGATGACAGCTCCGTGTATGTTATTTCCCCTGAAGACGTTCCAGTGAACAAGATGTGGAGGTAGAAGACAGTGATACTGATAATCCTGACCCTCTGTAGGCTTAGGCTAATGTGCGTGTTTGTGTCTTATTTTTTAACAAAATATTTAAAAAGAAAAAATAAAAATAGAATGAAAAGCTTAAAGTAAAAGGCTGTACAAAAGAATACTGTTTTTGTACAGTTATACAATGTGTTTGTGTTTTAAGCTAAATGTTATTACAAAATAATCAAAAGTTAAAGAAAATTTAACAGTAAAATGTTACAGGAAGCTAAGGTTAATTTATTATCAAAGGAAGAAAAATATTTTTAATATATTTAATGTAGCCTAAGTGTACGGTGTTTGGAAAGTCTACAGGAATGTACAGCAACGTCTTAGGCCTTCACATTCACTCACCACTCACTCACTGACTCACCCAGAGAAACTTTCAGTTCTGCAAGCTTTATTCATTGTAAGTGTCCTATACAGGTGTACCATGTTTTATCTTTAATACTGCATTCTTACTATACCTCTTCTATGTTTAAAGATTTTTAGATACACAAATACCATCATGTGACAGTTGCTTACAGTATTCAGTATAGCAACATGCTGTACAGGCTTGTAGCTTAGAAGCAATAGGCTATATCATATAGCTTAGGTGTGTACTAGGCTATAGGTTTGTGTAAGTACACTATAACATTCACATCTTGGCCGGCCGCAGTGGCTCACACCTGTAATCCCAGCACTTTGGGAGGCCAAGGTGGGCAGATCACAAGGTCAGGAGATCGAGATCATCCTGGCTAACATGGTGAAACCCAGTCTCTACCAAAAATACAAAAAATTAGCTGGGCGTGGTGGCACATGCCTGTAGTCCCAGACGCTTGGGATGCTGAGGCAGGAGAACCCGGGAGGCGGAGGTTGCAGTAAGTCAAGGTTGCGCCATTACACACCAGCCTGGGCGACAGAGCGAGACTCTGTCTCAAAAAAAGAAAAAAAAAATTCACACCATGATAAAAACTGCCTAGTGATGTATTTCTCAGAGCATATCCTCACCGTCAAGCAGTGCATGACTGTATATATGACCACCATTTGATCATTCCTTCCTTCCTTGCTTCTCTTCTTAGATGAGTCATTACCTTCTCTCGAAAGCCATTATAAGCCACCTGATCTAGAGTAACTCCCTCTGCTTCTCCCCCTAGCCAGTCCCATGCCATGGGATATTCTCTTCTTTCAAGGAAACCCTTCCCAATAATGTAAGAAGATTGTCTGTTTTTCTTACATTTTTTTCCTGTTTTCTGTTAAATGCTATATAATAGATGCTCAATAAATATTTGATAAATGAGGAAGTATTTGCTGCTCACTGATAAAGATTTAGGAGGCATTATACTGGCCCAGTTCTTCCTAAACCCAGCTGTGTATCAAAAATTACCCAGGAAGCTTTCAAAAATCTCAGTTATCAGGAACCCATTCCTGGAGATTTGATTCTGGTAAGTATGCTTTATTCACTGGTATTTCCGTAGAACAGCATGTGCCATATAACTAGACTTCAATAAACAGTAAGTATTCGTACAATCATTACTCATTATGAGTAATTTTCTTGGGGTAACCTTCAACCTGGTTTCCTGCCTCCAGTTGCTCCCCTATCCTGAAATGCTCTTACCCTTCCATTTCACCTTCCATCTCACCTGTGGAATGCTTTTCTGAATCAGCAAGCTGAACACGACACTATCCTGCATAAAATTGGTCCATTATTCTGTTTTCTTCAGGATGAAGTCCAAAAGTCTTACCAAGTGAGCAGGACCTTTTAAAATCTGGCCCAGGTTACCTTTCCAACACTGAATTTCTCCCAGAACACCATGCTTGCTTATTCTTCCATTCCTTTGCATATGTTATTTCTTTGGCCTAGAATGTTCTTTTTCCATTTTTATATGTCAAAATCCTTTTACTTCTTTTTAGACATAAGTCTAACGTCACCTTCTCCAGGAAGCCCTTTCTGAATTTCTCAGGCTTGGTCAGCACTTAGCACAAAACTTGTTTTACATTAAGATCAGAGCAGAACTGAAGGAGATAGAGACACAAAAAACCCTCCAAAAAATCAATGAATCCAGGAGTTGGTTTTTTGAAAAGATCAACAAAATTGACAGACCACTAGCAAGACTAATAAAGAAGAAAAGAGAGAAGAATCAAATCGACGCAATTAAAAATGATAAAGGGGATATCACCACCGACCCCACAGAAATACAAACTACCATCAGAGAATACTATAAACACCTCTACGCAAATAAACTGGAAAATCTAGAAGAAATGGATAATTTCCTGGACACTTACACTCTTCCAAGACTAAACCAGGAAGAAGTTGAATCCCTGAATAGACCAATAGTAGGCTCTGAAATTGAGGCAATAATTAATAGCCTACCAACCAAAAAAAGTCCAGGACCAGATGGATTCACAGCTGAATTCTACCAGAGGTACAAGGAGGAGCTGGTACCATTCCTTCTGAAACTATTCCAATCAATAGAAAAAGAGGGAATCCTCCCTAACTCATTTTATGAGGCCAACATCATCCTGATACCAAAGCCTGGCAGAGACACAACAAAAAAAGAGAATTTTAGACCAATATCCCTGATGAACATCGATGCAAAAATCCTCAATAAAATACTGGCAAACCGGATTCAGCAGCACATCAAAAAGCTTATCCACCATGATCAAGTGGGCTTCATCCCTGGGATGCAAGGCTGGTTCAACATTCGCAAATCAATAAACATAATCCAGCATATAAACAGAACCAAAGACAAGAACCACATCATTATCTCAATAGATGCAGAAAAGGCTTTTGACAAAATTCAACAGCCCTTCATGCTAAAAACGCTCAATAAATTCGGTATTGATGGAACGTACCTCAAAATCATAAGAGCTATTTATGACAAACCCACAGCCAATATCATACTGAATGGGCAAAAACTGGAAAAATTCCCTTTGAAAACTGGCACAAGACAGGGATGCCCTCTCTCACCACTCCTATTCAACATAGTGTTGGAAGTTCTGGCTAGGGCAATCAGGCAAGCGAAAGAAATCAAGGGGATTCAGTTAGGAAAAGAAGAAGTCAAATTGTCCCTGTTTGCAGACGACATGATTGTATATTTAGAAAACCCCATTGTCTCAGCCCAAAATCTCCTTAAGCTGATCAGCAACTTCAGCAAAGTCTCAGGATACAAAATTAATGTGCAAAAATCACAAGCATTCTTATACACCAGTGACAGTCAAACAGAGAGCCAAATCAGGAATGAACTTCCATTCACAATTGCTTCAAAGAGAATAAAATACCTAGGAATCCAACTTACAAGGGATGTAAAGGACCTCTTCAAGGAGAACTACAAACCACTGCTCAGTGAAATCAAAGAGGACACAAACAAATGGAAGAACATACCATGCTCATGGATAGGAAGAATCAATATCGTGAAAATGGCCATACTGCCCAAGGTAATTTATAGATTCAATGCCATCCCCATCAAGCTACCAATGAGCTTCTTCACAGAATTGGAAAAAACTGCTTTAAAGTTCATATGGAACCAAAAAAGAGCCCGCATCTCCAAGACAATCCTAAGTCAAAAGAACAAAGCTGGAGGCATCACGCTACCTGACTTCAAACTATACTACAAGGCTACAGTAACCAAAACAGCATGGTACTGGTACCAAAACAGAGATATAGACCAATGGAACAGAACAGAGTCCTCAGAAATAATACCACACATCTACAGCCATCTGATCTTTGACAAACCTGAGAGAAACAAGAAATGGGGAAAGGATTCCCTATTTAATAAATGGTGCTGGGAAAACTGGCTAGCCATAAGTAGAAAGCTGAAACTGGATCCTTTCCTTACTCCTTATACGAAAATTAATTCAAGATGGATTAGAGACTTAAATGTTAGACCTAATACCATAAAAATCCTAGAGGAAAACCTAGGTAGTACCATTCAGGACATAGGCATGGGCAAAGACTTCATGTCTAAAACACCAAAAGCAACGGCAGCAAAAGCCAAAATTGACAAATGGGATCTCATCAAACTAAAGAGCTTCTGCACAGCAAAAGAAACTACCATCAGAGTGAACAGGCAACCTACAGAATGGGAGAAAATTTTTGCAATCTACTCATCTGACAAAGGGCTAATATCCAGAACCTACAAAGAACTCAAACAAATTTACAAGAAAAAAACAAACAACCCCATCCAAAAGTGGGCAAAGGATATGAACAGACATTTCTCAAAAGAAGACATTCATACAGCCAACAGACACATGAAAAAATGCTCATCATCACTGGCCATCAGAGAAATGCAAATCAAAACCACAATGAGATACCATCTCACACCAGTTAGAATGGCGATCATTCAAAAGTCAGGAAACAACAGGTGCTGGAGAGGATGTGGAGAAATAGGAACACTTTTACACTGTTGGTGGGATTGTAAACTAGTTCAACCATTATGGAAAACAGTATGGCGATTCCTCAAGGATCTAGAACTAGATGTACCATATGACCCAGCCATCGCATTACTGGGTATACACCCAAAGGATTATAAATTATGCTGCTATAAGGACACATGCACACGTATGTTTATTGCAGCACTATTCACAATAGCAAAGACTTGGAATCAACCCAAATGTCCATCAGTGACAGATTGGATTAAGAAAATGTGGCACATATACACCATGGAATACTATGCAGCCATAAAAAAGGATGAGTTTGTGTCCTTTGTAGGGACATGGATGCAGCTGGAAACCATCATTCTTAGCAAACTATCACAAGAACAGAAAACCAAACACCGCATGTTCTCACTCGTAGGTGGGAACTGAACAATGAGATCACTTGGACTCGGGAAGGGGAACATCACACACCGGGGCCTATCATGGGGAGGGGGGAGGGGGGAGGGATTGCATTGGGAGTTATACCTGATGTAAATGACGAGTTGATGGGTGCAGCACACCAACATGGCACAAGTATACATATGTAGCAAACCTGCACGTTGTGCACATGTACCCTACAACTTGAAGTTTAATAATAATAAATAAATTAAAAAAAAAAAAAAAAAGAATTAAAGGCAAGTATTATTATTATTTATCCAGGTATGGTATGAGTTGTGATTATTTTGGAGATCTGTTTAATTATTATTCTCTAATGATAAACTACAGGCAAAAGCTGAGTAAATTGAAGATTAAACTGTAACTACTTAGCTAAGGAATTTGCTTTGCTATCCTATCTTTCTTTTTTCTTTTTTTATTATATTTTAAGTTTCGGGATACATGTGCAGAAAGTGCAGGTTTGTTACACAGGTATACATGTGCCATGGTGGTTTGCTGCACCCATCAACCCTTCATCTACATTAGGTATTTCTCCTAATGCTCTCCCTTCCCTTGCCCCCGACTCCCCGATGGGCCCCAGTGTGTGATGTTCCCCTCCCTGTGTCCATGTGTTCTCATTGTTCAACTCCCACTTATGAGTGAGAACATGCAGTGTTTGGTTTTCTGTTCCTGTGTTAGTTTGCTGAGAATGATGGTTTCCAGCTTCATCCATGTCCCTGCAAAGGACATGAACTCATCCCTTTTTATGTGCATAGTATTCCATGGGTTATCCTACCTTGCTATTGACTCTCCAACAACAACGTGAAACCTTGAGGAAATTTTTCTCTCAGAAACATACTTTGTGACTGTCAGGTCAGTGTATTCTCATAAACAGTATCATGATGTATCATTTGAAGATGAAAGTGAGGTATTTGAATGGTTCCTAATTAGATGTGGTCTTGCCATGAGACAGCACACTTAGCATATGCCATTTCCTGTGAATTAGCATGCCGTGGGGCAAAACTTTTCCTGAAATAATCTAGGTTTGAGTCATAGTTCTTATGCTACCTAGCTTTGTGCTCTTGGGCAAGCCATTTTCTATCTCTGAGCCTGTTTTATCATCCGCCAAATTAGGATAATGACTAAATAACTGCCCTCCCTGCTTACAGTGGGTTTCGTTTCTAGCCTCCAAATTCTTTAGTTTTTTGAACCACATTTTAGAGAAGGCTTTTTTACAAAAGTATTCTGATATAAGTTGAAACACTGTAAAATTTTATGGCTTAAAACCCAGAAAAATTCTTGGAGCTAGGGAAGTATGTTCATCACAGTGATTTGAAAATTCTTCCAAGTAAAAGTTTCCAATGGCAGAGGAAAGTGAATGTATACTCCTGACGGAGTTAGGTACGGCACGAAGCAGCAGCAGCTGCAAGCCCTGAAATTTTTGAAGACTTCTCATTATCTTAAAAAAATATATGATTTAAAAAATTTACCCTACAATATATTCATTTTCATTCCACATAGAATGTCTTTCCACTTCAAACCTTCAAGTGAATGTAATATTCTAGGAAGATATTTCATGTTTATCTTTGAGGGGCACGTCCAGTGATATGAGAGGCCTGGTTTTCACGTGTTATCATTAGTGGGTGATGCAGAGAGGAAGGTGGTTATATGTACTACCTAAAAATTGATTTGAGAAAATTGTGTATTTGTAGAACGTGTCTTATGTTTTTCTTCACTCATCCATTTTATCACTTCATTGAAGCATCTAAATAGCTCTCTTATTTCCCTTAATAGGGAAAAAAAAGCATGACACTATGGTTACTTGTGTTCTTATATGGAAAATCCTGCATGTTTTGTTAAATTTGGTTTTCTAGCTGGTCTATGATCTGAAAAATCAATGTGAACTTTTACTTCCTTGGGCTAGGATTTTAGCTGGCAATGTTAAGCCTTCAAAGGGAAGGCCTACCTTCATCGTTGCAGGGAATATTTGGAGGAGTTTTTCCCATTTTCCCTCTCTGCTTCATGCCTACCCTTGCCAATGCCTTGAATGGCAGGACACAGAATTTTGGGGAGACAATTTCCTAGTTTCAAGGTTACCAAAATATAAAGGCTGATGCTTCCCATGCAAAGACTTTCCAGTTCTTTCAATAAAGCAAAAACCAACTGCCACCTTTTTGAAAAACTGTGGCAAACATGTATCAAAGCTTCATAATATAAAAGCAACTAATCAATTTCACTTTGCCAAGGTCAAGGCAAAGCAGGTTCCAGAGAGGTATCTGGGCTGCCAATAGTACATTGCTTTGTACATGAGCATTTATCTACTCTTGGTGCCAATATCTCTACATCTGGCTGAGGGTCTGGGATGCAAAGCTAATAAAGAGAAGCACCAGGGAGCATCTTTGCACTAATGGGATGCAGGATTTCATTCTTGGAAACTCCCTTTCAAGTTAACATGAAACAAACAACTACTGGGCTCTGGAGCTGGCTCTTGGAGGTTCTGCATATTCAGTGGCACGTGTTTCTATATGCGGCTCATGGAGGCAGGTGTGCCAATCTCTATCGTGTAACCAGCCATCTATTAGGTACATTTTTGGAGGTAGTGTGAGGAAGCAGCTATGTGATGGCTGATCATCTTGCTGACTGGAATGCTGTGCTTCTGCTATTTGACTGTATCTGAAAGACTCTCAATCATGCTAGGCCAAGTCTGCCACTGAGGTATGACTCCTTGCTCTGCTGCGTCCCCATAGCCTGTCAAGAAGCTCATTTGAGGACTGTACAAAGACTTTGGATTTCCAGATGAGCTTTTCAAATATGGCATACCTGCAACGGTGACGACTCTCCACTCCATAAACACAGCTTTATGTGGGAGGATTGAAAAATGAATAAACATTGGCTATGAAGACTTAGAGACCTCATTTCCTTCCCTAAATGCTATTCAGAGATTGTCCCTTTTAGGAACAACCATTTTCTCATCACTGATGTAACAAGACCAGGGGACTAGACATAAAGAGATGAGGAGCAGTGGAAAATGCTGGGTTAGGTGTGCAGCCTGGATCCTCTTGGCATAGATGTGAAGTTCGTAGTCAGGCCCAACTGTTTGCTAGCCTAAGTAAACTACACATGATGACTTTTCCACATGAATTTTAAGAAGCAATCCGTGCAACACACACACACACACACACACACACACACACACACACAAAGTTCTAATTAAAACTAATTTCATCTTACATTCAAGGTTCTTTTTTTTTTTTTTTTAAAGAATTTCCAGGTTCCTTTAACCCCGTGCTAATGCAAGAGCATTCTATATATACCACTGTTTCCCTTGCCTCTTCTCATCACTTGGAGAGAAAATTCACCTTAATCAACAGCAATTCTCACTAAAAGCTGAGCTTGGTATTTGTGAACACAGCTGGTTGGCTCCAACCTATCTTCCTAGCCTCATTCTTTTAATCTTCTTCACTCAGTGACACTTTGTAAATTTTTACCTCTAGTCCTTCACTCATCATCTTTGAGAAAGTAACATGGGAAAGTACATGGCATGGTGCCTGGCAAATAGTTGGCATTGTGTGAATGGTATCTGGATGTTTTCCCCTCACCTTAGCCCTTGCCCACTTGGCCCATCTTTCAGTTTCTTATACAATAGCCACCTTCTTTATGAGGACCTGCTATTACTAATAAAACCTTTATAGCTCCCCAGGTTAGAAAGTAAAATGACATCCATTTCATCCATTTTATCCTCATAACAATTATAAAGGTAGGCTTGCTTTCTCTATTTCACATAAGGGGAAACTGAGGTTCATGGAGTGAAGTAACTGGCCATGCCCATATAACTAATAAATTATAGAGCTGAAAATTGACCATGAGTTTGTATAACTGTAAAAGAAAAAAGTATAGAACCAACATCACCAAGTACTACTCAGAACTTGGGGTAAAGATTCAACTTCTAAGTTTTGTTTCTTTTCTTTCTCACTGAAGTGAATGCATTGAATATTTGTAAAATTTTAACAAACTGCCAGATTATTTTTAATGAAAAATGAAAATAAGCCTTTGCCTTTCTCGCTCTGAGTAGATAATTGAAGTCTAGACTGTAAAAAACAAAGAAAAGGTCACATCATATCACATGACTTGACTTCTGACTTTATTTTTTGTATCTTTTCATCTGCTCATTCTTCTCCTATATTGCCAGTCAGCCTGGTTGCTGTGTCGGTGAAGTATGGCATATTTTTGCTACTGTTATCACATAAGAACTAGAGATTTTAAGAAAAGGAGTTTTTCTGTGTACTTAACAGTCTCTCTTCAAAAAGGAAAAAAAAATGTATATCAAGATTGCCATTGGACAAAAGATGTGTCAGGTAAACTTTAGTAGTGCTGGTGATGAGCATGAGTGACCCCTTCCAGAGATCACGATATCTGCCCAAGATGACATGATCCCATAACTAGAAAACCACATCGTCTCAGCCCAAAAGTTTCTTAAGCTGATAAACAACTTCAGCAAAATCTCAGGATACAAAATCAATGTGCAAAAGTCACTAGAATATCTATATACCAACAACAGGCAAGCTGACAGTCAAATCACGAATGAACTCCCATTCATGATTACCACAAAAAGAATAAAATACCCAGGAATACAACTAACAAGGGAAGTCAAAGACCTCTTCAAAGAGAACTACAAACCACTGCCCAAAGAAATCAGAGATGACACAAATGGAAAAACATTCCATGTTCACAAATAGGAAGAATCAATATCATAAAAAGCAATTTATAGATTCAATGCTATTCCCATTAAACTACTATTGACATTCTTCACACAATTTGGAAAAAAAAAAAACTATTTTACAATTCACATGGAACCAAAAAAAGAGCCCAAATAGCCAAGGAAATCCTAAGTAAAAAGAACAAAGCTGGAGGCATCATGCTACCTGATTTCAAACTATACTGCTATAGGTCCACAGTAATCAAAACTGCATGGTACTGGTACAAGAACAGATACATAGACCAATGGAACAGAATAGAGAACCCAGAAGTAAGACCATACACTTACAACCACCTGATCTTCTACAAGCCTGACAAAACAAGCAACGGGGAAAGGATTCTCCATTTAATAAATGGTGCTGGGGGAATTGGTTGGCCATAGGCAGAAAATTGAAGCTGGACTTCTTCCTTATACCATATAGAAAAATTAACTCAAGATGGATTAAAGACTTAAATGTAAAACCCCAAACTATAAAATCCCTACAAGAAAGCCTAGGCAGAACCATTCAGGACGTAGGAATGGGCAAAGATTTCATTACAAAGACAGCAAAAACAATTTCGACAAAAGCAAAAATTGAAAAATGAGATCTAATTAAACGAAAGAGCTTCTGCACAGCAAAGGAAACTATCAACAGAGTAAATAGACAACCTACAGAATGGGAGAAAATGTTTGCAATCTATGCATCTGACAAAGGTCTAATATCCAACATCTATAAGGAACTTAAACAAATTTACAAAATAAAAACAAAAACAAAAACAAACCCAAACCCCATTAAATGTGGGCAAAGGACATGAACAGACATTTCTCAAGAGAAGACATACGTGTAGCCAACAAGCATATGTAAACAATCTCAACATAACTGATCATTAGAAAAATGCAAATCAAAACCACAATGAGATACCATCTCACACCAGTCAGAATGGCTATTATTAAAGTCAAGAGACAACAGATGCCGGCGAGGTGGTGGAGAAAAAGAAATACTTACACACTGTTGGTGGGAGTGTAAATTAGTTCAACCATTGTGGAAGATGGTGTGGCAATTCCTCAAAGACTTAAAGGCAGAAATACTATTCAACCCAGCAATCCCATTTCTGGGTATATACCCAAAGGAATATAAATTATTCTGTTATAAAGATACATGTGTATGTTGATTGTAGCACTATTTACAATAGCAAAGGCATGGAATCAACCCAAATGCTCATCAATGATAGACTGGATAAAGAAAATGTGGTACATATGAAATACTATGCAGCCATGAAAAGGAACAAGACCATGTTTTTTACAGGAACATGGATGGAGCTGGAGACCATTATCCCTAGCAAACTAACACAAGAGCAGAAAACCAAATACCGTGTGTTCTCACTTATAAGTGGAAGCTGAATGATCAGAGCACATGCACACATGAGAGGGAGTAACACATGGGGCGGGTCAGAAGGTGTGGGTTGGGAGGAGGGAGAGCATCAGGAAGAACAGCTAATGGATGCTGGGCTTAATACCTGGGTGGTGGGATAATCTGTGCAGCAAGCCACATTGGCACACGTTTACCTATGTAACAAACCTGCACATCCTGCACATGTATTCCTGAACTTAAAAGTTGGAAAAAAAATCTGCTCAGTCTGATCATTATCTGATCACTATCTTTCTTCCCAGCTGGGAAGCTATACAATATAAACTCACCAAGGGAAGATGAATAAATGAATGAAATAGATACTATTCCATTGCAAAATATGGATGAAGTAAAGTTACAACTTCAGGAAAAATGATGCCAATTTCTAGATTCAGAAGGAGAATATAAAGCAAGTCATTAATGTGCAAAACAGATTTGTAAGAGATAACTGAGCATTTCAAAGTACAATTGAGGTGCTAGCAAATCAGAGGGAAATTTTTACTACTCATTTTCTGAATGTTCAAGGGAGAGCTGATGATAAAAATATGACACAATTCTTTCTGAAATTTCTGAAAATGTTGAGACCGAAGATGGCTTTTTTAAGTCGGAAAAGGATTTAGCAGAACAGCTATGGAAAGGAACTCAACCCAAGGTTACTGGTCATGATTATGTTTTTCATCACCAGGCACTTTAATGATGAAAGAATTTTAATGAGTCAAAACACTTATTTCCAGTCCGGAAATTTAAGATTTGTGGGTGGTGGATGTAGGGGTGGAAATAAGTAACTCCAGAATTTAAACAGAGTTGCATTTTGGTGTAATAACCAGGTGTCACTGACGGGATTTGGAATGTGCACATACTTATGGAAACTAAATAATACCAAAGTATTTTGACATCTTTATTGACATTGATTTGATTTGTTTATTTAATGTTGCTAAGGTAGTTTTCCTTGGGAAACAAGGAGCTAGTATTTGGTCTGATTTAATATTCACAACAACCTCTTGTGGTGAAAGAAACTGTTACTAATGTATTTATTTTACAATTGAAGGCACTGGAGCTCAGAGAGGGCAAGTTATTTGCATAAGTTCTATTTTTTATTAAATAAGCATTTTTGAGCCCATAATATATGCAAGAAACTGCGATATGAAGATATGAACATGAATAATTTCAAAATGACTAAGCTAAATGCTTGTTCTCAAGGCAATTATCTTCTACTACAAAAGACACACAAGTAGAAAAATAGCCGCAATGCAATAGATGCTAAAATAAAGACATAATATGAAGAGAGTGAAGAGAAGTGAGGATATTTAGCTCTACATTTTGGAGAAATTTGGGGGGGCTCTTTAAAAAGGTTTCACAGAAGAAATAAAACCTTAGCTAACTTTCATAGAGTAACAAAGCGATTGTTAGGAAAACATAATAGGAAATGGTATGATAGATGAAATAGCTCTAGAGATCTGTGCTTTTTTTTTTTTTTTTTTTTTTTTGAGACAGAGTTTCACTCTTGTTGCCCAGGCTGGAGTGCAATGGCACGATCTCGGCTCACCGCAAGCTCTGCCTCCCGGGTTCAAGCGAATCCCCTGCCTCAGCCTCATGAGTAGCTGGGATTACAGGTATGCACCACCATGCCCAGCTAATTTAGTAGAGATGGGGTTTTTCCACATTGGTCAGGCTGGTCTTGAACCTCTGACCTCAGGTGATCTGCCTGCCTCAGCCTCCCAAAGTGCTGGGATTCCAGGCATGAGCCACCGCATCCTGTGCTTCTTAGTGCATATGAGTAGTCTGGAGATCTTGTCAAAAAACTGATTTTGAGTCAGTGAGTGTGGTGTGTAGCCTGTGACTGTGGATTTCTAACAAAGTTCTCAGGTGATGCTGATGCTCTCTGTCTTGGGCACCCGCTTGGAATAGCAATGTGTTAAAGCACAGAGGTAGATCTGAGAAGTCCTCAGCAGGTTTCAGCCTGAGGTCCACCAGTGTTAAGACAGCCCCAAGGAAAACTAAAATGTAAGGTTTGAGAAAAGGGAAAAGACACTAAGAAGCAGTAGAAAGATAGCAGGGAAACCAAAAAAGAATGGTATTTAAGAACACAAAGTTCTAAGACAGAAGCAGTCAATTGAGTTAACTCTTCTAAAAAGTTCAAGTTAGTAAGAGTTAGAAATACTCATTGAATTGAACATGTAAATGATCAATGTTTTCCATCCCAAATAGTTACTATGTAATACCCTTGGACTGTGCTATTGGGTATGATAGTGACTAGACATACGTGGCTACTGACTACTTAAAATGTGGCAATTGTATATTAATTAAGTGAGCTGAAAGTGTAAAATACACAGTGTTTTTGAAAACTTAGTAAAAAGTAATATGTAATATTTTCCTTGTAGTTTTTATATTGATAACTTATTCAAATTATATTTTTGCTACACTGTACTAAAATATGTTATTGACCTTAACCTGAATTGTATCTATTCTTTTCATACTTTTAAAATGTGGCTACTAGAAGTTTTTAAAGTACCTATGTGGCTCACACAGTGACTCACATTGTAATTCTATTGGATGGTGGTGATCTAGGCAGATAAAAATTGGGCCAGGAGTGAAAGGAAGCAAGAATGTACATACAGTGACTTAAGGGAAATTTAGGATCAATGTAGGAAAGGATTTTCAGATGGCAGAGATGGGAGCATGTTTATATATTAAAGGTAAAGAGCCAATATAGGGAAAATGTTAAAGGTAAACAAGAAAGAGGTCACAACTGATAAATTATGGAGTGGTTATTGAAAACCATGCCTGATGCAAGAGCCAGGACTTTTAATTCATTATGCAATATAAATTACTCAGATTTGAAGAGAAAACATACATCTATTCATATGCTCTAGAACAATTTAACAGCACAGAAATTACTTATTTATGTATTTATTTATTTTTGAGACAGAGTTTCACTCTTGTCACCCAGGCTAGAGTGCAGTGGTGCGATCTTGGCTCACTGCAACCTCTGCCTCCTGGGTTCAAGCGATTCTCCTGCCTCAGCCTCCTGAGTAGCTGGGATTACAGGTACTTGGCACCACACCCAACTAATTTTTGTATTTTTAGTAAAGACGGGGTTTCACTATGCTGGCCAGGCTGCTCTCGAACTCCTGACCTCAGGTAAACCACCTGCCTCAGCCTCCCAAAGTGCTGGGATTACATGAGTGAGGCACTGTGCCTGGCTGAAATTACATATTTATTAAAGATTTAAACAAATTGTAAAACAACAGGGATCTGGTGCTTTTATTGAGATGGTTTTGATAATTTTTTCAATTCTTCCACATTTATTACAAATTTTCTACTTCTTGAGCCAGTTTTAATAATTGTTAAATAAATTTTATCTATTTCCTTGATAAATTTGTACCATTTAACATTACATTATAACTACTGTTTTTACAAAATAATGTGGCACGGTGGTTATAGCCTGTCCCCCAACCACGTTATTGCTGATCCTGAATGGATTAAACTTGGCAGATATTTGTCCATTTTATTAGTATTTTGAAATGACCAGTTCTTGGATTTCTTACTTTCTGCTGCTCATTTCTGTATCCCAATTGCTGTTCTTTCTTTTATCATTATTGGCTCCTTCCTACTGCCTTTGATTTTGTTTTCATGTTAAGCTGTGTAATTTTTACTTCTAGATTCATTTTTTTTTTTTTTAGATGGAGTCTCGCTCTGTCCCCCAGGCTGGAGTGCAGTGGTGTGATCTTGGCTCACTGCAACCTCTGCCTCCTGGGTTCAAGCAATTCTCTGCCTCGGCCTCTCGAGTAGCTGGGATTACAGGTGCCCATGACCATGCCCAGCTACTTTTCTTTTTTTTTTTTTTTTTTGTATTTTTAGTAGAGATGGGGTTTCACCATCTTGGCCAGGCTGG
Organism: Chlorocebus sabaeus; assembly: GCF_047675955.1. Taxonomy (NCBI): domain Eukaryota; kingdom Metazoa; phylum Chordata; class Mammalia; order Primates; family Cercopithecidae; genus Chlorocebus; species Chlorocebus sabaeus. The sequence goes on along the minus strand of NC_132933.1, from coordinate 14,629,961 downwards.
TCTTGAACTCCTGACCTCGTGATCCACCCACCTCGGCCTCGCAAAGTGCTGTGACTACAGGCGTGAGCCACCGCATGAGCCACCCGGCCTATTTCTAGATTCTTTAGTATTGATTTTATTTTTAGCTTTGTGAGTAGAATGCTGAATGAAAGTTTTAATTTAAAAAATTGGTATTTATAATAAAATTATTTAAAGTTGTAAATTTTTCTTTAAATATATCTTTGATGGTAGCTCAAATGAGTTAGCATGCAGTCATTTTATCATTATGTACCAAAGAGCTTGTATTTGGCATTCTGATTTTCTTTCTTCAGCAGTTATTTTAGAAGAGCCTTTTAACATTTTTCAAGTGATTTTTTGCTTTATTTTTTAAAATTTAGCCTCTCATTTTATTTCACGTAATTTAAATATTTGGTTTGTAATATTACTACTTTGACTATATATATATATATATATAAAATTTATACATATGTATAAATTCTTTTTGAGACAAGGTCTCACTTTATTGCCCAATCTGGAGTGCAGTGGCATGGTCCTGGCCCCTTGCAGCCTCAACCTCCCCGGGTTCATGTGACCCTCTCACATCAGCCTCCCAAGTAGCTGGACTATAGGTGTGCACCACCATGCCTGGCTAATTTTTTAATATTTTTTGTACAGACGGAGTTTCACCACGTTGTCTAGGCTGGTCTAAAACTTCTGGGCTCAAGTGATCTGACTGGCTCAGCTTCCCAAAGTGCTAGGATGACAGGTGTGAGCCACTGTGCCTGGCCTGATCTACATATATTTAATGTTCGAAAATATTTACTAGATTTGGAAAAAAACATTTCAGGGTAAATACGAAAAGGTTCCTGTTTGTCTTTTGTTAATCTTTAAATCATTTGATTGTCTTTTTGTCATCTCCAAGAAGGACAGACATACCTCATTTTATTGCATTTTGCTTTAGTGTGCTATGCATATATTGCATTTCTTACAAATTGAAGGTTTGTGGCAACTTTGCATCAAGCAAGTCTATTGACAACATTTTTCCAACAGCATGTCTTTGCTTTGTTTCTCTGTGTCACATGTTCTTAATTCTCAAAGTATTTCAAACTTTTTCATTATTATTATATCTACTATGGTGATTTGTGATCAGTGATCTTTAATGTTACTATTGTAATAGTTTTGGAGCACCAAGAACTGCACCCAAATAAGACGACGAAGTTAATAAATGTGAGTGTTCTGACTGCTCCACCGATCAGCCATCCCCTGAATTTATGTCACTCTCCTTAGGCCTTCCTATTTCCTGAGACAGAACAGTATTGAACCTAGGTCAGTTAATAACCCTACAACGGTTTCTAAGTGTTCAAGTGAGAGGAAGAGTTGTACATCTCTCACTTAAATCAAAGCTAGAAATGATTAAGCTTAGGGAAGAAGGCGTGTCAAAAGCTGATACTGGCCAAAAGCTAGGGCTCTTGCACCAAACAGCCAAGTGGTGAATGCAAAGGAAAAGTTATTGAAGGAAATTTAAAGTGCTTCTCCAGTGAACACATGAGTGATAAGAAAGAAAGGTAGCATTATTGCTGATATGAAGAAAGTTTTAATGATCTGAATAAAAAATGAAATCAACTACAACATTCCCTCAGACCAAAGCCTAATCCAGAGCAAGACCCTAACTCTCTTTAATTCTACGAAGGCTGATAGAGGTGAAGAAGCTGCAGAAGAAAAGTTTGAAACCAGAATAAATTGGTTTTTGAGACTGAAGAAAGAAGCCATCTCCATAACATAAAAGCACAAAATGAAGTGGTCAGTGCCTATGTAGAAGATCCAGTAAGTTATCCATATGATCTAGCTAAGATCATTGATGAAAATGGCTACATTACAAAACAGATTTTCAATGTAGATGAAACATCTAATTCTGTTAGAAGAAGGTGCCATCTAAGACTTTCATAGCTAGAGAGGAGAAGTCAATCCCTGGCTTCAAAGCCTCAAAGAATAGGCTGACTCCCTTGTTAGAGGCTAATATAGCTGGTGACTAAGTTAAAGGCAATGCTCATCTACCATTTCAAAAATCCTAGGTCCCTGAAGAATTATGCTGAATCTATTCTGCTAGTACTCTATAAGTGGATCAACAGAGCCTGAAAGATAGCCCATCTATTTGCAGCACGGTTTACCAAATATTCTATGGTTTACTAAATATTCTAAGCTAACTGTTGAGACCTACTGCTCAAAAAAAAAGATTCCTTTGAAAATACTACAGTTGATTGACAATGCACCTAGTTACCTAGAAGATCTGATGGAGATCTATAATATGATCCATGCTGTTTTCAGGCCTGCTAATGCAACATCCATTCTGCAGTCCATGAATAATGGAATAATTTTGATGTTTGAGTCTTATTATTTAAAAAATATATTTTATAAGGCTAAAAGAATGATTCCTCTGATAAATGAGTCTAAACAAAGTAAGCTGAAAACCTTCTGACTAGGTTTCATCATTCTACATGGCATTAAGAACATTTGTGAGGCTGGGCGCGGTGGCTCACGCCTGTAATCCCAGCACTTTGGGAGAGTAAGCCAGGCAGATCACGAGGTCAGGAGTTTGAGACCAGCCTGGCCCAACATAGTGAAGCTGTGTCTCTACTAAAAATACAAAAAATTAGCTAGGCATGAAGGTGGGCGCCTATAATCCCAGCTACTCGGGAGGTTGAGGCAGGAGAATCGCTCAAATCTGGCAGGCAGAGGTTGCAGTGAGCCGAGATCACGCCATTGCACTCCAGCCCAGGCAACAGTGCGAGACTCCATCTCAAAAAAAAAAAAAAAAAAAAAAAAAAAAAAAAAATTGTGATTCGTGAGAGAAGTTCAAAATAAAAACATTAATAGGAGTTTTGAAGAAGCTGATTCCAACTCTCATGAATGAAGAGTTCAAGATTTCAGGGTAGGAAGTAACTGCAGATGTGGTGGGAAAAAAAACTGGAATTAGAAGTAGAGTCTGAAGATGAGACTGAATTGCTACAATACAACTTTTTAATGGATGAAAAGTTGCTTTTTGTGGATGAGCAAAGAAAGTGGTTTCTTGAGATGAAATCTGCTTTTGGTGAAGGTGCTGCATAAACATTGTTGAAATGACCACTGAGGATTTAGAATATTTCATAAACTTCATCAATAAAGCAGTGACAAGGTTTGAGATTTTTGACGCCAAATTTGAAAGTAGTTCAACAGTGGGTAACATGCTATTAAACAGCATCACATGCTAAAGGAAAATCTTTAGTGAAAGGAAGAGTCAATCCATGAGGCAAAATTAGTTGCTATCTTGTTTTAAGAAAATGCCACATCCATTCCAACCTTCAGCAACTATCACTCTTATCAGTCAGTAGCCATCCACATCAAGGCAAGACCCTTTACCAGGAAAAAATTATGACTGGCTGAAGACTCAGATGATTGTTAGCATTTTTTATCAATAAAGTATTTTTAAAATTGAGGTATATACTTTTTTTAGATCTAATTCTATTGCATATTTAATAGACTACAGTATAGTGTAAACCTAACTTTTATGTTGATATAGTTTGGCTGTGTCCCCACTCAAATCTCATCTTGAATAGTCACTCCCATAATTCCCAGGTGTAGTGGGAGGGAACCAGTGGGAGATAACTGAATCATGTGGGCGGGTTTTCTCTATGCTGCTCTCACGATAGTGAATAGGTCTCACAAGATCTGATGGTTTTAAAAACGGGAGTTTCCCTGCACACACTCTCTTGCCTGCTGCCATGTAAGATGGGCCTTTGCTCCTCCTTCACCTCCTCCATGATTGTGAGGCCTCCTCAGTTATGTGGAACTGTGAGTCCATTAAACCTCTTTTTCTTTACAAGTTACCCAGTTTTGGGTATTTCTTCATAGCAGTATGAAAACTAACTAATATGCACTGGGAAACCAAAAAATTTGTGTGCCTTGCCTTATTGCCATATTCATTTTATTAAAGGTTCTGGAACTGAACTTACAATGTCTCTGAGGTATGTTTTTTATTAATTACTGCCACTTAAAAATTAGCAATCTTGTTTTTGTCTTTCAAAATATTTTTTAGTCTTAGATTATCATCATATTTGTTTGCTCTTGTTATTTTCTAATTGCATTTATCAAAAACTAAAATTACATGTACAAGACTTAATAATTCAGAGCTCTTTCCATTCAGTCAGTACATGAACTTAATATTATGTGGAAAGTATAGATCAGAAAGGAAAAGTATGAACTAGGAGGAAAGAAAAGTATTTGGGTTAGTTAATAGGAATAGAAGGAATGAAATTAGTAAATTGAGGACTAATTATTCAGGTCAGCTGGACCTTGAGGCAACACAGATACCTCCGGGGGGAAAAGACAAACATACAGAGTAAACAGAGCTGAGGAATGACTTGCGTTCTTCTAATGACAAGAATGCTGATGGTCAAGAGGAGAATAAGAATCTGAATACACGAGGTTGTAGGTCTTGGTCAAAGCTGCACAGCCCATATTTCATTCTCAGTTGTTTTAGCACTAGATCTTGCTTTTTATGTTAATAGCATCAAAATAAGAAAACCACATGTAAATAAAATAATCAATAGTTGGGGCTGGAGTGACACACGTTCTATTGAGTTCCTCTTTGAGGAAAGGAGTTTGGGAGAGGTACATGCTGAAGAAAACAAAAGTGTCTTGAAAGGGAATTTAAGTATAAAAGAGTCAACTTGAGCCTCTATTCCTGAGAGGACTTCCAGATACTTACTGCGTTGTTGTGCCTCTCTCTGATTTTGGTGGAATCAGTGTTAGCTAAAAGTAATGGAGTTAGAAATCCCTTGTCCCTGGGTTACTATGGCAACAGTACTTGGAAAAAAACCCCAGAGACTAGCGAATTGGGAGAAGTTCCCTTATCCCACTTGCAGGGCGTGCAACAGGGGTGTGGTCCGCCTCTTCAGTGCCCTACTGCTCAAAGCCCTAGGGGGAGCATGCAGATAAGCAGGTTGTGGGGAGCATTTTCAGGCTCCAATCCCACAGTAGTGCTAAAGTTTAAGTGTTCACAGCTCCCGAAGCCCCAGTGAACGTGTGTTACAGTGTGCTCTTTTAGCTTTACTGTCTGCAGGTAGCTTGTGTTAATCAGCTCAATTGGGTGGCTTGTGTTAATCAGCTCAATTAGACCCTCTGCTTTATTACAAGGACAGAGGGCTTTCTGTATCCCGGGTTCTTGCCCTAGTGTCACACCTGGGCTTGGAGGATGGGTGCAAGGATTTTTTGAGTGGTGGAGGTAGCTCTCAGTGAGGTGGATGAGGAGCCAGAAAGGAGATGCCATGGGAAGGTGGTCTTCCCCTGCAGTCGGGCCGCTCAGCAGCCAGATTCTACTCCAACCTCCCCCAGCCAAGTTCCATGTCATCCCACCACTGACGGCCTGCGATGTGTGCTGGTGTCTGTTGGTGTGTTATTCTGTTCCTCTCAATGTCCAGCCACCCGTGTCTGTGCCTGCTAGGGTGTTGGGTTGTTATGGGCACAGGATGGGAGGCACGACAGGCCAGAGTGGTCTTGGAAAATGCAGCATTTGGGCATGAAAACAGGAGTGACTGTTCTCATTTAGGTCTGTGGGCACAGGCCCAAGGGTGGAGCCCTCGCCAAAGAACCCGCCCTACTCTACTCAGCACTTCCTGCCCCCCTTCCGTATCATTAGGACACCTGGATTGGAAAAAGAGATGCTCACTGGCCTGATACACTGTATGCAGTTCACAATGATTTAGACAGCCCAACGTTTGGATTGCTCTCCATGCCCACCATCACCCTGAGGCAGGCCAACCAGGCAGAGGAGTAGAGAGTAGCACAGTAAGTCTACATTTACATCTTTCAGTTGATTTTTGTGAGACTGGATTATTCAAGTAACAGCTGAAATGTATGCGTGCAGATCCAACTGGAAGAAAAGAATAACTGAAAAAGACTGAAGCATAGCACACACAGATAAATGACCAAATAAATATAAGAATCCAAAATACAATGTATTGGGGTTCTGTCCCAAGATGTTAAAACAATATTGCTATTATAGGTACGGATTCCTAAAACTAACAAGCTATAAGCAAATGATCACATGTGCATTCCTTACGAATCATATCACAAGACACTGAATGAATAGTATTGCTTTATCTCTTCATGTTCGGCATTGATTTTAGTGAGGGTTGAATACCCCATCTATACACAATGATTATTATGAATTTGGGGAGCAAACCTAACTTACAAATAGGAAAGGTAAAGATAAAATAAGTTGTTAATATTAAAAGAGGGTGTGATTTTTTTTTTTTTTTTTTTTTTTTTTTTTGAGACGGAGTCTCGCTCTGTCTCCCAGGCTGGAGTGCAGTGGTCGGATCTCGGCTCACTGCAAGCTCCGCCTCCCGGGTTTACGCCATTCTCCTGCCTCAGACTCCCGAGGAGCTGGGACTACAGGCGCCCGCCACCTCGCCCGGCTAGTTTTTTGTATTTTTTAGTAGAGACGGGGTTTCACCGTGTTAGCCAGGATGGTCTCGATCTCCTGACCTCGTGATCCGCCCGTCTCGGCCTCCCAAAGTGCTGGGATTACAGGCTTGAGCCACCGCGCCCGGCCAAAAGAGGGTGTGATTTTAAAAATATTTTTAAAATGTGGATATTTGAGAGTTACCTTTAAAAGGAGTATGTAAATCTTAGGATAGAAATGTTGTAATATTTTCTAGCCTCGAGAAAGAGTTAGACATTTGGATTTTATTTGTACTTCTAAATTTCCCCTGGCTGCGGTAAGGTTTAGTTTTTCATCCAACTGTATATCTCAGTGATGTACAAGGTGGAGGTAAAAGAGAGAGTGATGATGACAAAGTAATATCTTTGACGGAAAAAAGAAAGAAGTCTTCCTTCTCTATCCTGAAGTATCCTTCATGAATAAATAAGACCAATTCCTGGATTAAGGTACAGTGGCCTCACTGCATCACATAACTTAAATTAAATAATCAAATTATTAAGTACAGTCATGCTCTGCATAATGATGTTTTGGTCAACAATGGACCACATCTACCATGGTAGCCCCATAAGATTATAATGGAGCTGAAAAATTCCTATCACCAAGTGATATGTTGATAATTCTGACCCTATGTAGACCTAAGCTAATGTATCTTTGTGTCTTAGATTTTAAGAAAAAAGTATGAAAAACAAATAAATGTATAAAAATTTTTAAAATAGATAAAAGCTATAAAATGAGGACAGAAAGAAGATGATATTTTTGTACAACTGTACCACGTGTTTTAATTTACGTTTTATTACAAAACGGTCAACAATTTAAGCTTATAAAGTTAAAAAGTTATAGTAAGCTAATTTATTATTGAAGGAAAAAGGTTTTAAATAAATGTAGTGTAGCCTAAGTGTACAGTGTTTATAAAATCTACAGTAGTGTACAGTGATGTCCTAGGTCTTCACATTCATTCACTCCTCACTCACTGACTCACCCAGAGCAACTTCCAGTCCTGTGAGGACCATTCCTAATGAGTACCCTCCCTATACAATGTACCATTTTTAATCATCTATATTGTATTTTTACTGTACCTTTTCTATTTAGATACATACCATTATGTTCTAATTGCCTTCAGTGTTCAGTACAGTCACATGCTGTACAGGTTTGTAGCTTGGAGCAATAGGCTGTACCACAGAGTCTAGTTATGTAGTAGGTTACACCATGTAGATTTGTGTAAATACACTCTACGATGTTCACACAATGACAAAACTGCCTAATGAAGCATTTCTCAGAATGTATCCCTGTTGATAAGTGACACACGACTGTAATTAATAATATTTTGTTTGACTAAAGCCTCCTGATTGACCTTCAAAAATTATTTATGTAGATGGAGAGGTAAAAAGCTTCTACCTCCCTTGATCCAAAAGAAAGTTTAAAAAGGGTGTAAGGCAATTTTTTTTGAGTGATGCCTAATTTTAGCTAAATTGTACACATATTTAGATACAACTCTTCCAGTTTCACTAAGTGTAGGTATTTTTCCAAGCAAAATCTCAGGAAGAGAGAAACAAGATTGAAAGATCTTCCTCTTCTGAAAGACCCGTAAGTGTCATATGGACAGGTATCTATTTCTACTTTTTGATTCAGTTTTGTAGTGTGTCAGATAAATTGAGTAACAAGAGATGTCATTTGAGGATCATGCAGCACAATGTGTGGCTCTCATGGTACGCTACACCGATCCTGCCCTGTACTTACATAATCACATTTTATGCTTATTGAGCCTCCAAGTTTAATACTCAGGGTATAAAGTTTGTTACCTTTTCTGCATATTTTATTAGCAAAAAGTTATATTACGCTGATCCAATTTCATATTTCAGAGATCCAGCTGCAAAGTTGCTGATGAAGCTACACAACTTATTAGCTTAGCCAAATGCATAAACAAGCATTTAATCAATAATCAGGTTGCATATTTTAATGGAACCGGTGTAATGACTGTAATCATTTAAAAATACACATCAAACAAATTTATGTTAATAATTTATTCTCAAGGGCAGGTTAATGCCATTTAGGCTATTATTTTCCCATCCTGGCCAACATGGTGAAACCCGCATCTACTAAAAATACAAAAATTAGCTGGCCATGGTGTCACGTGCCTGTAATCCCAGCTACTCGGGAGGCTGAGGCAGGAGAATCACATAAACCCAGGAGGCGGAGGTTGCAGTAAGGCGAGATCATGTCACTGCATTCCAGCCTGGTGACACAGCGAGACTCCATCAAAAAAAAAAGAAAAAAGAAAAAAAAGAAATAGATATTTATAAACTTAAAAACTGAAAAATAAGAAATAGATATTTATAAACTTAAAAATAGAAAAATACCAGAATTTTTCTTTTGCAATTTTTGTTGTTTACTCCCCTTCTCCCCAAAAAAAGTCTTCAGAAGTTACGGATTGCCTTCTTTTAGCACAGAAGCTCTGTTTACCAGATGGGCAGGAGAACCATCCCCAAACCTATTCAACTATGAAGCTGTCAAACATAGCAGCTGGGGACCTTCTGGAAGAATATGATTGACAGAGACTCAGGAATGTAGACCCCTAGGTTTATACTGCTGCATGGATGCACCATGGCTGATTGGTTTCTGACTAATAGGGTCAGTTGAATTGTTAAAAAATAGTTTATTCAATACACATGTTGACACAGTAAGTCTTCAAAGTTTTACTGCAAAAATGTCAGAATGATTGGCTTAAAGAAGATTTTAAATTCTAGTATCTAATTCAGTAAGCCTCTATTAAATACTGCTATGTGTCAGAAACTATTTTAGATATTGGAGGTTAAGGATCCTGGTCCCTGTCTTTCAGGACCTTCTAATTTACTAGGGAAGACAGACGAATCCTAGAGTAGCTAGTAGAATGTAGAATGATAATCACTAGACAATAACCCAGGGTTATAGAAAGCAAGGGGAGGGAAAATTCACTGTGACAGGAGTTGAAGGAAAAGGTGAAATTTGAGATGACCTTGAAGGCTAGAAAGAATGCTGACGTGGAAAGTTGGAAATAGAAAGCATTCTGGGCAGAGGGGAGAATATCAGAGCAGCATTCTTTATATTCCCTGAACATTGGAATCCTTTGTCATTGAAATGAGGAAAAAACTATTTTTGTCAAGGTTAAATATTGTATGTTTAGCACTATTTTCATTATATATATTTTGTACTTTTAAGAAAACAAAGCTGGCTGCTGCTAGAAATCAGTCTTGACATACTTCTGTTTTACTGATGGTTTTTGGAGGGCATTGTTGCCTATATTGCGTGCTTCAGCTCAAACCAGGAACCAGGCCCCAGCCATGTAGACGAGAGCAGAATAAATGAGGCAGATGTTTTACTGACTTCTTCTCATTTGAATCTACTCAGTGCAGAAAGGAGACGTTGTTTGCCTCAAATTATTTAAGTACCAGCATTTGTCACTCCTGTAATTCACTTACCACTACCAGATATGCAATTACTTTAACTGCAAACCACTTACATCTTAGTCAGTTCTACTGTCTAAAAATATGTCTGCTTTTATTTGAAGAGCTAAGACTGAAACTGTCACTTGGGACCATTCCAAAACTTTGCTAGTAGTGCACTTCAAGTGGAGCAATATTTAAATTAATTTTCCATTTGAATTGTAAGAAAAATGATTACTCCTATCATTTTAAATTTAACATTATCATTTTACAATATTCATTTAAGAATAAGAATTGAAAATTGATGGGCCTGAAAGGCTACAAAGCTTACTCTGCTGTTGATCCTTGAGTTACAACTTTGACATACCTAAATGTATTCTTTCTTGATGATTTTCCTGAGGATTTGATCAACTTCAGTTTATACTGTAATCCTCACAGGTCAGCACTTGTGTTGACTTCCCTATTGTTGAAGGCACAGAGGCTCAGAAAACAATTATTCAGTGATTTATGCCTATTTTATATTAAATGTGCCCCTGCGAGATTGCATTTCACCATTCATGATCAAATAGAGAATGTCCAGAGAAGAGTTTATTAACCTAGGAACTGAGCGGGCTGACCCTTCTAGGTTTAGTTCAGGTGATGGATACTCAGAGTGGATTGAAAAATAGACGACCGAGGTGGGTGGATCATGAGGTCAGGAGATAGAGACCATCTTGGCCAACATGGTGAAATCCCATCTCTACTAAAAATACAACAATCAGCCAGGTGTGGTGGTGTTGGCTACTCACAAGGCTGAGGCAGGATAATCGCTTGAACTCGGAGGTTCAAGTGGAAGGTTGGGGTCTCTTTTGAAGTGTGTTTTGGGGGTGGGGGGTGATGCTGGCACTCCCTTGGCTGCCCCAGCTGGTGTCTCAGTATGTTGTGTGCCTCCCTGAGTCCACTGTCTCTGGGCCTTGTTCAGCACTGGGCCATGCCTAAGAGTTGCTGTCCTTGTGGCCTAGACTGCCTTTCAAGTTTACTTGGAGAAAAACAGTGCCATAGACCGTGGCAGTGAGGTTTGTGAGGATTTCAGTTCTCACTGCTGGGATCCATGGTTCCCCTCTGGCCAGGCGATTTAATGCTCCCTCTGTGTATGGGGGTCAGCTGAGTTTGGTCTGGTTTTAGTTTCTGCTCTACCAGGACAGCACTGAGTTTAATGTCTCACAATTGCTGTGTTGTTCTCCCTTCCTCTGTACCCAGAGATGCTCTCTGCACCATGTGGCTGCTGCTAGAGGGTGGGTGGAGGGGAGGTGCGATGTCAATTCAGGAATGTTTATTCTATCTCTTCAGTGCCTCTTCCAGCAATATTAAGTTAAAACAAGGTACTATGAGTGATCACTTGATTTTCAGTTCTTGTGAAGGTGTTTTTTTCTATGTAGATGGTTGTTAATTTGGTGTCCTTACTGGGGAGTGGGGAATCGGTAGAACTTTCTATTTAGCCATCTTGCTCTACCCTCCTGTGGCTTTTCTTTTAACTGGATAAATATAGCTATCAAAATATTTCACAAGGTAAAGGAATAACCCATATCCCTCTACCATAATTAAATAGCACATTTTAGTTTTGCATATTCACTTTTTGTCTTTATTGCTGTGTGTGTGTGCATATATACATGTATATATATGTACACATACACAAATAGTTAGAATGCATTCACCATCTTGATATTCGCCTCTATATTGGTTTGCTAGGGCTGCCATAACAAAATACTCCAGAGATATATGTTCTCACAGCTCTAGAGGCTGCAAGTCTGAGATCAAGGTGCTGGCAGGTTTGGTTTGTTTTCTCCTTGGCTTGAAGCTGGTTGCCTTCTTGCTGTGTCTTAACATGCTCATTCCTCTGAGTGTATCTGTGTCTTGTGTCGCTCTGTGCCTACTTCTCCTCTTCTTAGATGGACGCCAGTCATGTAGGATTAGGGCTCACCCTTAAGGCCTCATTTTACCTTATTACCTTTTTAAAGACCTAATCTTCTTTTAAAGACTTGTAGGACCTAAGAGATTAGGTCTTTTTTTTTTTTTTAACTAATTTATTATTATTATTATTATACTTGAAGTTCTAGGGTACATGTGCATAACGTGCAGGTTTGTTACATATGTATACTTGTGCCATGTTGCTGTGCTGCACCCATCAACTTGTCATTTACATCAGGTATAACTCCCAATGCCATCCCTCCCCTCTCCCCCCTCCCCATGATAGGCCCCAGTGTGTGATGTTCCCCTTCCCGAGTCCAAGTGATCTCATTGTTCAGTTCCCACCTATGAGTGAGAACATGCGGTGTTTGGTTTTCTGTTCTTGTGATAGTTTGCTAAGAATGATGGTTTCCAGCTGCATCCATGTCCCTACAAAGGACACAAACTCATCCTTTTTTATGGCTGCATAGTATTCCATGGTGTATATGTGCCACATTTTCTTAATCCAGTCTGTCACTGATGGACATTTGGGTTGATTCCAAGTCTTTGCTATTGTGAATAGTGCCACAATAAACATACGTGTGCATGTGTCTTTATAGCAGCATGATTTATAATCCTTTGGATATATACCCAGTAATGGGATGGCTGGGTCATATGGTACATCTAGTTCTAGATCCTTGAGGAATCGCCATACTGTTTTCCATAATGGTTGAACTAGTTTACAATCCCACCAACAGTGTAAAAGTGTTCCTATTTCTCCACATCCTCTCCAGCACCTGTTGTTTCCTGACTTTTGAATGATCGCCATTCTAACTGGTGTGAGATGGTATCTCATTGTGGTTTTGATTTGCATTTCTCTGATGGCCAGTGATGATGAACATTTTTTCATGTGTCTGTTGGCTGTATGAATGTCTTCTTTTGAGAAATATCTGTTCATATCCTTTGCCCACTTTTTAATGGGGTTGTTTGTTTTTTTCGCATAAATTTGTTTGAGTTCTTTGTAGGTTCTGGATATTAGCCCTTTGTCAGATGAGTAGATTGCAAAAATTTTCTCCCATTCTGTAGGTTGCCTGTTCACTCTGATGGTAGTTTCTTTTGCTGTGCAGAAGCTCTTTAGTTTGATGAGATCCCATTTGTCAATTTTGGCTTTTGCTGCCGTTGCTTTTGGTGTTTTAGACATGAAGTCTTTGCCCATGCCTATGTCCTGAATGGTACTACCTAGGTTTTCCTCTAGGATTTTTATGGTATTAGGTCTAACATTTAAGTCTCTAATCCACCTTGAATTAATTTTCGTATAAGGAGTAAGGAAAGGATCCAGTTTCAGCCTTCTACTTACGGCTAGCCAATTTTCCCAGCACCATTTATTAAATAGGGAATCCTTTCCCCATTTCTTGTTTCTCTCAGGTTTGTCAAAGATCAGATGGCTGTAGATGTGTGGTATTATTTCTGAGGACTCTGTTCTGTTCCATTGGTCTATATCTCTGTTTTGGTACCAGTACCATGCTGTTTTGGTTACTGTAGCCTTGTAGTATAGTTTGAAGTATAGTTTGAAGTCAGGTAGCGTGATGCCTCCAGCTTTGTTCTTTAAAAAGGTACTTGGGGTTAGAATTTCAACACATGCATTTTGGGTTATGGGCACATTTCAGTCCATAACAGCCTCTTTCGATTTTTGTTTTTCACCATTTATTTTAACATCTGAAAGATTTTTTGTGGTCACCACTGTAGAAAGCATGTTTTATTTTATTTTTATGTTTATTTATTTATTTACTTATTATTATTTTTTGAGACAGAGCCTGGCTCTGTTGCCCAGGCTGGAGTGCAGTGGCACGATCTCAGCTCACTGCAAGCTCCGCCTCCTGGATTCACACCATTCTCCTGCCTCAGCCTCCCGAGTAGCTGGGACTATAGGCGCCCGCCACCACGCCTGGCTAATTTTTTTTGTATTTTTAGTAGAGACGGGGTTTCACCATGTTAGCCAGGATGGTCTCGATCTCCTGACCTCGTGATCTGCCCACCTCAGCCTCCCAAAGTGCTGGGATTACAGAAAGCATGTTTTGATGAGAGGCAGAGGGTTCCATCTGTTTGATGTACAGAAATGTTCTTAATCAGTTCTGCATTATTGGGCAGTTTTGGTTATTTCCATTGTTGCTGTTGCAAATAATGCTTCACTGAGCATCTTTGTGCAACAGGCATTTTGTTTCTTCTCAATTATTTCCTTACGATAAATCCCCAAGAGTGAGAATACTGGGTCATTTTTATGACTCTTGATATATTTTGCCGTATTGTTTTTCAAATGGGCTATGACAATTTTTACCGCTACCAGCAGTATGGAAGTATACAGCTTTATTATAATATAGGCATTTGTTGTTTTGGTTTAAATTTGCTAATTTAATATGTGTAAAATGTTATATTATTGCTGTCTTAATTTGCAATCCTTAAATTACTACTGAGGTTATACACAGTTGGTTTTTGTCACAAATTCTAATTGTTCATATAAAATATCAGAAACCCTTTATTCAAGCGTTAATTTCAGAGGGCGAATTAATTCAAACTAATTTATTCATTTACAAAATTATTTCAGCACACTTTTATTGAGCCCCATCTCTGTGCCAGGCACTATGTTAGGAGTGAAAGATACAAAGGCAAATAGGATCCTCGTGTCTAGAATAGGAGGTGCATGTTGGCTCTTAACAATCACTTAGAAATTTTAAGGAAAGGCTAGGCACTTTGGGAGGCTGAGGTGGGCGGATCACAAGGTCAGGAGATTGAGACCATCCTGTCTAAAATGGTGAAACCCCCCCTCTATTAAAAATACAAAAATTAGCTGGGCGTGGTGGTGGGTGCCAGTAGTCCCAGCTACTCGGGAGGCTGAGGCAGAAGAATGGAGTGAACCCAGGAGGCGGAGCTTGCAGTGAACCGAGATCGTGCCACTGCACTCCAGCCTGGGCGACAGAGCGAGACTCCGTCATTTTAAGGAAAAGAGAACTTTATAGGTATCCAACAGTGACACAGTGAAGTTAAAATTGATTAAGCCCTTGTGTCAGGATACCACTAGAAATATATGGCACATTTGAAAAGAGTATTTATTAAGAGAGGTTAGGAAAGGAACTATATAAAGGCAAGGTAACCAATAAGGATAGAATTATCCATGGTGGAAGCCTTGGAAACCATTATCACCCCTGGGTCTAAAGGAAAAATGGGAGGCAACCATTACTGGAACGAAGTGAGAGTTGAATAAGACAGGCCTTCACACAGGCTTAGTGGCTTTAGGTAGAGAAATATAGCCACTGCCCAACAATACCCACTGCTGACTCTCCAGTATTTTGCCAGAGGTCCCCATAATGAAACCCAAATAAGAGCCAGAGGTTAAGGGCCTGGATCAGCTGCCCAATAAGTCAGTCTTTCAGAGATTAAAACAAGCTAGAGAAGGGTAGAGAATGTATCTAGATGGGCAAACAGAGAATATCTAACACATCCTTTTTAACCTCCTCCCGCCACACCAAATAGGAACAAAACCATTTCATATCCAAACAGGTGAGTTTAAAACATCTATTTGAAACATCACCTAAAACAACTTGTTTGAAACTAGTAGTGTGCAGCATTGCTTAGGGCAGATTTCCTTAATTCTGCAAGCCTCCAGTACGTTTGCTGTTGCTAAATAAATGTTCAGATTTGGCAAGAAGTAGGAAAGGCAAGATGGAGAAATCTAATCAGAATTCATCAGGACCCATGTAGATATCTTAATAGTATAAGCCAAGCTGGAATAATTCGAATTAGAAAGTGACAGTTTCACTCAAGTTACCCTAAATCGTGGAGTTGTTGTAATTTGCCATAGTAACTCTGCTCTGGTGATGTTTCTCTGGGCTACTAAGGTGTTACTAGTGATGCTGCACTTTCTCTCACAGTATCTTGGCTTCTCTCTCTTCACTTCCCAATATTTCCTTCTGCTACTACTAGAATCTGAATGTTTGTGTCCCTCCAGAATTCACATGTTGAAACCTGCATCCCAAGGTGATGGTGTGAAGAGGTGGGGCCTTGGGAAGCCGAGGTCGGCAGGTCACAAGGTCAGGAGATCGAGAACATCCTGGCTAACATGGTGAAACCCCGTTTCTACTAAAAATACAAAAATTAGCTGGGCGTGGTGGCACATGCCTGTAGTCCCAGCTAATTGGGGGGTGGGGGGTGAGGCAGGAGAATCTCTTGAACCTGGAGGCGGAGGTTGCAGCGATCCAAGATTGCGCCACTGCACTCCAGCCTGGCAACAGAGCATGACTCCATCTCACTTAAAAAAAAAAAAAAAAAAAAAAAAGAGGTGGAGGCCTTTGAGAGGTGATTGAGTTATGAGAGTGGTGTCCTCCTGAATTGAATTAGTGACCTTACAAAGGAGGACTGAGGGAGCATGTTTGCCCCTTCTACCATGTGAAGATGCAGTGATAAGGTGCATTCAATGAGAAATGAGCCCTTACCAGACATCAAATCTGCCAGTATGTTGGTCTTAAGACTTTCCAGCCTCCAAAACTGTGAGAAATAAATTTCTGTTATTTATAAGACACACAATTGATGGTATTTTTTGTAATAACAACCCAGGCAGACTAAGACAGCTACCAACAAGAAGATTTTCTTATTATTTATTCAGTTTCTAGCTGGAAAGAATTTGGTTGGTCTAGTTTGTTATTCAATGAGATTAACTATCCTTGAATTAGGTGTTCCACTATTGATACAATCAGTGCCATTTCTTTCTTAAAAAACAGCCCGATAATGTGTTAGCACAAAGCTAACTGCAAAACCATAAAATTTTCTCATCTGAAACAAATCTCACTCATATTCACACCAGTTGGGATTATCCGTTACTACTTTTTCTGGGATTCCATAGAATTTTGTACAAGTTTATTGAGATTTAACTTATGTACAATATTCTGTACGTGCTTAAAGTGCAAAAGTTGATGATTTTTGACATATGTATACACATATGAGATCATCACCATACTTAAGATAATGAACACTTACATCAATGTCAAAAACTTTCTCTGTTATCCTATAGAGAGAGATAGGACAAAGATCCTGCCTTCAAGGAAATTAATGTCTAATGAGAGACATGTAAACAACTCAAATTAGATGAGCAAGGCAGAATGAAATAGGGACTTGACACTGTACCACATACAATGCACTGCACCTTTTTGTTCTAGATTTTAAATTCATGAGACAAAGAATCTCATTTACCTGGTTTGGATCCTGTGCCCACCCTGGATCAACAAACATGCCCAAGAGACCAAGATCCCACACTATAAACATGACCGCTTGTTGCCTATTCACCTCTGCATATTGAGGCCATTCTCAGAGAAAGGATAATTGTAAGTTGGGGTGCCACACTAAGAGGTGTTTATCATAGGATAATACAGGTTAAGAGACTTACCCAATACCTAACAAAATATTAACCTTGTTCCCTTTTCTCCACTCTTTCACATCTGCCTTACACTATTGAACCTTCTGGCTGGTAGGAATTCTTACTGAGAGTTATTTGCCTTTCTCTAGGAATTTGAAAACCCACTTTTTTTATTATCAATGTTATCTCTAAATTAGTTGCCCTTAATTTATCACCCATTTTTCAATTGTTCACTTTAGAGTTAATGCCACAAACTTTGCATGTCTACTGAATTCTAACCCTTAATGAAACACACACACACACACACACACACACACACACACACACACACACCCCTTCTCTCTTTAGAATTCTTTGTATGCCTGTTTTTTGGTTTTTGTTTTGTTTTGTTTACTAGGCAATTACCATGAACAATTGCGGATATGACATAATGACTTTTTGGTGAAATATTCAATTTGTATCAGTCGTCAGTAGTTCTGAGGACTAGGAACAGAGAAAGTAGATTCTAGGGCTGTTCCTGTTTGGGTCCTTAAAGAAAATTAAAGAAAGAAAAATAAGAGACTGAGCATAAAATAAATTAGATTTTGTTTAGTCTGAAGATTATGAGGATTGGAGTCATCTTACTCATGGTTTTGAAAGGCATGAAAAATTTCTAAAAAGAGAATACAAGTATACATATGTAACAAACCTGCACGTTATGCACATGTACCCTAGAACTTAAAGTATAATAAAAAAAAATTTAAAAAAGAGAATAGAGATTAGTTATTTGCTTTGGGGCAAATACACAGTACAAGGAACTGTACTTATATCAAAGCAAGAAAGGTGTTCACTTACAGGAAGGAATGTTTTGCTTGTTGTTGTAATAAATTGCCAGAATGGTAACTGAAGGTCATGTGGCGTATCAGTTTCTTGTAAAGCTCCAGAAAAAGGCAAATAACCACTGATCCTTGTTGGATGATATATTGTACCAAAGCCAAGAAAATCAGGCAATCTCTCAAGCTTCTTACAAGTCTTCAATCTACTATTCCTCTTATGGCTTCTAGATGCTACCCCACCAATAGTGAGTATCACACAAAGCCTTCTCTGGAGAGAGTCTCATACTCTACTTTTCAGATCTTTTGCAGTTTAGCTGTGTCTCAAGTCGAGAAAACATTGACTCAATGAAATTTTTTTTGTATTCACTTAGTTGCACAATGTACAAAAATTAGAGATGTTTTCAAATATATTTTATGCCATTTGTGGGACTAAGTTAACCTAAAGTTTGAAGTAATAATAGCACCTTTTTACAGCTCCCACCCTAGTTACTGAAATAATTATTACTAGAAAGAAAGAATTACCACAGTGGAGATAATGGTTTAATAATAACTTGTAGTTCTTTACAGAGACTCAGAGAGTCCTCAGAGGCTCTCTCTCTCCTGCCTCCCCAAAGTTATTAAATGACACTAGGAAAAGAATTTGAATGTAAAAGCATTTAAATTGTCCTTTGGTGAAAAGCAGAAATATAATTGTGAGTTGAAGTTTTCATAGTGCTCCTCCTCCAAACAACAACAACAAAATAACAATAATAAAATGAAACTAAGATACTTCAGGAAGAAGAGGCCTACTCTCTCCCATATTCAGATGTTTTTCAAAAGACATTAGTAGCCCATGGAGCAAAGTATTTGTCCTCTGAGACACCATCCTTGCAATGTTTGAGAGAGCTTTGTAATTTTAAGGACAATGCCACACATGAAAGAAAAAGGGAATATGGCAACTTCTGACAAAGCACTCGGAGTGGAGTCTACCACGAGGCCTTCAGAAACGTTAACATTTGACAGAGCTCTGTTAGACTGTGGGGTCCTCAAGGGTGGAGAAGTTATTTGGTTTCCCTTACCAGAGAGGATTATGGGAAAGCAACATAATGCTTAAATTATAGCCTGAGAAAAATCCTAATTTGTGAGATATGACCATAGCTAACATGGATGCACTAGTGTTTTCCAAAGGCAAATGGCTTCATTCATCTATCACTTCCTAACCACCTACTTCTGTGCCATGTAGTGCGCCAAGATCTAGGGCCTCAAGGAGAATTAAAGCAAACATTCACCAGACAAAACTTGGAAAATACTCCATGGAGGCCCACTGAGCTGCCCTTGCCAAGGCGAAGGACAGGTAATTTGCTGTGACTAATTGAAAAACATAAAGAACATTAATATGAAAAATGAAAGCATAATCCATGGTATAACAGGCAGTGAAACCATTCGCATAATTGATTACTCTTCAAGGTAACATGTTCCTTCCTTCCTTTCAGGAATCTTTTTCCTTTGGCCCAGGCTGTCTTAAAACCCTGCTAAAGCGATTTCACTTGAAAGGTCATAGGTGCAGCTGTTTCTATCCTGGTGGTCCAGAGAGTGATACTAGGATGCTCATAATTTAGGAAAATAATTATTAAAGAAAATATTTTGAGATCTTGGTGTTGTTACAGTCTGCATCTGAATAACCTAAAATATTAAGACACAATGATTGTAATATTAGTGGCTTTTGATTTGAAAATTATAGCGAGCCATCAAAAGACCTGGGGCTCAATCTCAGCTCCGCTGCATACTAGCTCTGTAAACCTGATAAGTCACTTACTTCCATTTAATTTTCAGTTTCTTCATCGGTCAAATGGGGATAATAGCATCATCTCTGCTTATTGTACAAGGTTGTGAAAACCAAATGAGAGAGCACTGGTGGAATCATATTGAAGATCATAAAGATTAAACATAAAAGTATTATTAGGATAATTCTGAATAATTGAATAATTTCTTTGTTGTTAGGTTAATCCATAACAGCTTATCAAAATGAGTCAGTTTGCATATACTGTTCTTCTTGAAGTTCCAAGCAGAATAGAGCAAGTGGTGTCACTTTATAATACGGAAGCCTTTGATCTTCTGAAGACAGGCAATTCCATGGAAATTCTAAGTCAGCTGTGGGAACTTCTGAATTGCTCATTTTCCCAATCCCTAGCTTTAAGTGATAAACATAGAAGTAGATCCAGGGAATGTTCTGGGGTGTGAAGGCACATTAGTGACTTGCTAGTGTCTTTACCTCACACTCTGCAACCATGTAGGGATAATCTACTTTAAAGTCTAGAAGGTGAAGCCAGGCGCGGTGGCTCACGCCTGTAATTCCAGCACTTTGGGAGGCTGGAGCGGGTGGATCACCTCAGGTCAGGAGTTCAAGATCAGCCTGGGAACATGGCGAAATCCCGTCTCTACCAAAAATACAAAAATTAGCCAAGTGTGGTGGCTGAGCACCTGTAATCCCAGCTACCTGGGAGGCTGAAGCAGGAGAATCGCTGGAACCTGGGAGGTGGAGGTCGCAGTAAGCCGAGATTGTGCCACTGCACTCCATCCTGGGTGACAGAACGAGATTCCTATCTCAAAAAAAAAAAAAAAAAAAAAAAAAAAAAAGGTCTAGAAGGTGGTATATTGTAGTAGTTAAGAGCAGGGAATTCAGTGGCAGGCAATTTTGGTTTTAGATCCTGGCTCTGCCATTTAATAGCTGTGTGATCTAGAGTGAGTTACTTCAAGGATCTGAGACTGACTTTCTGCATCAGTAAAATGGAGATGATAATAGTACAAAACTTATTTAGACCTGTTGTGAGAATTGAATGTATGTAAAGAGCCTATGCACAACCAATATTAACTATTTTTATTAGTTAGCCCTCAACAGCTGGGAGGGAAGAGAATAGTAGTAGGTTGTTTTAGATAAGAACCATTACAGAGCACTGTGCAGATAAGAGTAATGGAGCTACAAAGATAAATAGAAACAGTGATTCAAAGCATAGCTCTGACATCACAGAGTCTAGTTTCAGACTCCAGGTCCTCCAGTTCTACATGACCTTAGATGAATAAGTTACCTCTCAATGCTTCACTTTAAAGCATGGGGATCATATTAATTGCAATTTCACAGGGTTGTTTAAAAGGATTAGTGATGTGATGCTTATAAAGTAGAGACAAGGATTGCCCCAATCTTGTGTGCCTGTTATAATTAACTATCCTAAGTAGTCTCTTGTTATTTCACCCTCCTTCACCCCTGGGAACAACTGTGATGTCCTAGACAGTCAGACCTCATGGGTTGAGCTTCACTGAGTTGGAATTAGTGCAAATGTGTTTGTAAACTTGTGTCTTCCTTTGCATTGTCTTTGAAGTGTAGGTCTGGGTCTGCCCACAAGCCAAAAGTGTTACACATATATGATTAATTTATCAAAGGTACCAAAGCAATTAAATGGGGAAAACAACCAATACTGCTATACCAACTGTATACCTATATGGGAAAAAAGCCGACACTAACTTTTAACTTATGTCATATATAAAAATCAGCTCAAAATAGATAATAAATGTGCATAGATTCTAAATGGACCTAAATGTAAAACCTCAAACTCTGAAACATCTAGAAGAAAGTGTAAAAGAAAATATTTGTGGCCGGGCGTGGTGGCTCACACCTGTAATCCCAGCACTTTGGGAGGCCAAGGCGGACAGATCACCTGAGGTCAGGAGTATGAAACCAGCCTGGCCAACATGGCGAAACCCCGTCTCTACTAAAAAATACAAAAAATTAGCGAAGTGTGCTGGTGGGTGCCTGTAATCCCAGCTACTTGGGAGGCTGAGGCAGGACAATCGCTTGAACCCAGGAGGCGGAGGTTGCGGTGAATCGAGATCACATCATTGCACTCCAGCCTGGGCAACAGAGAGAGACTCCGTCTCAAAAATTAAAATAAATAAATAAATAAAAATATTTATGACTTTAGGATAGGCAAAAGTTTTGTATACAGAACACAAGAAACACAAACATTAAAAAAATGATACATTTGATGTCAAAATTAAAAATGTTTGCCATTTGAAAGATCCGGTCAAGAAAATGGGAAAGGAAGCCTTGGACTGGAGAAACTATTTACACCACTTCTATCAAAGTACTTGTATCCTCAACATACAAATCCGGCTTACAATTCATTAACAAGAAAATGACCAGTGCAAATCGACAAAAGATTTAAACCAAGACTTCACAAAAGAATAAAAGGAATGATGTGACCACAAATGAATTGAAAAGGGACATTGTCTGGGCTCCATAACATGCTGCTAGTTATGCTGTCAGTTGAGGGCATGAGCAGGGACAGAGGGCAGCCCTGTTTCTTACCCCTGTCTCTTACCATACATTTCTCCATTTTATCCTTTACTTTTGCTTCTCCTTACTCCATTTTTCCATGACAAAAAGGCTGTGGAGGGCTCAAGCCCGGTGGCCTTTGTTCCAAAGCCATACAGCTAGTCCTAGGCAGAACCAGAAGCCAATGCTAGTCTTCCTGGTTCCGTGGATGCAGGCTCCTTCACTAGACCATGCAAACTGACCAATGACAGTGTGAAATTGGGTGCCTTGGACCTAGTCAGATTTCTTTCTTCCCACTTTCAGATCCAAGTTGTATGGTACTTTGGAACTGCAAGCACAACAGAAGCAGAACCACATTTACATTTGTGATTTGCTTTCAAAGCAGATGTACAGTGTCATTTGCTGAGATCTCATAGGTGTTTTCTATTCCACCTCGAGCAGCAGAATTATACCTCAGCAGTTTGAACAAAGCTGGGTAATCACCATTGGCTCTTGGCTTCCAGAATCAAAGTCTACCTTTATATCACTGTAATACAATTATGCTCTCAAGTTGATGCTCCCTGCTACTTGAAAAGTTTTGTGAAAGTTCTTCCTCTCATCAGTCTGAAAAACAAATTGTGTCCCCCAGGAACTATCTGGAATCATCTGCCACTGACTAGCTGTGTGACCTTGGGCAGTCACATCCCTCTCTGGGCTTTGGTTTCCTCATGAGTAAAACTGCGGATTGAACTAGTTAATCTCTGAGGGCTTTGACATTTTCTACATTCTCCAGTTCCACAATTCTAAGTCAGCCTTAATATTGAAATGCCGCCAACATATATTTAGATGTTTTTTTTTTTGCTGTTAATTTGCAGTCTCTGGGATTCCTCTGCCTTGTTTATAGTTCTCTCTGAGCTGCCTTGCTGGTTTGAGTTTAAGATGCTATGTCTCATGCATAATTTGCCTTTTTACAATTTTGTTGTTCCCTATGGATGGTGTCATATTGGAAAGGTGAAGGTGAGTGTATTCAGTACAGCAACAGAGCCACAGAGCCATCCCTTCCTGACACTAAAGTCACGTGTTTCTCCAGTTCCTCATCCTCTGCCCCTCTTCCACTCTGTTTCATTGCTACATTTGGGTTTTATGATTACATCTGCAATAGCAGGCACAGATGTTTTTCTCACTCAATTGTATGGTTAATGGTAAAATGAATTTTTCCAGCAGATGCTCGCATGTGGGTGCTATCTTTTTCTCTCCTGACATATTTTCTACACAAACAGCAGATTGTGTGTCTGGTGTGCCTTGAGCCTAGCAAGAAAGGAATTCAAGCTGAATAACACTGGGCTGATCTTCAAGCTCCTAAAAAAATAATGCGGCCATTAAGTTTGACAAACTCTTCACAGCAGTCCTGCAGCTCGATCCAGACCTGCAACTCCAGCCTTTGCCAGTTGTACTTGAGAAGGCTGAGAGCAAACATGTATCCTTAAAAGGGCCACGATATGAAGATAAAACAGTATCAATTTTAGAAGAGCTGGACTCAATTACTCTGTTACTTTGAATTCTGAAACCCAAGGCATGTAATTTAACCTCTGTTTCCTCATCTATGAGGCGAAGTGATAATACAAAGCTGGTGAGGATCATTGAGATAATTGCAAAGTAGCAGAGGTCCCTGCTTAAATCGAATCCATTTCCACTACTGAGTAAAAATGGCTAATTGGAGCTGATTGGCTAGAAGTCCATTCCCAGGAGGGACTGAGAAGCCTCCAGGTAATGAGGCAGAACTGTGGAAAGATGAGGAGCTTGGTGTGCGGTTTCCCAACTTTGGCACTATTTAAATTATTGAAATGGTTATATTAAATACACATATACACATACATCAACAAATATGTGGCTGGAATAAAAAATTAAGAAATAAATTTAAAACAAATTTCAAAAAGCTGAAGAAAAAGGTATTTCGGGCCAGATAATCATTTCATGTGGACCCCTGTCCCGTGCACTGCAGAATGCTTAACAGCAGTCCTGGCCTCTACCCACTAGATGGCAGTAGTTCATCCCTCCACTTGTGCCAGCTAAAAATGTCTCGGGATATTGCCAAATGTGCCTAGGGAGGGTAGAGTGTGAGGGATAGCCTCCAATTGAGAAGTACTACCTCAGAAGCACTGAATGTTGGCTTTACATTTTAGTTCTACTACTTACCCAAGGTCATGCAGCTAGTAACCATTTGTGCCTCAATGTATTCATCTGTAAAATGAGAATCCTAGCTAAACTGTAGAAAGGATGGGTTGAGAGGACAAAAGTGATGGGTGGATACAAACTTTGATACTCCCTCCTTACTACCATAGGGCCTTTGCTTATTCCTTTACCCTTGTTTAAAATACACTGTTCCTCACACCCCATCTTTCTGTCTATTTAACTTCAACTCATTCTTTAGATCTCAGCTCAAGCATCATTTTCTCAAAGGAGCCTCCCCTGATCACTCAGACTGTATCAGAGTCCAAGACCCTCATAGCACTTGTTTATATTATACACTATAACATTCAGGTGACCATTTCAATTACGTTAGTTGGGCTGCTAGACTGTAAGCTTTATGAGGAGAGGTGCTATTTCTGGTTTGCTCACTGTTGTCTTGTCAGAGGTCAGGGCAGTTCCTGGAAAAGAAAAGCCATCACTAAAAACTTACTGAAGGAAAGGAGGAGGGAAGAAGTGAAGAACTCAACACCAAGTTGCAAATATCATTCTAATTTAATTCCCCTAAGGAAGACATCTAGACTGCTAATCTTAGCCCAGTGAAAGAAATACAGTGGCATCTGGGGAATGGTGTTGAGGACAGTCTGTCAGTGAAAGGGATTTGGTGGGCCCAATGCATGGCTCTGTTCTTTTCACCTGAGTTTGCAATTAACCAAGTCAGACAGATAGAGATCAACACTAACATCTTTATTACTAAACACAGCTGGTTTTGGAGAATATGTTTCAACTGTGCAGGAAACAGTGACCCTCCTAATTCTACATCCCACAATTAGCTAGACTTGCCTAGTCATAAGCACCACTGAACAAATGTGGTACATCTCCTCCAACGAAGACCTGCACCTGAGAAACTCATGGTGTGCGGAACTAAGACAATGTGCTTCCTCACTGTAGGCTTATCCTAAAAAGAGAAGTAGCATGTGTTGAACTAAATGAAGACTTGCCTCCTCCTGTGGAGAAAGGCTGTGCATATTGCTCTAGCATAGGTTCTTCTGTTTAGGAACATGATGCCAAGGGAAAGAATGTTGCTCTACCCCCAGTACTGCCAACAGACTTATGCCTGGGTTCAAAGAAAATAGAGAATTGTGAGCAAAATATCTGACATAGATATTTCACTAAATAACCTGTACTATGTTGAGACCAAGATGATTTGCTCTGGGGCTTTGATTATGGTACCAAAAGATAAAGAGATGATCACACCCATTTTGTCACAGAACTCTGCAGATTTGCACCTTGAGGGCTCCAGTTCATTTATCTCAGGAACAATTTTTGAGGGAAAAGGCAGCCCTTGTGAAAATGCACGTGGAGCCACCAAAGATGGGCATGTATAGTGAGCAAAGTGGTATTCTTTGCAGGGCTTCTAGATCAGGAGAAGAGGCCATCCAAGTTGGCAATTTGTAGAGGCTGTTACTATAAAGACCAATGAAATGGTGAATGCACCCATGTTTTATACTCTGGTCTATGTAATTCAGGAAAATTTGTATATAAATACAAAAGCTTTGTAAAGTAAAAGGCTTTTCAAATTTAAAGGGCTATTAAAATTTTCCCGTTCGTGGTTTCCTTTGTTGTATTTCAAACCTCATGTACTTTTAGGGATCTTGGATTTTCATAGCATTTTGTCGCCCATTTTCTGCGTAGTGGCTACTTTTCAGGATCAAGACAGATGGGTAACTTGGTATGGTAGCTTGGGGACAAAAATAGAATGATCCATGCTGGTATCTTTGGAGTGAAGCCTTGGTAGTCCTGTACAGTTTGATACGTTAAAATGTTCATTCATTCATTCATTAAACCTTGACTTACTACTTAGCATGTGAGAGGCTTGCTTTCTCCAACTGTCAGTTGGGAATAATACCAGTATCCCCTCCTTGCATTCATTATGTGATTTAAATCCACATAACTGTGTCAAGCACATTTTCGTTTTCCCTGTCATAACACTTATCGCTACCTTTATATTTTACAATATATTTCTTTGTATATGGGCTGTCTTCCCCTACCAGAATGTGAGCTCTGAGGAAAGGGACTTGGTCTTATAAATTTCTGAATCTCCAGAGCCTATAAGAATGGAGGTGCTCAATAATTATTGGTTGAATGAGTTAATGAATACTTAATAAATAACATTGGCCCTAAACTCCAGACTAATGCTTATCATATTCTAATCTTCATTTCTAATCTTTCTGCTTGAATGACCAATAGCTACCTTAACCTAATGTCCAAACCCCAACTCTCCATTTCCACTGCATTCCCATTTGCCCAGTGACAAACAGGCTATTCTTTGTATCCTTCATTGTATTATAGTAAATGGCAGCTCTATCTTTCAAGTTGCTCCAATCAACAACTTTGAAATCATCCTTAAGTCCTCTCTTTCTCTCATGACTCATTTCCAATTTGTTAGCAAATTCTGTTCCCTCTGTGTTCAAAATATATCTAGAACACCACTCTTTCTTAGCGCTTCCACTGCTACCCATCTATTCTAACTCAGCATCATTTCTACTCCACGACACCATCATCTCTTGACCAGAAAATTGTTTCCACCATCATCACCCAATTATTTTTCCACAGTATGTATTTACTTTTTAAAACACAAATATGACCACTGCCTGTTTCTGCTCAAATGTTCTGAAAACCTCCCAGACCACTGTACTTAATATATCACCCCCGTACTTTATTCTTTTATCCTAGTCAACTTGTCATAATATGAATCACTGCTTGAAATTATATCATTTGTTTAGTTATCTATCATTACCCAGTAGAATATAAACTCCAAAGGGTTTTTGTATTTTTATTTAAATATTCTCACTGCTAGAATAGCCATGGCAACAATGACAGCTGATATGTCTTTCATGTCTGTGACTTCGTGTCTGTGTGAATGTGTGGCTGTTTCAGTGTGAGATTATGTGTAAGTGTGAGTGTATGTGATTATGTGAGTATATGTAGGAGTGTATGTTTGAAAGTATGTATGTGTGAGAATGTGACTGTGTGAATGTGAAAGTGTGTGAGAGTTTTCATGTTAGACAGCATGTAAGAGAATTTGTGAGTGAGTGTATTTGAGCATAGGAATGTGTGTGTACGAGTGTGTGACTTGTGAAAATGTGTGTGATTGAATGTGTGAGTGTGTGTTACTGAGTGTGTTTTTCAGCATGTGTAAGAGATATGAGAGTGTGATGCTGTGTGTGTTTATAAGTGTGTGAAGGTATTTACAAATGTATATGAGTGTTTACAAGTGATATAGTTTGGTTGTGTCCCCACCCAAATGTCATCTTGAATTGTAATTCCCATAATCCCCATGTGTCATGGAAGGGACACAGTGGGAAGTGATTGGATCATGATGGCAATTTCCCCCATGCTGTTCTCATGATAGTAAGTTCTAGTGAGATCTGATGGTTTTATAAGTATCTGGCACATCTCCTGCTTGCACTCATTCTCTCTCCTGCTGCCTTGTGAAGAGGTGCCTTCCACCATGACTGTAAGTTTCCTGATGCCTCCCCAGCCATGTAGAACTGCGAGCAAATTAAACTTCCTTTCTTTATAAATTACCCAGTCTCAAGCAGCTTTTCACAGCAGTGTGTGAATGGACTAATACAGTAAATTGGCACTAAGGTACTAGGGTGCTGCTATAAGGATACCTGAAAACGTGGAAGCAACTTTAGAACTGGGTAACAGGCAGAGGTTGGAACAGTTTGGAGGGCTCAGAAGACAGGAATATGTGGAAAAGGATGGAACTTCCTAGAGACTTGTTGAATGGCTTTGACCAAAATACTGATAGTGATATAGAAGATGAAGTCCAGGCTTAGGTGGTCTCAGATGGAGATAATGAACTTGTTGGGAATTGAAACAGAGGTCACTCATGTTATGCTTTATCGAAGAGACTGGGGGCATTTCGCCCTTGCCCTGGAGATCTGTGAAACTCTGAACTTGAGAGAGATGACTTAAAGTATCTGGTGGAAGAAATTTCTAAACAGCAAAGAGCTCAAGAGGTGACAGTGCATAAACATTTGGAAAATTTGCAGCCTGACGATGTGGTAGCAAAGAAAAGCCCATTTTCTGCGGAGAAATTCATCCCAGCTGCAGAAATTTGCATAAGTAACAAGGAGCCAAATGCTAATCACCAAGATGATGAGGAAAATGTCTCCAGGGCATGTCAGAGACCTTCACAACAGCCCCTCCCATCACAAGCCTGGAACTCTACTTGAGTTCTGTATCTCATTACCTCTCCCTTTTTTCTTTTTTATTTTGAGACAGAGTCTTGATCTGTCTCCAGGCTGGAGTGCAATGGCGCCATCTTGGCTCACGGCAACCTCCGACTCTCTGGTTCAAGGGATTCTCCTGCCTCAGCCTCCCGAGTAGCTGGGATTACAGGCACGTGCCACTACGCCCAGCTAGTTTTTGTATTTTTAGTAGAGATGGGGTTTCACCATGTTGGCCAGGATTGTCTCGATCTCCTGACCTCATGATCTGCCCGCTTTGGCCACCCAAAGTGCTGGGATTACAGGCGTGAGCCACCACTCCCGGCCTACCTCTCTCCTTTCAAGGCCTGAAAGTGATTTAGATTTTTTTCCCTGCCCAAATCTCATGTTGAATTGTAATCCCCGGTGTTTGAGGTGGGGCCTGGTGGGAGGTGATTGGGTCATGGGGGTGGACTTCCCCTTTCGCTGCTGTTCTTGTGATAGAGTTCTCATGAGATCGAGTTGTTTAAAAGTGTGCGGCACCACCCCCAACCCTGCTGCTGTCATTTAAGATGTGCCTGCTTCCCTGTCGCCTTCCACCATGATTGTAAGTTTCCTGAGGACTCCACAGTGATGTTTCTGGTACAGCCTGCTGTGAGTCAATTAAACCTGTTTTCTTTATAAATTACCCAGTCTCAGGTATTTCTTTATAGCAGTGCAAGAATAGACTAATACAAGTACCTACCACGTATTTCCTTCTTTCTTGAATCATTACTAGGTCAGCATATAAATATGCTGTGATAGTTTCCACCTTAAAACTGACCACAGAATTTCTTGATATCTGAAATACTCTAGAAACCTCCTCATTTCTTGGTTCCCCTTCACAGGAAAATACATTAAAAGAGTTGTGTACACTCACTTTAATTCCTGACCTTCCGTTATCAACAGTTTATATCAGACTGTTATGCTCGCCACTCAACTGAGACACTCTTAAGATTACTCTGACCTAAAACTTACAAAAACCAAGAGTCAATTTTTTATCCTCAGTGACTTGACCTCTTAGCTGGTTGCTTACTCCTTGCATGTCCAAGGACATCTGGAATCATGATTCACCCCTTGGTCAGCCCTTGGAAATGTGACTCTTAGAATATAATTGATGTCAGTGATTGAGGGTTTCATTGTGTTCACCTGGAGCTATGGACCGTTCCATATCAGTTTCTCAGGTTGCTTTGCACAAACACCAAGATTGATCATGTGCACCTGGTTCCATTGTTGGACTCTCATGTTTCTACTGCTGTGGATGATATGCCTTTCTAATCAACTCTCAATACAAGCCTTGGACCCAAAGATTCAAATGGCCTTCCCTGGTCCGATCTATCGCACAACAGTTCTTATAGTTGACTGCTAGAAATGAAGCATGCTCTGTGTGGCCCCAGATGGGGAAGGACTTGCAAAACTATGTTTAGCCTCTCTGTACTATGCCCAATGCAAATATGTTCCTGTTGCTTTTGTGCTTTAGCCTTTGCTGTAATAAATTTTAGCCATTAAAATAATCTGCTACTGAGTCAGGTGAGTCCTTGTAGTGAATCTGCAAATGTGAAAGTTGTCTTAAGGCCACTGAAACACTCTACCTTCAAAATATACCCAGGACTTAGCCACTTCATACCTTCTTTGCAGCTCCCACTCTGGTCCAAACAATCATAATCTCGCATCTGGGATAATGTAATTATGGTTTTACCAGTACTACCCTATAGTCAGTTTTCTAAATAGCTGAAAGAGTGATAAAAATATAAATCTTAGTATTGTCTCTTTTATATCTGTGAAAAATGACATTGGAATGTGGATAGGGATTGTACTGAATCTGTAGATCCCTTTGGACAGTATGAATATTTCAGCAATATTAATTCTTTGGTGAAAGGAAAATATCTTGGGCCCCCAAAATCACTAAGGAAAACTCAGGCTGGAAACTGCTTAGGGTCAACCTGCCTCCTATTCTACTCAAAGTCACCCCTCAGCTCACTGAGATAGATGCATAATTGATTGCCTCCCTTGGAGAGGCTAAACAGAAACTCAAAAGAATGTAACCATTTGTGTATCCCTTATATCTGTGACCTGGAAGCTCCCTCCCCGACTTCGAGTCTTCCGGCCTTTGCTTCAAGTTGTCCCGCCTTTCCAGACTGAATGAATGTACTTCTTAATATATTGACTGATGACTCATGTCTCCCTAAAATGTATAAAACCAGCCTGTGCCCTGACCACCTTGGGCACATGTCCTCAGGACTTCCTGAGGCTGTGTCACAGGCGTGTCCTCAACCTTGGCAAAATAAACTTTCCAAATTAACTGAGACCTGTCTAAGATTTTCTGGATTCACACTTCCAAGCCATTTATTTTGTGTCTTCTTCAATTTCTTTCATCAGTGTTTTATAGTTTTCAACGTACAGACTGTTCACCTCCATGGTTAAATTTATTCCTGTGCATTTTATTTTTTGGTGCTATTATAAATGAGATTGATTTCTTAATTTATTTTTCAAATAGTTTGTTGTTAGTACATAGAGATGCAACTGAAATTTGCATGCTGATTTTGTATCTTGCAACATTAGTAGATTTGTTTATTAGTTTTAAAAGTTTTTACGTGGAGTCTTTAGGGTTTTTTTTATATAAGGTCATGTCATCTGCAAACAGAGACAAAACAGAATGGCTACTATCAAAGAGACAAAAGATAGCAAGTGTTAGTGAGAATGTGGAAAAGAGGGAACCTTTGAACACTATTGGTAGAAATGATTTGTTCAGCCATTATGGAAAACAGTATGAAAATTTCTCAAAAAACGAAAACTACCATGTGATCCAGCAATCCTAACTGTAGGTATATGTCCAAAGAAATTGAAATAAGTAAGTCAAAAAGATAGCTGCACACTCATGTACATTGCAGCACTATTAAAAATAGCCAAGATATAGAATCAACCTAGATGTCCATTCATGGATGAATGGATAAAGAAAATATGGCATATATACATACATATATATATATATATGTTTCATACCTTACATTTATACAATACATTTATACTATATATGTGTGTGTGTGTGTATATATATATCTCAAAGAAGCAAAGAGGCAAAAAAGCAAAAGCAAAGAGCACAATGCTATATATATAACGTATGCTCCACAGTAGCCACTGGAGAAAACATAAGTGAATAATATTCCATATGGAGTGGAATATATATGGAGTGGAATATTATTTAGCCCTAAAAAATAAGTAAACCTTATCATTAGAGTCAACATGAATGAACCTGGAGGACATTATGCCAAGTGAAATAAGCTAGGCACAGAAAGACAAATACTGCATCATCTCACTCATATGTGGATTCTATTAAAAAGGTGAACTCAAAGAAGCAAAGAGGACAATGCCGGTTACTAGGGGCTGGGATATGGGGGCAAATAGGGAGATATTAGTCAAAAGGTACAGAGTTTCAGTTATGCAGAATGAGTCAGTTCTGGAAATCTAATGTACATCATGGTGACTATAATCAATAATACTATATTGTATACTTAAAATTAGCTAAGAAAATACATCTTAAATCTTCTCACCACAAAAAAGGTAACTATGTGAGGTGATGGACATGCTAATTAACTTGACTATGGTAATCATTTCACAATATATACATTTATAAAAACATGTTTCATACCTTACATTTATACAATTTTTATTTGCTAATTATATCTCAATAAAGCTGGAAGAAATAAATATTGGGTTTTCAAAAAGAAAGTAAATCTTATTTTATCACTACTCTATTCGACACCTTCTAGTGACTGTCCACTGTATACAGAATAAAAATTACGCTCTTTAGTCTAGCATACAAGGTCAAAAATTATCTGGTCTCCTTCTGCCACTTCTCTGAACTCATCTCTTATCAATCACTTCCACCCTTGATCATTTTGCTCTTCTCTGTTCTTAGAACATCACTAGTTTATTCTTCTGGAAGAGCTGTTCTTTCTGTCTGGAAAGCTCTTCATATTGATCTTTGCACGGCTAGCTCCCTCTGGTCATTCAGGTTTTGTTTTATATGTCACTTCCACAGAGTGGCCTTCCAGATCACCCTAGCTTTTAAAGCCTTTTCCTCCCGATTACTTTTATCACACAGCCCTCTGTATTTTATTCATGGCACTTACCCATATCTAAACTTATTTTGCATTTTGTTTGTTTCTAGAACACAGTCTTCTTGAGGGCAAAGACTTCGTCTTTTTTGTTTGCTGATGTTTCTCCAATGCCTAGAGCAGTTCCTGGCTTATAATAGCAGGCATTTCAGTAAATGTGTGGCTTGAATGAAGAAACTGAAAACAAGTTGCAGCTTTTGAAGAAGTCCCTTGGGGAGGTTTTTTTTTCTGAAATAGGCTGAAAAAACCTTTAAGTAGATGTTGTTAGCAGAAGGTCTAGGCTAAGGAATTCCCAATACTGTGCAAACTTTATCATCTCTATTATTCACTGTTGTGTGTCCTATGTGCTTGAAATAGTGCCTGGCTTATCGCAGGTGCTCAGTAAAGATTTGTTGAATACATGAATGGTGCCTGACACAAAGTGTGAATTGAAAATATTTGGAGAAAAAAATTAGAAATGACGACATGCCACAGATACCTGGGTGACTGGTTTACGTCTTTCCCCTTCCCATGTTCAAATTACTCCCCTCAATCGAGAATATTAGCTTATTTATTCAAATATATTATATTTATTGAAGACTTAATTAGTACAAGTGACATTGTAAATGACCAATTATCCAAATTAACTTACTGAAAGCATTACTAAACAGAACTTCTTGAATAGTTGAGTTCATCTTACATCTTTGTCAGCTGGGCAGTAAGAAAGCTGATGGAAGATCAAGATCATACTATACCATGCAGTGTATGCAGTAATAATGGTACAGACTGAACAATATTTTTGTCTACCCTTAATGCCCATGTCAACTGTTGGGATTTTAAGAAATCCCATGTATTTTAAGAAATGTCACAAAAGGATTAACTGTATTAGTCAAAGTGGTTTTCTCATGTGCAAGTCTCATAGCATTATTTGGATGCCTGCTTTTTGGATAAAACTTTAAATGTCAATTATCTTATCTTGGCTCAGAAAGACAACTGATTTCAATTGTTTTTGGACAATGAAGAGCTTTGCAATGTGTAGGACACTGAGGGGTGCTACAATGAGCCTCCATGCACGTACATCCATTTAACCTAATGAGGTAAATTCCTACAAGTGCAATAGCTGCATCAAAGTTTATGCATTCTTAAAATGTTCATACTCATTGCCAAATTACTTTCCAAAATGGTTAGAGCAAATCTATATTCCTGCCAAATATCTGTGAAATATTGCTGCTGTCTCGTTTCTCTTCTAGAAGTAGATACCCTCACACTTTCTTAACCTTCTAAATTTTCCATATAATTTTTCAAAATATTATATCCTTTTGATAATTCAATTTTTATTTCCTTGACAATTATTGAGGTTGCACATATTTTCATGATTATTTTAATTATGTGAATGTGTTTACATTTTTGCCCATTTTAAATTTTATTAATCATATTTTGTATAATAAATTACAAATTATTGATTTGAAGGATTTTGTTGTGTATTAGAGATGTAAATGTTTCATCTCTGTTTTATATTTTAAAAACGTATTCTCCTGGGTTTTGTCATTTTAGTGTATTTGTAAAACCTTTTGATGTATAGGAGATTTTAATATTTACATGATTAAAGTGATCAAGTTTATCCTTTCTTGATTTTTCATCCTGATAGGATATGTATACTCAGACTGAATTTACAAAATATTGTCCTATATTTCCTCGTATGATATCCATTTTCACCTCATTTTATTTTTTTAAACTATGTGATTCCATTTATATTAAGTTCAGATAATCATTCAAAATATTTACGGGTAAGAACCCAAATTTATTTTTTCCAAGTGTGTATTCAATGGACCCAATTACATTGAATAATCCTTCATTCCCTCACCTCTTTGACATATTCATTTTAAAATAGTTCATCCCTCTGTATACTTGGAAGTATTTCTTGACTCTTTTTTCTATTCCACTAATTCATTTGTCTATTCTTTTGTCAATGGCATGCTCCTTTGATTACAGTGGCTTTAAAATGTAGTTTACTATCTGACAGGTCAATTCCCTTCACCGTATTCTTTTTAAAAAATATCTGGGCACTTCTTGTACATTTCTTCTGTCATCTAACTTTAAATGTATTTGTTATATTGCAAAAAATCCACTTGGATTTTGACTGAAACATTAATATATTAACTAATTATATAGCTGAGAATCGGCATTGTCAACTATCAGTAAATAAATAAATCATAGCTTTTCAACCTTAGATTGCTATTCAAGTGGTAAACCATCTTAATTGCAACTCAAAATATGCAATTCATTATGTCTAATTCTGTGATTTGCTGCTCATGTGCTTTTTCTATCTATGGCCTTCGACATTTCATCAAAGATCAGCATTCACATGGATGTCTTGTGCTTCAGTGTCAACTGTTCTGGAGGGCACTTGCCTTATGCCTAGAGGTGACCCCCAGAGCCCTCAAATATGATTTTTGTGAAAACCACATAGTCTCACTTTATCTCATGTCATATTAAGCATATTATATATTTGAAAATTCAATCCAAACAATAGAAAATTAATTCATATTTTGGAATACATTACATCTTTATAGTATTTTCTTCCTTCCAAGGACAATGCTATGTCTGTTCATTTATTCAGGTATGGCTTCAATATGTTCTTTTATAATTTTTCATTATAAAATGTACTTCTTGGCTGGGCATGGTGGCTGATGCCTGTAATCCCAACACTTTGGGAGGCCGAGGCGGGCAGATCACTTGAGGTCAGGAGTTCGAGATCGGCCTGGCCAACACGGTGAAACCCGTCTCTACTAAAAATATAAAAATTAGCTGAGCGTGGTGGCACACACCTGTAGTCCCAGCTACTTTGGGAGGCTGAGGCAGGAGAATCACTTGAACCTGGGAGGCAGAGGTTGCAGTGAGCCAAGATCATGCCACTACACTCCAGCCTGGCAACAGAGCAAGACTCTGTCTCAAAAAAAAAAAAAAAAAACAAAAACAAAAAACGTATTTCTTGTTATTTTATTGTTTTTGTGGAAATTGGAAGTGTGATTTCTTTTTCTTTCCATTTCAAATTCTAATTGTATATTGTCAATATAAAACAAAACTAATTGTTTTTCTAGCCAACTTACTAAATTTTCTCACCATGATAGCTAATTTACTGGGTTACTTTGTGTTTTTCTAGGTATAAAATCATAATATTCTCAAATAATACTAATTTTGTCCCACATTCAAAACTGTATACCACCCGCCTCGACCTCCCAAAGTGCTGGGATTACAGGAGTTTGAGACCAGCCTGGCCAACATGGTGAAACTCCGTCTCTACTAAAAAATACAAAAATTAGCCAGGCGTGGTGGCAGGTGCCTGTAATCCCAGCTACTCAGGAGGTTGAGGCAGGAGAATCACTTGAACCTGGAGGTGGAGGTTCTGAAAGGAGCTGGGCACATTCCTCAGCCCCGGGCTTAAAACTCCCTGAGCCTAGTACAAACACATCCCATCCTCCCATCCCACCACATATCGCCATATACCTCTCAAACTCCCTGAGCCCAGTACAAACACCACCTGGAAAGTCTCCGATAAGGAGACAGCCGTTCAAGGTTTTACTGAAAGCGCGGGAACCAAAAGAATTTCTTTGTTCCCCTGTAACTTTCGGGCTATAAAAAGCAAACGCTCGCATTGTTCGGGGCCCTCTTGTATGCTGTGGAATGGAGGGACCAGGTTCGAACTTGTAGTAAAGATCCTTGCCGCTTGGCTTTGACACTGGACTCTGGTGGTCTTCTTTGGGGAACAAATGGTCTGGGCATTACAGTTCCAGTGAGCTGAGACTGTGCCACTGCACTCCAGCCTGGGTGACAGAGCGAGACTCCCTTTCAAAAAATATAATGTATACCACATATTTAATTTTTCTATCTCATTGCATTAGCTATTGCGAGTAATAATTACAGAGAGAGAAAAATATTTCATATACTAATGCTTAACAGTTATACAGAAAACCTGAACACTATGCAGTCATTAACAATGAAATTTTGAAGAATATTTAATGACATGGGAAATGTTCCTCATGTATTAAGTGAAAAAAGAGATTTGTTTTTGGAATATATCGATTTTAAAACACACACACACAGCCATATACATCATTCTCAGTGGAAGAAAAGGCTGGGTGAATACACGTCAATACACAAGCTATTATCACTGGATGATAGCATGTTCCCCTTTTTAATATTTTGAGGTATTTTTCAAATTTCCATGATAAGCATATATAATTCTTATGATCAGAATAAATGCTTTTATTGCAATATATAGAGATTTGTAGGGGAAGTGCTGCCAGACAGCGAGAGGGATCTTCTTAGTTGGTCTGTAGTGTCTACCCATTAAGTTTCAAAATATTAACTGCAAAGAGGTTTTTCATATAATGGCAGTTGCTCAACCTCCTGTCTTTATATTTCTATGACTCTAGTTGCTATCTTTGCAGATTTGTGGAATGCTGGCACTGCAACTCTCTTTAGTGCAAACTGGCTCTGGTAATGCTGTCTGCAAAATACATTTGCTGGAAAATATATGTGCAATATGGCTACCCTGTTGGATATAAGTAGGAGAAAGGAACAATTTCTGCTGAGTTCTGCCCAAAAGACTCTCCCCTGTTACTTAGAGTCCCTATGCTCCCTCACCCCATAGATACTTTTCTGTTTTCCTGACCATCAGTCATCTCCTGAACTGACACAGTTACAGTTAAAACTTGTCCCCTTGCAGGTTTGCTGGTGCTTTACTCTTTTTTATACAGATTATAAAAGTGATTGTTCTGATACCTGAACGTTGAGTGCGAGCCCGCGGAGATGAACCCTTTAACTAAGATGAAGCTGATCAACAAACTGAATGAGCGAGAGGTCCAGCTTGGGGTGGTCGATAAGGTTTCCTGGCAATCTGAGTACAAGGACAGCGCCTGGATCTTCCTAGGAGGGCTTCCTTATGAACTGACTGAAGGGGACATTGTCTGTGTGTTCTCACAATATGGGAGATTGTTAACATTAATCTCATGCGGGACAAGAAGACTGGGAAATCCAAAGGATTCTGTTTCCTCTGCTATAAAGGCCAGAGGAGCACAATTCTGGCCATTGACAATTTTAATGGGATCAAGATGAAAGGAAGAACTATCCGAGTGGATCATGTGTCTAACTATAGGACTCCTAAAGACTCAGAAGAAATGGATGATGTGACCAAAAAGCTCCAGGAGAAGGGCTGTGGGGCGTACCCCCTCACCAAGTTTGTCTGAGGGCTCTGAAAATGAAAAACCAACAAAAAAGCACAAAAATGACAAAAAGAAAAAAAAAAGAAAGAAAGAAAAAGAGAAAACTGACCAGGAGGT
Organism: Chlorocebus sabaeus; assembly: GCF_047675955.1. Lineage (NCBI taxonomy): Eukaryota > Metazoa > Chordata > Mammalia > Primates > Cercopithecidae > Chlorocebus > Chlorocebus sabaeus. The sequence continues at coordinate 14,591,764 of NC_132933.1, read as the reverse complement.
ACAGGCAGAGCAACCATCCTCTTTCATCACCCGGAAGCAAGACGGTGAAAGAAAAGGATGACCCTGGCTCTGAGAAGCACAGCAGTAAGAACTCAGAGACAGCTCAGAAGTCAGAGCCCAGGGAGGGGCCAAAGCTCTCCAAGGCCAGGACTGCCTACTCTGGTGGAGCAGAGGACCTAGAGAGGGACCTGAAGAAAGAGAAACCCAAGCACGAGCACAAGTCCTCAAGCAGGAGGGAGGCAAGAGAAGAAAAGACCAGGAATAGGGACAGAGGGCGGAGCTCAGACACACATTCTAGCCAATACAATGGGCATACTGAAGGGTGTAGTCATAGCAGTAAAAGCAGGAGCCAAATTTCTTTAAGTTCTTTGTAGATTCTGGATATTAGTCTTTTGTCAGATGGATAGATTATAAAAATTTTCTCCCATTCTGTAGGTTGCCTTTTCACTCTGATGATAGCTTCCTTTGCTGTGCAGAAGCTCTTTAGTGTAATTAGATCCCATTTGTCAATTTTGGCTTTTGTTGCTATTGCTTTTGCTGTAACAATCAAGAAGTCTTTGCCCATACCTACATCCTGAATGGTATTGCCTAGGTTTTCTTCTAGGGATTTTATGACTTTAGGTCTTAGGTTTAAGTCTTTAATCCATCATGAGTTAATTTTTGTATAAAGTGTAAGGAAGGGATCCAGTTTCAGTTTTCTGCATATGGCTAGCCAGTTTTCCCAACACCATTTATTAAATAGGGAATCCTTTCCCCATTGCTTGTTTTTGTCGGGTTTGTCAAAGATCGAGTGGTTGTAGGTGTGTGGTGTTATTTCTGAGGCCTCTGTTCTGTTCCATTGGTCTATGTATCTGTTTTGGTACCAGTACCAGGCTGTTTTGGTTACTGTAGCCTTGTAGTATAGTTTGAAGTCAGGTAGCATGATGCCTCCAGCTTTGTTCTGTTTGCTTAGGATTGTCTTGGCTATATGGGCACTCTTTTGGTTCCACAGGGAATTTAAAGTAGTTTTTCTAATTCTGTAAAGAAAGTCAATGGTAGCTTGATGGGGATAGCACTGAATCTATAAATTACTTTGGGCAGTATGACAATTTTCACGATATTGATTCTTCCTATCCATGAGCATGGAATATTTTCCCATTTGTTTGTACCCTCTCTAATTTCCTTGAGCAGTGGCTTGTAGTTCTCCTTGAAGAGGTCCTTCACAGCCCTTGTAAGTTGTATTCCTAGGTATTTTACTCTCTTTGTAGCAATTGTTATAGGGAATTCACTCATGATTTGGCTTTCTGTTTATCTATTATTAGTGTACAGGAATGCCTGTGATTTTTGCACATTGATTTTATATCCTGAGACTTTGCTGAAGTTGTTTATCAGCTTAAGGAGATTTTGGGCTGAGACGATGGGATTTTCTAAATATACAAGCATGTCATCTGTAAAGACAATTTGACTTCCTCTCTTCCTATTTGAATATGCTTTATTTCTTTCTCTTGCCCGATTGCCCTGGCCAGAAATTCTAATGCTATGTTGAATAGGAGTGGTGAGAGAGGGCAGGGCATCTTTGTCTTGTGACAGTTTTCAAAGGGAATGCTTCCAGTTTTTGCCCACTCAGTAAGCAAATTTACAAGAAAAAAACAACCCCATCAAAGAGTGGGCAAAGGATATGAACAGACGCTTCTAAAAAGAAGACATTTATGCAGCCAACAAACATGAAAAAAAGCTCATCATCACTGGTCATTAGACAAATGTAAATCAAAACCACAATGAGATATCATCTCATACCAGTTTGAATGGTGATCATTAAAAAGTCAGGAAACAACAGATACTGGAGAAGATGTGGAGAAATAGGAACGCTTTTACACTGTTGGTGGGAGTGTAAATTAGTTCAACCATTGTGGAATACAGTGTGGCGATTCCTCAAGGATCTAGAACCAGAAATACCATTTGACCCAGCAATTCCATTACTGGGTATATACCCAAAGGACTATAAATCATTCTACTATAAAGACACATGCACACGTATGTGTATTGTGGCACTATTCACAATAGCAAAGATGTGGGACCAACCCAAATGGCCATCAATGATAAACTGGATAAAGAAAATGCGGCGCATGTACACCACAGAATACTATGCAGCCATAAAAAGGAAGAGTTCATGTCCTTTGCAGAGACATGGATGAAACTGGAAACCATCATTCTCAGCAAACTAACACAAGAACAGAAAACCAAACACCACATGTTCTCACTCATAAGTGGGAGTTGAACAATGAGAACACATGGACACAGTGAGGGGAACATCACACACTTGGGCCTGATGCGGGGTGGGGGGCTAGGGGAGAGATAGCATTAGGAGAAATATCTAATGTAGATGACAGGTTGATGGGTGCAGCAAACCACCATGGCACATGTATACCTACGTAACAAACCTGCACGTTCTGCACATGTACCTCACAACTTAAAGTATGATAAAAATGTTACTATTTTTGTGTCTAAAACTTCTGGGGCTGTGCTTTTAATCCCTTGAGTATTAGAGTCATTGGGAGGACTGCAGTTTCAATAGCTGGATATCCTGGATATTTTTCACACCATCCATTGTCCCTGTACCAGAATATGTTTCCTGAATTTTGTTTCATAAACATGGCTCTTGAGCCCATAGACCCCAGTTGAAGATGGAATTTTCAGGAAAGGGAAAATACCAGATAATTCTACAATTCTAGTCTTTGGGTTCGATGTTTAGAGCCCAGCATTGTGGGACCTTTCCAGTTACTGGGTTTGGATAGCTTGATGTGAATGAATGGAGTAGGATTTTTAAGATCAACCAGCTCCATGCCCAAACCCTCCTGTTTAAAAAAATTGTTAATGTCTTTTCTTTTTCATTAAAACTTTTTTGTTTGAAAAAAAAGTAATTGTAACTTTTGTACTCCAGTGGAATTAAAGAACTTTCAGTGTCATCTTTAATATCCTTTGTCTATTCTTCCTACAGAGATTTTATTTAAGGAAGATGTTCACCTGAATTTACTTTTAGTTATGAGTCAGCTAATCTAAGCCACAGAAACATCTTAAATATTGAGAATGGAGGTCCCTAATGCTTTGTTGTCTGTAACTTTTGTTTTCTTTTTCTCCCGGTGGAAATAGAGTAGGTGGTGATGGAGGTTAAGGAAATCACAGTCAAGGCTGTCAAAGGCCCATTAGGTGAAATCTAACACAAGTCTGACAGTCTAAACTTTCCTTCAAACACTTAGGCTGTGGATATATCCCTTACGCCATTTGATTTTATGTTAAAACATCTAAATTGCTTTATTGGTTAAAGATTTTCATGGAATTGTTAATTATTTATTTTAACGGAGTGCTGTATACCGAGTGTGTGCCCTTAGTTTGAGGAAATCAGGAAATCCATCATCTTGATACAATTTGGATTTGTACAATATTTTCTACCTTTCTTTTATTTCCAAACAGAAGTGTCGCTATTTAAGAGCAAACTGTTGCTTTGTCAAAGCCCATATTCTGTTACTCATTGTTATTTATACAGATTCTAATAAAACATTATGCTACTAATCAAAGGTGATAGATACAAAGCATTGTTTTGTCTTCTGAGAGCATTATGGATTATGCTAATGGCCATCTGCCCATAATTGATATTTTTTTCTTCAGTCATAGAAAAAGAAACATAATCAACCATAAAAGACTATTTTGTTGTGATAAATGCTTATGCAATTGTCTTTTATTCTCCATTATGTTTTTTCATAATTTCCTAGTTAATTATTTAGTAGTATAATACTTTTATAGCAATAGAACTGTCACTGCATTCCAAATAGGGGTTTGAAATATATTGTATACACACAGTGATGTCATCCCTAATATCCTCATGCAGCTGGGAAAAACAAATCAACTCAATGACATTTAACACACACTTGGGCTGATTTTTTGTTTGTTTTTCCACATGTTGGAGGATAACTCATACTTTAGTTTTCTGTAGAGTAAGAATTATATGTAAAAAAAAATCAATCCAGAAAAATATAGACTTAATGGTTATGGTAGATAACCAATTAAGCCAAGTCTCCTTTGATTTTGTATATACATTCCTAAATTAAAGGAAAATTCATTTTCTATAAAGAATTTGTTGGCAACTTCACTCTCCATTACAATAAAAGACTCCCTTTTGCAGGTGTGCCTGAAAGTCGTTGTGGATATATGAAGTCAAAAAAAAAAAAATTCATGGTGTGTGTGAAGAGAACTCCACTAAATACTACTAAATGCTAGAAGCAAACACAAAAGAAGTTAAAGATGTGGAACTTGCCCTAGAAGAATTTATGATTCAGCTGGGAGCTGTACTCTACACCTTAGAAACATTTATAAGCAAGACATCCAGGGTGAATGGATAGAGGTTTTAAGTGCTGAAAAGTAAGGATTCATGTGGTAGAACTGCCAGCAGAAATTGCTCACTATTTTTAAAGGTCTAATGTCACTAAGACGACAAATTAAATTTTTTCTGAGATCTCCGGAATCTGCATGTATAGAGTAAGTAGATGTCATTTGAAGATGGTAACAAAAAAGTCCTACATTGATAACTGAAATGTCATCACTGGGGATTTATGTCTTTGAATTAGGCACTTCCTTCCCCATGAATTAGGTATGATTAGCATCTCAGAAAGGCTAAGTAGTGAAATGCACCTATATGCATTTATGCTGGTGAGGTAAATTCCTATGTATACAGTATACCTGAACATGTTCTACCTCAGCATTCATGCTTGTCTGTATATAATTCAAAGATGTATTATAGATGTTTTTCTTCTCAATAAAAAGTCTTAAAAAATTAAATTTGAAGTCTATTTTTATCCATCTTTTGCTTGTATTTATGACACTTTTCAACTTATTCTACTCTCAACAAATGTATTCAGGAGGAGTTTGTAAAGTTCTGAATGTCTATCAACACCCATGACACTACTCCCACGATTATGTCTTTACAAACAGGAACCGCATGAGTCCAATATCCTGACCACAACTAACCAGGGATTAGGGCCAGCTATATAGAGAACAAGAACTAAACCAATCTAATCATCTCTCTCTTGGGGAATTTTAATTTGGAGATACAGAAAAGAGCAGAAACAGAATGAGACAAAACAAGAAGTAGGAGAATGAGGCAGTAGAATCTAGGATTATTCAGAAGTCATGACATGAGAGGAGACTACAGAGAAATCAGTGGGCAATAATGAAACTAGAACAGAAGAAGCAGATAAACAGAAATGCTGAGTCAGGAATGTGGTAGAGTTGCTAGAATAGGGAGCAATGAACATATGTTGGTGAGGGGATAGGAGTAAAACTGGGTTTCTTCTTGGAGACTCTCTCCTGTCCTCCGCTTGTCTGTGTATCTTTCCAATTAACACTTTTGAACTCAGTCAAGCTCAACACACCTCTGTTCCTTGCACACTGAAAGATCCCAATAACACAGTGTCTCATCTGAATTTCAGAACCTCCTGCTGAATTCCATTCCAAATTTCTTCTCCCTGCTTCTGTCTTTCCTATAAAAAAAAGTTTCCAAGTCGCCGGGCGCAGTGGCTCACGCCTGTAATCCCAGCACTTTGGGAGGCCAAGGCGGGCGGATCACCTGAGGCCGAGAGATTGAGAGCAGCCTGACCAACATGGAGAAACCCCCTCTCCACTAAAAGTACAAAATTAGCTGGGTGTGGTGCCGCATACTTGTAATCCCAGCTACTTGGGAGGCTGAGGCAGGAGAATCGCTTTAACCTAGGAGAAGGAGGTTGCGGTGAGCTGAGATCGCGCCATTGCACTCCAGCCTGGGCAACAAGAGCAAAACTCCGTCTCAAATAAAATAAAGTTCCCAAGTCAAGACTCCATTTCCTTTTGTTTGCAAGTACAAAGAAAGAATGGGTGGTTGCTTAAGAAGGCCTTTGTCTATCAGAGGATACTAGTACTGGTTTGCCAAAGTTGTCTACTTACTGTCTTTGTTCGATTCTTCCCCTTCCATTTGTTCTTGATCTCACTCCAATTAGTCTTTTGACTCTACCATTCCACCACAACTACTTTTATGAATGCCAGGAATCATCTTCACACTGTTAAATCCAGTGTCAAATCCTCCATCCTCATCTTATTTAACATATAGCAGCATTTGAAATAGTGGATGACTCCCTTTTTCTCAAAAACTTCCTTCATTTGACTGCTGACATCATACTTCTAATTTTCCTTCCACCCCACTGGCCACTCCTTCTCAGTCTTCCTTCCTAGTTCATTCTCATCTTCCCAGACTCGTAATGTTGTTATGCCACAGGGCTCAGTCTTTGAACTTTTTAAAAATCTACACTCACCTAGGTGGTGCCATGCAGCCTTAGGACTTGTCTATTAGCTGATGACTTCTCAATTTTTACACTCATTCTAAGCTATCCTCTCTACTTCACACTCATATATTTAATTGCCAAATCAAGATCTCCACTTGGCTAATAAGTATTGCAATACTATTATGTACCCAACTGAATTCCCAATTTTTTCTTCTTCTCATAATTTTCTGTTCCTTTTAAGTTCTGAGTTAATGTTAATTCCATCCTTCCAGTTGCTCAACTCAAAATTTCTGTAGTCACCCTTGATTTTTCCATCCTCTCAATCTTAAAACCATCCAGAAATGCTCTGAGTAATGTCTTTTATATATATACAGAATCTCTCCACTTCTCACCCACTCCCATTGCTACAGACTCCATCCAAGATACATATTCTCCTGTCTTGATTATTCTAAGCGTTTTCCCAAGTTACAAACTTGGTCTCGTAAGTCTGTTCTTGACACATCAACCAGGGTGTCAAGACTCTCCTTGTTTACAAACTTGGTCTCATAGGTCTGTTCTTGACACATCCACCAGGGTGATCTTGTTGAAACAGAAATCAGATCTTGGCATTCCTCTGCTAAAACATAATTTTTGGCTTGAGATCTCACTCAGAGTGATAGCATTTCAAACTTACCACCTGGCAGGGCGTGGTGGCTCATGCCTGTAATCCCAGCACTTTGGGATGCCGAGGTGGGTGGATCACTTGAGGTCAGGAGTTTGAGACCAGCCTGGCCAACATGGTGAAACCCCATCTCTACTGAAAATACAAAAAAAAAAAAAAAAAACCAACAAAAAACAGCTGGGCATGGTGGCGCATGTCTGTAGTCCCAGCTACTCTGGAGGCTGAGGCAGGAGAATTGCTTGAACCCGGAAGGCAGAGGTTGCAGTGAACCGAGATCGCACCATTGCACTCTGGCCTGGGTGACAGAATGAGAGTCTGTTCCCCAAAACCCCCCACCAAAAAAAAAAAAAACAAAAAAAACCTTGCTACCTTTTCTTACCATCTGACACTGCCCATTTATTCCTCCCTATTGCCCTCCCCTGCTTTTTTTTCTCAATAACAGTTTGACTCTTCTAAAATACTATTTGTTTTACTTATATATATTGTTTATTGCCTGATTCTGTTCCTGAGACTATACATTTTTTTCTTTCTTATGTGTGATTCAAATACATAAAATAAGTATTTGCTAAATTAATTAGTTAAGTAATTGACATGACCTAACACTAGAACAAGAAGGAATCACCTGAATACAAATAAAAAGGCATAAATATTAGGAATCTGTATTAGTTCATTTTCACACTGTATAAAGATACTATCTGAGACTAGGTAATTCATAAATAAAATAAGTTTAATGACTCTCAGATCCACATGGCTGGGGAGGCCTCAGGAACCTTAGAATCGTGGTAGAAGGCAAAGGGGAAGCAAGACTCATCTTACATGGCAGCAGGAGAGAGAGAGAGCAAACATGGAAGTGCCACACTTTAAAGCCACCAGCCTCCATGAGAATTCACTCACTATCAAGAGAACAGCATGGGGGAAAATGTCCCCATGATCCAATCCTTTACAAGAAGGTCCCTTCCTTGATACACGGGGATTACAATTTGAGATGAGATTTGGGTGGGGACACACAGTCAAACCATATCAAAAACCTTCCCTATATCTTGTCACAAACTAGCTGAGTCTTTGTTAATTGTCCTATCATTGTTCAAAGAGACCCACTGCTCCTTTCTCTTTGTCTTCTTCTCTCCTTCCAAAGTTACACTGTGTTAGACATGGCTCAGGCATGGTTAAATGTTGGTTTCACCATTAGATGAAGCAGTGTAAAATCAATTTTGTTATTCAGCTGGCTTCAAAAATACCTTCCTTTGCTGGCTGTGATGGCATCCTTACAGATGTTCCTCTCAACCTGTTGACTAAATTGCCTCAGTAACTGGTACTAGGGAATGTGATGCTTTGTGGATTTGAATTAAAGCTAATAGAAATTGTCAGTGTGATTTTGTTGTTGTTTGTTTGTTTGTTTTTGTTTTCCAGCCAGGCCTGTTTCTTCTAGGATAAGATTTAGCATCTCCTCTTTCTTTGCTTTTTTTCCTTTTCCTTTTTTGATAGACCTTAAAGGAAATATGCCAAAGCAGTTGCAGTGTGAAACCAATAGGGAAAAGGCTTATGTCCAATTGTTCCTCAACCCTGAAAAATCACACATTCTCCATTTCTAAACAATGAACGGATGGGTCCGGGAATGCAACAGAGTAGAATGTTGTAGAGGGGTGTGTTGTAGACAGTATCATGTTGTTTCATCTACTTTCCACCCTTCAACAATGCCAGTGTGTTAGGAGTATTCAAAACTTGACCTATTATCAACCAACTCCCTAATAATCAGTTAACACCTTAATTATCAGCTAATTGGTAACTAATATTAGTGTTATCAGTGGAACTTTTGGCACAGATTACATGGTAGTCAACAAAGACGAGTTCCCCAATCTTGCCTGAAGGGAAAAAAAAAAATGACTGTTTTCTTATTTTAAACATTTTCTGGATGAAATTCTGATCATTTCCTTGTGAAAAGCATATTTTACACTTATAAAATAATCCAGCAACAGAGTATCAGGTGAAATATCATTGTTGATATCATTTTCTATTAAAAATCCATGTAAATAGTAAGCACTCAATAAATCCTTTGTGAATTAAGTCTGAGCCCACACTCAGACCTAAGATAGTGGTAATCCATTCAAAGAAAAACAAATAGAGACTCAATAAATGGTCAGGAAGCTAGGCCAGATTGCCCCATTCCCAATCCAATCTTCCTCCCACTAAGCAACTTGCTGTCGTGAAGTAGGGATTATATTAAATACTCTGATTTTCAAGCCTGGAATTCTGTAGGACAGTAAACTGGCAGAGGCCTCGTGATAGTTGGTACCTAGATGCTGAATGTAATTTTTATTTTTACTTTTTGCATTTTTATGAGGCAGAAAATAAAAGTATGCAGTTACTGAAGAGAATCTGAGCAATCAGCTACCAGTTAAACAAAATGTTAACCTATTTTCATGCCAAATTGAGGATTCGAATTGTACTCAACTATAATCATTGTTCTATTCATTCTACTTTGATGTCTTGAGAGTTGCTCAAAAGTAGGGACAATATTCCATTCTCAGTCTATGTGGATGGCACTCCAGCCCAAGGAAGCTGCTAAGAACTGAATTAATTAATAAATTATTATTAATAAAAGAAATGGCTTAATGGCATTAAAGGGCCATTAGCACTCATAGCAGAGCGTGCGTGCGCGCGCGCGCGCGCACACACACACACACACACACACACACACACACACACACACAGTTCAAGATTAGTCACTGGCCAGGCAAGGTGGCTCACGCCTGCAACCCCAGTACTTTGGGAGGCCGAGGCGTGGGAATCACCTAAGGACAGCAGTTTGAGACCAGCCTGGCCAACATGGCGAAACCCCGTCTGTACTAAAAATACAAAAATTAGCCAAGGGTGGTGGCAGGTGCCTATAATCCCAGTTACTTGGGAGGCTGAGGCAGGAGAATCTCTTGAACCCAGGAGGCAGAGGTTGCAGTGAGCTGAGATTGTGCCACTGCACTCCAGCCTGGGTGACAGAGTGAGGCTCCGTCTCAATAAATAAATAAATAAATAAATAAATAAATAAATAAATAATAAAAGCAGGGGTTACAATCCTAGTCTCTGATAAAACAGACTTTAAACCAACAAAGATCAAAAAAGACAAGGGCATTACATAATGGTAAAGTGATCAATTCAACAAGAAGAGCTAACTGTCCTAAATATATATGCACCCAATACAGAAGTATCCAGATTCATAAAGCAAGTCCTTAGAGACTTACAAAGAGACTTAGACTCTCACATAATAATTGGGGGAGACTGCAAGACCCCACCGTCAATATTAGACAGATCAACAAGACAGAGAATTAACAAGGATATTCAGGACTTGAACTCAGCTCTGGACCAACCGGACGTAAGAGATATCTACAGAACTCTCCACCCCAAATCAACAGAATATACATTCTTCTCAGCACCACATCGAACTTATTCTAAAATTGACCACATAATTGGAAGTAAAACACTCCTCAACAAATGCAAAAGAAGGGAAATATAACAAACAGTCTCTCAGACTACAGTGCAATCAAATTAGAACTCAGGATTAAGAAACTCACTAAAAACCACACAACTACATGGAAACTGAACAACCTGCTCTTGAATGACTACTGGGTAAGTAACGAAATTAAGGCAGAAATAAGTAAGTTCTTTGAAACCAATGAGAACAAAGACACAACGTACCAGAATGTCTGGGACACAGCTAAAGCAGTGTGTAGAGGGAAATTTGCAGCACTAAATGCCCACAGAAGAAAGCGGGAAATATCTAAAATTGATACCTAACATCACAATTAAAAGAACTAGAGAAGCAAGAGCCAACGAATTTAAAAGCTAGCAGAAGACAAGAAATAACTAAGACCAGAACAGAACTGAAGGAGACAGAGACATGAAAAACCCTTCAAAAAAAATCAATGGATCCAGGATCTGGTTTTTTGAAAAGATTAATAGATAGACTGCTGACCAGACAAAGAAGAAAAGAGAGAAGAATCAAATAGACACAATTTAAAAAATGATAAAGGGGGCTGGGCATGGTGGCTCATGCCTGTAATCCTAGCACTTTGGGAGGCCGAGGTGGGCTGAACACCAGAGGTCAGGAGTTCGAGACCAACCTGGCCAACATGGTGAAACCCCATCTCTACTAAAAACACAAAAATTAGCCAGGTGTGTTGGCAGGTGCCTGTAATCCCAGATACTTGGGAGGCTGAGGCAGGAGAATCGCTTGAACCTGGGAGGCAGAGGTTAAAGTGAGCAAAGATTGTGCCACTGCACTCCAGCCTGGATGACAGAGCAAGACTCAGTCACCAAAAAACAAAAACAAAAACAAAAACAAACCAAAACTGATAAAGGGGATATCACCACTGTTTCCACAGCAATACAAACTACCTTCAGAGAATACTATAAACATCTCTACAAAAATAAACTAGAAAAAAATCTAGAAGAAATGGATAAATTCCTGGACACATACACCTTCCCAAGACTAAACCAGGAAGAAGTCGAAACCCTGAATAAACTAATAACAAGTTCTGAAACTGAGGCAGTAATTATTAGTCTACCAAGCATAAAAAGCCCAGGACCAGATGAACTCACAGCCAAATTCTACCAGAGGTACAAATAGGAGCTGGTACCATTCCTTCTGAAACTATTCCAAACAACAGAAAAAGAGGGGCTCCACCCTAACTCACTTTATAAGGCCAGCATCGGTCTGATACCAAAATCTGGTAGAGACACAGCAAAAAAAAAAGAAAATTTTAGGCCAATATCCCTGATGAACATCGATGCAAAAATCCTCAATAAAATACTGGCAAACTGAATCCAGCAGCACATCAAAAAGCTTATCCACCACGATCAAGTCGGCTTCATCCCTGGGATGCAAGGCTGGTTCAACGTACGCAAATCAATAAACGTAATACATCACACAAACAGAACCAATGACAAAAACCACATGATTATCATAATAGATACAGAAAAGGCCTTTGATAAAATTCAACACCCCTTCATGCTAAAAACTCTCCATAAACTGGGTATCGATGGAACGTATCTCAAAATAATAAGAGCTATTTATGGCAAACCCACAGCCAATAACATACCAAATGGGCAAAAGCTGGAAGCATTCCCTTTGAACATCGGCACAAGACAAGGAAGCCCTCTCTCACCACTCCTATTCAAGATAGTATTGCAAGTTCTGGCCAAGGCAACTGGGCAAGAGAAAGAAATAAAGTGCATTCAAATAGGAAGAGAGGAAATCAAATTGTTTCTGTTTGCAGATGACATGATTATATATTTAGAAAACCCCATCATCTCAGCCCACAATCTCCGTACATACAGTATATACCGTACTATATATTACTTCAAGTGTTTGTGAATTCCCATATGTCATGGAGAAATAAATTATGAAATTTAAATACGCTGTCATATTTTTTGTAATAATGAAAATTTATCAAATGCACTGTATTACACCATTTGAAGGTGGTATATAAAATGTAAGGTTTATTAGTTAATATAAACATTGCATCAGCAATGTCTTATTCAATAAAATTTAATACAATCTTATCTGCAACTTCAATTGCCACAGCTCCCACTGAAAATAGAGACTGCCACAGATTGACCCACAGGTACCGGACTTTTCTCCACAATCGCCATTACCAGCTGAGTGTGCCATGCTCTTTCTTCCAGGAAAATCACAGCTCAGCGCTACTGGTGCAGTATTCTTAAGAAGACCTTCCTGTTCCTGACACAGTATCCATATCTAAAAGCAACAAGGTCATCATTCTAAATTAAAAAAAAGATGAATTATTTATGAACCTTAGAAATCATGAGTGGGATAAATAAGGATGATAAAAGGAACGAGTATCTTTCTTCTCAACAGAATTAAAAATTTTTTAAAAATCAGACTATTCTTAGTTAAATAAACAGCATATAGATAGTATCACGAGTAGCCTGTTTACTCATTCTTAATCCCTTATCAATCTCTTATTTCTATGGATTGGCTTCTTAGCACAGCTCATTTATGCAGAAGAACCTTGTCCAAATAAGGGAGAGAAATACTCTTGAAATACTCAGGCCACAAGTGCAGAATATTTGAAAGAAAATGTCATGTTGTGTCCACCTGGGTATATTTATATACGTCTTTTCTTGATTTGTGAACCAAACAGTGTAGACTCCACTTGTCTTCAGTGGCCATTTGAAGAATTTAAAACACAGTGAGACACCACTAGATCTGTGTGCCATCAGACAGCCTAGGGAATTGGCTGAGACAGGTAAGCCTGAGTGTATGCTGAAAGGTATTCACTAGAGGATAGATGGGAGTGAGTTTCAGAAAACAGACTGATCTTGACAGGGAGCCTTGCTCCTACAGAAATCATTCATTGTGGGTAACTTTAGGAAGACAATGAGTTTTTATGTAATGAAGGACTTTTTTGTTTTGGTTTGTTTTTTTTTTTTTTTTTTTTTTTTTTTTAGTTCTTGTAGTAAATTGATGGGAGGGAGAATTCTGGAACCCCTGTTAAGTCACTGATAGAAGGGGCTAACTGACCATACGAGCAATTGGTTTAGTGATATAATGTGCCAGAAAAGCTACACAGCTGAGCTGGCATCTCTAGAGTGAAACAATCACCATTCCCACAGATAAGCATACAGTTGCTTTTCTGGCTTAGGTAGCATCAGGAATTTCATTATCTTTTATTTATTTTAAACTTCATTTTATTTTCATGACGTTGGGAAGATAAATATGATTCATAGAGCTTGATGTTGTAGCTCAGGTGAGGCTATGGAATAGCAGCTGGCTTGCTGAGTCAATTAAGCAATAATTAATCACTTATTGACTGCATAAACATACCAGCGTTATTTAAAGTTTGGAGATGGTGGTGGGTTAAGTGTGTACAAATGTGTGTAGGCGTCTATAAAGTGTCTTCTCTAGTCTCCAGAAACCTAGAGATGAAATTGTGTTCCTCAAAATAGCCTGATTAAAATGCACTCTTTCCTGAACTCTTGTGGTCCTCTCATTGGTTTCCCACATCCACTTTTACTTATACTCATACCAGCCTGAGAAATTGGAGCCATTGGCCTGGAACACAAATCTGATTATGACATTCCACTAAACTCTCCAACGGCTTCAATTTTGTTCGAAAATAAAACTAAATTCTTTATGATGACATGAAATGACCATCACCACTGGCACTTATCATAGCTTCCTTTACGTACCCTCACATAACCAAAAGATAAACTACACTGGACTGTTCCCAGAAAACAGCATAGGGTGTTTAATTCCACGCTTTTGAACATTCTCTTCTTATTGCCTAGAATGCTCCTACTACCACACTCCATGAAGTCTTAACTCCAGTTTTAGCCTGCAGAAGCGTGAGTCTATTTCGAAAGACAAATACCCAAAATAGACAATTAGTCTTCTGCAGCAAAATGGCAGATAAAGAGAACTGAAACTGCCCTTGCAATGAACACCTAGTTAATGCTGAACTAGATATAAAAAAATTCTTTCATGCACGTAGTTGAGATCATAATTTCCGGTTCCGAAATTAAGAAAAAAACGGCTAAGTAAGAAGTATATGAGTTAATATTAATGCTATAACTATTATAGGGATAAGAATGATAAGGGGTTGTGGGTATCAGTAATATAAGAATTGGAGTTTTTGACATCCATCTGAGAACAGATTAGGCCTTTGGCTTATGGAGGAAAATAATTTGAAGCAAAATACTGGCTTAAAGACAAGCACCTTGAAGGTTTACATCTTTGGCTAAATGATGAGGTATGGGGGAATAAAAGAAACAACAAATTAAGACTCCTAACAATCTAGGGATATGACAAGTGAGAAATTTTGTGTTTTCATGTCTCTGGGTAGGAAAAAAACGTCAAAATATCTCTTCTAAAAATTCAAAGCTCTAGGTCTGTACCATGTGTGGATATGAAACTACACTCCACCTGTGCGATGCAGGAAACCTCAAACCAAGAAATTGGCTTAAAATCAGAAACAAACTGCCTTTATCCCTGGACATTGGCAAACATGAAATCATCCTGAAAGAATTTGCCTCCAGTCCAGATGACTCACAGTTTCCTGAAACTACTCATAGACATATAATAGCGAAACCGCAGACCAACAACAGGGGAACAATCCTAAGAGCTACCAAAGGAGGGAGAAGTTTACCTACAAAGAAGTGATCGACCATTACATGAGTGTAAGTTTCTCAAAAGCAATAAAAGAAGCCAAAAGACAATGAAATCATTACTTCAGGCAATGGAAGAAAGTAATTGTAAATTTAGCAATCTGTAACTGACTGACTATAATGTAAAAATGAACATACATTCAGACAAAGAAAGACTGAGAGGTCACCAGATTATAGGTTTTGCTATAATGTTAATGGAACTACTACATAAAAATAAAAATTACACTCAGCGGAATGACTGAGATGTAACAAGCAATGGTGAAAAAGAACTTGATAAATATGTGGGTAATTTAAGTATGAGCTACATAAAACAATAAATGTAGCCTAATTTTAGATGGGCATAAAATGAAATGGAATTAAAATCCTAGACATCTAAGAATGGAAGAGGATGATCTCTGTAAAAAGTGATCTAAGAACTTTATTATGCAAAAGGGGAGTAGAGGCACTGGTAAAGTTTAGAGTTTAAGTCACTTCTTTAAAATCTCAAAGTTGATGACTAAAACATTAGAAATAAAATGTGAAAAAAAGGAAAACTGAAATGAATGCAATGTATTCTTTATATGCTAATGGAGGAAAATGTAACAAAGATGAGCAGATTAGTAAATAGAATGCAAGAAAGGAGGGAGGTAAACTGAAGCAAAGAGAGAGTCTAGAAAGAAAGAAATGAAAAAAAGAAAATGGTAGAAATATATTGAAATATATCTGTCTTCACAATAAATGTAAATGTCCTTAATTGTCAGTTAAAATCAATGCTCTTATATTGCATATAAAACATGTAGCCATATGTTGTTTATGAGAGATGATTAAAATGCAAAGACCTTGGGAAGCTCAAGATAAAGGAATGGAAGAAAACAAATCAGGATTAATATGCCATGAGTACATGAATATCAATATTAAGCAAAATAGAATTTAGACAAAAGAGCATTTTAGTTATATGATAATGCTAAAATGTATACTAAAGAGATACTAGTGGGAATTTATAAGCACCTAACACATAATAACAAAACATGTAACACCAAAAATATCAGAATTATAAAGAGAAAAATCATAAATACATGATCATGGTGGAAGATTTTAATATCTCTTGCTCAGAAACTAATGAATCAATCAGTAATATATATATAAAGACTACAAAACATTTGTATATCAAAATTAGCAAGCTTTATTTAATGGACATACAGAATCTCACACCTAGCAATTAGATAATAAACTTTTTTTCAAAGCACAGATGGGACTTTAATAAAAAATTAACCACATTTTTTTGTGGCACATAAACACCATGGAATACTACGCAGTCATAAAAAAGGATGAGTTCATGTCCTTTGCAGGGACATGGATGAAGCTGGAAACCATCATTCTCAGCAAACTAACACAAGAACAGAAAACCAAACACTGCATGTTCTCACTCATAAGTGGGAGTTGAACAATGAGAACACATGGACACAGGGAGAGGAACATCATACACCACGGCCTGTTGGGGGGGTGTGTGGGCTGGGGGAAGGATAGCATTAGGAGAAATACCTAATATAGATGACAGGTTGATGGGTGCAGCAAACCACCATGGCACCTGTATACCTATGTAACCAACCTGCACATTCTGCACATGTATCCCAGAACTTAAGGTACAATTTAAAAATAATAATTTTAATTCACAAAGAAAATCTTAAATACCAATCAATATCATATGGACTATCTATATGGTTTGAGATGAAATGAAATAACAGAGGCTGGGCATGGTGGCTCACGCCTGTAATCCCAGCACCATGGGAGGCAGAGGTGGGCAGATCACTAGGTCAGAAGATCGAGACCATCCTGGCTAACACAGAAAATCCCATCTCTACTCAAAATAGAAAAAAATTAGCCGGGTGTGGTGGTGGGTGCCTATAGTCCCAGCTACGCGGGAGGCTGAGGCAGGAGAATGGTATGAATCCGGGAGGCGGAGCTTGCAGTGAGCCGAGATTGTGCCACTGCACTCCAGCCTGGGCGACAGAGCCAGGATCTGTCTCAATAAAAAAAAGAAAAGAAATGAAATAACAGAAATAAAAAGCTAAAAGAAAACTAATTCCTCATTACTTAGAAAGATTAAAATATATTTATAATAATTTATGGCAAAGAAATTAAATCATATTTTGAATGAATGACAATGAAAACATTTCATATCAATAGTTGTGACACACGGCCAAAGCAGTACTGACAAGGAAAGGTTTAGACCCAACTGCATACATCAGAAAAGATGAAAAGCTTAAAACGAGGGAGCCAAATGTGCTACACAAAAACCTAAAACAAAGAATATCTGCACAAAAGCAAATAAAGTAGAAAAGGAGTATGTAAATATAAAATCAGAAATAAAGAAAAAAACAAAGAAATAATAAAAGCAATAATACAAAATGTGTGTTTTATTAAAAAAGTCAAATAGATAAAAACTCTGGAAATACAGATTAAAAGGGTAAACAAAAAAGTCAAATAAACAATACTATAAGTGAAAATATGAACATAACTACAAATACACTTATAAAATTTTAAAAGTGTAAAGGAATATTACGAACAACTTTCTGCCAGTATACACTTAAAACATGTATAAGATGGACAATTTCCTAGCAAAACTTCTCAGAAGTGTGTCACAAAAACACTGAAAACCCGAATAAACCTACAACCAGTAAATATATTAAATCAGTAGATAAAAATCTACCTGTGAAAAGATGCCAACACACACACACACACACACACAAATGTATATGCACATATCCAGGCAATATTCTAGTCACGTTCTGTCAAACCTTTAAGGAAGAGAGAATCCCTATATCATACAAAGTGTTCTTGGGACCCAGCTTCAGTGTTGATTGAAAAGCATCTTGGAGTTACGACGTGCAGAACCACTGATCTGGTCCTACTCCTTCATTTTATAGCTGAGAAAGGTGAGACTTAGCCAGGTAAAGTGATTCAGCTCATGGAGCCAGTTATGTTCCTTGAATTGCAGGTGATATTTTTATTGGCACAGGAAGATCTCATGAAAATCTTACTTGGACATTTTTCTCATACTGACCTGCACATCTTACACTTTTCACACCTTTTCTCTTTTGGGAATGGTTATCAGTACTAGAAAGTTGTATTTTTGATGAGCCCATAATTGGTGGTTACTGAGCGCCATTTCACTTTGGGGCAGTTTTGAAATTGAAATCAAATTTTTCAGGAGGAGTAAAGGAGCAGAAAACAAATTTCCCAGTTGACCAGCTCAACATTAGGTTTTGACAACATAGAAAATGAAATAGAAGTATTTCCTACATTTTTTTTTTTTTTTTTTTTTTTTGAGACGGAGTCTCACTGTCACCCAGACTGGAGTGCACTGGCGTCATCTTGGCTCACTGAAACCTCTGCCTCCCGGGTTCAAGTAATTCTCCTGCCTCAGCCTCTGAGGTAACTGGGATTACAGGCACATGCCACCACACCTAGCTAATTTTTGTATTTTTAGTAGAGACGGGGTTTCGCCATGTTGGCCAGGATGGTCTTGAACTCCCCACCTCAGGTGATCTGCCCACCTTGGCCTCCCAATGTGCTGGGATTACAGGTGTGAGCCACCATGCCCAGCCCCTTCTGTGTTTCTTATACTCCATCTCAAGAAAAGGCTATCCCCGGTTTCTTCCTGGCTAAAGAACAAACAATGAGAAAAAAAACTATCTTCTTGTTAATTTTGGCCAAGTTGTCAAAAATTAGGATTTTCAAAATGATTTTACTAAAGCTAGAGGGAAAGCAAAATGAAAACAAACTAAAAGAAAGGGAGGATCAGAAAAATAGTCATATCTCAACTGTAGTTTTCTAATCTGAGGAGATAAAGATATGGTAAGAAGGTCCCCATGCATAACAAGAACCCTGCCCAGAAAAGACTCCCATTTCATTCAGAAGGTCTTTTCATATAGAACTTGAATCAACTGAATTTGATCAAGGGTGATCATAGTGTTGATGGCCCAGCTCCAAGTGCATCAAGTAAACCTACGCTTTTCCTGATGCATAGTAGCAAGATCGTAAAGCACTAAAACTCAAAACCGTCCTCCAACCACCTTCCCTTTGTCCTGTGGTTATCTTCTCACAAGCGCCTACAACATCTTACTCTTTGTCAATACTTTCACTTTTTACTTTTGTCAATGGAACAAGTCTACAACCTCCAGGCCTTAGAATTAGTGGCCTCCAAGGTCCCTTCCAGGAAACTAGAGGCATCCACGAGGTAATGAGGTAAGATGTTTCCAAATCATTTCAA
Source organism: Chlorocebus sabaeus (assembly GCF_047675955.1). Taxonomy (NCBI): domain Eukaryota; kingdom Metazoa; phylum Chordata; class Mammalia; order Primates; family Cercopithecidae; genus Chlorocebus; species Chlorocebus sabaeus. The sequence continues at coordinate 14,572,383 of NC_132933.1, read as the reverse complement.
TAATCTGAGAGCACTTCTTCATCAGAACTCTGGCAAAACACAGTGCTAACTTCAGTGACTTTGTTTTCAGTTCTTACTGATGTTATAGTCAAATCATAAAGCTCCTTTTGCCATTGAGGTGTTCAAATGAGATAGCAGGTCTTATTGCTACAGTAGCAACACACAGGTTTTGTCTTGAAATTGTCTATCAAAAATGGGCTTCCATAGAGTGCTACTGTATTTTCAGAGGTAAGCAGTTTAGTTGATTAAATAAAAGTTAACAGTAATTCAAACTTTAATTTTACCTTTAAGTATCCATTCTATTTTCTCTGCAAACCTAGGAACTTGCTATTGGAATGTGATAATTTACGCATTTTCTGCAGTGCTTTCTTTCAAAAGTCAGACAAGAGTTAGTGTTATTTTAGAAATCAGAATCAGTTTCTACAACTGTCATATTTTTCTCTTTCTTTATAATGAATTTATTGTCTAAAAACGTACTTATATGTGCAACAACATGGATGCAGCTGGAGGCCATTGTCCTAAGTGAATTAACACAGGAACAGAAAATCAGATACCACAAGTTCTCATTTACAAGCGGGGCCTAGATATTGGGTATTTATGGACACAGGATGGCAACAATAGATACTGGGGACTAATGGGGGGGGTTGTTTTTCAATCCATTGGATACTATGCTTGCCACTTGGGTGACAGGATCATTCATATCCCAAACCTTAGCATCACGCAATATGCCCATATAACAAACCTGCACATGTACCCTCTGAACCTAAAATAAAGAATTTTTTTTTTTTTTTTTTTTTTTGAGATAGAGTTTCACTCTTGTTGCCCAGGCTGGAGTGCAATGGCGTGATCTCGGCTCACTGCAACCTCTGTCTCCTGGGTTCAAGCAATTCTCCGGCCTCAGTCTCCTGAGTACTGGGATTACAGGTGCCTGCCACCATGCCCAGCTAACTTTTTGTAGTTTTAGTAGAGACAGGGTTTCACTATGTTGGCCACACTGGTCTCGAGCTCCTGACCTTAGGTGAGTCACCCACCTCGGCCTCCCAAAGTGGTGGGATTACAAGCATGAGCCACCGTGCCAGGCCAGGATGAAACTATTTTTTAAAAAGCACTGAGGCAGTTTTTAATGAAAATAATGTACATATCTAGTTTAATTTGTTGTATGAACAATTACTGGTAAATTTTTAACACTGAAATTTTGTTTTACTTTGCTCACAAAATACGGCCAACTAACTCAAGAGTTTATAAAGAACTCAATCAAATTTACAAGAGAAAAACAACCCCATCAAAAAGTAGGCAAAGGATATGAACAGACACTTCTCAAAAGAAGACATTCATACAGCCAACAGACACGTGAAAACATGCTCATCATCACTCGCCATCAGAGAAATGCAAATCAAAATCACAATGAGATACCATCTCACACCAGTTAGAATGGCAATCATCAAAAAGTCAGGAAACAACAGGTGCTGGACAAGATGTGGAGAAATAGGAATACTTTTACACTGTTGGTGGGACTGTAAACTAGTTCAACCATTGTGGAAAACAGTGTGGCGGTTCCTCAAGGATCTAGAAATAGAAATACCATTTGACCCAGCCATCCCATTACTGGGGATATACCCAAAGGATTATAAGTCATGCTGCTATAAAGACACATGCACATGTATGCTTATTGCGGCACTAGTCATAATAGCAAAGACTTGGAATCAACCCAAATGTCCATCAGTGACAGACTGGATTAAGAAAATGTGGCACATATACACCATGGAACACTATGCAGCCATAAAAAAGGATGAGTTCATGTCCTTTGTAGGGACATGGATGCAGCTGGAAACCATCATTCTCAGCAAACTATCTCAAGAACAGAAAACCAAACACCGCATGTTCTCACTCATGGATGGGAATTGAACAATGAGATCAACTGGACACAGGAAGGGAAACATCACACACCGGGTCCTATTGTGGGGAGTGGGGAGGGGGGAAGGATAGCATTAGGAGATATACCTAATATAAATGATGAGTTAATGGGTGCAGCACGCCAACATGGCACACGTATACATATGTAACAAACCTGCACGTTGTGCACATGTACCCTAGAATTTAAAGTATAATAAAAAAAATTTTTTTAAATAAATTTAAAAAAAGAGTTTATTGGACATTGTCTTTGAAAGCGTAAAAAGACTAGGCTCTCAGAAACAGAGAAACTGAGTGCTTTTGGCTTTATTTTGACTGTTCCTTCCTCTAAACTATGATTTCCTATCATCTTTGAAACAAAGCGAAATAACAGCTCTTAAATGAAAGAAGAAACCATATCTCAAAGGAGATTAGCTTAAACTCCAGTGTAATCTCTCCATTTTCTCCTACATCTAAGGATTGCATTGATCATTTCTAAGAGTCACTACCAGACTGACAAAATAAATCTTTCCAAAAGTAGCAGAGAAATTGCCAGATTTTCACTTGTGTGAGAATCTATAAGTATGGACATCGATATTCTCCATCCTTACATTGCCTCAGGATATAGTCTAGTGTTTTTTAATGAAAAGCAATTTATATAAACAATTCTCTTTTCAAATAGAAAGTTACTGGGTTGAGAGATCTTACAAGACTGAGCAGAAAACAAATGGAGTACAAAAATGATTCTGGATTATGTGCATATTTTTAATCAATAAAATAATAGTGTTTTCATATCCTGGGATCAAATGATTGTAGAACAGCTTTGTTATTTTGAGAATGTTACCCAAATTGTGTCTAAAATTTTACCCCTAAAAAGGAGTTAATTGGTGCAGGTGACTCTGTTAACTATAGCTAGGTAAGTTCTCAGCACACCCTCCCACTTCCCTTATTTATGCTCCACTGGGAAATGCCCACTTCGTGTGGTCATGATGGTGGCATCTAAAATGGTGTCTCCTCCCACTTACCCACCTCCTGCTCTCTGCCACAGGGGAATGGACCTGATTTAGGCTGAGTCATTCAAAATACAACATCCTTTTTGTCACAGTGATTGGTCCAAGGGAGACATAATCAAAGCATGTCCTGTGAGAGTCCTGCCCTGGAAGCCTTTCAGAAGAAAGTTATTTTTCTATTGGAGTTGTTCAACTGGGAACATATGAAGCCTAGTTTCTGCCAGAAACTCCACAGTCTTGTGGGAAAACCACATCTGCCGCTGATGAGAATAAGACCAATGTATAGTCAGGGACAGAGTTAAAATATGTGATGAGCAGGGGAGAGAAATCGAAAAAGTATATGGGAGAGCCCACTGACATGCTTTCTACAGGAAGAAACCAAATTAAGTCCATTCACAGTTACGCACATTAGCGTCATTGTTCTCACAGTAACATCTCTGTGCCTCAGTTTTTTCATTTGCAAAATAGGCAAAACTATATTAATCATGCAAGGTTTTTAGTAGTAAATGAGAGGATGTGATAAGCGCAATGTAGAAGCTCATTCAATGTTAGTTTCCCAAAATAAAGCTTATCTGACTATCTTGAGATAGGTAAGTTTGAGTCTTACTTTAATCCTTTAGATTATATTTGCAGTGAGGTTATAGTAAAACATTAATTAACTGCTTGGCAAAGGCAGAAATATTGTCTATAGCTACAAATTCCAAATTATACCACCGGGCACAATAAAGCATAGCACTGATGTGAAGAAGACTGGGAGGGGCAAAACGTGATTTAAGGGAGTAGCTAATGTGTAATCTGTTGTTTTGAGATCATATTGTCAGAAGATAAAAGCTGAAAAAGCTGTCTGGGACAGCTTTTATTGTCTGGGACAACTGCATGTAGATTTGCCATGTGGGGAAACTATGCAGGCAATAATATTGTTCAGGCTGATAAGATGTAAGAGACTATCTGGAAACACGAACCACACACGTATCACAACTGCAATAGAACTACTATAAGTAATACAGAATAAAGCTTTTATTATAGGCATTATTTGATTATATGCTATTGTAGGAAGTGGTAAAGCAATCTATATTTTCCCATTACTTCTGAGTCTTGCGTTTACCCTGAAGATAGCGGGACAGGCAGTAAGGAAGGAAAGATGCCTGTGAAATGGTGGAGAAAAGGGATAATCAGAATTCCCAAAGATGAGCAGAAATCCACATCAGTTTCCCACGACCTCTTAACCTTCAACTTTGATGATGCAGATGAAGTGCAAGAGAAGTCAATGTCCTTCATCAGGAAGCTAAACACAAACCTGCTCCAACAGTCAGAGAAGATGAAGCTGAAGATACCACAGGAGCTGAAGGAGTTACAAGTCTGTCTGTAATACCTACATCAATAAGGTGAGGCAGCAGATCAGGGACAACGTGCATGGACTGTCACACTGCAAAACCCTACACTAAACTTCTCTGTGTCAACATGGGTGCCGTTTCTCAGTGTAAACATATGTGTACGTGTGTGTGGGTATGATATTTATTTTGATTACTTACATGTCATACAATTTGCCATTTAAAAGTGTATTATCTAGCACACTTTTAGTATATTCACCAGGTTGCAAAACTATTGCCACAACCAATTTTAGAACATTTTCACCCAAAAAGGCACTCCATTCCCTTTAGCCCTTTAGCAGTCATGCCCATTTCCTCCATTCCCCAGTGCTAAGCAATTTCTCCTCTATTTTTGTGTCTGTGAATTTGCTTATTCTGGAGATTTAATGTAAATGGAATCGTGTGGTCCTTTGTGACTGGCTTCCTGCCCTTAGCATTTTGTTTAAGGTTTATCCATATTGCAGTATGTATCAATACTTCATTCTTTTGCATTGCAGAACCATATTTATCTGCACAGATACATCTCATTTTATTCATTGAATCAGTGGACGGATATTTGAGTTGATTCAATTTTGCTGTTATAAACAATGATACTATAAATAATCATGTTCATGTTTCTAGGTGGACATATGTCTTCATTTCTCACAAGAATATACCCAGAAATAGAATTTCTGGATGAAATGGTAACTCTATGGTTAACCATTTGAGAAAAATGCCAGGCTTTTTTTTAGCAGCTGCACCATTTTACATTCCCACCAGCAATGATTCAGGGTTCTAATTTCTCCACATTCTCAGCAACACTTGTTATTGTTTTTAAAAATTAATATTATAGCCATACCAATTGGTATGCAGTGGTATCTCATTGTGGTTTTGATTTGCATTTCCCTGATGATTAATGATGTTGAACATTTTTTCATGTGCTTATTGATCAACTGTATACCTACTTTGGAAAAATGTCTATTCGAGACCTTTGCACACTTTTTATTTGGGTGTTTTCTCTTTTTTGTGCTGAGCTGGAGGAGTTCTTTACATATTTTACATATTAGTCACTTATCTGATATACAATTTGAAAATAGTTTATCTCATTCTCTGGGATGTCCATTCATTTTATTGATAGTGTCTTTTGAAGCATTAAAGTTTTTAATTTTTACGAGGTCCAGTCTTTCTATTTTTTTTTTTTGGTCACTTGTGTGTTTGGTGTCACATCTAAGAAGCCATTGCCAAATCCAAAGTCATGAAGACTAAAAGCTATGTTTTCTCTTAAGAGTTTTATAGTTTTAGCTATTGCGGTAGGGCCTTTGTTTTATTTCAAGTTATTCGTGTATGGCCTGAGGTATAAGTCCGACATCATTCTTTTGCATGTAATTTATTATAGATGAAAATCATAGTTTCAGGGGCAAGAAAACAGCATATTGGGAATCTCAGAACCTTAAATTTAGTCCTTTTCCTGGCATTAATATGGTTGGTTCAAAATTTATCAATTATATATACTTTACTAATTAGGATATTGAGATCTATATGGGGTTTTTTTGTCCTCTAGGATCTATTATGGACCGAGAGAGATGTATTAAAACCCTTCACTACTAATATGATTTTATTCTTCTCTTTTTACTCTTGAAATGCTTGCCTTATGAAAATAAATGCTATATTATTTAGCACATGGATTTTCATAATTGTTGGATCTCTGATGGGAATTGCAACCTTTATAATTACAAAGTGTTCCACTGAGCTTAAACAAATTTACGAGAAAAAAACATTAAAAAGTGGGCAAAGGACATGAACAGAAACTTCTCAAAAGAAGACATTCATGCAGTCAACAACATGAAAAAAAGCTCAACATCACTGATCATTAGAGAAATGCAAATCAAAACCACAATGACATAACATCTCACGCCAGTCAGAACGGCAATTACTAAAGAGTCAAGAAACAACAGATGCTGGTGAGGTTGCAAGGAAAACAGAAGTTTTTCCACTGTTGGTGGGGATGTCAATTAGTTCAACTACTGTGGAAGACAGTGTGGAGATTCCCCAAAGATCTAGAAACAGAAATACAATTTGACCCAGCAATCCCATTACTGGGTATATAACCAAAGGAATACAAATCCTTCTATTATAAAGATACATGCATGTGTATGTTCATTGCAGCACTATTCATAATAGCAAAGACATGAAATCAACCTAAATGCCCATCGATGATAGACTGGATAAAGAAAATGTGGTACATAGACACCATGGAATACTATGCAGCCATAAAAAGGAATGAGTTCGTGTCCTCTGCAGGGGCATGGATGGAGCTGGAAGCTATTATCCTCAGCAAACTAATGAAGGAACAGAAAACCAAACACCACATGTTCTCACTTATAAGTGGGAAAGTGGGAGCTGAATGATAACACATGGACACATGGTTGGGGAACAACACACACTGAGGCCTGTTGGGAGGGTGGCGGGAGGGAGAGCATCAGGAAGGACAGCTACTGCATGCAAGGCTTAACACCTAGGTGATGGTTTCATCTGTGCAGCAAACCACCATGGCACACGTTTACCTATGTAACAAACCTGCACATCCTGCACATGTACCCCGGGAACTTAAAATAAAAGTTTAAAAAAAAAAAAAACCAACAAAGTATTTCACTACTTTTTCTATTATAATGCTTTTTGCAGTAAATTCAACATGTCCAATTTTAAAATTATGAACCCTGATTTATTTTTGTTTGCATTTGCATGGTTTAACTCTTTCCATCATTTAATGTTAGTGTTTCTGAGTCATTTTTAAGTACAGGGGTTTTGCTGTGTAATGAGATCTGAAAACATATCCTTTAAAAAGTAACTTTAGCTGATTTTATTTATTTAAATGGTAGGCACTTATGGGCTTAGTTTGTCAAGTTATTTCATGTTATGTTTTCTGTTTTAATTGTCTTTAATATATTTTCTTTACTTTTTTGTGTATTTCTTCTGAAGCTTGGGAAGGGTTATATTTTTAATCTACTAGTTTTGCTTTAATTATAAACAACACATTTAATCCTCTCTTTGTTTAGATAATATTCTTTGCTTATAATGAACAATGGTGGAATTAGTATATTTCCACTTTCTCCACCTTTCCCTTCTACTTCTCTACTACCCAAATTTTAGTTGATTATTTTATTTATCCAATGTTTATCTTTAAAAGTATCTGAGTTTTTATATTATTTTATCTAATTAGAATGATGGTTTGATCTCAGTTATGCAAGATGAACTTACTACCGCCATTTTCCACTAGTCCTTCTCTTCCTTAATTACTTAATTTCTATATTATCAGAATTTACAAAATTTATATTTTTAAAATTTGTACTCAATCTCTACATTTATTTTAATTGTAGCCCTATATTTCAATGGGTTCAATCCTTACTGCTGGACTTTTTGACTGAGTTTCTACTTATGTCCTCGTTATTTCTGGAGGCCTGTAATGAACTCAGCATGACCAGTGTATTAGTTTCCTATTGCTGCAGTAGCAAATTACTACAAACTCAGGGACTTGAACAACAC